>NC_133412.1:47295000-47971250 GCF_049350105.2 Macaca mulatta
GGCTCTCAAGGCTGCCCTGCACCTCACACTGTGCCTATGTGAGGCCGCAGCTCCCAAAGGCTCTCTGCATTCCCTCTGCTGTGTCATCCCTATCCTACTTCCAGGAGGGAGGACCTTTTGTCCCGAGCTTAAAACGGGTCCCCACTAGCTATGCCAACACGACATTTCCAGGTAACATCAGACACCCCCAGGGGAATAGCAGCTTGGGGCATTGTTCTATGAGCTCTTCGTGCCCAGTGTCCAATCATCAGGCTGTGTGAACAGAAAAGTGCAGTATGCAAAACAAGGGAGGGGAGAGTTCTGCTCCACCCCAACTCGTCAAACACACCTGGAGAGGCTCCACTTCCAAGGGGCTGGAATCCTTGAAGGAAGAACAATTGGCAAACAGCTAATCAACATACAGGTGTTGCCCAATTTTAATAGAAAGTAGGGAAGTGCAAATGAAAGCAGCAGAGCAGAAAGGTACTTTTTGCACTTATCAGATTGTCAGCAGTTAGAACTGCTGGGCACAGTGGCTCATGCCTGCAATTCTAGCACTGTGGGAGGCCAAAGTGGGCGGACTGCTTGAGCCCAGGAGTTTAAGATCAACCTGGGCAACAGAATGAGACCCTGTCTTTATGAAAAGAAAAAAAAAGAAAAAAGAAAAAAATTAAATCAAAAAAGGAAAAAAATTAGAAGCATGAATGATTCAGTAGCAAGGTCTAGAGCTGGGTGCTGTCTCATCTCTCAGTACCCTGGACACCTTGGCTGAGGGAAGACAGAGAAGGCAATGCCAAGAGTAGTGTCAGTGATTCTATAAAGGAAGGAAGTGAAAATACGTTCTTCTCTCTATATTTCAAAATGGCCGCATGCCTAGCAAGAGGCAGATAGCAAAGCTGTGGCATTCCCTTCCATCCTGTTCACAGTCACTTCTTATCTGCCTTGAAGGTTCACTGGGGGAGCTCGAGGGAGCAGCTGCTGAGGCAGGCCATGCACAGAAGGAGATTTCAGCCTTAGAACCTACTCAGATGAGCACACTGCTCTGCTTGCATGGGCTCTGAAGATATCCCAATCTGGGTTTCCAGGAAGCTCTGGGCACTACTAGAAACACATCTGGAGTGGGGACGGAGGAAGGCAGCCTGTAATAGCCTACATAGCCGTGGACTGTGAGCTTGCCTGACCTGTTATTACCTGACGGAAGTGTAGCCCCAGCTGCTAGGTGCCGGCAGGGGTGCTGGGGTGGTGCAGGGTAAGGGGAGATGTGAAGAGGGGGAGAGGGGAGCTCTTTATGACAGGGAAATATGTGCACCTCCAGGAAGTTTTGTGAGTGCCAGGTGCAATCATGATTAGTAAAAACACACTGGCAACTCCTGGACAGGAATTACCACATATGCACTACTAAGGGAGAAGGAAAGTTAGGAAGGGGGCCATGTCTCTTTAGGGAGGTGGCACAATGTGGCTATTTTAGTGAGAAAATAAGTCTTACCTTGGTCTCAGTCTTGCGATGTGACCTGAACTTATTTGCTTAACCACTCTGAGTTCCAGTGTGCACACTGGAACGTGCTGGCATTCTTACTTAGAATGTGAAAGTCAAAATAAGAGTATGTAAAAAGATATGCTGAGATGTTTCCACTGTTACACAAATGAAAGGGTTGGGTGTTATGTCCTCATCTCCTGTCTGGCTCTTCCCTCTCTACCTCCAGCTTAATCTTCTCCTGCTCCACCTCACTCTGTCCTCAGCCTCACTGGCCTTTATTAGGTTCTAGAAAGAGTTATCCTATTTCCTGCCTCAGAGCCTTAACACATGCTGTTCCCTGTTCTTGTAACACTCTTCTCTTTTTAAATTGTTATTATTTAATTTTTGAGATGAGATCCACTCTGTCATCCAGGCTGGAGTGCAATGGTGCAATCTCAGCTCACTGCATCTGCCACTTCCTGGGCTCAAGCAATTCTTCCACCTCAGCCTCCCAAGTAGCTGGGATTACAGGTGTGCACCACCACACCTGGCTAATTTTTTTGTGTTTTTGGTAGAGATGGTGTTTCCTCATGTTGTCCAGGCTGGTCTCAAACTCCTGAGCTCAAGTAATCCACCTGCCTCAGCTTCCCAAAGTGCTGGGATTACAGGTGTAAGTCACTGTGCTCAGCTTTCTTCTCTTTACGTCTGGTTAGAAGAGCTCATCCCCCAGAGCTGAGCCCGGGCATCACCTCCCCAGGGAAGTCTTCCATGATTTTCCTGATTAGGTCAACTTTTATTTGCACTCATATGAGCAAAAGTACATCCTTCTCATTGTACTCATCTCAACTGTAGTTTTACATGTATTTGTATGATAAGGTGATGATTACCTGTCTCACTAGAGGCTTGTTGTGTGGATCATCAGGCAGCTGTATTGAAAAACTCCCATAGAGAGGAACATAAGCCCTTAGTAAGCTCCAACTCACCAGCCATGTGAATGAGCCACCTTGGAAAAGGATCTTCCACCCTGGTCAAGCCTGCAGATGACTGCAGCTTGAGCTGATATATGTCTGCAATCTCATGCGACATCCTGAAATAGAACTACCCAGCCAAGCCACTCCTGGATCCCTGACCCACAGTAACGTAAGAGAGAATAAATGATTACTATTGTTTTAAGTCACCAAGTTTTAGGGTATTTACTATACAGCAGTAGAAATAGTGCAGATTTAGGTGCCTGGAAATGTGGTATTGCCATAAGAAATGTGGGAGTGGCCTCGGCACTGGATTTGGGCAGAAGCTGGGAGGAGATGACGGTGCATGATAGGTTAAAGGGACTTCAAGAGACTTCACTTCAAGAGAAGCCTGATGGCTGTGATAAGGATGCAACAAGAGCTTAAAAGAAGTGAGGAGGGTCAAGTACTCATGCCTGTAATCCCAACACTTTGGGAGGCTAAGCTGGGAGGATCACATGGGGCCTAGAGTTTAAGACAAGCCTGGACAACATAATGAGACCCCATCTCTACAACAAATTTTTTAAAAATTAGTGGAGCATGGTGGTGTGCACCTGTAGTCCTAGTTACTTAGGAGGCTGAGGCACTTGAGCCCAGGAATTCAAGGTTACAGTGATCATGCCACTGCATTTCAGCCTGGGTGCCAAGTGAGACTCTATCTCCAAAAAAATAAAAATAAGAGTAAAACACTTGAGAGAAGAGGTTCTTTGTTATGTAATGGTAAAAAGTTTAGAAATGCTGTCACTTATGATAACCTGGAAAATAGCAAGAGGTCCTAATGAACTGGGTGATCCAACAAACGAGGGTTCCAGGCAGTGTTGAATAAACATAGAGTATCATTTCTGGGCAGTGGTAGGAGTGAGTCAATCAAGAAATGATTAACATCTGCTCTGCTGGATTTCAAAATTGCTATAGGCCAGTGACTTCCATATGCCTCTTGCTTTCCCCATTTTTGAATGAGGAAAGGGAATCTAGAGTAATGCCTGTCTGCCATTGCAAGTTGGGTATGTGGGGGTGCAGATAATGTATCTCTTTGGTTTGTAGTTTTAGGATGGAGAGGAACTATACTCTAGGAGCTGTACTTGAGAAACCATCATAGGACCTTCATTTATGCCAGGACCTGATTTAAGTAATAAGATACTGTACCTCAAGCTGATGTTGTCATTGAAGAACTTTTTGGGCATGTTGAAAGGCTTGGGAGTCTGATAATTTTAATTTAAGAGAGATGTGAATTACAGAGGGCAAGAAGGGAAGGCAGACCATGACTGCAAGTATCTGAGAGAGTCCCCAATGAGCCTGATATCATGGTACCCATTCTCTGTGTAGTTAGTTCCTTCCCACATGATTAGTGCTTTGTGACCAATAGAATTCTGTGGAAATGACAGGGTGTGTGACTTCTTAGACCAGGTGATAAAAAGCCTTGCAACTTTTGCATTGGTCTCTTGGATTGCACACTCTGGGAGAAGTCAGCCACCATGTCAGGGGGACACTCAGGCAGCCTGTGGAGAGGCCCACATGAGAGGAGCTAGGACCTCCTGCCAATATCCACAATCAACTTGCCAGCCATGCAAGTGAACCACGTTGGAAATGGACCTTTCAACTCCTGTCAGTGCTTCAGGGACTGCACCCCTGGCCAACATCTTGACTGCTACCTTGTGAGAGATTCTGATCTAGTGCTTGCATGAGGTAATAAGTGATTATTGTTGTTCTGAACAATTATTTTTGGAGGCAATTTGTCATGCAGCAATAGATAACTAATACAGCCAATCCTCTCTTCTCTGGCCTGCCTTTTCCTGGGTAAACTCTCTTGCTTTTGAATTTATATTCAATTTGTGAGCAGGACCAGGATGAAGATGAGGAGATGGGGAGCCTAGGGCCTCCTTCAATTTTGTGCCTGAGGTGTCTTGCTTGTTTCACCTTTGCCCCAGTCCTGTGTCTGGTTTCTGCATGGTGTGATAAAAGGTCAGTCCCTAGTGATCTCACCCTTAACCTCACCGCCTGGTGATCTCACCCTTAACCTCACCGCCTGACTACTGCCAGCCCCCTGTGCCTGACTTGGCTTCCTGTGGAGTCAGGTAGACAACCCCTGTAGTCCTTTAAGACTGCAGGCAATAAAAAAGGAGGAGCGGGCTGGGCACCACCAAGTGGGGGCAGTTCTCATAGAATTCTGGAACCCAACAGGTCTTCACATTGGCCCTGAGTTGAGTAGAGAGGTCTTTAGTGGTGGAGTACATCAGGTGGTTGTGACATCGTGACCTTAGGGTGCAAACAGTCCTCAGCGGTACAGGGCAGTTCCAGAGGGGGCCACGAGAGAATGGCCTCCCTCAAGGTAGAGATTGGAGCCCATGTGGGACATTCATATATAAAAGCAGAAGGAAAATAACACTAGTAACACGTTGAGTGACTCCTCCAAGCCAGCCACTGGCTTTACCTCATCCAATTCTCCCGACAGTCCAATGCATGATATACTCATCATCCCTTAACCCCAGTTTCAAAAATCCAAAAAGTGGTAGGGTGCAGTGGCTCATGATCTCGGCACTTTGAGCAACAAAGTGAGACCCCCATCCTGGGAGGCTGAGGCAGGAGCATCGCTTGAGCCCAAGAGTTTGAGGTTGCAGTGAGCCATAATCATGCTACTGCACTCCAGCCTGTGTGACAGAGCAAGACCCTGTCTCTAAAAATAACTCCAAAAGCTCTGACAACCAAAAGATTTTTATAACTCACTTGGTGGCAAGTCCTGGACTGAACTGATGTGAGACTATTTATGGTCTTAATTATGCCATTTACTGTAAATATCTATAAGTTTCCCTACAAAAATATTAATGCATTTGATTACAGGGTGTTCCCCAGAACCCACTGAGTGCTCCATAATATAGTGTTATGCACCATATAACTTTTCTAAAACCCAGCATTTCTGAATGTTGAAACATCTGGTCTGAAGATAAAGTACAGTGGGCGTCTCAGTCTATTTTCTGCTTCTATAACAGAATATCTGAAACTGAGCAATTTACAATGAATAGAAATGTATTTGGCTCATGATTCTAGAGGTTTGGAAGTCCAAGAGAATGGTGCTGACCTCTGGTGAGGGCCATCGTGCTGCATCATTCCATGGTGGGAGGCAGAAGGGCAAGTGAGCATGTGAACCAGAGACAGGATGGGAACTGCCCACTCCAATGACAATTAATCCGCTTCTGCCATAATGGCATTAATCCATTCATGAGGGCAGGGCCCGAATGGCCTAACCACCTCTTAAAAGACCCACCTCTTAATATCATCAGTTAAATTCCAGCATGAATTTTCGAGGGGACATTCAAACCATAGCAGTGAGACTGTATTATTATTTTTCCCTTTTTACACATAAGAAAAACTGAAGTTTCATGAAAAGTGATGACATTTTCTAATTGCACAGTGACAGCCTTTTTCTTACTCCTGTTCAGAGGAGAATTATGTCACAATACTGAGACTCTGTTACCTACCGACCGTCCCTACCCCGATCACAAGTTCCTGATGGGATGTGGCCCCTGAGATCTTTCTAGACCCCTTTCAGTTATTTTTATAATAAACTTCCAAACGCTTCCCGTGTTTTGGATATTGATTGTTTCTGGACAAGTGGCAATCAGAGATTTATCCACAGAAACTCCCTGGAGTTTAAGGAAGCCTTTTGTACTGCCAATGTGTTCATGTGACTAAAATAGAATAAACTCTTGGGGGTTTCTTTTCATTGTCCATCTCCGTGCTGACCCTCCTTTACTGCAAACCCTTGCTTACCTTGTGCCCTTGCCAGAACTTCCCTCTGATCTCATTCTCATTTAGTAATTAATTCACTCAACAAACACTGATGGAGTCCCTGCTGCTGCCCACAATGTGGTGGGAGAGGTTTTATGATTTATTAGGAGAGCATTGGTTTGACAGACAAAAGATTAAGGTCCTTGTTCTGTAAGAGTTCAGACAAGGCCTTTTTTTTTCGATCTGGACCTCAGTTTAACCTTAACCAAATGTGAAGTAAGAAGATAATTGAGAGGATGCAAAAACCATCATCACAAAGTATTGAAACCTAATACAAACAGGACTGAACAATAAAGAGTGTGGGCCTTGGCACAGTCTGCCCAGGGTGCTGGCTGTGCAGTTCTCTTGATTCAGTCCTCCTCTGGGTATACTTTTA
Source organism: Macaca mulatta (assembly GCF_049350105.2). Classification (NCBI taxonomy): domain Eukaryota; kingdom Metazoa; phylum Chordata; class Mammalia; order Primates; family Cercopithecidae; genus Macaca; species Macaca mulatta. The sequence goes on from NC_133412.1 coordinate 47,301,605, forward strand.
ATTTTCAGGGTGGCTTATCTCATGATCACAAAATGGTTGCCAGCAGCGTCTGCAATCACAAGCTTTACGGCCAGAGTGGGAGAGGTGGAGCTATTTCAGGCATTAGGCTCAGTTTCCAAACTGGTTGCTCTTGGAGCCTACACTGGTTCCAGGGGTTCAGAGCCTAATCTGGAGAAGTTAGCAAATATTTTGATCATCAATCCTGGAAAGAGTGTTATTTCTAATAATCATCACACAAAAGTCCAGATTTCAAGCTAATTGGCTTAAGCCGGAGTTACCTGAACAAATCCCATGGCAGGAGGCTTAGGATTGCCCCATTTGGCTTGGAACTATTAGTCCTACTCCAAGAACTGGGGTTGAGGTCAGTCAGTTTTGCTCAAATTGCATGCTCACTACAGATGGGTGGGAGTGATGAGGTTTTGGGATTGCACAGAGGGATGCAACCAAAATGTGCTCCACTAACTCTAAGTTCCCTTCTCACTCTTTCTTTGTTTCTACGTTTTGACCCCCCCATACGTGATGTTGCAAAGGATACCCCCATCTTAACATTTTTTCCCCACTCATTTACTTTAGCCTAGTCACACTGTCTGGGGATTCTAAGATCAACTTCTAATCTTCCAAGAATGTTCCTCTAAATCTGAAGGCAAAGAGAAGTGGAAACCGAGATCTGGTGCACTGCTGGTTTGCGGTGTCAGCATGGGCTAGGCAGGAAGAAGATTTCTGGGGGCAAAACCTCTGCACATCTGCAGGGCTTCCCCTTTGCTGGCACTCAGATGGCACTGAATACAGGAATTTTCATCAGTTTTTCAAAATATAGCAGTAATAAGTGGAGTGTTAAAAACTCAAAAGGCTACATGAAACATACTCTTCCCCACCTAATACCTCCAATTCCCAATTCCCAGAGTGAACCACCATCATCTACATTTCGTGTATGCTCCCAGTTACGTTCTGTACGTATACTAAAATATATAAACAATATTTACATAGGTATGTGTATATATACAACCAAAGCCTCCTTCTTCAATATATAGAGATTATAGTACAAATGTTTGTTGAATGAATAAATGAGTGACTAACAGTAACTAGGGGGCTCTGACTGTGAAAGGCTCTCATCTATGCCCCCAATGACTGTCAGTCAGGAAAACAGAGCTCACACAAGTTGTTTGAACAGAGAGATTTTAATGTAGAGAATTGAGTAAACAAAAATTGGAGGCACAGAAAGACAGAAAGTGGCCATTGAGGACTTACAGAGATACTAACTGCCAAAAAGCAGCTGAACCTTTAGGGCAGAGGAACAAAGAAAGAGATTGGGGTTGTTAGAACCTGGAAGCTTGGAGAAGAAACAGCAGAACCAGGACCTAAAACTCAGAGAAGCCAGTGCTGGCTGATTGGTCCTGATGTTGCTGGACATGCCATGGTGGGTTCTGAGGGTGTGGCCAAAAGCGGGTGAACTGGAATTCGCTGCTGGTGGAGTGATGCGGCCAGGAGTAAGCAACAAATGGGAGAGATGGGGTCTCTCCTTCTGCCTGTCTTTATCCCTCCAAGAGTCAATGGGAGGGGGCCTAGTAAGGAGAAGCTGGCGAAGGGGAAATGTGGTTTGCAGGATTTCATCTCCAGGAGCACAAAGTAGAGAACAGAAGGGCGAATTTGGGGCTGAGGGACAAGAATTTAATAACCAGTGCACCTTGTTTTTATTCGTTTGGAGCTTTTGTACAAATTAGAAAAAAGTATACCCTCTGGGCAGAATTGGCCCTGGGTCAGGGTGCATGGTGTCGTGGTAGAGAAAGGTGCTGCACCATACCTGGGCATAAGGTGGGCAGGAGAATATGGGCTGGGTTTTAGCCCCCAACTATCCTTTTCACCAGGTGTGTTTGTATAGGGTACAATCTGGTGCAGTCGTATGTAATGGCCCTGCATCTGTCCAGCTATAGGCATTGTAGTGCAATTGGTTACATGTGGGCATCACACACACACACGCACACACACCACGGAAGCACTTTCTTTTCTTCTTTGGGAGCAGGGCTTTGGGATGGTATATCAATCAGGAGGCCTCTGTGATCCCTGCTGTGTCAACTCACTGGGTACCGGCCCCTTCTCAACACCAGGACCCGGGATCTGAAAACTCACTGGGTACCGGCCCCTTCTCAACACCAGGACCCGGGGTCTGACTTGTACAAATGTGCGTCTACAGGCAAAGCATTGACAACATAAACATAATTTTCTCAGTAAATCTAGGATGGGAAGCTGTTTCTGAGGGGGCTGTGGTGAACAAAGATGGGAATTAGGCCTTTTTAGACAGTAGGCATTCAAGAAGTTTGAATGGCTATTTCAGAATGCTTCATAACAGAGTTTTCAAATTGGATGGGAGTCTAGAAATGACCTGGTGGTAGTGATTGTGGTGATAAGAATTACACTCAGTTCTCTGGATCCAAACTGAGACAGAGGTGGTGTGAGAAGCTGGTGGGTGCTAAGTGGGAAATCACCTGCGAGGAGGTGAGGAGGCAGAGAGGGCAGAGGGAGAAGCTGAGAGATGTGCAGCTGCACCAGAGGCCCTGGCTGTTCCAGGAACCTCTGGAACAAGGATAGCCCTTTAGGGTAGTCTCCAATTTAGGTCAGAAGACTGGGCTGTGTGTCTACACATCAGCCTTTCATTGGCTGTGGCCCCTTGGGAGGAGGCATGGCCTCGGAAGGGGAGCAGGTTTCTGGTGAGTAATAACTATGACCTTCCCATCGGCTGGAAGATTGGGGTCTTGGATCTGAAGAAGGGATATGGGGAGCACACCACAGCATCCACTACAATAGCAATGAGGGTATCAATAGCTACCACCTGGCCATCACCTACACCAAGCTAGATGCTTCACCCATAAACCTGGTTCTCTCCAAGTCTCCACCATCTGAGTGAGTGGTATTAACCTCCAACTCCACTTCTCAAAACAAAATCACCAGAGCCCTCCTTGATTCTCGCCTTTTCTTCTCTCACAATCTGTCAGTAGGAATTATTGGTTCTAGCTCCAAAATACATTCTGAATCTGTCCACTCCTCTCCATTTCCATCCCTCTGGCCCAAGCCATCAAGTCCTCCATGGCCAACTGTAACAGCTTCCTAACACACCTCTCTCTTTCCGCCCAGGTTGCCTAGACAGCCACTCTCCATACTGCTGCCAGAAATAACACTCAAAATAATGCTCTTTTTAATTAAAAAACAAAACTCTTCAATTGCTTTTGTTGCATTTAAGGTTCAAACTTCTAACCACGGAGTGGAAGGCCCCACACAATTAGCCCTGTCTTCTTCACCAACTTCCATTTTTCTCTGGTCCACCATGTTCTAGCTGCATGGTCTCTCTCTTCATTCCTTGTACATGTCAAGCTTACTCTTGTCCCAGAGCCTGTGTCTTGGTTGTTCCCTCTGCCTGGAATGGCCTTCCCTAGAACCTGCCTTGGCTGATTCTTCTTGCTATTCAAACCTCAGCTCCCACCTCCTGCTTTAGGCCTCCCCTGACCACTCTAATTAAATTCCTACTGGAGACGTCAGTCCACCTGGTTTCAGGGGCCAGGCCTTCCTCTTGCAGCCTAGGGGCGCTTTGTAGACTGTTCAAAGCTCCCTTTGCACAACTCAACCTGGCAGTGGAGTCTTACTTTCTATTTTCGTGATCTCAGGGATGTCTAGAGACCTCGTTGGCCTGGCTACAGCACATCCTAACCGGGCATTGAGTTGGAGGAACTCAGGAGGGTATAATCTGGCCTAGCTCCTCCAAGTGAGTCAGTTACTAAGTGGAGAAGAGAAGCCCTTTACCATTGAATTTTTAAGTGTACTGGAAACTGCCTAGCCCTTTGGTAGAACAATAAAGGGGAATTTGGTTACTTGGTCTAGAGGCCTGGGGCAAGTAGGAACAGAGATGAGGTCAGAAAGATTTTTAACATGTGGGCTTTCTTTAGTCATTAAAAGAGAAAAGCAGGCTCTTACAATGTTTGAAGGAAACCATTATGCAGTTTGCAAGTAGTTATTGGATTCTGGCTGTGACCAAGACATTGAAGGACTTGGGCTGAGTTTTGGGGCCACTGGAGTATGATGGGGCCACTGGAGTATGATGAGGCCTCTTTTGTCATGGAGCTGACTTCTAGGAAGGGAGACAGGGCAGAGGCAAAGGGCACAGGGACTACATCATGGAGCGCCATGCTGCATCAGGCACTATGTTTGGGTTTCCATACACACAGAGCAATTAACACACAGTAGGCCATGTGTACCTGGACCCAAGGGGCTGACCAGGTGGAGGGGGCCGGGACTGCCCAGGAAGGGGAGCAGGTGATCCCTGAGGAGCAGAGGGGATGCGAAAAGGCTTCCTGCAGGAGATGGACTTGGAACCAGCTCCAGGTGCACCGCGGACTCTGAACACACACCACTGAAATAATGGGCCATGAAATTCATTTCTCCAGCACTATTCTGCTTCTCTGTCACTTCTTTCCCCATCATTTCCTTTCCCGGCTACAGAGCACTCAAGAATGCCTTGCTGTGCCCAGTCAGGCCTCTGGAGTCCACCCTACCTGGCTGATGTATTATTATCACCAGCAAACACACACCAGAGGCGGTATCTTGGCTGGGAAGCACATTGGCACCTTGGAAGCCCTTCTTAGAAAAAGTAAACGATTGGCATTTGAGCCTCCTCATTGATTCCTTTGGATGAGGCAGAAACCGCTGCCCAGAAGGATGAAGGGGTGAAGTGGAAAAACATGCGCTGGCTTCAAAGTGGAGCATGGGAGGTTGGGAACAGTTCTGCTTTGTGAACAAAGTTGTGCAAAAGGCAGAGAGAGAGAGAGACAAAGATAAAGAGAGAGAGAGCAGGAGAGCGAGGCGGGAGGGAGTCAGCTTTGGATGATTTGAATTTTGAATTGCCTTGAAAATCACCATGCAGCAGTATCCAGTTCTGCCTTTGATGGTCGAAAGAAACCAGCTGCATTTACTCGTCTTCAGGTCTTGTTTCCCCCCTAGCAGTGAAGCAAATTAAGCAAAGAAACAGTGAAAGTTGTAGTTGGTATAATATCTCAGGCCAAGGTCAGGCTAATTGTTGGTGGGTGGGGAGGGAGTGGCGACAGAGACAAGGCACACACTCTAGGTGTTGATATTTCTCACTCCTGCTCCATTCTGCTCCCCATGATGTCACTTTGGCATTTCCAAACATAGCAGGCTTTCTTTACAAACTAAGACCCCTTGTTCTAACCACCAGCATTCCTGCATCATGCCATGCATTCAGGCAGGTAAGACGTGGTCCCTTTGCCCAAGTTGGGCTACAGGAGTGGCAAACCTTGAGACACATCCCAAGATATCCTATAACGCTGTTCTTAATTTGCAACATCAGCAGGGAGGGCAGGTATTTGCCGGTGAGTGTAGCCTGATTTTTTCCTGCTGCCTCATTTGTATCATCAACTCAGTTGTGAAAATTAATATCATGGAGGCTTCCTTGAAGGATATGAAATGCGTACTTGTCCCTAGAAAGTCTAAAATGTACCTTTGTGTCAAATTTAAGCAGCCATCTGGGGAGCTTGCCTGTGCTGTTTTGGGCCCTGGTAGAGCTCTTTTGAATGAGTGGCATGCTGGCAGGATGCCAGCTGCCTGAGAGGAAGAACAGGGAGGTGCTTGACCCCGTGATGGGTAGAAGATGGAAAAATTGTCATTTCAAAACAGCAAGTGGTTCCTCTCTTGATAGAGGTAGAGACTTTCACCTTTAGGGCAGACATTTCCTTTGTGTGGTTGTGTCCATCAGAATGGACCCTTGGGGACAACTGGGCAGTAGTCTGAATGCTGATGTTTTAGATGGGAATATGGGAGATTAATTTGTTGCATGTGGTTATGCCAGAGCAAGGTCTCTCCTTTTTGTCTCCTTCTCTCCCTTCCTTCCTTGCTTTTGATTGTGCTCTGCTCACCTCCTTCTGGTCCACACACCTTAGTAAGGCAGTGTGGTCACTGAATGCTGCTGTCCAGAAAGGGATTCTCTTCCCTCAACTGCTTCCTGAGTAATGATCAAGGTAAAAGTGATGAAGTGGAAGGGGCGGGTAATCAGACTTATTTTGAAAACTCAAGATTCTGTCCTGACCACTTCTAGGCATGACACATCTTCCTTTCCCTTAAGAGCAGCCCCAGGCTAGCCCAAAGAAGGCCTGGAGGAGTTAAATGTAATTCTGGTTTGGCCACCTGGATTCTCTTGTTGGCTTGACCTGACCTTAGGTCATTAGGATAGTGACCACTTGGCTGAGTACACAGCTCATGCAGCCCCCTATTGTGGCCCACACCAACAAAAGTGGGGGATATAATGGATCTCTCCATGTTTTATGAAAATGCTCTTGTCACTCTTGCAGTTGAAACTTCTGGATTAAAGATGTATGTGTGAGTAGGAGAGTATTGGGAAAAGGGTGATATTATATTTATTGGAAGGTCAGTGGAGGAAGGGCATTGACTGTGGCACCCACAGAGGGAATACCTTAGCCTGTACTTGTACTTAGAGGTACAGGGAAGGAAGGGACACTGATGAAATTTGTCTTTCAGAACCGCTCCTGGAGTCTTCCTCCCAAGATCAAGGCCCTGGTGCTGCTCTCTCAAACTGTTCAAGTGCCTTAATGTAACTGACTGCTGGCTCTGCTGGCCCCTCCCACTGGCTCCAACCATGGCTTGGTCCCCACTCCCCTTAACCCCAGCTCCTGCACTTCCCATGCAAAGCACCTGCCAGCATCTCTGGGTAACTTTCCCAACCACATTCTCATACTATTTGCTCAATCATTCCATGGGGCAAGAGAATGTCACCCGACGAGGAGTGTAGACAGACAGGACAAGTTGGACAGACAGTCCTCAGACAGAATCTTTGAAAACAGGGACTCCATTATTGGAACTGAAAATCCTAAGTCTTACCACCCATGGAGAGGCCATATTGGAGGCAGTCAACCTGTGCCTCCAGCTGATGTAGTCCCATTTGGGGATCCCCAGCAACTGTGAACAATACTTCCTTTCTAGGGGCACCATATGCATCCAAGGGAGTATAACTGTGAATTGTGTGGAAGCCAGATGTTAACTTGTCTCCTTACTGCAAACACAGTGACCTTCCCAGACAGAAAACCAAGTCATTATTTATGGGTACCCTGTGAACTGTTTTCCCTATAATGGGACCTCTCCAATTAGAAAAGGAGGCATGAAATTTGTCCCTGACTTCTGCTGACCCCACCTTGGCCTGGGCCCTGGAAAACATTCATGTCAGCCTCCGCTCACTGACCAGGGTTGTGACAGATGACTATAGAATTACCCTACACCTTTTCCTTGTAGGCCAAGATGGAGTCTCTGCAATTCCAAATACATCCTGCTCTACCTGGATCACTGCCTTGAGCTGGGTGGAAAGGTCAGCAGAGATATGTATCCACCTGGCTTTCTAAGGTAGACCCAGGTTGTTGATGGCATCCGTTCACCTGGCTGGATCCAGGACCTTGGGGCGGTCATGGCTGAGGCCAGTGCTGCAGGTTAGTCTCGTCTCGCTGCATGGATCCTGTTGGTAGTAACCTTAATTAAATGCTATAGGAGACTAACTAAATGGATTTAGTCCCACCTTCTGTTGGTCAAATTAATCAGCGTGGCCGATAGAGTGATGCATTTAAGGGAGGATTTGCCAGAAGCTAAGGCTGTAAAAACCAGGGCTAGATTTGGTTTGAGACAATTCTCCATGGGTCTTTCAAGTTTCTGCATGGTTTGTGAGCAGAGGCACTGACTGCCTTTGTTCCAGATGATCTTTTCAAGCATGCTGTACCACAAGCATGGGAGATAGTATCTCTTTCTGAAGCCAAGGGCAGGCAGGCTTAGTGTTCCTTAGGAAAGATTCACCTTCCCTCCACTCGGGGTTTCTCTCCTGTAGTGCAGGTGTGTGCAGGAGCCATGTGGCCTTTCCTGTGCTGCCCTGTAAGATTTGGATCTTAGGGAGCCGATGCAAAGAAGTACTGCTTCTGGATCCTGCTACTTCTGTGAGTCATGAAATCTTTGATCTCTGACCCAGGAGTCTCATGTCTTCTGTTAGCCTCCAAGAAGGGTAAAGTCATCTTAGGCATGTCACAGTTCTTGATCACCATATCTGGCCAGAACCACGCTTGAGTGTGGCATGTCTGTGAATACCATCCATCGTGTGCGTCACAGGAAGATAAAAGTCAACTGCTCTTGACATCACCAGACCATACTGGATGGTAGGTGTGGGGGTCACCATCCACCACTTTCCACCGTCCAGTGCAGGCAATCAGTTCTACATAAAGATCCGGGAGGCTGGCTGGAGAGGGCTGGAGGAGCCTCAGGAGTCAGACCATGTGGGTTTCTATCATGATCTTCCATACCCTACAGGCTCTGTTTTCCCATCTGTCAAGCAGGGATAACAACAGCACCTACTCTGGAGAGGTTTTGTGGGGACTCAATAGTATGGCTCCATCCAGGAAAGCCGTGATGAAGGTAGCACTTGTTATTTGTGTTTACCATTATTATTATCATCCATATCATTATTCTGCCCACTTGGACTTATTCTTTGTAAGGCTTGCCTCTCCCTCTGAACAGCCTGTCTATAATCGAAGCTTATATTTTCTGCACCAAAATTGGCCAATTTATATGGCACCACCCCTCACCACCATCACTGGATGTGCCTCTAATCTAATTAGACTAATTTCAATTTCCTGGATTTAATTACTTTTAATTTAATTAATTTAGAATGCAGTATACTAGGAGATTAATTAGGAGACATTACTGAGGGATTCGGAAGGTGAATTGCAGTATGTAATTGTTTAAATATTATTGCGGCCACAGCCTCCAGTTGTCACTTTACATAGGAGGCCACTGAGGCCATGGGAGGGACAGAGCTTGGAGAACTGGAGTGGGACAGGGACTCGAACAGAAGTCTCCTGGCAGCAAGCACAGAGCTCTTTCCTTTCACTGCTTTTGGCCACTCCCAGGGGAGGCAAAGAAGAGGCAGCTGATTCCAGTGACCAGCAAGTTGGAACTAAGTCATGAAATTGTGGGAGGTGAGAACACACTTGGTCTTTTAATAGAGCGATATTTTACTGGGTTTTTCATGTACATAGTAAATAAGCAAACCATAGGTCTCCCTCTGAGCTATCGCACACTGCCATTATTTTTCTTTTTTGCTACACACATTTACTGAGTACCTGGAATAATGAATAGTCATCACCATCATCATCATCTTAACAAACATGTGTGTGGTGCTACATGCCAGATATTGTTCTGAGTGCTTTTATATTGATTCGCTCATTTAATTGTCATTGGAGTTAAGTACTGTAAGTGAAGTACTATTGCTTCCATTGTCTAGAGGAGGGATCTGAGGCACAGAGTTAGCTCTGCCAGGAATATCTATTATTTGTGTCGTAAAGAGGGACACATCCTAGTGAATTTCAGGCTTGTGCCAGGCAGGTGGGGGAGACAGTTTAGGGCTGGGCCCTTTAGGTCACACAGGTTTACCTACCCCACCTCTGAGAGGTAATAATAACACCAGCAAACACTTGCAGAGCCCTGACTGTGTGCCAGGTCTGCTTTTAAATCGTGTTGTGTATTAACTCCGGACACAGCTGCCCTACCTACTACTCCCTGAGGGTAGACTGAGCTATGGCTTTCCTCATAGCTCTGTTTGTCGATCAGAACTTGAGTCTACAGTTCTGATGGACCCTTGGAGGCAGAACTGGTCCAGACTCTCTATCCTGAGCTAATCCTGCAGCATGAGCTCGATCCTTCACTCTGAAATCCAGCTCCAATTCCAAGGTTACTCATTTACCAAATGAGCCCTTTGGGCATTTTCAGGGCTTTGACCCCCATTTTCCTGGAATGTTGGGCTAGGATACAGATAAGAAGCCAGTGTGGTGTAGGACTTCACTCTGATGCACGAGCGATGTCTGCTAGGCCTGGACCCTTTTGCACGGAGAAGTAAAGACACAAGAGCTGGCTTCAATATATTCCCTGTGCGGAGACTAGGACCACAGGGAGACTTTCCTCTTTATAAATGAATTTTCTAATAGTCTGAGCTGTCTTAGCTGCAATGGGCTTGTCAACAGGCCATCACTGGGGTTCTCCAAACAGAAACTAATCGACAACAATTTGCTCACTTGGTCTTCTCTTCCTGGAAGGCTCATCTCTATCCTTTTTGTCAGTTAACTCCTATTCAACTTTTAAGACTCAGTCCAGGTGTCACTTCTTCCAGAAAGGCTTCCCTGTAAACCCCAACCCAACTCCAGACTGGGCCAGATGTCCTTTGTGTTCCCATAATGTCTCAGGCATATCTTTATCATTACACTCCCTATATATTGCAGTGACCTGCTTATGAGTTTGTCTCCTCTATGTTCTATCTATGTCACCACCTTCTTCAATAACCAGGTGAGTCAGACATGATTTCCATTTGGAGGATGGAGAACCGAGACTCAGGTCCTTGCCTGCGCAGCCAAGAGGAGACAAAGATGGCTAGGTCTGGTTCCCAAGCCTAAAGACCATGATCTGTCCAGTGTGGAACACTGCGGGCCCCCAAGTTCTGTCACTTGCAAACTCATGGGCTTGTGTGAGCCCTGAGCAACCAAAGCAGCAGAAGCAATGCCCCCAAGGAGTGCACGAGGGCCACGTTTGGAGCCATGCCAGCTTGCCAATCCTTGGCATACTCTGTACGTAGCCAGATAACTACACAAGCTCACCTCATCTGCACACACTCACTCTCTGAACACTTCTAAGGTCACAGAGAAGCCAGGGAAAAATGAGAACCAGGACAGTCAAAGCCTTTACTTCTCCTGGAGCTATGGGGCTTGTTGCCAGAGCCGAAGCCCCTCTTAACACCCTTATTCCTTCATTTAACAAAGGTGAGGAGAGCCCGGCCCTGTGCTTTTAAGGGTGGATTCCATTACTATTAAGACTACTGCGGCCCCTGAAAGATTAACTCAACAGTCACCCCTGTGAAAGCTGATCCAAGTGGAAAATCGAGTTAGAAAATTCCGCCTTCCCTTCCCTCACACCTCAGCAGATTAAGGGGAAGGCCTGATGCTGAGTTATGGGGATTTATGGGAATGTGCAGTTGCTGGCTTTTAAACGCTCACTCTTTGGAATGTTGGCAACCTTGCTTCCTATAAATCGTTGCTGGTATTTCTTAGCCTTTCCTTGCCAGCAACGCGGAGGCCTGCAACACCTTTTCCGTGCAGTAGCCTGTGAAAATATTGAAGTCGGGCCCAGAAAAACACCAGCATTGAAAGGGGAAACTTTGATGTTTGCTAGTTCTTTTCAGACAACTCTTGCCAAATCTTAATTTTTCCAGTTTACAAGTAAGGGATTCTGACCATCTGTCTGCTGTCAACCGATGTTTGTTTGGATGAAGATTTTATTTTTTTCTCCCAATCTAGCACTCCTGTTCTTACAAGTAGTTTATTGGACTTCATAAATGTCAGCTTTTTGCAGTCATTTTGTAAGCAGCTTATGATTTAGTATTTAATCAAAATTGAGCAGTCAGCGTCTGTAATCAATCTGAAGCGAAGTAACAATGAGATTGAAGCTTAAAATGCACCAGGACCACAATTTTTGTCTCCCAACTATCTTTATAAGAACTAAGTTTGCACCTGAAGGTCTGGGGTGGGGAGATGATGCAGGAAATAAATGCTTACTGAGCACCTATTGTGTGTCATTTTATGATTGTGTCAGTTATTAATTGCCAAAATAATACTGCACAACAAACCATCCCAAACTCAGTGACTTAAAAAAAATCAGTGTTTTTAGCTTGGTGACCTGATGAGTCAGGTGGGAGGTCCTCTTGGCCTTGGCAGAGCTCTTTACATGTTGGGGATGGGTTGGCTGCTGGGTGATCTTTGCTGGCCTCGTCTGGGACAACTAGGGCACATTGGCTCCATTCTGTGTGTTTCTCATCCTCCAGCAGGTTAGCTGAAGCATGTTCTCACGGCCATGGCAGAGTGTAAAAGTAAGCAAACCCAGTCTGCAAGCACTTTCCCAAATTTCTGCTTGTGTAACGTTTGTTAACATCTCACTGGCCAAAGCAAGTGACATGGCGGAACTCTGAATCACACAGGGGGTGTCTCAGTTCACACAGGGTGCTTTAATAAAATTCCATAGACTCAGTAGCTTTTGAACAACAAAAATTTATTTCTCAGAGTTTTGGAGATTGGGAAGTCCAAAATCAAGGCGTGCAGGCAGATTTGGTGTCTAGTGAGGACCCGCTTCCTGGTTCATAGATGTTGTCTTCTCACTGTGTCTTCATGTGGTGAAATGGGCAAGGCAGCTCTCTGGGGCCTTTTTTATAAGGGTGATGACCTGATCATCTCCCAAAGGCCGCTTCTTCTAATATCATCATGTTGGTGTTTAGGTTTCAGCATATACATTTTGGGAGAAGGCAAACATTCCAGCCACAGCAAGGAGAAAGACTCTTTCTCTTTATAGCAGGAGGACTTACAAAGTCACAGACAAAGTTCACGGGTACAGAGAAGGATGAAGAATCAGGGTCCTAAAACAATCAGTCTATCACAGTGGTGCTGGAAATCCCCGAAGGAGGTAATTATTATAACCGCCATATCCAGACAGAGAAATTCAGAGATTAAAGCATTTGCCCAAGGGTTCTCAACAGTTAGTAAAGAAGTCAGAATTCTTTCTTGGCCTAAGTCTTAAACAGTTTACTTTTGTCTCTCAGAATCTACTTTTCTCTAGAAATAGGTAAAGCAAGAGTAGTGGAAGGCTCTCAGAAATCATCAATTCACCACCCTCATTTTAAAGATGGTCTCTAGAAGAGAAGCGAATTGCCTAAGGTCTTACAGGGGAATGGAAGGACACAGGCAGCCTTGGCTTTCAGGACAGCGCTCTTCCTGAGCCCAGGAGGAGCCATGCATCTCCAATCTGTCACAGCGCTGTCTTCTGCAGGAAGCTGCTGAGGACTTTGGGCTCCCCCTCCCAGACCTGAATATCGTATCCACTAAGCAGCCTCTGCAGAGACCTGGCTTGGTCATGGCAGCCTTAAGAGAATGTAGCAAAATTACTGTAAGGGGCTCCCAGATGGAGCAAGGATGGCAAAGACCTTTGCTTGGTTTACTAGAGAGGCATACTGAATGTTGGCAGCCTTTTATGACATCGTGATTAAATTCTTTCCTTGGTTGGTCCTATGAACTGAATTGTTCCTCACCTCCATCAAATTCATATGTTAAAGCCCACACTCCCAATGTGACTGTATCTGGAGATAGGATCTTTAGGAATTAATTAAATTAAATGAAGTCATAAGGGTGGGGCCCTAATCCAACAGTACTGTGCCCTCATGACAGAGAAGAAGGCTGGGCGTGGTGGCTCACTCCTGTAATCCCAGCACTTTGGGAGGCCAGGGCGGGTGGATCACCTGAGTTTAGGAGTTCAAGACCCGCCCGGCCAACATGGTGAAACCCTGTCACTACTAAAAGTACAAAAAATTAGCTGGGCATGGTGATGTATGCCTGTAATCCCAGCTACTAGGGAGGCTGAGGTGAGAGAACCGCTTGAACCTGGGAGGCAGAGGTTACGGTGAGCCGAGATCATGCCATTACACTCCAGTCTTGGCAACAAGAGTGAAACTCTATCTCAAAAACAAAACAAAACAAAACAAAAAAACAGAGAAGGAAGAGAGATATCTGCCATGTGAGGACATCACAAGAAAGTGACTGTCTGCAAGCCAGGAAGAGAGCCCTCATGAGAACCCAACTGTGATGACACCCATCATGATCTCAGACTTCTGGCCTCCAGAACTGTGAAAAAATACATGTATGTTGTTTTAGCCACCACCCAGTCTATGGTATTTTGTTGTAGCAGCCTGAGCTGATTATGACAGTTGAAGAATCAGATTATCAAAGGGTCATTTATGTATTCACTCAGGCATTCAACTTATGTGTGTTAAGTATATACTGTGTGCAAACTCTCCATGCTACAGGGGGGTGGGAGCCTGCAATTTTCCCTGGAAAGTGGAGGAGTGGCCTTACATGTTGCCCTGATTTGCCCCCAGTTCTCCATGTAAGCTGCCAGCAAAGCCTTCACTATGGAGGTTTTCCCTTCTGGCTTAATGAGCTAGTGGCTTTGGAGGAGGCTGGGATGGCCACCTGGCTGACTGTCCCCAGGGCAGTTGGCTGGGGCTGGGGGGCGGGAGTGCACTATATTAGTCCGTTTTTACACTGCTGATAAAGGCATACCTGAGACTGAGAAGAAAAGAGGTTTATTTGGACTTATAGTTCCACATGGCTGGGGAGGTCTCATAATCATGGCAGAGGGTGAAAGGCACTTCTTACATGGTGGCAGCAAGAGAGAATGAGGAAGAAGCAAAAGCAGAAACCCCTGATAAACCCATTAGATCTTATGAGACTTATTCATTATCATGAGAATAGCACGGGAAAGACCAGCCCCCGTGATTCAATTACCTCCCCCTGGATCCCTCCCACAAAACATGGAAATTCTGGGAGATACAATTCAAGTTGAGATTTGAATAGGACACAGCCTAACCATATCATTCCCCCTGGCCCTCCAGACCTCATGTCCTCACATTTCAAAACCAATCAGGCCCTCCCAACAGTCCCCCAAACTCTTAACTTGTTTCAGCATTAACCCAAAGGTCCACAAGTCCCAGGTCTCATCTGAGATGAGGCAAGTCCCTTCCACCTATGAGCCTGTAAAATCAAAAGCAAGCTAGTTACTGCCTAGATACAATGGAGGTACAGCTAATGGGTAAATACAGCTGTTCCAAATGGGAGAAAATGGCCCAATAAAAGGGGTTACAGGGCCCATGCAAGTCCAAAATACAGCAGGGCAGTCAAATTTTAAAGCTCCAAAATGATCCCTTTTGACTCCAGGTCTTACATCCAGGTCACACTGATGCAAGAGATAGGTTCTTATGGTCTTGGGCAGCTCTGCCCTTGTGGCTTTGCAGGGTACAGCCTCCCTCCCAGCTGCTTTCATGGGCTGGCACTGAGTGTCTGTGGTTTTTCCAGGTGCATGGTGAAAGCTGTTGGTGGATTCTGGGGTCTGGAGGACAGTGGCCCTCTTCTTACAGCTCCAATAGGCACTGCCCTAGTAGGGACTCTGTCGGGGCTGTGACCCCACATTTCCTTTCTGTACTGCCCTAGCAGAGGTTCTCCATGAGGGCCCCACCCCTGCAGCAAACTTTTGCCTGGGCATCCAGGAGTTTCCATACATCTTCTGAAATCTAGGCGGAGGTTCCCAAACCTCAATTCTTGACTTCTGTGCATCTGCAAGCTCAACACCATGTGGAAGCTGCCAAGGCTTGGATCTTCCATCCTCCAAAGCCACAGCCTGAGCTGTATATTGGCCCCTTTCAGTCATGGCTGGAGCAGCTGGGACACAGGGCACCAAGTCCTTAGGCTTCACACAGCATGGTGACCATGGGCCCAACCCACAAAACCACTTTTTCCTCCTGGGCCTCTGGGCCTGTGATGGCAGGGGTTGCCGTGAAGGTCTCTGATATGGCCTGGAGACATTTTCCCCATGGTCTTGGGGATTACCATTAGGATCCTTGCTACTTATGCAAATTTCTGCATCTGGCTTGAATTTCTCCCTAGAAAATGGGTTTTTCTTTTCTACTGCATCATCAGGCTGCAAATTTTCTGAGCTTTATGCTCTGTTTCTCTTTTAAAATGGAATGCTTTTAGCAGCACCCAAGTCACATTTTGAATGCTTTGCTGCTTAGAAATTTCTACCACTAGATACCCTAAACCATCTCTCAAGTTCAAAGTTCCACAAATCTCTAGGGCAAGGGCAAAATGCTTCCAGTCTCTTTGCTAAAACATAACAAGAGTAACCTTTGCTCCAGTTCCCAACAAGCTCCTCATCTCCGTCTGAGGCAGCTCCCAAAAAGTTCCTCATCTCCATCTGAGGCTGCCTCAGCCAGGACCTTATTGTCCATATCACTATCAGGTTTTTGGTCAAAGTCATTCAACAAGTCTCTAGGAAGTTCCAAACTTTCTCACACATTTTACTGTCTTCTTCTGAGGCCTCCAACATGTTCCAACCTCTGCCTGATACCCAGTTCCAAAGTTGCTTTCACATTTTCAGGTATCTTTTCAGCAACACCCCACTCCTAGTACCAATTTACTGTATTAGTCCGTTTTTATGCTGCTGATAAAGACATACCTGAGGCTGGGAAGAAAAAGAGGTTTAATTGGATTTACAGTTCTACATGACTGGGGAGGTCTCATAATCACAGTGGAGGGTGAAAGGCACTTCTTACATGGCGGCAGCAAGAGAGAATGAGGAATAAGCAAAAGCAGAAACCCATCAGATAAACCCATCAGATCTCATGAGACTTAGTCACTATCATGAGAATAGCATGGGAAAGACCAGCCCCCATGATTCAATTACCTTCCCCTGAGTCCCTCCCATAACACTTGGGAATTCTGGGAGATGCAATTCAAGACAAAATTTGAATGGGGACACAGCCAAACCATATCAGGGCCTTTGGCAGAGATTGCTGTGCCTGCTATTGCTCTCCTGTGGAGCTCCTCAACAGGTCATGTGGGCAGTGAGATTTTTTTTGGTACATCAAATCTGATGTTTCCTAAAGACTTAAGAATCGTGGATTCCAATGCCTGGTCAAGTGTTCCTAACAGCATAGCTTGATTTTTGTCTTGTTTTTCTATTCCCAGCTGAGTGTCACGGAAAATGCCCCAGGAGCTGGAATGAAATTGCTAACCAAGAGCAGAAAACACTGACTGGCTTGACCAGCAGGGAGGGGCAGTGGCTGAAATGGATACAGGAAGGAAAAAGATGGCTCAGCTTCTTTTTTGTTTCTAGCTCAAAGGAGTAGCTTCACATTATAAAGTTTGGTAAAAATTGTCATGAGTGAAGCTCATACAAGAAACCAAAGTATTCCTAAGAATTGAACATGCCAGTGGCCCCTATGTCCACACCCTGTGGCTGTCAGGAAACCTCTCTAAGTCTTAGTTTCCTTGTCTGTAAAATGGTGGGACACGGGTTATAATGTGATTGTTATAAACGCCTACAGTCATACCCAAGAAGATGTCTTGCTCATGGATATTAAATTAATATTATTTCATTGGCCCCTCCCTATCAGACTCTCTCCCTACCCCTGTCTATCTGAATCTTCCTAGCACTTTCCTATCCCTTTAATAATTCAACATTAATGGTTTATTAAACAGAGGCTTCCTAATGGGCTGTTACCTACCTATAAAGAGCAAATCTTCCACTGTGGGGTTGCCCAGGCCCTTGACGGGAGAGTAACTGATGGGAGCAGCTGACTGTGATGGTGTTCTTGGGCGAAGAGGGAGTGGCCCAAGAGCAAATCCCCATACTGTCACTTTCATGCCTTGGAAAACCTCTTAACCTCCTGAAACCTCAATTTCTGCAAAATGGGATTCATATCACCTTTGCCATGAGGTTTCTATGAAATTGAATCAATGTAGGTGAAATTCCTAGCTCCTTACTCCTCCCCACTCTGTGCCTAGGGCTCAGGCCAGCCCCAACTCTGGGGAATGGGTTCAGTTACCCAGTTACCCACCTGGTCTATCTGTGGGACTACAACACCTGCGAATCTCCCTTGCTCGAAGTCTTACCACAACAGATTAATTCCTTTGAGTCCACCTCCAGAAGTGTCTGTGATAAAGAGAAGTGCCTCTGTCCACCACAAGCCGCTGGTGGCTGATGACTAAGAGGCAGGGCAGTGAGGTGGAGGGAGCCCCGAGGGAGGGGTTGGGATTCCTGGTGCTAGTCATGCTGACTCTCTTTCTACGTGACCTTGGATAAGTCGTTTTCCATTTCTGGACTTTAGTTTTCTCAGATGTAAAATCAAGGGCTTAGGTTGTATGGAATCTAGGATTTGCTCCATCTGCAACTACAATTAGCTCCAAAGATTAGTTTTGAGATTCCCAATGGGGTTCCAAAGAAGGAGACCTCAGACATGTCAGTTTTGATGAGACTTGTGGTGAAAGGGCAGAAGCAAGGGCCAGGGGCAGGCTGCCTTTGTACGGAACCTATGCTTACTCACACCTGTCACACTCGATGGTTCCAATCAAGGCTCCTCATTAGCTGGCTGATTCATTGATTCATTCATTTTCTTTATAGAGCTTTCTCTGACCACACTGGCCCAGAGTGTTCTGTCACCTCTTTAACTCTCCATGGCCCTTCCTGTGACATTTCCTCCACTATCCTTTGGTGGCCTTGGCCATTCTGCAAATGACCCTGTACCTGCCATACTTTCCCTCACTATTCCCTCTTCCTGAAAGTCCCTTCCTCTCTATCTCCCAAAGTCCTGGCCACCACTTAAGGGCCTGCTCAGAAGTCACCTCCTCCAGGAAGTCTTCCTAGGCTTCTAATTCAAAACTCTCTCCTCTGTGCTCTCTCTATGCCTATTAATATGCTTCAATGTCTTCCCATTAACACGGAACTAGGCCAAAATCCTCGGTGTAGCTCCCCAGGCTCCTCTCATCACTCTCCTCTCCCGCAACCCAACTCTAGTTATGCCGGGGTGTCTCTCATCTCCATGCAGGTACTTAAGTTGCTGTTTCTGCCTGAGGGCTCTGTTCCTCACCCTGTTCCCATAGTGAGGATACTTAATGACTTTAAGACTCAGCTCATATCCCCGGTACTGGCAGGAATTTATTGTACTCATCTTCTGGACTGTATTCTCTGTTTTGTAGTGAGCCAGTCTTGTCCGTGACTCCAGTGACACTGGCTTATTTGTCTCTGAAGTCACACTGCCTTGCCTATGAGCTAGCACATAGTAAGTGCTCAGTAAACATAGCAGTGAAAGGAATTCTCGTATGTGTCCATCACAGCACCCAGGAGGGGCTGAGGTCCTGGGCAGGTGTGTTGATGGGGCAGTTGATTAAAAGCTTTGTTTGCAGCAGCCCTGGGATTTGGAGTCTTGGAACAGGCTGAGCTGGAGAAATGGCTCCTGTGCTAAGTGTGCATGTGTATATGAGTGTGTGTGTATTTGTGTGTGTGTCTATTCTCTGTGAGCATGTCTGCTGGGGTCTGGCTGTCTGCCATGCATGGGGGAAGATTGAGTTCCCCAGGATCTCATGTCTCTCCCCTGACTTCCAGAGGTTTCCTCCTGGGCACTAAACCACCAGCCCAACAACTCCAGAGTCAATACAGAGATGCGTTTGGAGGGCCCTCCACAGTCCTGTAAAGAGACAGCATTCTTCAGAGGACCAGGGCATGGACTTACAGCTGGAGAGCCCTGTGCTCTGTAGCCTTGGACAGGTCTCTGATATCTCGGCTCCTCTGGGGTAATTACTTATGCAGGGCTTCCCTTGTGCCAGGTGTTGAGTGAAACCGCTTGTTTGGATTATGTGATTTAATCTTCATAAACACCCTAGTTTGCAGAAGGGAAACTGAGGCATAGAGCGGTTACATTACTTGTCTCAGGTCAAAAAATAGCTGAGTAAAGAGCAGGGGGGTGAAGTCAAACAGTCTTAGCTCAAAGCCCATGTTCCTGAGTGCTGCACCCCACTCCTTTTCATAGAGTAAAGCCTGATAATACCGTCTTGTAGGATACTGAATTAATATACATTAAATGGCATCTATGAAATGACTGGCACACTGCAGGCATGCAATACATGGAGGCTGATATAATTAATATCTATTTCACCCCTTTCCTTTTAAAGGTGAGGAAACTGAGGCATGGTTTATATACATGACTTGATAGCCAGCGTTGAGCATTATAGTCTCAAAATCATGTCTCCTGATGGCCAACCGGTTTCATTTTTCATTATGCTGTGCCTTGTCAGGTAAAAATTAGAAAGAAAGATAACTTAATATTTTGGAGGAATCAAGACTAAGAGAAAGGTGGAGTTGATGGGCACTTGAGGATATGTGAAGACCTTTCCCCATAACTTCCCAACCACCGATTATGTAGGGCCTAGGATCCCAATTTGCAATTTGCACATCTGGTCTCAGAGAAGTAGGTGACTTGCCTGAGGCCTTTGCATGATAAGGGAGGGCCAGGATTTGAACTCCGGCCTGTCTTACTCTAAGTCTAGTGTTTTTTTCCTACATTCCCAGCTCATAAGTGGGGCCCAAGATCAAGGCCATAGTAGACACAATTGTGACTACAGATTGTGGTGGGAATGGGATGGGCAGGCTCTTTATTGCTGCTCCTCCTTCATAGCATCAGGGGAGCTTCTGGAGCTGGGGAACAGGCACTTGGAAGGGCAGTGTGCCCTAGAGGAAGGGGCAGATCTTGAAACAGAAAGCGGCCGGGCTTTTCCTGGAGCACCAAGGAAGTCAAGAACAGCCATTTGGTCTTCATGTATCCAAGATCTCCTCTAGGGCTCCTTCTGCTTAGCAGGGTGACTTTCAAATTTCAGGAAGGTGATGTTGTACCCATAGGGGTGGGGGGTCATATGCCAGTGGCAGATAGAAAATATCTCCGGAATCTCAGACTTTATTTTAAAAATGCATGCAGAATTTAAAGAACTCTCTTTCTTTCCCACAGCATATCCACATGTGCATGTATGTTTGTGTATGGGTATGCATAAGTGTGTATGCACATTGCAAATCTGTAACTAACCACCATTTTAGGAAGAGCTGCTGTGCCTTTGGTATAGCTACCTGTACTCTCTGGAACCCTGCCATGTATTCATCCCTCTCCTCCCTGGGGTATATGTACTCCCCAGCAGGTCAAATACTTCCATTTCCTGAGCCTAGAGAGGAACTGGGCAAACAGTTAAGGGCTAAAGGGGCATGTTCATAGTGAGGATCTGCTCGGTGTGGCTGAGCTGAAACAGGTCAGGAAGTTACAAGATTGCCTGAGGTCACCCAGTAACTGTGAGACTAGAACTCTGGTCCCTAGATCCTAGTTCAGCACACATTTCCACCACCTCTGGGCCAGCTCCTGGGCAACAGAATGTACTTGGTCGTACTTGTTGCCTTGTCTGCCTACCTGGCACATTGCTGGGAAACAGGGCTTCTCTCTACGAGCCCAACATTCTGACAATTAAATACAAAGTATGACTTGTGCCCTCCCGACTCCTCCCCACTACAGTGGCTGAAACGCTATGATTCCCACACCTGAGCTCTCCCGCTTGCCCTTTTGGATTTCTAGACAGGCAAGTGAGAAATATGTGATCTGTTTGGACTTGAGCAAGACATTTGGCAAGGTGTCTCATGCTCATCTCAAGGTGAAAAGTTAGGACTGGATGCTGGTGCAATTCAATAGATTAGGAACTGGTTAAAGGGCCATACCCAAATGGAATGGATAAATCTAACTACATCAGCCTAGATGAGGGTCTCTAGTGGCATGCCAAGGGACTCTGTCTTTGGCCATATCTTACTCAGCACTTTTATCAATGACCGGAATGAAATAGGTGGAGGGAAGGATGAACATTTATTGAGAAATTCCTGTGTCAGCAACTATTGCCAATATTTTACAAAGCTTATTTATTTTATCCCTCACAGCATGACTGTAAGAGAAGTTGTATTACCCTTTCACAGACAAGGAAATAAATATGTAACTGAGGGCAAGCAACTTGCCCAAGACCTCACAGCAATTGATGCAATAAGATTTGGCATCCAGATGGATCTGACTCTGAAGGCTGGGGCTCTGTGTCACATGTGGCACTGAACTGGCTTATCACCGAGGAGCATGTGGGAAGGTCGGAAGGATGGACAATACCGGGAAGGTGAGAGGCAGGTCTGAAGAGGACTGAAATTAACACTAGGCCAAAATGACTGCACACCAAGATGAAAGGTGATAGAGACCTTTGCTCACACTGGGGCTCAGATGCTCACCAGACACACACAGGATGTGGGATACCTGGGTCAACAGCACAAGTGAAAAGGTGTTGGGTTTTTAGTTGACAGGAAGTTTCATATGAGTCAACGGTGGGATGTGGTAGCCAACAGAGCTAATGTCACCGTGGCCTCCACAAGTGGAGGTACAATGAACAGAGCGAGGGAGGAGCTACTCCTTAGTCAGCGTGTGTCCAGGAAATGGAGCTCAGGCCTGGTGACCTCAGTGGAAGACAAGCATCGAAAGCCTGCCGAGCTCTCAGAGGGCAGGGAAGAGGGGCTTCTTGCTGTTGCTGATGCACATTCCTCTCCTCATTCTTTGTCATTACCAAAATTACCAAAGCTTATTAATACCTTTCTGAGAAGTTATGGCCACTTCTTGATTTTTATGCTTTTGCCTTTCAAGCTCTGAGAATATGCTACTCATTCAGGTTTGAATTTTTATTAATGTAACTTGAGCCAATGCAGGGAGTCCTTGTGACCCAGTCTCTACGTTAAGTTATAGTCAAAGAAGCACACTCCAATAACCAAAGGAAAGTAAGAGATTTTCCATCTTTATGCACATCTCTCAAAGGAATGAAAAGAATGAGACCTGCTTTTAGTTCTCTGTCTCATTACCTTATACTTCAAAAAACATCCACTCTACGAAACACTCCAAACTCTCCTATATCCAGTCAACCTGTTGTGCCATCTCCCTTTGGTTCTTCCATGTCTCCATTATTTAGATGGGCTTAACAACTGTTTTTTCATTTTCTTTTCCTTTTTCTTCTCCTTGGCTCCACTCTTCTTTAGTTTTCTTTCTAGTTGGCTTCTGACCCAAATTCCTTTTTACAAAGGAGAAGTCAGGAACTGACCTAGCAAACCAGAATACTACCCCTTCCCTCCTGTCTCTGCAACACTGCCCATCTCTCTCCATCCTCCTGGGAACCCGGATGGCCAAGATGGAACTCTTTTTTGAGAGCTGGGGGAGGAGAAATGGAGCAGGCAAGGAAGACAGTTTTGGTGGTGGGTGGTAGCAAACATGGTGTTGGGAAAGATGATGGGGAGGCTGGGAACACTCTTCATACCAACCTTGTCCTCATCACGTTAGCATGTGGGCACTGTGGGTGGAAGAGCCTGGCCACTCGTGCGTGACAAACTCCAACACAGACTGCCATGCAAGAGCTACTTGTAGTGAATGGCAGCAAGGAGAGGCCCCTCCTTACCCCTAAGATGCCCATTGCCGTGGATGGTTCATTTTCATTACCTTGCTGTTCTCCTTTTCTTTGCAGAGTTGACTGTTTCTGTAATAACAGACCTTGAAATCTACTCAGAAATGGCAGACTGGGAGAGATGGCACTCCCACATTCCACGTGCTCTCCTACACTTCTCAGCCTCCTAGGTGAGGGCTGTGTGGCTTGTTCTGACCAATGCAGGCACACCTCAGGGATATGCAGGTTCCATTCCAGACCACCCCCAATAAAGTGAGTATCTCAATAAAACAAGTCATACTTTTTTTTTTTGGTTTCCTAGTGCACATAAGTTATGTTTACACTGTACTATACACTGATAAGTGAGCAATAACATTATGCCTAAAAAAAATGTACATACCTTAATTAAAAATACTATATTACTAAAAAATACAAATGATCATCTGAGGCTTCAGTGAGTTGTAATCTTTTTATTGATGGAGGATCTTGACTTGACACTGATGGCTGCTAACTAGTCAGGATGGTGGTTGCCAAAGACTGAGGTGGTAATTTCTTAAAAGAAGATAACAGTGAAATTTATCACACTGACGGACTCTTTCTATCAAGAAAGTTTTCTCTGTAGCATGCGATGCTGTTTGATAGCATTTTATCCACAGTAGAACTTCTTTAAAAATTGCAGTCCATCCTCTCAAATCCTGCCATTGCCTTATTAACTTATGTAATGTTCTAAGTCCTTTGTTTTCATTTCAATAGTGTTCACAGCATCTTCACTAGGAGTAGATGCCATCTCAGGAGACCACTTTCTTTGCTCATTCATAAGAAGTAACTCCTCATGTGTTCAAATTTTATCATGAGATTGCAGTAGTTCATTGCCATCTTCAGGCTTCACTTCAAATTCTAGTTGTCTTTCTATTTCCAGCACATCTGCAGTTACTTCCTCCACTGAAGTCTTACACCCCTAAAATTCATCCTTTAAGGTTAGAATCAACTTCTTCCAAACTCCTGTCCACGTTGATATTTTGACTTCCTCCCATGAGTCATGAATATTCTTAGTGGCATTTAGAATGGTAAATTGTTTCCAGAATATTTTCAATCAGCGTTGCCCAGATCCATCAGAGGAATCACTATCTATGGCAGCTATGATCTTATGAAATGTATTTCTTAAATAATAAGACCTAAAAGTGAAAATGTCTCCTTAATCAATGGACTATAGAATGATATTGTGTTAGCAGGCATAAAAACAAAATTAATCTTGTCCATCTCTATCAGAACTCTTGAGTGACCAGGTGCATTGTCAATGAGCAGTCATATTTTGAAAGCAGAAATCTTTTTTCTTCTGCAGTAGGTCTCAATAGTGGGCTTAAAATATTCAGTAAACCCTGCTGTAAACAGATGTGCTATCATCCAGGCTTTGTTATTCCACTGATAGAGCATAGGCAGGGTTCCACAGATTTAGCATAATTATTTGGAATTTTGGAATGATAAAAGAATATTGGCTTAATGTAAAGTCACTAGTTGCATTAACCCCTAACAAGAGAGTTCCCTTGTTATTTGAAGCTGTGAAGCCAGGCATTGACTTCACTCTGGCTAGGAAAATCCTAGATGGCACCGTCTTCCAATGGAAGACTGTTACATCTATGTTGAAAAATCTCATTTTTAGTGTAGCCACCTTCATTAATGATTTTAGCTAGATCTGGATAACTTGCTGTAGTTCCACATTATAGCACTTGGTGCTTCACGTTGCACTTTGATGTTCTGGAGATGGCTTCTCTCCTTAAACCCCGTGAACTAACCTCTGCTAGCTTCCAACTTTCATTCTGCAGCTTCCTCAGCTCTCTCAGCCTTCACAGAATTGAAAGAGTTAGGGCCTTGCTCTGAATTAGGATTTGGCTTAAGAGAATGTAGTGGCTGGTTTGATCTTTCATCCAGACCAAACTTCCTCCATATCAGCAATAAGGCTGTTTCACTTTCTTATGACTCATGTGTTCACTGGAGAACCACTTTTCATTTCCTTCAAGAGCTTTTCCTGACTGAACTCGATGGCTCATGTCTGTAATCCCAACACTTTGGGAGGCCGAGGGGGGTGGATCACAAGGTCAGGAATTCGAGACCAGCCTGGCCAACATGGTGAAATCCCATCTCTATTAAAAACACAAAAATTAGTTGGGCGTGGTGATGGGCACCAGTAATCTGAGCTACTCGGGAGGCTGAGGCAGAAGAATTGCTTGAACCCAGGAGGCAGAGGTTGCGGTGAGCTGAGATCATGTCACTGCACTCCAGCCTGGGCAACAAGAGCAAAACTCCGTCTCAAAGAAAAAAAAAAAAAAAAGAACTTTTCCTTTGCATTCCCAACTGGGCTAACTGTTTAGTGTGAGAGGCTTAGCTTTCAACCTCTCTTGGCTTTTGACATACCTTCCTCACAAGCTTCATCATTTTTAGCTTTTGATTGAAAGTGAGAGATGCATGACTCATTTTTCCATGTGAATACTTAGAGGTCATTGTGTGGTTATTAATTGGGCTAATTTCCATATTTTTATGTTTCAAGGAATGGGGAGGTCCAAGGAGAGGGAGAGAGAGGGGGATTGGCCAGTAGGAGTAGTCAGAACACACAAAACATTTATTAATTAAGTTTGCTGTCTTACATGGGTGCAGTTCATGGTGCCCCAAAATAATTACAGTAGTAATGTCAAAGATCACTGATCACAGATCACCATAACAGATGTAATAATAATGAAAAAGTCTGAAATATTGCAAGAATTACCAAAATGTGACACAGATACAGGAAATGTACACATTCTATTGGAAAAATGGCACCAACAGACCTGCTCGACACAGGGTTGCCACACATTTTCAATTTGTGAAAAACACACAATATCTGTGACGTGCAATAAGGCAAAGTGCAATAAAATAAGGTGTACCTGTAGACTGAGCCTAATGCAGTTAAGAGCTGGTGTGGCTCCTTCTTATCTTTCATGGGGTGATGACTTGGAGGCTTTGCTTACCCAATGGCCTGCAGAATGGGGGAGGGCCCCCCACTCCATGGCATTCTCCATGAGCAAGAAATAAACTTTCATTATTTTAAATCTCTGAGATTTCAAGGTTGTTACTTCAGCACAGCCTGGCCTATTCCAGCAAATACCCAGCATGTTGGAGTTCACTGAGTAATTGCTGCTCTTGAGTTCTTTAACACGATGAAGGAAAAAGCTGCCTCTTGAGCCACCCAGGGCAGCTGATTGACGCTTTCCCTCACTCTCATCATCCAGCCCAGATGGCACTTCCTGTTTGGTAACACCTCACGTGGGCTCCTTCGTCCCCCACCAACTCTGCCAGTTACCATCCTACACAGTCAAATGTGCACAGTATTAGAGGTTTGCCAAGAACACATCCTTGTGTCTGCCAAGGAGCGTCTGTTTGAGGAAGAACATTCTAACAGAGAATGTTCAGAGACAAAATGCTGGCTGTGGGAGACAGTCAAATCTTTGTCTCTATGATGAGCAAGCGGAGGCTGGATGGCCACTGGGGATAGGGGGCAGGGGTCCTGAAGACGGGATGTCAGTCTCAAATGGGGAGGGGTTGGGCTGGGAGGGGCAGGATGAACAGGATGATTTTTAAGTCCCTTCCAACCCTGAGAGTCCCCACCTTAATGCCTAACTTAGTATTTTTTTTTGAAAGTGTATGAATGAATAAATTTCAGTCACGAAGAAAGTAAAGAACGTATGAAATAAAACAGCCAGACTTAATGAGCAAATAAGAATTATAATACAGATTCTTTCTGAAAGGTATAGCCTCATGAGATCAATGTTCTCAGCCCTCATGAGGCTGACGGATGGTGATGAGTGGTCAGGAAGGCATGTGACGCATATCCGTAATTTACACGCCAGCCACAAAGAGGGCTGAGCTCAGGGAGGAGTCAGAGCCTGAGACAGGCTGAAGCCATCATGATAACAGCCCCTCACAAGGACACCGGGTGCTTTATCATGCACAAAGTGCTCCCCCTGACATCCTGAGTGCTCAGAAACTATTATCTCTGAGCTTTTTATCATAGATCATAGATTATCCTACATCTCTGAGCTCTTCTTATCATAGCCTCAGGAAAGAAGAACTGCTATTCCTATTTTATAGATGGATAGGGGGTTTCCAGCGACTTGCCCAAGATCACATAGTGAGTAATGGGGAGATCCAAGACTTGAACCCAGATCCTGTTACTCAAAGTGGTGGGTTTTAAAATAAGAGAATACACTTACTCCTGGCACTGGAAGCTGAAATTGCAATTAGTTCACATGCTCCTGGGTTCCTGAGAACTTCCACTTTTTGTGTGTAATGTTGGTTGCGAGCAGATATTACAGGGACAGGCTGCCCCTGAACTGCCTTGAAGACAAGAAGGATTTTCTTGGGAAAAGCAATGGACTGGGAGACAGAGAGTCCTGCAGTACAGGCCCTGAATCTTTTTCTGACCCACTTCGTTACCAAGAAACCTTAGTTTCCTCATCTGAAAGCATGAGGAAAGATGTTGATCTGGTCTACCATGAAGAATTTCTATGTGGACTCAATGAGAGGATGGGGTGCACATATTTTGAAAACCAATAAAAAGCTATAAAGAACTATGAAAATCTAGCATTCTTGTTTCAATTAAGAATGCATTTTGCTAGGCCAGGCACAGTGGCTCACACCTGTAAATACTAGCACTTTGGGAGGTCCAGGTGGGTGGACCACCTGAGGTCAGGAGTTCGAGACCAGCCTGAACAATATAGTAAAATGCTGTCTCTACTAAAAATACAAAAATTATCCAGGCGTGGTGGCATGTACCTGTAGTTCCAGCTATTCGGGAGACTGAGACAGAAGAATTGCTTGAACCTAGGAGATGGAGGTTGCAGTGAGCTGAGATTGTGCCACTGCACTCCTGCCTTGGCAGCAGAGTGAGACTCCATCTCAAAAAAAAAAAAAAAAAAATTAAATAAAAAAGAATGCATTTAGCTGCAAGTAACAGAGCAGCCAGATACAGATGATGCTATGATGTTCCTATGACATAAGAAGTGCAGGGTGAGTAGTAGAGGGCAGGAGAGGTTGATTTAACAATGTTAATGGGGACCTAGCCCTTTTCCCCTCCTCTGTTCAAATTCCATCCTCACACATGCTACCTTATATGCACAAGATGGGTGCTGCCTCTCCAGACTTTATATTCCAGTTGCAGGTGGGAAAAAGAAGGGAGAAGGAGGAAGAGTTGGTACCTACATTAGGAATGCAAAAATTTTCTTAGAAATCCAATAACTATAATATTGGCCAGAACTGTTATCAAATGGTCACCCTCTAGGTACAAGGGAGGCTGGAAGAATGAACATTTTTGGCTGGGCACACCACTAAACAAATCCAGGGTTTTGATGGAAAGGAAGGGGTGGGGATGGATTGCAGGTGACAGCTGGTGGTGCCTACCACAAGCTCCAATACCACGATGGGCACTGAATTCACAGGGATCTTTTACATTTAGTTTCTGGATTTGAGTGAAAGCAAATTGGGTTGCCTCATCCTTCGAAGGAAAAGTGTATCCATGGTATTCTACTGTCAGAAAGGGAAACAGAGTCACCTTGAAGACAAGAGGTGAGACAGTGCTGCTGCATGTCTGGAGGGCCAAGTAGATAGAGGCTCAGCATGACCTCCCTCTCTCTGTCTCCTCTTTGTTCACTTTCATTAGCCTCCTTCACTTGGGCTGGGAAAGCTGGATCCGGGGAGCTCATTAATAGCCTCTGGGTTTGTGTGTGTCTCCACCCGAAGAAGTCTAACCACAGACTTCCTCTTGACTCTTGGCAACAGGGAGAAAACAAAACCACAGCAGCTTTCATTGCTGAAAAAGACAACACTGACTCGTTTGCTTAATAAGCCCAGACGGAGGAACTTTATTTCTGGGAGGAAGTGCTAAAGACTCCAGTACAAGGAGTCGTGGTTGCGCCGTGAAATTGCCAGACTCTGCAGTGAGAGATCCTGGGTTGACAGTTTAGAGGTTGAGAGATTGGTGAGAGGAGGCCACGAGTCCAGGGCTCAGTAGGACTGCGGGGCAGAAGCCTGTGCTGCAGATAGGTGGGGCTCTGCAAAATGGATCTGCTTGGGGAAACTGAGGCCTCCTCCCACCTCCCACAACATCTAGACCTCTTTTGCCACTTCTGGTTTCCAAAAATCCATTTATGTATTTATTTTCCCTTTTTCTTATTTTCCTTTATTAAATTCATCTATTGATTAATTCCTATATCATACTTTCTTCTTTTGTTTGCTTGTATTTCTAATTTCTTACATTGTGTAGTCAGTGCTTTTATTTTGGTCTTTCTTCTTTAATAAGAAAGCCATTTCAGGGGATACATTTTCCCCTGTGTTAAGCTTTTTTCAAGATCTCATAGGTTTTGAAATAAAATGTTCCCCTTTTCATCGGTTTTTAGATGGGTTTTAATTTCAGTTTGATGTTTCCTTTGATCCATGGGTTACCTAGAAGTACGTTTATTAATTTTCAAGTAGTTAAAAATATTTTCAGCCACATTATTTTTTTTTTAAGTTTAACATTTTGGGGTTATAGTAAGAGACTGTGGCCTGTAAAATCTTTAATTTTAAATTAAATATTTTTTCTTTCCAAGTATGTGTTCAGACTTTATAAATGTTCTATGGGGCAGGGAAAGCTGAGCTGGTTGGATTCATGCAGGAAAGAATGGAATTCTAAAATGTGCTAGCTCTGGAGACATACTACCCCATTTCCAATCTGGCTTCTACCCCTTTCCAGCTGTGTGTCCTCGGATGAAACACAGAATTTTCTGAGCTTTATTTTCCATTTAAAAAATGGGAACAATAAGAATATCCACTTCCCAGTATTGCTGTGAAGATTAAATGAAATTACGTACTTAAAAATACCTAGAATACTGCCTGGTGTGGATAAAAAACTCACCAAAGAGAAATATTGCTATTTTTTTGCAAAGGAGGAACCTTCACTGTTTGTGTTCTCAGCTTTGTCCTAACTCAGAGCTGTGGCTGCTGGTTGCTGAAGGAACTGGGAGAAAAGAAGAAATGGGTGGCACAGTGCGCCAGTCACCTTTCCTTCCATGGGAGGCTCCGGGAGCCCAGGGGGATAGAGCTACTTGCCCAAGGAAACACAGCAATTTAGTGGCAAAGCCAGGCCTCAAACCCAGGCCTCACCTGCTCATTCCTGCCTGCTCTGCTAGCAAGCTGCTCTAGTTTCTCCCTTGAAAGACGAGACAGTTGACCGCAGATTCGCCTCTATGCTGTAGGGAAGGCTGGAAGCTCTCAGGAGGCGGCAACCTCAGAGCTTCGTCATGTTACACCTTGCTGTCTGGGAAAGGGGAACTCTGAGGTCGGTAAGTTCCAAGAGAAGCTATAGAAAGAGGGTTGAATTGGGAGTGGTGGGAAGCTCTGGGGCATTGCTGTTCCATTGCTCAGTGGTGGCAGAAGAAAAAGCCAGTCCTCTAAAGCACCCCTGGGGGGATGTCTGTCTGCACCCCTCTGGGCTTCAAGCCTTCATTGCCTGCGTGCCTTGCTTCCCAAGCCCTGGGACTGACCGTGGCAAAGGCAGATCCCCAAGAGGCCCCATCTTCATTTGCCTGGCAGGTCCTATGTGGAGCAGAGCCCAGGGGCGGGAGCCCTCTGTTACTGATCAGGGTGGCTGAGCAGCACGGATGTGCTCATGGAAACTGGAGAAACTGGGGTGACAGCCTCAGCAGCACCGAGGAGGCCTAATTAAGAAGTAAGGCAAAACGAGATGCGCTGCTCGGCTGTGCTGCCAGCTGACATCTGAGAGGGGCTGGCACTGTGCCCTGGAGCAGCCAGGAGCCACGAAGAACTCAGGAGGCATGGGAGCTTCTTTATGGCAGAAGTCCGGGGAGGAGAGGAATCTCAGGACAGAATTACAAGGTGGAGGGTGACTGAGTTATCTGATTAGGGCCATTGATCTTGGGAGCAAGTGACCATTTCTTGGCCAAGGACTCTCTGTATCCTTAAGCATCATGTCACCATGCTGTGTATAACCCACAAGTGGACAGAGATGTCTGGAACAGATATCACAGTGCATGGTTAAAGCACACATGGGTATGTCTGGGCTGCAGGTCTCTGACCTCAGACACACGCCCATGCTGTGAGGTAGGTTGCCGCCAGGGAAAGCTTGGGATTAGAGGCTGATTTTAATAGCTCTTCCATGCAAGTTTTAAAAAAATGTATGGCCCCCATGATTATTATGAAAATTGAATACATCCGGGCATGCAAAACTGCTTTGTAAATATCAGCACAAGCACAGAAGAAAGTTATCGCACGTGCGTTTTGGTTAGAAAGTGCTAGCTAATTCCTTGCTATGCCCCCAGCCCTTCATTAGAAGCTGCAGAGGAATCAAATAGGCTTAGATCTTGTTCCTGTCCTCATGGTGCTTGTGGGTTTTCTCAGTGTGAACTGCTTTGCAATCATTGTCTCTCCCTCCCTCTTCCTCCCTCCTACTTCCTTCTAACATAGCTTAATTAAGCACCTCTTCTAAGTGAAGTTCTGGGCTAGGGGCTGAATTATATAGAAATTATTGTCTATTAGGGGAGAGACAGGAGCAAATGGATAGGTACAAGCCCAACATGGTAGCCATTTCTTGAATAGAGAAAGACCCAGGTTCAATGGACACAAAGCAAGAGAACAATGAGCAGTGATCCCAGGGAGGTTCCTGGAAAGCTTCAGATAGAAGTATGTGGGGCAGATATCGATGAAGGAGCAAGAACAAGGAACAAAGTCCTTTTGGGGAACATGGGAAGAAGGCATGGCAGGCACAAAGGCATGGAGGTGGGAAATCCTCGGAGCAAGAGTATCCACCCACACAGGGGCTTCAGTAAACAATGGGAGCCTGAATTCCAATCCTTGATCCCCTGGTTGATGCAGATTGGAAGTCTTACTGGAGCTCAGAAAAGTTGATGGCCCTAAATAGAAAACTCCTATTTCAATGAACCCGTCATGGTGTCAGCACGGACTGGGGTCAAAGCAGAATTTGCCTGCCAGGGAGTGCATGGAGCAGAAAGAGGTCAGAGCTTGAAGCAGGCAGTCCTGGCTTCTAATTCAGGCCCACCACTGCCTACCTCTGTGGTTGTGGGTCATTACAAACCTCTCTGAGCCTTGGTTTCATCACCTTTAAAATAGGAATAGGAGACCTGGGCATTCTGTTGAAAATCACATCCTTTGTTGAAAAGATAGTGAGAAGATAGGGTGGGTGGATAGAGGCCAATTTACACTGAATGTGGCACTGGGGAGATGCAGAGAATAAGCTGTTAGTCACTCTGAGCTCTGACAGGCTGAGTGGGGCCGGGATGTGTGGGAGCCCAAAGGAGGAGCCCTTTGCTCTGCCTGGAAGGTTTAGAGTTTTCCTGGCAACACTGAAAGCAGAACTAGGGGCCTTCCTGCAAGGCAGGTGGAAATTCAGAAGGCTAAGAAGGAAGCAAAGGGAATTCCAGGTAGAGGGGACCAAATGGACAAGGGAACCAGGAGCAGTTCTTCTCAACTAGGAAATGTGAAATGGGGAGTAATGAGACTGCGGAGACTCGGCAGTGGCCTCGAATGTTGAGTTAGGAACTTGGACTCTATCTCATATGCAGCAGGGAGACATTGAAGAATTAGAAGCATGAGAGAAAGGATTAGTCAGGCTCTGTCACCAGGACAGTGATAGTGAGTGGGCTAAGGAGAGGCGGTTGCAGTTACAGAAGTCCTAGATACTGACATGAAAGGTACTTGTGTGAAGTCGAGTTTATCATACTGCAGGGATGATCTAAAGCAGATACCAAAGTCTAGAGTGCCATTGAGGTCCCAGGGACGAGACAGGCACTCTTTCCCAACACAACTCTCCCTAGTTCCAAAGAGGACAGGAGCCCAGGGCCATGAGAAAGCTGCTGCGGGGCCCAGGCCTTCCGACCAGCCCCTTTGCAGGGACAGGCTCCTCAGGCCCTGGTGGCCTAACTGGGGTTGTTCTAGCTGGAACCCCTATGGCCATGAGAAATAGCCCTTTTTGCTTAAGCAAAACAATGACCTTATGGGAAGAAGATGGTGGTATTTCACAAAACCCAAGGGTGAAACATTCAGCCCCGCCTCTGAGGAACTAGAATCAGGAACTGTAAAGTCATGCCTGTGGCCCCTCTCCCTCTCTCACTGTTTCTCTTCCTCTTTCTTCTCTCCATGTTCCAGCCAGCTTTCCCTGTGTGGAGCGAGCGCACAGCCGCCTGACCCCAGCTCCCTAGCCTCAACTGTCATGGTTCCCATGTCCTGAGGAGAGTCTGACGGTCTGAGCCCAGGCAGCGGATTCGGCCGCCTCAGGGCAGACATCCTCCCTTGCTCCCTTCAGCCCTGTGGCCGAGAAAGGAGGTGGTCTCCTTTACAGCAAGGCTCCAGAGCCCACCCCTGCAGGTTATGATGGAGGGTGGTTCTCAGAGGAGGGGCGCTGGTACTGGACTGGCACCCAAAGTTGGTCTATTCTATGTAGTCCCTGACCCTACCTGGCACTATTTGTATTACTGGCCAGGGACATCCAGGTGAGCTCACCCCCAAGGTGCACAGTAGTGAGCTGGAATGCACAGGGCCTCCATTCACCTCTTCAAGAAGGAGACAGAGACGGCGAAAATGAAACTCGGAAAAGTCCCCATGTTTTGCTTTGTGGATGGTAGAGCCAGGAAAAGAGAGGGTCTGAGAGGCGCTTGTCTTTGTATGCAATAAAGAGGGGTGTGGGAAGAATGGCCCCTTTGCTGCCGGCCTGAGGGAGCAGGTTTAGAGCCCAGGGAACCTGGGGGAGGTGGCAGTTCTGGGGAAGAAGGGGCTGAGTCTGGGCTGAGTCCCCGGGGCTGGAGGCCAACCCTTAAGGAGCCAGCTGCCTGGAGCGGAGGGCAGGGAAGGGCCCAGAACTTCTGGCGTGGGCCAGTGGCGATCCTTTGTTTCTCCATTCTCCTCAGATGGCACACAGCACCAGCTTGAGGAACCAGAGTCATTTGGTTGTTTTCCCCAAATGTGGAGGATTCTTTCCCCTTTCCCTTCTCACGTGTTGCCAGAAGCTGGGTTTCCTGGGGGTTCTCATAAACCCAGGCGGCTCTGCAATCATTTTCATATAGAACGGTTTCCCTAAATAGCTGAGAAGGCCAGCTGTAGCTGCTGGAATAGAAAACAGCATTGGCTGCTGGGGGATGAACATGGATCCTGTTCTTGTGCTTGGCAGCCCACTTTCCCGGAGGCACAGCAAGGCCCGGGGCCTCCGGCCTCTGCGCCACCCACTTCAACTCCAGCCACTGTTTCTTGCCAATAGACGTCTGAGGCAAATGACTTGATCTCGCTAAGTCTGTTTTCTCACCTGTGAAATGGGAATAACGACAGTACAAAGAAGGGTTGTGGCCCCCAGAATTTAATGAGACACCTGGGGAAAGAACTCAGCAGGGTGCCTGGGTGAGTTCTGTGATGTTAATGGTTTTAATTACTACTGACCCTGCATTGGCACACACTGCAGGGGCTCCGCCCTAGTTCCTTTATTTGCTGGTTTTCCATGGATAATTATAATGCATCTGATATGCTAGCCACCCTGCCTCCCCAGTAGTTTTTGAACTCTCCCCCTAAATTGCTACCTCTGCAATTTCACTTGGGCTCTTTTCTCCTCTAAAAATACTTCCATGAGTATTTGTACTCACACCTGACCAAGCCCTCATCTTTCCTCAGGTTGCAGCTTAGGTCTGCACTCCTTTACTACAGCTTTGCCGTGGACCCAGGAAGGAGCTCTTCCTCTCTTCCCCCAAGGCTCAGAATTTCTTTTTCCCTTCCCTCCCCTTCCCTCCCCTTCCCTCCCCTCCCGTCCCCTGCCCTCCCGTCCCCTCCGTTCCCCTCCCACCTCCCCTCCCCTCCCCTTTCCAGGATTTGGCTCTGTTGCCCAGGCTGGGGTGCAATGGCACAATCTTGGCTCACTGCAACCTTCACCTCCTGGACTCAAGCCATCCTCCCACTTCAGCCTCCTGAGTATCTGGGACTACAGGCGAGTGCCACCATGCTGGGCTAATTTTTGTATTTTTGGTAGACACGGGGTTTCGCCATGTTTCCCAGGCTGGTCTCCAACTCCTGGGCTCGAGCAATTCACTTGCCTCAGCCTCCCAAAGTGCTAGGATTACAGGCGTGACCCACCGCGCCTGGCTGAATTTCTTTTTGTTTAATTTTTTTTTTTTTAATTGCAGCAGCTTTAGGAGTACAAGTGGTTTTTGGTTACATGGATGAATTACACAGTGGTGAAGTCTAGGCTTTTAGTGTACTTGTTACCTGAATAGTGCACATTGTACCCAATAGGTAATTTTTCATCTCTTACCCCTCTCCCACCCTCCCTGCTTCTGAGTCTTCAATGTCCATTAAACCACTCTGTGTACCATTGCATACCCATAGGGCTCAGAATTTCAGTGAACCTCTGTTACAGGGAGGCAGCATCATGCAGTGCATAACTGTGCAGCCTCTGGGTGCCAGATCAATGCACACCTCTAGCTGTATGACCTTGGTTTTTCTGTGCCTCAGTTTCCTTGTGTGTCAAAGGGAAATAATACAAATAGTGCTTTCTTCATAGAGTTGCTGTGAGCATGGAATGAAGTGATACCTGTGAAGCACTGACAGTACTGCCTGGGAAGGGCTCATTGAAGGTTGACTATTTCCATGAAATAATCTTCAAAAACATGAATTTTAATGGCTGCATGAACTTCTATTGTGTGAGTAGATCATAATTTATTTAACCACCCCCTTGTTGTTGGGCATTTCAGCTGTTTCCGATTTTTCACCATTATAAATAATGCTGTAGTGAACATCTTGTATATAAATCTTTCTGTTTATCTCTGATTGCTTTCTTAGAAGAACTTCCCAAATCTTGTTTGTCTAAGAACAAAGTTCTCTCCCCAGACTTTTTAACAATGCCCTTTGAAATAAAAGTAAAGGCTATTTTCCATCAGAGTAAGAAACATATGGAACATGTTAACCAAGAAGTGGTTCAGGAGGAAGGTAGAAATAGGTTCAAGATGGGTTTAGATCCATTTCAGGATGTCTGACATAGAATCGGTTATAAAGCTGCCCTCCAGCCCCCTTCCCAGAGGAGAGGAAGGGTCTTAATCCTCAGGGACCACTGATTTGATTTCTCACTTTGAGGCAGTTCCAGGGGGCTTTGAAGTTCTCAATGTCAGAGAAACAACAATGACAGATCAATAAAAGAAGCTAGTCTGTGGGCAATCCAAAACTCCTCCAGCCAGTAGGGGGCGATGTCGTCTGTTTCTCTTGGCTGCCTGGAACTTGGTAGTTTTTGTTGTTGTTGTTGTTGTTGTTGTTTTTGTTTTTGTTTTGCTAACAA
Source organism: Macaca mulatta (assembly GCF_049350105.2). Taxonomy (NCBI): domain Eukaryota; kingdom Metazoa; phylum Chordata; class Mammalia; order Primates; family Cercopithecidae; genus Macaca; species Macaca mulatta. The sequence continues at coordinate 47,337,908 of NC_133412.1, forward strand.
GGACTTCCTTTACTGATGACCTAAAACTTTGGCTTACATTTTATGTATCTCTCCTGTCTGTTTTTCGTTCCTTCCTCCCACTTCATACCTTCCAGCGCTCACCCATTCATTCAGGAGAAATCCAGTGTGTGCTTCCTCTGGGCCAGACATCAGGATGGTTTTTAGACTTCTGTCTGGAGACACTTGCATTGAAGGCTCCACCTCAGACACATTCAACATATTAAATATAATTTTTTTCTGTAAAATTATAGGAATTACTTTTTATAACTTCGCTTTGAAATTATTTGGCTACTCGTCATTCATTTGATGCTTGTTTCGGTTTGATTTCTCAGCGATTATAAGGGGTACTCAAGAATTTTTGCAAAGTAAGAAAATCTAATCTGCACATCGTTTTCAGATAGAGTGGAATTTTTATGAATACTAGATGAAACCATTAATGAGTTTGACATAATATTTTGTTTTGTAGACATTCCGTTAGAATTTTGTTAATTTCCATAGCAAAGTTTTCCCTTGATGTTTTGGATCTCATAATTTTGTTTCCGGGTCTCATACTTTTTTGGAGATCTCCCAAAAGTTCTCAGACCCTCTAGCACCAAGCGGATGAGAGAGCCCTGCCAGGCTGGGAGATTGAGGGATGAAAGACTCGGTGCGGTCTCTACAGAGCTGCTGGGCCACAGAGTGATCAATGGACAAACTCCTGTTACCGAAGAGTAAGAGTACTGTTATATGAAATGTGATCAGGATACAGTGAAGATATCATCTTCCCTGAGCATGCTTGTGGAGAGGAGGGGCTCAGTGGAGACATGAAAGAGCAGACATCACCCAAGCCAGAACGTGAATGCTGAACAGGACTTTTCTAAGCAGATTCAAGGAGGAAGGGCATTGCAGAAGAGGAAATAGCACATGCAAAGGGCTGGACAAGAAAAGAATATCTGAACAGACAAAGCTGACTCAGCTGGGCCCACAAACAATGATCTCTAGGCCCTTGTTTTTCCAGACGAGCAGCACTGGCATCACCTGGGAACTTGTCAGAAATGCAGACTCTGAGGTCCCCAGAATCAAAACCTTTATTTTAACAGGATCCCAGGTGACTTGAATGCACCTCGAGGTCTGAGAGGCAGGCTCTATTTCTGACAGGATCAGAAATAGGTCTCCTGCAGCCAGAGCAGAAAAGCAGTTGTTCAAGTTCCTTTCAAGTTTGGCCTAAGAATTCAGTCCCTGAGGGCTCAGACAGTTTCACCCATTGCTCGGAGGGCTGGGGCTTTTCCTGTCCAGGGACTCCTCCACCCCGCTGGGCCTGCATCGTTCCTTCTGCTGGCCTTTGCTCCAGACAGCCTGTCTTGCCTGACGGCTCCTTCATCTGGCACACCACCGATTACCTAATAGACTGTAGGCTATGTGCTTACTTTATTCCTGTGAGTGATTGATCACATTAGGATAAGCAAGGGGCAGCACCAGGAAGAGAAGGGAGAAGAGACATCAATAACCAGGGGAAGGAAACCGTGCTACATCAGCTAATTAGATGTCTCACTAAGGCAGCTCTTTAAACATAATGGTCCATCTTGCTATTGTCGGTTGACCATGCCCTCCCCTGCTTCCATGTGTGACTGGGCTTTCCAAGGGGTAGTAAGTAGTAAGAGCGCCAGACCGAGTCAGAAAACTCAGCTGCCAGGCTAGGTGATCTTAAGCAAATTAGTTATCTCTGGGCCTCAGTTTTATCAACTGTAAATTGGGGAGGGCTGGATCGATGGCTTACAAACATGGCTGATATCAGAATCACCAGAAATACTTCTAAAAACATAGTTTCCAAGGTCACATCTCCTAAATGCTGACACAGTCGGTACAGGGTGAGAATAGGAATCCTTGTTGCAAAAAGCATCTCAAGTAACTCTGACACAGCTGCACGGGAACTGGAAGCCACTGGGTTGGAAAGATAACCTCTAAGCTCCTGCCTGGCATCATCCGTTTCAGATTGTCCATAAGGATGAATTTTCCCAAACCTCTTACAGAGCAACAGTGTTGTCCTGGTGGGGGAGGGGAGGAAGAGAAGAAAGACAGGAATCTCATCTTCCACTCCTGGCTCTGTCAGTAATTCATTGCATAACAACAGTTTCTCCCTGAGACTCACTTAACTCACTTATGCATACACTGACAAGTATGACAGTTCTTTCATCTGAGCATCAAGTCAATGTGTGCAGAGGTTCCCAAGCATGGGGAGATTTAAAAAAACAGACACCCTGACCAACATAGTGAAACCCTGTCTCCACTAAAAATACAAAAATTAGCCAGGCATGCTGGTGTGCACCTGTAATCCCAGCTACTCGGGAGGTTGAGGCAGGAGAATTGCTTGAACCTGGGAGGCGGAGTTTGCAGTGAGCTAAGATTGTGCCAGAGCAAGACTTCATCTAAAATACACACACACACACACACACACACACACACACCCAAAACCAAACCAAAACAAAACAAAAAACATAGACTCCTGGTCCCCATCTACCCACATATCACTCTTGAGTACATCTGGAGCAGCTCAAGACAGTATGTATTTAAAGCCTGCCAGAAAATCCAAAGATCAGCCAGTGGTCTGGCCAAAGGCATTGCTCAGTGGGATGACTGGTGCCCCAGTACACGTGCAACGATGCAGGGTCTAGCTCAGGAGGGTCACTGCCATGTTGGTGGGAAATGTGGACTGCAAAGGGACCCAGGCATATCCCACTCACCTCTTGGTTTTCAAGTGAGTTTAGACAAATCCTGTCAGTGGAACACTCAACAGTATTGCACCAGAATGAACAGTAGACCCATCTTTCAGAAGACCTACATTTAAATCCTGATGCTGCTACTAATGGGATAACCTTGGACAACTCATGAGGGCTCCCTGAAGCTGTTTCTTTGGCTGTAAAATGGAGTCAGTTATAACTCTAACCTCCCAGCTCAGCTGAGAGGATTAAAGAGAACAACTCGGACACTGTACTCTGGGAGTGGGCATGTTCTATGCCAATTGTCCAGCCACCTACACTGGGACCAGTGGGAACCAGCCTCACTGAGTGTTAATATCTCTCAACTTAATGAAAGTAGGGGTTGGAGACAGTCTGCTATTGCATTGGGCCAGAGGGCCAAAGGTCCTGGTGGTAATTTCTGGAATGATTCTGCTCTGCATAGCCAGCTGCCTTCTGTCCAGTATTTTTTGTATTTTCTCTAATCTTTTGGGGCCTTGCTTGATTCCCTTAGTCGATCAGCAGGGGTATGCCTGTTGGCTGGCCTGAAAACCTGAGCCCAAAAACCCACTCCAATGGGACTTACATCTTTGCACCTGTGCCCTTTTCCACACCCTTTTTCTATCTTCATCTCTGGCCTTGACTATTGCAGAACGCTCCCAGCTGGTCTCCCATAGAGACCAGAAATATTCTCCTCATAGCAGCCGGAGGGGTTCTCTTAAGAGAATCTTGTAAATTCTTGTAAATCAGATTATGTCATTAATTTTGACCAGCTTCTCATCATCCTAACATAAAATTCAAACTGGTGAATAAGGACTACCATGGAGTGCCTTCTCAGTCTCCGAGATTGAACTCCATTTTTCTTCCCCTGGTTTATGAAGCTCTGCACATTCTGGCCATCTATTTCTCATCTGGTGCCAGGCCAGCCACCCTTGCTCGCTTTGTGAGGCAGAAAAATACTATGTGTTCTGCTAACCTGTTTTACTTCCTTCCTTTGCACATAGCTAAATCCTATGTCCTGGCTCCTCTGCAGTTAGATGAGATAGTATATTGAGTTCTAGTCACTGGAATATGAGTGGGAGTGGCGTACGCCATCTCTGGGCCTGGCCCCCACATATCCTGGGAGCTTTTCTCTTTGCTCTTGGCTGCATGCAGAGGCCATGGTGGACAACTCAGAGGAGGCCTGAGGGATGGCAGAGTAGCTCATTAGAAGGAACTTGGGTTTTGAATAACAAAAAATTGTCCACCTAACACCTGACAAGAAGGAGAAATAAATTTTTATTATCTTAAATCACTGAGATTTAGAGTCACGTGCTTGGGCTACCACCATTGCTCACTCTGAATGACGGCCTGTTCTCAGTTTCCCAAATTTGCCAACATTCACTCCGCTTCTCCCATCCTGTTCCCTCTGCTTAGAATGTTTTTCCCTGGCATTCCTCACATCTACTTCTTAACCTTTAGGTCTTCACTGAAAAGTCACCAACCAACTATGAACCTGTATTTGTGTTCTTGTTGATTTTTTAATAGTACTTTTTAATAATGCTTGTGATTTTTAAACTTTGTTTTTCACCATATTTCTCCTAGAACATAAGCTCTAATGAGCATAAATCAAATCTGTCTTATTTACCTTTCTGTATCCCAGACAAAGTGTTGAGCAAAAGGTAGCATTCAACAGCTATTAGCTGTTGGATTAAATGAATGAATGAACCAAGTGTGTATTTAGTTCAATTCAATTCAGATATTACCGAGCACCAACTTTGTGTGAGGCACTTTGCATGCATCTAATGCATTCTCTATTCAATTCCCGTAACGCCAGTGGGGAGGTAAGATTATTATCCCCACTTTACATGTAAGGATCCAGAGGCACTGTCAGCCAGTGTAGCACAGATCCTTTCCTCATGGCATTCTCCAATTATCATCATAGTCCTAAAAGGTAGAAATTATGATCTCTATTTTGCAAAAGGGAAAACTCAGGCTCAGACAGGCCAAGTCACTTTCCTGGGTCATGTCGCTACTGAGGTCATGGAGCTGGGATTTAAACCCAGGGAGAGAATGGCATGCACCTCTGTTACAGCATTATTCTTCCTAAAGTCTGACAACCTCATTAGAAGTCCCCAAAGAATATCCCGAGTGTGGGGCAAGTGAAGACATGAGTCCTATGGACTTGGTTTGCAGTGGGATTCTATTTTAAATGCAAGATCCTTTCTTCCCCTGATGCCCGGGATTAGGAGGTGCCATTTTGAAACCTGGGGATGCCGCTCCAGTTTCCTAACTGAGCCTGGCCAGGTTGGCCACCGCCCGTAAGCTGGAGACAAGAGTGCCCAGGTTCATTTGGGGAGAGCAGCCGGATTTGTTGACAGGCAGAGAAATTCTGTGATTAATTATGGCCGATGAAAGTCTGAAACCATGAATCTTTTTTGAGGGCTGGGCAAGCTGAAGAGTCTCACTCCCTGAATGCATTTGGAGACTGCACAGTCCCTTTTGAAACAAGCAGTAAACTTTAATGGCTGCAAGATCTGTGACTTGGCATGCTGCGGATTGGATGGCACATAGAACTCATGAATTCTCTGGGGTGGGAGCTAATTAGGGTGCAATTTTTCAATTACGGAACATTAAGCAAGCCTCTCCCCAGTCCCCCCACCCCATCTCTCAATGGATACACTCCATTTGTCTCTTTTCCTTTATTTCTTAATCATTTGATGATATGACAACAATTATTTGTCATTTGGGAAGAGAAAATTGTCACGGAGCTATTGTTTCCCTCTAGAAACCCCAGCTCTTCTGTGGTGATGGTTGCATTTGATAAATGTTTCGCATTCCCGCTGCTCCTCCCCCTCTCCCACCAAGGGTTGGTGTGGCAACAGGAAAACATTAGCCTGTGACGTGGGCCTGTTCTGATTGAAACGCCATTTGTAAAAAGGCCTGGAAAAGAGCAGGCTCGAGTTTAAAAGAGCCGCAGCCCAGAGCTCCCGGCCCACCCACGTCACCCAGGTTGAGACTCTGGGACGTTTGCTTGGGGAAATTTGGTCATTCCTCTGAGCTAATAAGCCAGCTTCAGAATCAGGAATGCAAAACAGAAACAGAACAAAAAGAAAAAGGCAAAGGAAAAAAGAAGCATGCCACCAGAAATGGGGAAACTTAAATGACTTTGTTTAAATGTCGTGGTGCTCTCAAAACCCTGTTCTCATATGTATGCAAGTTAATTAAATGGAAAAATGTCAAATTAGTTGCTTAAAATATTAATGGCAGGAATTATCCCAGATTCTAGAGCAGGGAGAGTAGAGGAAACTAACCTTTTAGGGCTTAACCCTTTGGTTGGTTGTTCTCTGAAAAAGCAGATATTTCTTTCATTTGTAAAAATGCCAGTTAGCGCTGAGGGGTTTTGTAGGTTTCAGGATGGGAGCTTGCCAGTGGGCTTTGCACTATGGGATTCTCCAAGTGGCACAGTACTCACTGGTGGTATTTATTCCCACATTGTTGGTTTTGCACGGGAGATTTGAGGTCCCTGGAAAGGCCCCAAAATCATGCATATATCTCTTCTGGAGTCAGAGCAATTTGCCATTTGTCCTTTTGGTTTTTTTGAAGAGTATTTTGAAGAGTTCATTACAATGCAAAATTGGAAAGATTGCACAAAACGAGTTGTCAATGTACTACTCAGCAAACCTTTATTCAGTACCAATGGGATCCAAATGCCGAGAAAAGGGAGCGTCACAGACTCAAGGGCATAGGATCTGGTAGGGAGAAGCTGTAGAGCACCCTAATCTAGCCTCATATTAGCATGTGGGAAAGCCAAAGTCCCAGGAAAACAAGGAACATTCCCAAAGCCACACAGCTATTGAGTGGTGAAATCAGGCTCATTTATTTATGCAACACAGCTCCTGCCTACCCCCTGGAGGGACTTGTGTATATCCTAGGAGGCCAGGGCAAACAAACCCAGGGTAGTGCATGCCACAAGCCTAACACTGCAGAAGGAAGGGCAGGAGGTGGACAGCAGGATGATGGGTATCAGGGAGACCTTACCTCCATCAGCCAAAGAGCATCTACTGTCCACCATGGTAGCCAGCACTGTATAACACCTGGTTTCTCCCCATTTGGGCAAAAACAAGCAGGCAAGGAAGGCCACGTCGTCTGTTGAGAAGTTATGGCTAGTCACTGTGACCATATGTTCAAACTGATCTCATGTAATTCAGTGATCAGTTCTACCCATTGCTTGTTCTGCAGTTATTGATAAACAGATATCCTATTGCCTACCATAGGGTTACAAATTCTTACAGTCAATTCAGCCATGTCCTTTGCTTGTGCCATCCAATCCACAGCACACCAAGTCACAGATCTTGCAGCCATTAAAGTTTACTGCTGGTTTGCTTGGAGGTCTTTCAATTTCCTCATCTGTAAAATGGGGATAACAGATTAGGAAAGTGGAAGATCTCCAAGCAAACGAAGTGGCTGAACTGACTCTGTAAGAATGGGATACCTGTTTACCAATAACTGCAGAACGAGCAATAGAAACGCCGAATAATAGGTGCAGAGCCCAATTTCCAAAATTTGTATCCACAGGAGGAAGGAGTTATACTGAGATGCTCTGTGGAAAAGAAATCCAAATAGTTTTGGGGGAACCCTGTGTATTTTAATCCTTTTTTGCGTTGGTCAGTGTGGTGGGCTGAATCATTGCCCTCAAATATATCCACGTTTGAGTCCCTGGAACTAATGAATGTTACCTTACATGGCAAGAGGGACTTTGCAGCTGTGATTAGTTACGTCTCTTGAGATGGGAAGATTATCCTGGTATTCCAGGTGGACCCAACATAATCACATGGGTCTTTATAAGAGGGAGGCAGGAGGGTCAAAGGGTCAAAGAGAGGAAAGATCATTTTAGAAGCAGAGATTAGAGGGATGTGCTTTGCAGTTTGAGGAGGGCGCCATGAGCCAAGGAATACGGGTGGCTACTAGAAACTGAAAGAAAGGCAAGGAGATGGATTCTCCCATGAGCCTCCAGAAGGAATCAGCCCTGTCAACTTTTTGACTTTAGCCCCCCAGCGAGGCTGATTTTGGATTTCTGCTCTCCAGAATGGTAAGAGACTCAATGTGTGTTGTTTTAAGCCACTCGGGTTATGATAATGTGTTACAGCAGCAACAGGAAGCTAATATAGCCAGTCATTTCTAAGTAATGAAAGACCTCAACTCTGCTTTTCATTCCTGAGCCTTGGGGTTGGCTGGAGGAGCTCTGCTTCAGATTATGGGTTAGTTTTAAGTCTCTCCACAGTGGCTGCCAGAGGTGTGCTCCACTCATGGCAATGGCCAAAGCATGAGAAACAACCAGCAGTTACTTCTTATGCCTGTCATCGTTTCAGCTCTCAAACACCCCCTCCCACCCACCTTCTCTTTGCCAAAGTAAGTCATGTGGCCAAACTGAACTTCAGTGGGAACTGGAAATGTACACAGCCTAGTCTAGAGGGAGATACTGCAAAGTCACATAGCGAGGGGAAGGATGTATGATTCTAATATTGGAGAAGGGCAGTAAAAAGTTGGAACAATAATCCAATCTGCCACGCTTTTCTGGAAGATTCATAATACGTATTAACACGTTAAGAACTCTGAGAAGTCCTGCAATAAATAAACCTGTCTAACTATTTAACACAGTGTTCCCAAAGCTTCTTTGAGTGCAGAATCCTACTGTCATCCTATAGAACTAATATTTTGAGAAATGTTCATGTAGGCAGTTCATCTGGGAAGTCTGAGGGAGGAGAGGGCAGTGGAACTTGACTGGGCCTTGAAGAATGGATTCAACTAAGCAGATTGAGACAGGGGGTTACCAATGGCAGAGAGAAATGGAAATGTTTTTGTATGGGCTAAAGGGATACTTTCTCCTGAGAATCAAATGTTTTATCCCCGTATGGAAAAGAGGAACCTGTAATGATACTTGTGTTGCCTGAAAGACGGAACACAACTGTCTTGGAGTCCAGTGTCCTTTCATCCAAGGATCTATTTGAAATGCCTTAGTCACAAAAGGTGGAGACTCACTTCTAAGCCAAGGGTTGGTGCATTTCTGAACCCTCTTTGGTAAACTGGAATCTGAATTCTTTTGAAATCCGGAGATGCTGAAGGAGATTGGAAGGTGCAGTTATCAGAGGCAGGTACTGCCAGCTGGACTCCTGCAAACATGCATGCCTTGGGAGGCACTGCTCCCTTACAAACAGTGAGAGAGAAATGGGCCAAACAGGTTTCCCACAGAAGTCTGGTCATCTCCAAGTTCACTAACAGAATTTCTCCTGGAACGGAGATGAGAATGTTCCCCTTATTTTCACGAGGACCTCGACTAGCAACAGGCTAAGGAACAGGAAACAAATCCTCCAGGAAGGGTGCCTGTCAACCCCACTGGGGCCCGGCAGAGCAGCTAAGCAATGAAGAGAGGCCGTTGATAATTGCTGGGGGCCTCCTCTGCCCTGCAGAACAGAGATTCTCCTGCATCCTGCCTCCTCCCTCCACGGTGGGGCACTACTGTGTGGGGATGCTGGCCACACTGCAGGATTGGTGACTTACTTGACACAGGCAATTAGCCTATTTCCATGTAACACATTTTAACGGAGGTCATTAGAGCCTAATAAAAGGAAGCAATAGTGCCATAAATCCCAGGATCAATAGAAGGGAAAGCAGTGAGACTGGGAGCTGGCTTCCTCTGAAGGGCCCAGAAAGGCTTCAAGAATGAAATGCCCCTTGAAATGGAAGGACAAGGAGAAAGAATATTTACCAGCTCATGCACTCACTCCTTCAGCAAAAATATAGAGGGCACAGACCAGCCCCCAGGAGACAGACCAAAGGTGCAGACTAGTGCAAGAGAAAGGTGCAAGAACAAGAATGTCACCATTCAGAATAAAAGCTAGAGGGGCCCAGAGGAGGGAGTGACTTCCCAGAGGCAAAAGGTTGGAATGGCATTGAAGGATCAATAGGAGTTTTCTGGGTGGAGAAGGCGGGGGAGGCAGAAGGATTCTAAGGGAAGGAAGAGTACACAGACAGCTCCGAGGCAGGAGGGGCCTGGTGAACCTTGGGGACAAAGAGTGCAAGAACAGCTAGAAACATAGACACAGGGAGGGTAAGGGGGTGTGGCTGCAGAGGCATGTTGAGGCACAGAGGGGACGAGACTTCTTTGCTAAGCTAGAGTTTGGATTCTTTTGAAATCCAGAGACACTGAAAGAGACACTGCACCAGAGATTAGAAGGTGCAGTTATTAGAGGCAGGTACTGTTGCAGAGAAGATTGTGGATGAGGAAGCTCCTTGTCTTGGGTACTCATTCTGTACCCCTGGAGCTGGCCTGGCACCCTGAAGAGCCTTGCGGGAGCCACAGGTCCTGCTCTCTCAGCCAACTTTGTACCTGCCTCAGCACAGTGATGGGCACAGCATTGATTCATGGATTTGGAGGTAGGCCTGGGGGTTGTTGAGGAAGACAGTGGGTAAGGAACCTGTTCATACACCTGAAAGGAAGGGGATTGATCAAGAGAAACCTGCAAAGATGTTTTGAGGGGCAGATGAGGTGTTCACTCTCCAGGTTGTTCCAAGATAAAAGATGTTGTCAGTTCTTCACGAGGCTTTGGGCCAATGTGGGATGCATGCCCGTGGCTCATTAGCCCGGTGGTGAGAGCCCCATTTAACACAGTCAAGGCCACCAGCTCAGCCTGCTTTTCCAATTAACAATGACCAGGAACCCACAAGTCCTTGTGTTGTATCCAAGAGGAGAGGTAGATGCTTCACTTAGCTTTGTTATCAGCATTGACTTCACCTAGGGCTGTGCGCTCTCTCTCTAGATCTGTTTCTTTACAGTAACTAGATTTTCCTCACTAACTCTCTCCTTCACCCAAACATCCAATCAGTCATGAAGTCCAGTTGATTTTCCCACCCAATGTATCTTTCCTTCCCTCTCACTTGGAAATTGCCAGAGCCCCCAATGAGGGCTTCTCACTTCCAGTCTTGATTCACTGCTACTTGTGGTCTATATCAGGGGTCTGTCAAAGCCATCTAGTAGATACTTAGGCTTTGGGAGTCACATGTGTCATTGTTGCATATTCTTCTTTGGTGGAAACAACCCAAATGTCCATCAACTGATGAATGGATAAATGAAATGTGGTATGTCCATTCAGTGGAATATTACCCAGCCATGAAAAGCGATGAAGAGTTCTATTGTACATCATGGTGACTATAGTTGATAACAGTGTATTGCATACTTGAATATTGCTAAGAGAGTAGATTTTAAGTGTTTTCACCACAAAAACATAAGTGTATGAGGTAATGTGTATGTTAATTAGCTTGATTTAGCCATTCCACAAGGTATATAAGTTTCAAAACATAATGTTGCACACTATAAAAATTGGCAATTTTTATGTGTCAATTAAAAATAGTTAACAAAAGAAAAGGATGAGATTTGGATACATGCTGCAACAGGGAGGAATCCTAGAAACGTGCTCAGCAAGGGGTTAGGTACGAAGGTCCACATATTGTATGATTTCATTTCTATGAAATGTCCAGAACAGACAGATTCATAGAGATAAAAATTAGATAAGTGAGTGGCTGCTTAGGGCTGGGGTTGGAGCGGGCAGATAGGCAGGTGGTGGCTAAAAGGTATAGCATTTCTTTTCGAAGTAATGAAAATGTTCTAAAATCGACTGTGCTAGTGATTGTATAACTTTGAATATACCAGAAGCCATCAGATTGTATATTTTAAATATGCAAATTACATAATACATGAATTATATCTCAGTAAAGCTGTAGTCAAAAAAAAAATAATGTTTTGTTCACAGGCCATATGAAAACAAGCTGTGGGCTGAATTTGCCCCATGGGGCCATTGTTTGGTGATCAGGGGTCTATGTTGCTGCCAATATGAGCTGTTTAAAATGCAGATCTGATACTGTCACTGCCCTGGCAGGAAATGACACCCATTGCCCATTGGATAAAGGAATAACTCTGGCTGTCATTCAGGTTTTTCCACACTCCATCCCCAGCTTGTCTTTCTAGTCTCATGTCCTTCTGTCCTTCTCTGTACTACAACCACATTAATAAATACTCATACACTTATTTCCCTTTGATTTGCATTTGTTGTACCTTATGACTTCAGTATTTTGGAAAGTCTCAAATTTCTCATGTCTCAAATTCTCACTCAGTTGTCCCTTTCCTCCATGAAGACTTCCTCAGTCTCCCTGGGAAAATGGATTGATATTATAGGATGTGTTGTCTGTATTATCTCTGTTTAAATGTATGCCTCCCTTCCTAAGACTGCGAGCTCTTTGGCATCAGGGAAGCAGGGACTGTATCTTTTCTTCTTGGCCCAACCACTGCTTAGCACAGGTGCCTGGCACACAGTTGACACTCAATAACTGCTTTCTTGAACTGAATTGAAGCCTAAAGAGAAGCAGACTAGCTAAACTACATCACAGAAATTCAGAAACATTATATTGCTGAAAAGCCTCTTTGAGTCTCTCTAGTAATCCAAGCCCTTCCTTTTCTATGATGAAACCAAGGCCCAGAGAAGGGCACTTCCTTGCCCGGAGTCACCCAGCAATTAGGGGCCCAGGCATACCTAGAGCCTGCGTCTCCACCTGGGACCCCCGGGCTCCGTGTGCACACTTCTGTGTCTTTCTGCAATCCCCTCCAAGATTAACACGCTGGGGAGCTGGGCCATTTGCCACAGCCAGGTTTTATAGCCATCTCCTTGGCCTGGTTAAGCCAAACCTCCCAGTGGCCAGCCGCCTGGTTTGCCTCACCCCTGACCACTCTGGGCACTCTCAGGCTCCCGAGTAGGGGCCAACCACCTCAGGAGCAGCCTGAGGTGCTGGCCAGAACCTCCGGGCATTCCTGGCTGTAGGAACAGACTGTGCAACATGGCCTCTGATGCAACTGGAGCAGGAGGCTGGACTCAGGCTCAGATTTGGATCCCATCGTTTGATTTATTGCATTGGGTATTTGTTCCACACATGTTTTTCCTATGCCTGGGGATACCCCAGGCTGATTGTGGTTTTCTCTTTCTTTCATCATGTGTATTTGTGTGTGTGTGCAGAGAAAGAAAGCGGGGGGGAAGAAGGAGAGAGAGAGAAAAGAAGGAAGGGAGGGATGAAAAAGAGAGAGAGAGTTCTGATTTCTGACAGTTAGTTGCAGGATCAGGGTCCTTACAGGCTGCTGAATAATTAAACAAGACTCTGGGATTTCACGAAGCTTTATTCCTTCCATATAGGCACACATATGGCCAGCTTCAACCTCCACAGCCCGCAACTGAGCCCCTACTATGTGCCAGGCACTTAATCCTTCTAAACCTCACAACACCTCCATGCAGTCGGAGGGACTGCCTTTGTTTTAAGGACAAGGGAACCAAGGCTTAGAGGGATTACATGATTTGCCTCAGGCCCCTGGTTAACAAGTGATGGAGCCTGGATCCAGATCCCAGTGTTTAACTACAGCATTTGTGGCTGCCACACAAACCCGTGTGCCCTCCCATCTTTAGGGAGAGCCTCCTTTGTACCAGGCACCAGGCTTTAGCAATGACTAACATGTGGTTTTCACCTTCTTAGAGCTTTGTTCATACTTGTGCAGTGCCATTTGCCTTGTGGACAGCTTTGCTAAAACTGATCAAACTCCAAGCCATCTTCCAGGCCTACTCTTACGTTTTCTGTCGATTCGCTGACTTGAGCTTAGAGATCACATCGGCTGTTCCATGATCTCTTGTTTAGTGGAAGAAGAAACCAGGGTCCTGGGAGGTCAAGCAGCAAGCCCAAGGTCACCTAGCTAGTGGATAACTGAGCTGCAACTTGAATCCTTATCTCTTATCTCTCAATTCAAGCTCTTTTCATCCTCCTGGGCTGCCATCATGCTACAAGCTGTCTTTCTCCATGGAAACCTGTGGAACCACATCTCGTCATTTCAGCTGGAAGTAGCTTGGATGTAGGGAGTGGTCCTCCTCATCTCAGGTTGTGTTTGTATCTTTGTGATGCTCTCTTGCTTCCGGGGTGGAAACAGCTCACCAGGCCAAGAGCCAGGAAATGCAGGTTCAGCTCATGAACCTCTTCCATGATGCTGGTATCTTGTGTCCTCGTCCAAGCCACTCCTGGCAGGGACACAGGGACAAACGTGGAAGGGTAGTTAGAAGTCACCCACCTTACAGGTGAGACACTGAGGCCAGAACGGATAGAAGTGACTAAGCCAAGCATAGGCAGCAGGGTGTGGCTACAGTTTTGAGGGTCCTCCTGCCTTTTCCTGTGTGTCAGAAAGCAGAAGAAAGAGAATATGGATCCTCATGAAACAGGGAGGCAGAGGCCAGCTCATTCGAGGAAGCACATCCACTAATGCTCAGTGTTGTCTGAATTAGGTGAAGATTGCCTTGAGAGTAGTGAGCTCCTGTGGTAAGAGACAGCCAAATAGAGGCTGCCTGAGCTCCCCAAGGCGGAGTGGGGCAAAGATCAGATTGAAGGGGCTCAATGGCTTCAGTGCCTAACCCAAAGAGCTCATGACCTCAGGGTCCAAGACTCCTGGCTTCCCATCTGGGAGAGTGGGAGAGCAGGAAAGGAGGGGGGTGGTGGGGCAGGGGAGTGGCTTTCACTGATAGAAAAGACCAAAAGAGCTCTTATTACTGGCCATCAGCCAAAGCTTTTGTGGGATGTTGCCTGAAACATAGGTCTGGGCCCCCAGAGGGGCTGTCTAACTAGATGAAAGGCGACAGCACTTAGAGGATGATATGGAACCTCCTTCTGGGGAAACGAGCCCAGGAAATGGGTGGGGATTGTCCCAGACACTCAGCTGGAATTGATGGGGCAGATGAAAGCTCAGGAAATGGCCCATCACTCAGTTCTGGGCGGCAACCTGGACATCTTCATGGACCAGGGACTGTAGACCTCCTCATCCCGGGGACCTTGGAGGGTGAGACCCAGGAGGGTGGGACCCAGGGAGGTCTCTCTTACTATGTGAAGCAGATCTGGCCCTTCCTCTCAATAGCTGTGTCTGTGGGCAAGTTACTTGGCACTCTGGGTAGGTTTTTGCATCCTGAGTGGGTTTTTGCATCCGTGTAATGAGGATACTGACTCCTCCCTCCTGGGCTTGTAAGTACTCTGTGAGAGCAGGTATGTGATGTTCCTAATACAAAGCAGGGGGAGGAAGTGGTTTGGATGCCACATCTTGATTCACTGAGTGGGGTAGTTACTCTTCAAAGTTTCCTCCTCAGCTTGGGGCCAGCCCATGAATGTGGTTTCCTCTTTTTGTGTGTCTATGTGTGTGTGCATGCATGTGTGTGTACATGCATGTATGTGTACATGTGTGCACGTGGCAGTTACCTGCCTTTCATTGACCCTGAGGTTCATATCCACTTTGAGGAGCCCAAAGCTCTCTCTCAGACCTGTACCATGTGCTGAGATGTTCTAGGACCCAGCCAGACACCTGTATACCTGGACAGACCACAGTGGGTGCTGACGGGTGCATCTCTCATGCTGGTGGGGATAGGGTGGGGGTAGTGCCCCTGGAAAATCAAATAGTGATGCAAATTACAGAAAATAAAACAAAATCAAGTAATTAGAATTCTCTTCATTTTAATTTTATCTCCCACAGATTGTCTGAAGCGTTTGATGTCTGATGTTGCCTCTACATGAGAACACAGGATAGGTCTGGGTCAGACAGCAGTGAACCAGCTGGTCAGTTACTTTCTTTAACTGTCTGTAGGTTTTCTCAGAGAGCTCCTTCATTTCCAGATCGGCTGCTGCCAGAAAAACTTGAGAATCACTGAGAGCCACTGTTCCAGAGAAAGATTACTCTTCAGGAGCAGGGAAACCTGGGATCCGGGTGTGCCTCTCTACTAACCCACCTTTGACCAGCAGCCTCATCTCACTGGGCCTCAGTTTCCCAGTTATGTTTGGGGTACAACCATGCCTGCCCCCATCCTACCTGACAGGGTTGATACAGGCTCAAGAGTACGATGGACATGGAAGAGCTTCCTGAAATGCCAGCTCAATGTGTTCCAATAGGTTTTGCATGAGTGAATTCTACTATGGCAGGGCACACACTCCGTGCAAGTCTTATGCTAGGCTTGGGGGCCCAGAGATAAGCGGGACCTAACCTCTGTCTCCAGGAGCTCGCAGTCTGTTCTTTTTTCTGGAAGCTGACTTCCATTATGTGTGGCTTTTGTGCCCAGTCAGCATACATTGTGCTCACCAGTGAAGTTCTGGTGGTGGCGTTCTCACCACACTCTCCTCCCTTCCTCCCCTCATGCTCTCCCCGTCTCCATGCCGCCAAGCTGCCTCTGTAGGAACATGAGTGGGACAGGCTTCCAGACACCGTCTTATCCAGATGGCAGTGGAGGCCACTGAGGCTCAGAGGAGTGAATGACTGACCAAGGCCAGTTCTCCTGCCTGTTTGACTGGTTTTTAAAAACACCTTACCAAGAGTTAATGTACACTGATTCTTAATATGTGGGACATGTAGTTTAAAGATTTCATACTGAATAAATGATATTTATTAAGTCAAAAAAGAAAAAAAATGAGGTGTTTTGGCTACATTACTTGAAATACAAACTTTCAGTTTTCATCACTGAAAAAAATAGTCTCAATTGTGTTTCTTCATGGAGAACTTCAACTGAACCTGGATTTCCTCACATCTTCTTTAGAAAGAAAACACAACAAAACAAAAACCCAGGAAGAAATTGACTAAAAGCTTTTTGGCCGCCAAGACAGCAGGGACAGTACAGCAGGGTGCTGAGAGGCACACTGACTAGCAGCAGGTCACACAGACTTGGCTCACTTTGTGCAGGTCACCAACTTGCTAACTTGTGATTCTGTAAAAGGGGGAACATGCAGCCTGCGGGAAGCCAGAGGGTATGTGCAATGCACCATGTCATATGCATGCACACACAATACTGTATGTGCACATGTTTATGTCACATGCACACAGGTACAGGACCGCTATTTCCAGAGCAGGATCAGGAAAGATACCTGATCCGGTGCCCACCATAGCTATTTCTGAACCATATAGATATTGTTCCATGAAAACACATGGAAGAGTCTTTTCTAACAGCTGAGACCCATTTTTAGGATGATGATGATGGTGATTTTGTTTACCATTCACTGAGAGTCTGATACGTGACGCAGGAGATCAGAGCTGGCACTGTCAAGTGGGAGAGACAGATTATAAACATAATAAACGTAGGATTCTGGTTCAAGATGACTGACTAGAGACCTCAGACACCCACCCATTCCAGAATGAATAACCCAAATTATGAGGAGACACTCACGCTGGGGACCCAGAGGGGCCCTGCCCTCCCTGAGCCTCCAGGCTGGGAGGCAGAGACAGGTCTCCCCTTCTAGGATAGTGATAATGGCAAATGTTTCCATCCCCCTTGCCCTGTGCCGGCATATTTCCATGTACCTGTGGCAGTGCAGCAGCTGCAGAATTCATTTATCTCCCAGCAGTTGCAAAGCAGAGACCAGACAAGCACAGCGCTTGAGTGGCCCAGAGCAGTCCCTGTGTTGCTAAGGGACTCTGGCTGGGAGGAACAGCTGGCCTGGCCCTGGAATTTCCCCACTTGCTGGGGCTCAGCAGTGGTCTTGGAGGGCCCTTCCCACGCCCTCAGGAACCACCGCCTGGAGAGTGACTCCTTGTCATCCTCAGCCCATGCAGGCCAGAGCAGGATCAACTTGCCTGGGGCCTTCCTGCCCTTTACTAAGGGAATTGCTGGTCCTGGTCCCTGGCTTTCCTCAAACACTCTCTCATCGAGTTCTTCCACAGAGGGCACTCGCTGGAGACCTGTGGGCCTTATGTGGGCTGTGGGCAAGTTTTATTTGACCAGGATTTTTTTTCAATAATTTCAGTAGCTGCCAGTATTGAAATGTTGGGTGTTTTCACATTAAAAGCAAACAAACAATAAAATCCTGGCCTTTCTTGGAAACTTGGGAAAGCTGACCACGAGAGGCCAGGTTCCCGCACCAGCACGTCTCTGGAGCGGTCAGTGGAGGCCTTGCTGCCCTTTAGCTGAGGGCACGTTTGCCGCGGGCCCTGCCCAGCCAGTCTCACATGTTTCATTACTTGCTTGGCCCTGTGACATTTGTGTGTGTGACCCATGCCCAACTCTGTCTTTATAGGTGGGAAAACTGAGGAGCGGTTTAAAAGTTATGAAAATTGGAGCTCTGAGAGCCTCCGTCTTTTTCCTTTTCAAGCAGCTCCAGGCCCTGTTGGTCAAAAACAGTTGGACCCACAGGAGATGCTGGACCCCACCACATACCCACCATGGGATGCACCCTACCCCCTCAACCATGGCATGTCCTCAAATTAAAGATTCCAGGCAGACCGGGGCTTATTTTCCACCCAGTGTCTGGGGCATATTTTCTCCTTCGAGTCATTACAAGTTCTACATCTCTAGCAGCTCAGGGTCTTGAAGGCAAAGCCTGCTTTTCCCGGCAGCCCCAGAGTGCTCAGACACGAGGCTTCCTCTATTCGGTTTCCATATGCCCCGCTCTAGCCTTTGGTCTGCGTGCAGCTTGTCAACATTAAATAACCACCTCTTGCGGTTCTCTCATAACAATTCCTTAGATCTTGGAAGCCTGGCTGTGGAGCTCTACATATGTATAGATCTAATTTTCACACAACAGGCTGCTTAGCAGATGGGGACCCAGACCAGCCTCCAACGTTTAGCTGAGAGTTAAGATGTGGGAAACTAGGTGGCTTTTAACCAGCCCGTATTGCTGCCAGCACTCAACCTTAGAGAATTTTCATAGAGGGGAAAGAAACTCAACCCCCACCCCCAACAACAACAACAAAAAACCCCAACGACAACAGACACACACACACTCACACACACATACACACACACAACCAACAAAACCACAATTTTCCTTGCTCCCCCAAACCAGATGGCAGATGGTATGGAACCAATAAAACACAGATTCAAACATTTGTTTATTTAACATTGAATGTAATATGGCTTTGTGGTCCCTTGCAAGGAAACACCAACCTTCCAACCAAAGAAATGACAGATTTCAGTCAAACCTCAGGGCAGCATTTTGAGGAGCTACCCCTTGGGAGGCCCATGCAAAGAGGGGCCAGGGAGAATTAAGCACTGGACTGGAAGCCTCTTGGCCTGGTTTCCTCTCTGGCTGAAAAGCTAGGAGGTCTTCGGAAGTGCTGACTGACACTCCATTTCTGTTGCTTGCCTTTTGTTGATGTTCAGTTCCAAAGGCAGCCAGCCACATGAAGAATGTTTCTGTCTCCTTTCTGAAACAGCTGTGGAAGATGTGGCTCTGGGATGCCAATGCAAAAGAGCATGAGAAAAAGGCTTGAGCAGTTGAGAAAAGGCTCTTTCTTGGCGCCTTGGGTCTGTAATGTCAGAGAATGTGACTTTGCGATGCAATGTTGTTCCCCTTTTGCTTTGGCTTCCAAGACACACAGAGCTAAATTATATGCTCAGTTGAAATAACTATCTCTATTAGTTAAGATGCTTTTAGTTACAAGTGGCAGAAACCCAGTCCAAATTATTTTTTTAAAGAAGGTAATTGATCAGGTCAAGTAAGTGCAGATGGCTCCAGAGATGGCTGGTTTCGCCCTGGATTCAATGTTACCAGGGCTTCGCTTTCTAGATCTCAGACACACTGTCTCCACATGGCAGCCATGGTAGCCCCAAATCACCCCAAATTCACATCTGGGAAGATGTGAGCAGCCCCAGGAGAAGAACGAGTCTCTTCCACCAGCTCTGCTGGCAAAGTCATGTTGGAGGAACCTGACTGGTCCTGCTTGGAGCATATGCTCACCCTCAAGCCAATCACAGTGACTGAGACTTGGCGTACTCAGACTGGTCAAACCTGGGCCATGTGACTATCCCCATAGGTGCAAAGAGGGGCAAGACTAACTTGACCCTGAACACGTGGAATGTATTTCTTATAGAGAATATGAGGAGGGGGAAGGAGAACTATGCAAATAAATGAGCCTGGGATTCTGGCATAGCTTTTCCTTCTCCTGCCCTAATTCATGTATGTCTTTCAAATTGATTTTTAAACATGTATCTTTCATGTAAGCAATTCCAAAAGTTATTAAAAATAAGAGTAATCCATGATGAATGAATGAATTAATGAATAAACAAGTGAAAAATTGAGTAGTCTCTAGAATATGCTGCCTAGGGTAGTTCCTTGGTAAAACTGTACAATCATTATCCAGATTGCCAGAGCCAGAGGGAGCCATAGAGCTCTACCTGTTCATAATAGTTGGGTTATAGATGAGATCATGGAGGCCCAGAGCGGAGGTGCCTCACCCAAAGCCTAGTAGCAAATCATCTGCACAGCCTGGAGCCCAGAGCCCTGATATCAGGCCTGGGGCTCTTCTTGTCCCATGTTTGTCTCTTGCCTCTCATTTTCCTAAGTCCTTCTCCCTGGGCTGGCTTCCACTTTCATTCTCCAGACCCTTATTCTGGAGTCTTGCTATGAGTTGCCTGGCAAAAATTTCTTGCTAATATATTAACTTATAAGAGTGAAACTGAATTTCCCAGGGCTGTTTGGGTCTTCTAGATCCCCCAAAATGCATTTTTAACAATGACCTCTGTATTGGTTTGTTAATTGTTAAGTAACAAATTACCACAAAGGTAGCAACTTAAAATAGCACACACAAATATCTTCTCTCAGTTTTCATGTGTTGGGTTACCAGGGATAGCTTAGCTGAATTATCTGTACAGAGTCTCACAAAGCTGCAATCAAGGTGTTGACTGGGATGCATTCTCATCAGGAGGCTCAACAGGGGAATTCCACTTCCAAGCTCACTCGAGTTGTTGGTTGAATTCATTTCATTTCCTTGTGGCTGTATGACTGAGGGCCCCAGCTTTTGCTGGCTATGGGCCAGAGGCTGTCTTCAGGTCAGCCTCACAATTCCTTGCCACATGAGATTCCTCAACATGATTGCTTACCTTCTCAAGCTAGCAAGGAGGTCACTCAACTCTGTCACCATGGAGTTTTATATAAAGTGACATAATCATGAGATTGACATCCTATTACCTTGCCTGAATCATCAGAGTAGCATTCATCAACCTTTACCATATTCTGTTGGTTAAAAGCAAGTCACAGATTCTGCCAGGGGTAAGAATTTTTAGGGTGAAATTAGGGTCTCCCTCTACAGTCTCAGGTCTTGGTGACTCACCTGTAATGTACCCATAATTCTATAACAGGAAGCCCCTACTCCGTGCCAGGCAGCACACTGGTCTTTACACATGACTGAGTGGAAGTGATGGCGTTATAGACAGATAATGGCCAGACCATAAGGTCAAGGCTGAAGGCTGTGAGTTTGAAGGGTTTGTGCATCACAGAAGATATAGCCTCTTCTTACACTGGGAAGGCAGGGAGTTAACACTGGCACAGCCTTGATGGGTGAATAGGAATTGACAGGAAGACAAAAAGGATGCAGAGAAAGTTATGATGTGTAGGCAAAAGAGCGAGATGAGTCTGGGGAGCTGCAAGTAATCCAGTTTGATTGATGTTAAAAGCCCTCGAGTCATGGGGCAAAGCCAGATCACTGAGGGACCTAGAAGCCAGGTTTAGAAGTGTGTCTTCTGCTTGACCTGAGAGGGCCACCGTGAGGTTATAAGAGGGGAATTTGGGAAGTGGCGTGATGGGCTTGGGCTCCAGGGAGTGAGAATCTCCAAGGAGGACCCTGAACAAGGCAGCGCCTATGGGAATGAGAATAGCCTGGCTTCTCTGTGCTAACAAGAAGTCCACTCTCCCCCTAAAATACCCCAGGGAACGCAGACCTTCTAAGAGCAGTTTCAGGCAGCTGGGCTGTCAGAATGATGAGTTCTGCAGACCAGCAGCTGAATGAAAGAAGAAAAATGTCCCAACAAGCCCCGTTTCACTGCCCTTGACCTTGCAGTAGAGCTCTAAGTGCAAAATCTGTCATCTATTAATCTGTTAGAAGTTGACAAAAGGGACTTTGATCAGGAGTTGTTTTTTTCTCCCCTTCTTAAGTTTCCTGATGACACATAATAGCCCATTTCAGCCGTAGGCCCGGAAGCACGGCCATCATTCTTTTGCTCACTTCAACCCCAGTGGCCTCCTCCCCTCTGTGGCTTTCCCCCATCCCCTGCCCTGATATTAATTGGCCTGTAAGTGGTTACATGTGTTTCTTTTTATGTGTCAGTTGGAACCTGTTATTTGAGCTTGACAGCTATTTGGGAACACAGAAGGGATTCTCTGGGCCAGAGTTGGAAAATGGAACCATCTAGAACATGTCACATTTTCTTCTACCTCCTGTTTTTTCTCTTCCTCTATGCCTTGAGGTCTTGATACCTCCCACCCTTACCCTCACTTCTAATCCATCTCCACTCCTGAGTTAGGTCTACCCTAACTTTGTAGACCATGGACGTTCACAGCCAGGAGAGACCTTAGAGACCCTACAAACTTTTCTTCTGAAATCTATAGCTTCTTATTTTAAAGTTAGAGAAATTGAAGCCTAAGAGAGGAAAGCAATTTTTTTTTTTAAATGAAAATAACATCTGTTGCAGGTCTCTTAGGTACAGGTTTCTTACATGTGTTCTGTCATTGTATCCTCAAAATAACTGAGTTAGGAATCACATTGCCATTTTTCAGATGGTGAAACGGAGACTCCTGGAGGCAAAGCAGAAAGGATGCTTGGGCCAGATTGCCTAGGATTATATCCCATCTCCAGCACTTACCAGTTGTGTGATCTTGGGCAAGTGGTTTATTTTCTCTGTGCTTCAAGTTGCTGGTCAGTAATGGGGCTAGAAAAAGTGGCTACTTCAAAATGTTATGAGGATTAAATTAAATGATTTTTAGGTGCCTAGAACAGTGTCTGGTACACAGAAAGCACTTGTTAAATGTTAGCTGCTGCTGCTCTGAGAGGCAGTGCAGTGCAGCACAGTGGTTTAGCACACCGCTTCTGGAATGAGATGTTCTTGGTTTGAATCTCAGCAATACCAGTTACTAGTTATATGAACTTGGGTAAATTACTTATGTTCTCAGTGTCTAGTCTCATCTACAAAATGGGGGTATTCCTGATGATTGAGTATTCCTCAGTGAAATGGTTAGTTTCCCACATTATTACCTTGCAGTGAGTTCTGTCAACTGACAAGCCCTATTCAACCCTATGGAGCTTTTCATCAGATCTTTAGTGACCCATTTTAAATGTGAGTAGACTTTGAATATTACAAGTTATATCATCACAGAGATGAGAAGATATTGCATCTAAGAAAATAAAAATGAATGTAAAAAGAAAGAATGGGGATCAAGCGAGAATAAGACAGATTTCTTGAAAACTAAAATTAATAGACCAAAAAAAACCCTTAAAAAATAACACATTTCATAGATGAGGAGAATGTTTAGAAAGTAAAACAAAAAGATAAACAGATCAGAAATAGGAAAGAAAGATAAGAAAATTGGAGGATCTATCAAGGATATCCAGCATCCAAATAGTTAAACATTCCAAAAAGAGAAAAATGGAGAAAACAAGGGGAAGGCAATATTCAAGGAAAAATACAAAAATAAAATTCCCAGAACTGAAGCCATGAGTTTACTTATCTGAATCCACCACATGCTAAACACAGCAAATGACAAAAAGATCCACATCAAGGCAAATTATTAGGAAATTTCAGAATACTATAAATCAAGAAAAAATATCAGAAGCTTCCAGAAAAGAAAAATGAAAAGCAAATAAAAACAAAAACATGTATAAAAGATCAGGGTACAGGATGGCATTCCTCAACAGTAGCTCAGGAGGCTGATTGAGGCTGTAGAATTCTATACCCAGCCAAACTATTAATCGAGTGTGAGCTCCTCAGCAGCAACACTGAAAACTATAAGGAAAGAAGCAGTATCTTTAAAATTCTGAACAAAAGTGGTTTGCAAAATGGAGTTTATGCCCAGCCAAATAGCAACCCAGAAGGGCTCTAAAGAATTTTTTAAATGACGGTCTCCCTGACACTTTCCTTCCATTCTCCTTGTCTCAGTATGCTGCTGGAGGGACTGTTCTGCTAAAATGAGGGGATCAACCAAGAAAGAGGAAGACATAGAATCTGCAAAGCAGATGACCTGGTGGAGGAAAAACTGAAGGGATATTAGATTGTGTGGAGAGATGCTAGGTTTGAAGCAGGGCCCAGGCATAGAGCACCATCTCTTCCTGCCATCAAGGCCCCACTGTACTGTGGCTGGTGCTGTGGATCCCCTGAAAGCAGACTGACTCTCATTCCAGCCCTATCTGTCTTCCCCAGCTACCTGACCCACTGCAGCTCCAGGGCCAGTCTCCTTGCACACCCTCCACAGGGCACATGGAGACTTCTGCAGTCCTCCATGCATCACAGGAATTGAGGAAGACCCTGGCATTCTGTCATCTGCTGTGTTGGTTTGAATGCCCCACCCCAGTTGCCTCATCTTTTAAAAAGGATAATAATAGCACTAACGTCACAAGGCCAATGTGAGAGTTTATATTTGCAAAGCACTTAGAATGACATCTGTCACATAGTAATGCAATATTAGTATTTGTTAAATAAAATATATTATGTAATGATGTGAAGGTGAAATAGTAGTAGGGTAGAAATGTGTCACTGTAAACTTTAAAACCGATGGCAAGTTCATCATCTCCCATTGGTCATGTATGCCTAGACACTCCCAAATGTACCTTCCTAAAAGCACTTCAACTTGTGATGCCAGTGCAAGTCTGGCCACACTGATTACTGCTGAACATAGGTTAGTGACTCCTCCTTCCTCTGTGGAAGAGGTCAGAGTTCTATGTTCAGGCCACTAGGATCTGCTCTGCTGTCCCCTCCAGGGTCACCCTGAATCAACCCTCTGTCCCACTTGTCCTCCAGTTCTGGAGACTTTCTTCAGTGTCCTCTCATAAACTGTGCTCCCTCCTGCTTCAGGACCTTCACCCAAGCTATTCCTTGTGCCTGGGTGGTTCCTCCTGCCACTATCTTCTCCTTCCTTTCACTGGCTCCTACTCAGCCCTTGAATCTTGTCTGGGTTATTATTTTTTGCAAAGAAGTCTTCCCCAGACCCAAAAGAGATGATAAATCCCATGATGCATTCCCATAGCCCATGTTATGTTTAATTCTTACATTCAGCACGACCTGCAATTGTTTGGGTTATCTATCCATTCATCCGTCCATCCATCCATCCATCCATCCGTCCATCCATCCATCCATCCATCCATCCATCCAACACATGCTTATTGAATGTCTATTATATGCCCGGTACGTTTCCTGGCCTTAACCATATAGCAGTGAACCAAACAGACAGAACCCCCTTGCCCTGGTCTCTAGCAGCTATTCGATGTATTTGTGTTACAAAGCAATCTCAAAACAGATATACCCAATTTGGGGCCCAGCTCTATCACTTCCGTTTCATAAACAATGGAATTTCTTTTCTCCTGTCCACTCTGTGCTGAGCTCCTGTAGTACAGACACAAAAGAGATAATTACCACACATTTGTCTTTGAGAAAGTCACTTAATGCCTCTGATCCTAATTTCCTATATGAAAATTTTCTCTGCCTCCTTTGAGGGGCCGTGAGGATTAAATTACTGGACAGTTCTCTCTGTTCATGTAAAAGGGCTGTGGCATATGCAACTGAACAGCAGAAGCCTCTTAAACAACCTGCGATCAACCATCAAAAACACAAGGGCAAGACTCCTAAGCAGTTCTTTGCTTACCACTATATTCCTAGTGTCTAACATGTACCTGGAGGAAAGCAGTCTTTAATATATTATTTGTTAAGAAATAAGCAAACAAAATACTGCTACCTTCCCTAGAAAGATGATGGATTGAAGGCACAGTCCTACTCCTATGAAACTCATGAAGATCTCCTCGAGCAATGGCAGGAAACAGAGCTGCTGACTAGCAGTTTCGCAGGAGGTTAAAAGAAGAGAAGCCCCACCCAGGCGGAAGGTCGCTGCGGTTTCTTTGGTGAATGATCTGAATGATCGTCCCCCAGCTCTCCCATTTAGACCTTAGTTAATCTGGCTACCCTTGTAACCAGGCCAGCCCTCTAGAGTAACAGAGCCTGAAGTGAGGAGGTGGGAGGAACATTCATGAGTGGGTAACCCTGTGACTAATCCAAAGAAACAGTTTCAAGCCTGGTGGTTCACCCCAGCCTTGTTTGTGTCTAATTTCCCCAGGGGCAAATCAGCCCCTTCATTTCACTCTGAGGTTTAGGATTTCCCCTAGAGCTCTTGGTGAGACTCAGCCAGGATGTTTTGCATAAGTGTGGGAAGTCTTGGAGGTGGAAGTAGGAAGTGGGGTGGAGAGTAAAGGTGAGACTGGATGGGGGACACTCTGTCCACCCCCGCTTCTGAAAAATTTTGGCATAATTCAAATGCACTCAATTGCTTCTTCCCAGACTATTTTGCAGAAAATTAACACCAAAGGAGACAGAAGAATTGAGCTTTTTAAAACAAAGGTGTTTTTTTTTTTTTTTTAAATTTATTTATTTTTTCCAGGAGAAAGGTAGGGAGAAAAATGAGAGCTAGGAAGCACATGGCCCTAAACAGGTGAGAAGTAATAGGCCCCATCTTTTGTATCTGAGCCAGCCATAATTCTTGACATATAGTGCACATTTCACAAATGTTTATAAGTGAGTTGAAAGAACATGGGCTCTCAAAGCAGATCCACCTGGTTTGGGGCCTGGCTCTATCACCTGTTTCATGAACAGTGGGCTTTTTTCCCACGTGTCCACTCTGTGCTGGGCTCCTGCAGTGCAGACACAAAGGAGGTAATTACTGCACATTTGTCTTTGAGAAAGTCGCTTAAGGCCTCTGATCCTCATTTTTCCTATATGAAAATCTTCTCTGCCTCCCTTAGAGGGCCATGAGGGTTACACTGAACAGTGTTCTGTCCGTGACAAAGGGCTGTGGCAAATGCATGCAGTTAAACAGCAGAAGCCCTCTTAACCTGCAATCCACCAGCTTGCTAGATTGATGGAGGATCTCCACACTACTCAGCAAGCACTGTGTCCATGCCTGGGATACACTAAACCCTTGAAGCTAGCAGCTCCAACTGAAGCTTCTCTCCAGTTTTCCCGGGCACATAGGTTTCCATTGGTTGAGCTGTGTGTGCTTACCAAGGGCTATTTGTATTTCTTCTCAACCTGTACCTGTTACTCTGATTAAATAATGCAATCCGTCATTTCATAATGCAATAAAATATGAGTGCAAAAACATAGAGTTGTTTCTTTGCAAGCTAAAGTGAGTGCTTTGGAGAGAATCAATGCATGCTATAACTGAACAACCTCCTGGCGAATTCTGTGTAAGTGCAATAACTATAAAGGTTAGAGAGAAAAACAAGAAAATAGAGTCTTTGGCATTCAGTTTTATATTCCCTTCCACTTTAAAGAAACAGAGACTACATATTGTTGGTGTTACCTTGTGGGCATGATTTATCTGGGAAAGAATTCCAAACAGCCAACCCAAAGAATCCCCCATTTTCTATGACTATCTTGGGAAAGTGGGCGTGACAAAGCTGAATCTCATCAGATTCCAGAGGGGGTGTTTGGTGGCTTTAATGCTTCTCAGTAAAGTGGATGGGAGAGTGTCAGGCCTGACTCAAGCCACAGAGGGTTCTGAGAACCTCAGAACTGGGAAGGGCTTCATGTTCACTGGGTCCAGGCATCCCCTGGGGCGGGCACCTCCACCGCAGTTCCACTGCCAGGTGGCTGCCCAGGCTCCCGACTGATGCCCCAGTGACTCAACACCACTGAGACCAGAGCCTGGTTCGGTTTGAGTCGTATTCTGGTAAGCGTGCCTGACTCACTCTCCTCTCCCTTCTCTGTGCTCCTTAATGTACCCTCCTTTACCCCCAGGTGAAAAAGCTCCCTTAACTTTGTCACAGCAGGTCCAGAAAGAAGCTAACACTGTAACATGAATTTGCCTGATATATTCTCAAGGTCCCTATTTTCCCAGCAGGACAGGGCCTGTTTATCCTTTCAGACAATTCTTCATTCATTCCTAGGGCCTTCTTATTTTTCCTAGCCCCAAGATCCAGCTCCTTCGTCCAAAAGACCTACCCTAAGCCCCATTTCTGCACATTTCCAGCAAGATTCTGCCTGATCTCTGCCTCGAGTTGATAGGACAAAATACTGTACCTTGCATCAGAAAAAACATTTAATTCTAGCACCTTTTTTTTTTTTTT
This sequence comes from Macaca mulatta, assembly GCF_049350105.2. Taxonomy (NCBI): domain Eukaryota; kingdom Metazoa; phylum Chordata; class Mammalia; order Primates; family Cercopithecidae; genus Macaca; species Macaca mulatta. Next base: position 47,365,742 of record NC_133412.1, read on the forward strand.
TAACCAAGACGGAGTTTCGCTCTTGTTGCCCAGGTTGGAGTGCAATGGTGTGATCTTGGCTCACTGTAACCTCCGCCTCCTGGGTTCAAGTGATTCTCCTGCCTCAACCTCCCAAGTAGCTGGGATTACAGGCGCACGCCACCACGCCTGGCTAATTTTTGTATTTTTAGTAGAGCTGTGGTTTCACCATTTTGGTCAGGCTGGTCTCAACCTCCTGACCTCAGGTAATCTGCCTGCCTTGGCCTCCCCAAGTGCTGAGATTACAGGCGTGAGCCACTGTGCCTGGCCTAATTCTAGCACTTTCTAACTATTAGACCTTGGATTACATAACTAATGTTTCTAAAAGTTGTGATTTTTCTCATTTGCATAATGGAAATTGAAATCGCTCATTGTGATGGTTCTTCATTCAACGATTTTTAAAGTCCTTACAGTGTGCTCAAGCACTCTGCTGCTGTGATACTGTGGATACATGCCTGGGAAAGCCAGAGACTGTCTGATACAGCCACAGGAATGAAGCTTTGCTGGTTGATAGATGGGATAATGCAGGGGTTGGCCAAGTTTTTCTGTAAAGTGCCAGATAGTAAATATTTTAGGCTTTATTCTGCCATAGTAGTGCAAAAGCAGCCATAAACAATACATAAACAAATGGGCGTGGCTGTGTGCCAATAAAACTTTACAAAAACAAGCAGCAGGCTTTGGCTTGTAGGAAATAGTCTGCCTACTGCTGGGCTAAAGGTTAATGTTTGTGGATTGAGGGTCAGTTCCAGATTACTCCAAGAAGGAGGCTTCAGATGATGAACGTGTGGACTTAGCCTGGCATGCTGGGAGTTCTTCAGGCGGGCCTCCAAATGCATCATTCCTTTTGCTTATGCAGAGCTGGATTGGTTAGATCTCAAGCTGGCTTAATTAACTTCCCAAGCCTGCTTCCTTAATGGCAAAGTACGAATTCAATAGCATTCAGTGGCCCCTTATAACAGACACAGTAAATATGACAAAGATACTACCCAGCCTACACTACTGGGATGACAGCGAAAAGTCACTTCTCTCCAGGAGGGTTTAACTAGTGGTTTCCCAAACTTGAACACTCATTGAATCACTCAGGATGCTTGTTAAAAATACAGATTCCTGGACCCCTCCTTTAAAATGATTATTTCAAGCTATAGAGATGACTTGGGGACTCTGGACTATTGGCGTGTGGCCCAGATGATTTTGAAGGAGGGAAACTCAGAGTTAGGCCCCTTCTAGCTCTGACACACAGTGGTTATCAAAAGAGTAAAGGAAGCCTGTCTGCCCTTGCTGGGCTGTGGTGGGACAGAGAATGGTGGTGGTGGGGATCGTTATCTTGTCTGCAAGGACGTGGCAGGATGTGGTTGACCTGAACTTCCTGTGAATCAAGGAACCAGAGAACAGGGGGAGAGATTCACAGCCCGGCAGTAGGCTTGGCCCACATACCTAGAGTGTGCTCAGTGGGTATTGGGAAATGAGAGCCTGGCCCCACCTCTTCTCCGTGACCTTGGGCAGGTCACTTCACCTCTCAGAGTGTCAGTTTCCTCATGGATACAATGGAGGGGATGATGGGTCATTTTCAAGGACACCATGAAGAATAAATGAGGTATCATTTATAAAACCTCTGCCTCCTCAATTAGTAGTAGAAAATTCCCTTTCAGTGGAATAAGTGTCCACCTCAAAACATCCAAGGGCCAAGAGTTAGGAGACCTCCTTCATGGGCGGGGTTTCACCAGTGACTCAATGCTCCATCTTGGAGTAAGTGAGATCATGTTGTTGGGCCTCACTTGGCTTAACTGGAGAATGGGATGTTATGCACCTGCAGTTCCCTGTTTCCTTTGCCAGGATTCTCTTGAAGGTTGGATGAAACTATGGAATGAGAAGTGTCCTGGTGCTGTCGGGGGATATGGCAAAAAAAAAAGTCCAAGACCATTCTTTTCAGGTGCAGGGGGAGATGTTGCTGACTTTAATAATGTACTTCTTTCCATTTGTTATTTTTATAACAAAGGAAGAGGCTGGGCGTGGTGGCTCACTCCTGTAATCCCAGCACTTTGGGAGGCGGAGAAGGGGGAGGTCATGAGGTCAGGAGATCGAGACCATCCTGGCTAACATGGTGAAACCCCGTCTCTACTAAAAATACAAAAAATTAGCCGGGCGTGGCGGCGTGTGCCTGTAGTCCCAGCTACTCAGGAGGCTGAGGCAAGAGAATGGCATGAACCCGGGAGGCAGAGCTTGCGAGTGAGCGGAGATCGCACCACTGCACTCCAGCCCGGGCGACAGTGAGACTCTGTCTCAAAAATAAATAAATAAATCAAAGGAAGAAATAAAACAGGACCTCTGAATGATATCCTTATCAAATATAGCTTTCTCCTATTGAGTTATTTTCATCTGAGTTTATCAATCAATTGAGAAACAGTCACTGGAGATCAACGGTGTACCCAACCCTGTGCTATGTGTAAGATATGGAGGTTCAGAGGTATGCTGCTAGGTCTCTAACCACAAAAGGCCCACAGTCCAGCTTGGGAGATAACAAATATGTGTTATCTAAGTATGTTAGCACATGGGAAGTGAAATAGCAATGCAGTGATAATGCTGATGATGCTGACAGTAATGATGGAAAGGATGAAGATGATGTCAATTACTCTTCATATACACGCACAATTGTACACTTTACAAAGCATGTTTAGGACGATTATCTTATCTGATATTCAAGGCTAGGAAAATCCTGATTTTACTGATGAACAAACTCAGGGTAATAACTTCTCAGAGATCAGATAGGAAGAAAGTAGCTTAGTTGGACTCCAGCTTCTTTCTTTTGGCCCCAAGAGTGCCATTATCCCCAAGACATCATAACTTTCTTCCTTTAAATTGCAACAGAACATTGCAAAATGCACATTATCATCAGATAGTAATGTGAGTAAATTACCACATGGGAAGTGAATGTTACAAGATCTCAAAGAGCAGGCAGGTCAGGGGACTGTTGACTGTAATGATCAGAAGAGGCTCAGAGGAGAAAGCTGAGTTTAGCCTTGGAAGGCTGCATCGTATTTTTGAGAGGTGGAGATGGGAGGAGGGGTGACATTCTTGGCAAGAGGAAATGTATAGGTAAGAAAGGAAGTAAGAAAGTTCAAGGTGTGGTGGGAAATAGCCAGACTCCAGTCTGACCAGAATGGGTTCCATACAGTGGCTCTGCTGGGGAAGAGTTGGGGATGGTCTCTTCCAAAGGGTTAGAGTGGTACTCTTTACTTTAGCATAGGTGGGATATGGCCACCATTTTCTCTTTCATATCCTTATTCCCCTCAACCCTGAGTCCATCCATAATCAAATCAAGCAGTAATCAAATCAAATAACAGTCTGTAGTCTTAGCCCAAAGACAGAGTCTGCCACTTCCGACTTTTTTCTTTAAAAAAAAGTCAGAATGCTGCTGAAACAGGAACAGCATTGAGGCAACAGCAGCTCTGACTCACAAACAGCACATCAAAGCAGCAATGATAAGAAACTGGCAGTAATTGTGCGTGTGAGCAGCGCTTTCCTGACGCTCTTTGAGGCTTGGGGGCCCCTCTGGGCAGCCTGATTGTGGAAAGAAGCATGTGGTTTTCAAAAATTGGGTGACTCACCACACAGGCAGGGTTCAGAAACAAAAACATAGTCCTGTCTGCTTTGGTTCTCAGAGCCCAGGGCTTTGGGTCACTTCACATTTTAGGACATCAGTGAGCTGAGATTCATCTGTTCATTCACCCAATCATCCATCCATTTGACTATCCATTTATGCATGCATCCATCCAGGCACCCAGGCATCCTTCCTTCCAACCATGCATCCATCCATCCAGTCATCCATCCAGGCATCCTTCCATCCATGCATCCATGCATCCATGTGTCCATGCATCTGTCCATCCATCCATCCATCCATCCATCCATCCATCCATCCATCCATCCATCTATCCATCCATCCTTCTATCTATGCATGTGTCTTTCCATTCATCCATGCATCTATCCACCCATCCGTCCAACCATTCATCTATTTGTTCCACAGATACTATGAGCATACACTTGGTATAGGCCCTGTGCTAGGTGCAGAAGATGTAGTGGTGACCAAGATAGACTCTGAACTCAGTCCCTACCTTCATGGGACTTATAGTCTATTGAGGGAGAGAAGTATTGACCAAATAATTACATTGGCAATTAAATCACTACTGTGAAAATGACTGTGAAGGAAAATACTGAGGTGTGTAATAGGAGAAAGTGACCTGGTCTGGGAAGATGGTCAATGAAAGCAGGGACTTATGCTAAAAGATAGATAAGATTGATAACTGTACAATCAGCCTTTCAGCACCACCTCCTCCACCATTAGGGATAATAAAGAGATAGAATTCAACATTTTTCAATCTCTCTGTCTTTATACAAACACCATGAGGAGTTAATGACACAATCATGCTTTTTTGAGTCTCAGAGACCTGGGTTCAGATCCCATATTCTGAACTTACTATTGCTGTGACTTTGAATAAATTACTTATCCCCTCTGATCCTCAGTGTCTTCCACCATAAAGTGAGGATAATAATAATGGCCTTCAAAAGATAGTTTAGAATATAGGTTGAAATAATTTCTATCAGCTTCCTAGCCTATAGTAGACCCTTAATAACTGTGGTCAGGTTCTTAATCTACTGTCACCGGTATGCAGTTGTATGCATATCTCATGCAGGTTTGTTCTCTAGGAATGACCACAGCACCAGGCCTATTGTCTGAAGTGGCTGGCTGAGTTCTAGAACATATCCATCTTTAATGAGAGTCTGAATTACATGATCTCGAAAGTTCCTTACTATCCCAGCTTCTAGAATCCCAGAAATTCTTCGTGAAAAAAAGCAAAACCATGGGCTGGGAGTAAGATGCCATGGAACCTCTTTTGCCCCTCTGAGCCTCAGTTTCCCCATATCTCCAATGATAGGGTTGGAACTAAGAGTATTTGCAGTCTGACAGTCTGGGATTTTGTGATCTGCAGGAGGCAAGAGGTCCTCAGCAGAGCTGGTGCCTGATCCAATCATGACATCCATAGAGTTTTACTTCTGCCCCTGTCCTTTCCCTGTTCTTTCTGCCAGCTGGCTCCAGGTGCCAGGGCTCTCACCTGCCCAGGTTCCTTCAGACAGAGCATGAAACAGAACCAACCAACAGCTTAGTTTATTCACACTGTGATCCATGAACCTTAATATGTTTTCCCTCTTCAGAAAAATATACCTTTGGAAAGATGAACCTGGAGAGGATAATGCTTAACTCTCCTAGGTCTATCAATAATGGAGGAACTCCAGGCCTTGTAGGAGAAATGTACGGTTTCACCTCACTTCACACTCAAGGGGGAGCTGTTTATTCTGTGTATGGTCAGGATGTCCACACTGGGGATGGGAAGAGATCGGGAGGGAGGGGCTTGAGGTTGGAGAGGACAGGTGTTGAAGGATATCCTTCCTTGTGAAGCTCTTTTGGATGAGAGAGCAGCACTGGTTGAGGTTCATGTCTCTCTGTTTCATGGTCTGGCTCCCAGGGACCAGTCAGTGTGGACCAGGACTGGGGACATCTTGTCCTGCATTTCCTCTCAGCCTGAGCCTCCACAAGAGTTCTCTGGACAAGCCTTGCTTATGAGTGCCCCTGAGAGCTTCCTTTGGTGTGGCCAATGTCCCTTCTGCAACCTTATTAGAGCAATGCATGGAGCATAGTTAAATAAACAGAAACCCCTTAAGCATTCGAATATAGACTCAAATTCCCTTGTCAAATAGTCTGGGCTTTATCCTTTTTGGTTATTTTGGGAGTGAGGTGGGGTGGGTAGTCTTTCTTGTTTTTAGGAAATGGTATCTGGAAGGCATATACAGAAGCAGTATACAAATTCTGCAGCAGATGTTAGAAATTGAGCCCATCATTACTAATATTAATTTCCTATAACCCCAGGCTTATGAGAGATTTTTTAGGAAAATGAGAAGAGAAGCCACGGACCACAATCCCGAGGAAATACATCACGGAGTTGGGAGAACACATCGGTTGTTCCTAAGTTAGATGGGGCCCAACCGGGCTGTCCCCATTCTGCTGAAGTGGCATGGCTTTTCCTGATTTCTCTCACCTGATAATTAGTTGTGACTAGTTAAGGAGCTGGTTAGGACAACTTCAGCCTTTAGCCCTTTGAGACATCCAAGGATAATATTATTTCTAACGTTCTCCCTCTTCCTATTGGCATTAGGTGATAGTGAGGTAACTTGGTTATCTGTTGCTAGTTAGGAATCAGAGCAAGAATTTAGGAAGGAAGTATACATGCCTTCAAAGCAGTATCAGCATCTTTTGTAGATCTTCCCAACTTGAAATCTAATAAGCTCCAAATGTCGAAGTATTTCCCACTTATAATTTTTTTTCTCAATAGCTGGCTTTGGAGGCTGGAGTCAGGCTAGGGTTAGCTACAGAGCAGTTGGAGAAAGAAGGCCCTGAAGCAAACTAGAGGGAAGAACATGCCAGGCGGTCAGTACCAGAGTGAGGAGGGAGAGCTGCCAAGACCTGGGAGATGGCTCCAGCAGGCAGTGAGCTGAGGCAGAGCTGGAGGCAGATTGGGCACAGCCCAGAGTGGCTGAGGAGGCACCGATACCAGGGAAGGGGCTTTGTGGGCTCCAGACTCTGCCCAGGCCTCCTGCCCATATTCTTCCCTGGTGCCCCTGGGGCTTCTCCCACTTTCATTCCATTGCTGCTTGTAAGAAGACAGATGTTGATGATCTTCATGTCTCCGGTGCTCTCAGTTCCCCTGGTTTAAGCCGGCTGTTCCATTGCAGAGCCAAGGCCCCAAAGGGTCTTTTACCCGCTGTTCTCGCTCTTCTGTGCAAAGTGTCCTTCTTATTAATTTTTAAAACTGTCGTAAAAGTTTTGAGGCCTGGCATGGTGGCTCATGCCTGTAATCCCAGCACTTTGCAAGGCCAAGGTGGGAAGATCGCTTGAAGCCAGGAGTTCGAGACCAGCCCCACCATGAGTCAGAGACCAGCCTGGCCTGGAGTCAGAGACAGAGAGAGACCCCGTCTCTACAAAAGATGTGAGAACTTAGCCAGGTGTGGTGGTGCACACCTGTAGTCCCAGCTACTTGGGAGGCTGAGGCAGGAGGATCAGTTGAACCCAGGAGATTGAGGTTACAGTGAGCTATGATTGCACTGCTGCACTCCAGCCTGGGCGACAAAGCAAGACGCTATCTCTAAATAAATAAACAAGTAATAGAAAAAATAAAATCATAGTTTTAATTTTTTTTTTTTTGAGTCACATTTGTTGAACTTACTTATTCGGTGAAATTTAACCTTTCAGAGTGTACAATGCATTCAGTTTTGACAATGTGTACTATCCTATAACCACTTATAAAAGAGAACATTTACAGCATCCCCCAAAGTTCTCTCCTGCCCCTTTAGAGCCAGCCCCCTCCCCAGCTCTCTACTTCCTGCCGCCACTAATTTGATCGTTGTCACTATCATTTTGCCTTACCTAGAATATCTTGTAAATGAAATAATTCAGTATTCAGACTTTGAGTCTGGCTTTTTTCACTTAGCATAATGCTTTTGAGGCTCATCCACGTTGCCTGAAAAGAACATGACATCTAGTCAATCCCACTTCAAAATCTTCAAATGGCAGAGTGGTGGTGCCCTGAATTAAAGGATGCTGGTCAAATAACACCTATCTGCTATAAGAACATTCTAGACTACAATGCTATGAATGATAGAATAAAGGGTTGTTTCCAGTTTTCAAGTGCAGGTTTGGGTATGATTAACTTCTTTGTTAATCCCTTAAGATTCAGGGATAACTTCATAGAAATGGGTCTTCCCTCCACCTAGCTTTTAGTCTTTTGGTTTTGTTATTTATTTATTTAGAGACGGGGTCTCACTTTGTCTCCAGGCTGGAATGCAGTGGCACAATCACTGCTCACTGTAGCCTTGAACTCCATGGCCCAAGGGATCCTCCCATCTCAGCGTCCCCAAGTAGCTGGGACTATAGGCATGCACCACCATGCCTGGCTAATTTTTGTGTTTTTTGTAGAGAGGGGGGTTTCACCTTGTTACCCAGGCTGAACTTGTACTCCTGAGTTGAAGCAATCCTCTCAGCTTGACATACCAAAATGCTGGGATTACAGGCATGACCCACCGTGCCTGGAACTGATTTTGTTTTAATTAAACAAGCAATACAAGTTTATTTAGAATAATTAGAAAGGGAAAAATCACCAATAACTCCATTATCCCAAGATATCACCACTATTAACGTTTTTGAGTTCTAGGTTTTTCTCTTTCTGTTAGTATACAAGTGTTTGTATGTTTTATATACTTATATATGTGTATGTATATATAAGTATTTCTTTCGGCTTTTTTACTGTGGTAATATACACATAACATTCTGACCATTGTTAAGTGTACCATTCAGTGGCATTAAGTACATTGATGCTGTTGTGCAGCCATCACTATCATCTATCTCCAGAACTCTTTTCATCTTGCAAAACTGAAACTCTGTACCCATTAAGCAGTACCTCCCCCCAGCACCTGAAAACCACTATTCTACTTTCTGTCTCTATGATTTTGACTACCCTAAGTATGTCCTATAGGTGAAATCATGTAGTATTGGTGTTTTAGTGAGTGGCTTATTTCACTTAGCATTATTTCCTTGAGGTTCATCCATTTGTCACATGTATCAGACTTTCCTTCTGTTTAAAGGCTAAATATTATTTCATTGTATGTATACACCACATTCTGTTTACCCATTCATCTGTTGATGGACACCTGGATAGCTTCCACCTCTTGGGTATTGTGAGTAACGCTGCTATAAACTTCTGTGTACAGATATCTCTTCAAGACCTGGCTTTCAATTCTTTTGAGTCTATACCCAGAGGGGAAATGTTGGATCATGTGGCATTTCTATGTTTAATTTTTGAAGAGCCACCATATTGTTTTCCACAGAGGCTGTACCATTTTGCATTCCCACCAACAGTGCACAACTATTCCAATTTCTCCACATCTTCACCAACATTTGTTATTTTCTGTTTTGTGTTTTGTTTTTATAATAGCATTCCTAATAGGTGCGAGGTGATATCTCATTGTGGTTTTAACTAGTATTTCTCTAATGGCTAGTGATGTTGAACGAATGGCTTATTGGCTATTCATATATCTTCCTTGGATAAATGTCTTGTTGAGTCCTTTGCCCATTTTTGAATCAGGTTCTTTGTTTTTGTTGCTGCGTTTTAGGAATTCTCTATGTATTGTAGATATTATTCCCCTATTAGATATGTGATTTACTTAGAGTTTCTCTCATTCCAGGGGTTGCCTTTTTACTCTGTTGATAGTGTCCTTTGATGGCCAAAAGGTTTTAATTTTTATGATGCCCAAATTAACTATTTTTTCTTTTGTTGCTTGCGCCTTTGGTGTCATATCCAAGAAAGTGTTGCCGAATCTAATGTCACAAAACTTTTGCCCCATGTTTTCTTCTAAGAGCTTTGTAGTTTTTGATCTGTGATCTATTTTGAGTTAATTTTGCTTATAATGTTGGGTAAGGGGCTAACTTTATTGTCCTGCATGTGGATATTCGGTGAATGAAAGAATGAAAGGGTGAATGAAAGAACTCACATTGAATGGCTTTGGAAGCCTTGTTGAAAATCATTTGTGAGGATTTATCCCTGGGTTCTCTATTTTAATTCATTGGTCTATGTGTTTGTGTTTATGCCAGTGACACACCGTTTTGATTACTGTAGCTTTGTAGTAAGTTTAGAAATCAAGAAGTGTGAGTCTTTCAACTTTGTTTTTTTGAAATATTGTTTTTATGCCAGTAACACACTGTTTTGATTACTGCAGCTTTGTAGTAAATTGTGAAATCAGGAAATGCAAGTTCTTCAACTCCGTTCTCCTTTTCCAAGATTGTTTTGGCTTTTCAGATTCCATATGAATGTTAAGGTAGATCTTTCTATTTCTGCAAAAAATGTTGGGATTTTAATAATGTATTAGTTTGTTTAGGCTACTGTAACAAAATATAGACTGGGTAGCTTATAAACAACAGAGATTTATTTCCCACAGTTCTGGAGGTTGGGAAGTCCAAGATTATATTCAGTGTCTGATGAGGGCTCACTTTTTGGTTCATAGATGGCACCTTCTCCTTCTGTTCTCACATGATGGATGGGGCAAGGCAGCTGTCTGGAGCCTGCTTTTCAAGGGTACTACTGCCAGTCACGAGGGCTCAGCCTAATCATGACCTAATCACCTTTAAAGTTTCCACCTCCTAGTATTATCACATTGGTGATTAGGTTTCAAGGTATGAATTTTGGTGAGACACAGAGATTCAGACCATAGTAGACAGGTATTTCATTGAATCTGTAGATCAATTTGGAGTATTGATGTCTTAACAATATTGTCTTACAATCTTAAAATGATATGTCATACACATCACAAATATGATATGTCTTTCCATTTATTTATGTCATCTTTAATTTCCTTCAGCAATGTTTTATAGTTTTCTTTGTACAAGTCTTTCACCTGCTTGGTTAATTCCTAAGTATTTTTAATTTTTTTGATGCTATTGTAAATGGAGTCATTTTCTTAATTTCCTTTTCAGATTGTTCATTGTTCGTATATAGAAATGCAACTGATTTTTGTGTGTTGACTTTGTATCCTGCTACTTTGCTGAATTAATTTATTAGTTTTGAAAAGGATTTTTGGGTGCAATATTTAGGGTTTTCTACATATAAGATCTGCAAACACATAATTTTACTTCTTTTCCAATTTGGATGCCTTTTATTCCTTTTTCTTGCCTAATTACTCTTACTAGGACTTCCAACACTATGTTAAATAGAAGTGGTGAAAGTGAGCCTACTTACCTTGTCCCTTATCTTAGAGGAAAAACTTTCACCATTGAGTATGATTGCTATGTATTTTTCATATATGGCTTTCATTATTTCGAGGTAGTTTACTTCCGTTTCTAGTTTTCAGAGTGTTTTTATCGTAAAAAGGTGTTGAATTTTGTCATATGCTTTCTCTGCATCAATTGAGATAATCATGTGTTTTTGTCTTTCATTCTGTTAATGTGGTGTTTTACAGCAATTGACATTTATATGTGGACCATCCTTGCATTACAAGAGTAAATCCCACTTGGTCATAATATAAAATCCTTTTAATATGCTACCAAATTTAGTTTGTTAGTATTTTGTTGATGATTTTTTAAATCAATGCTCATAAGAAATATTGGTCTTATGAACATTTATTTAAAATATATAGTTTTCTTTTCTTGTAGTATCTTTGACTTTTGTATCAGGGTAATGCTGACCTCATAGACAGAGAGCAACTGTCCCTTCCTCTTCCATTTTTCAAAAAACTTTGAGAATAATTGGTGTTATTTCTTCTTTCAATGTTGGGCAGAAATCACTAGTGAAGCCATCAAGTCCAAGGCTTTTTTTTTGTTGTTGAATTCTATTATAATTTTTATTACTGGCTCAATCTCCTTAATAGTTTATAAGTATATTTAGATTTTCTATTTCTTTGTGCTTTCAGTATTGGTAGGTTTTGTATTTGTAGGAATTCGTCCATTTCACCTAGGTTATCCGATTTGTTTGTGTGTAATTGTTCATAATATTCTCTTATAACCTCTTTTAATTCTGTAGAATCAGTAGTAATGTTCCCACTTACATTTCTGATTTTAATAACTGAATCCCTTTCTCTCTTTTTTTAGTCAATTTAACTAAAGATTTATCAATTTTGTTGATACTATAAAGAACCACCTTTTGGTTTTGCTTATTTTCTCTATTGTTTTTCTATTTTATTTACTCTGTTCTGATTTCTATTTTCTTCCTTCTGCTAGTTTTGGATTTAGTTTGTTCTTTTTCTAGTTTCTTAAGTTAAATGGGGGAGGGGCATCCACCATTTCTGAGACTTGAGTAGGTAAACAAAGCTGCCAGGAAGCTCAAACTGGTTGGAGCCCATCGCAGCTCAATGAGGCCTGCCTGCCTTTGTAGACTCCACCTCTGGGGGCAAGGCATATCTGAACAAAAGGCGGCAGAAACTTCTGCAGACTTAAACATCCCTGTCTGTCAGCTCTGAAGAGAGCAGCGGTTCTCCCAGCATGGTGTTTGAGCTCTGAGAAAGGACAGACTGCCTCCTCAAGTGGGTCACTGATCCCCATGTAGCCTAACTGGGAGACACCTCCTAGTAGGGGCCAACTGACACCTCATACAGCCAGGTGCCCCTATGAGATGAAGCTTCCAGAGGAAGGATCAGGCAGCAATATTTACTGTTCTGCAATATCTGCTGTTCTGCAGCCTCCACTGGTGATACTCAGGCAAACAGGGTCTGGACCTCCAGCAAACTCCAACAGTCCTGTACCTGAGGGACCTGACTGTTAGAAGGAAAACTAACAAACAGAAAGGAATAGCATCAATATCAACAAAAAGGACATCCACACCAAAATCCCATCTCTAGGTCACCATCATCAAAGGCCAAAGGTAGGTAAAACCACAAAAATGGAAGAAACCAGAGCAGAAAAGCTAAAAATTCTAAAATCCAGAGCACCTCTTCTCCTCCAAATGATTGCAGCTCCTCGCCAGCAACAGTACAAAGCTGGATGGAGAATGACTTTGACGAGTTGACAGAAGTAGGTATGAGAAGGTCAGTAATAAACTTCTCCATGCTAAAGGAGGATGTTCAAACCCAATAAAAGGAAGCTAAAAACCTTGAAAAAAGATTAGATGAATGGCTAACTAGAATAAACAGTGTAGAGAAAACCATAAATGGCCTGATGGAGCTGAAAACCATGGCACGAGAACTATGTGACGCATGCACAAGCTTCAGTAGCCGATTTGATCAAGTGGAAGAAAGGGTATCAGTGATTGAAGATCAAATTAATGACATGAAGTGAGAAGAGAAGTTTAGAAAAAAAAGAGTAAAAAGAAACCAATAAAGCCTCCAATAAATATGGGACTATGTGAAAAAACCAAATCTACATTTGATTGGTGTATCTGAAAGTGACGGAGAGAGTGAAACCAAGCTGGAAAACACGCTCCGGGATATTATCCAGGAGAACTTCCCCAACCCAACAAGCAGGTCAACATTCAAATTCAGGAAATACAGAGAACACCACAAAGATACTCCTTGAGAAGAGCAACCCCAAGACACACAATTGTCAGGTTCACCAAGGTTGAAATGAAGGAAAAAGTGTTAAGGGCAGCCAGAGAGAAAGGTTGGGTTACTGACAAAGGAAAGCCCATCAGACTAACAGTGGATCTCTTGGCAGAAACTCTACAAGCCAGAAGAGAGTGAGGGCCAATATTCAACATTCTTAAAGAAAAGAATATTCAACCAAGAATTTCATATCCAGCCAAACTAAGCTTCACAAGTGAAGGAGAAATAAAATCCTTTATAGACAAGTAAATGCTGAGAGATTTTGTCACCACCACGCCTACCTTACAAAAGCTCCTAAAGGAAGCTCTAAACATGGAAAGGAACAACTGGTACCAGCCATTGCAAAACCATGCCAAATTGTAAAGACCATCAATGCTAGGAAGAAACTGCATCAACTAATGGGTAAAATAACTAGCTAACCTCATAATGACAGGATCAAATTTACACATAGCAATATTAACCTTAAATGTAAGTAGGCTAAATGCCTCAATTAAAAGATACAGACTGGCAAATTGAATAAAGAATCAAGACCCATCAGTGTGCTGTATTCAGGAGACCGAGACAAAAAAGGCCATTACATAATGGTAAAGGGATCAATTCAAAAAGAAGAGTTAACTATCCTAAATATATATGCACCCAATACAGGAACATCCAGATTCATAAAGCAAGTCCTTAGAGACCTACAAAGAGACTTAGACTCCCACACAATAATAATGGGAGACTTTAACACTCCACTGTCAGTATTAGACAGATCAATGAGACAGAAGGTTAACAATGATATCCAGGACTTGAACTCAGCTCTGCACCAAGCAGACCTAATAGACATCTACAGAATTCTCCACCCCAAATCAATAGAATATACATTCTTCTCTGCACCACATCACACTTATTCCAAAATTGACAACATAGTCGGAAGTAAAACACTCCTCAGAAAATGTAAAATAACAGAAATCACAACAAACTGTCTCTCAGACCACAGTGCAATCAAATTAGAACTCACGATTAAGAAACTCACTCAAAACCGCACAACTACAAGGAAACTAAACAACCTGCTCCTGAATGACTACTGGGTACATAACGAAATGAAGGCAGAAATAAAGATGTTCTTTGAAACCAATGAGAACGAAGACACCACGTACCAGAATCTCTGGGACACATTTAAAGCACTGTGTAGAGGGAAATTTATAGCACTAAACGCCCACAAGAGAAAGCAAGAAAGATCTAAAATCGACACCCTAACATCACAATTAAAAGAACTAGAAAGCAAGAGCAAACTAATTCAAAAGCTAGCAGAAGGCAAGAAATAACTAAGATCAGAGCAGAACTGAAGGAGATAGAGACACAAAAAAACCCTCCAAAAATCAATGAATCCAGGAGCTGGTTTTTTGAAAAGATCAACCAAATTGGTAGGCCGCTAGCAAGACTAATAAAGAAGAAAAGAGAGAAGAATCAAATAGACGCAATAAAAAATGATAAAGGGGATATCACCACCGACCCTACAGAAATACAAACTACCATCAGAGAATACTATAAACACCTCCACGCAAATAAACTAGAAAATCTAAAAGAAATGGATAAGTTCCTGGACACATACACCCTCCCAAGACTAAACCAGGAAGACACTGAATCCCTGAATAGACCAATAACAGGCTGTGAAATTAAGGCAATAATTAATAGCCTACCAACCAAAAAAAGTCCAGGACCAGATGGATTCACAGCTGAATTCTAACAGCGGTACAAAGAGGAGCTGGTACCATTCCTTCTGACACTATTCCAATCAATAGAAAAAGAGGGACTCCTCCCTAACTCATTTAATGAGGCCAGCATCATCCTGATACCAAAGCCTGGCAGAGACACAACAAAAAAAGAGAATTTTAGACCAATATCCCTGATGAACATTGATGCAAAAATTCTCAATAAAACACTGGCAAACTGAATCCAGCACCACATCAAAAAGCTTATCCACCATGATCAAGTTGGCTTCATCCCTGGGATGCAAGGCTGGTTCAACATATGGAAATCAATAAACGTGATCCATCACATAAACAGAACCAAAGACAAAAACTACATGATTATCTCAGTAGATGCAGAAAAGGCCTTTGACAAAATTCAACAGTGCTTCATGCAAAAAACTCTCAATAAACTAGGTATTGATGGAACATATCTCAAAACAATAAGAGCTATTTATGACGAACCCACAGCCAATATCATACTGAATGGGTAAAAAGTGGAAGCATTCCCTTTGAAAACTGGCATAAGGCAGGGATGCCCTCTCTCACCACTCCTATTCAACATAGTGTTGGAAGTTCTGGCCAGGGTAATCAGGCAAGAGAAAGAAATAAAGGGTATTCAATTAGGAAAAGAGGAAGTCAAATTGTCCCTGTTTGCAGATGACATGATTGTATATTTAGAAAACCCCATTGTCTCAGCCCAAAATCTCCTTAAGCTGATAAGCAACTTCAGCAATGTCTCAAGATACAAAATCAATGTGTAAAAATCACAAGCATTCCTATACAGCAATAACAGACAAACAGAGAGTCAATCGTGAGTGAACTCCCATTCACAATTGCTTCAAAGAGAATAAAATACCTAGGAATCCAACTTATAAGGGATGCAAAGGAGCTCTTCAAGGAGAACTACAAACCACTGCTCAATGAAATAAAAGAGGACACAAACAAATGGAAGAACATTCCATGCTCACAGATAGGAAGAATCAATATTGTGAAAATGGCCATACTGCCCAAGGTAATTTATAGATTCAATGTCATCCCCATCAAGCTACCAGTAACTTTCTTCACAGAATTGGAAAAAACTACTTTAAAGTTTATATGGAACCCAGAAAGAGCCTGTATAACCAAGACAATCCTAAGCAAAAAGAACAAAACTGGAGGCATCACGCTACCTGACTTAAAACTATACTACAAGGCTACAGTAACCAAAACAGCATGGTACTGGTACCAAAACAGAGATATAGACTGATGGAACAGAACAAAGGCCTCAGATGTAACACCACACATCTACAAGCATGTGATCTTTGAAAAACCTGACAAAAACAAGAAATGGGGAAAGGATTCCCTACTTAATAAATGGAGCTGGGAAAACTGGCCAGCCATCTGTAGAAAGCTGAAACTGAATCCCTTCCTTACACCTTATACAAAAATTAGTTCAAGATGGATTAAAGACTTAAATGTTAGACCTAAAACCATAAAAACCCTAGAAGAAAACCTAGGCAATACCATTCAGGACATAGGCATGGGCAAGGACTTCATGACTAAAACACCAAAAGCAAGGGCAACAAAAGCCAAAATAGACAAATGGGATCTAATTAAACTAAAGAGCTTCTGCACAGCAAAAGAAACTGCCATCAGAGTGAATAGGCAACCTACAGAATGGGAGAAAATTTTTGCTATCTACCCATCTGACAAACGGCTAATATCCAGAATCTACAAGGATCTTAAACAAATTTACAAGAAAAAATCAAACAACCCCATTAAAAAATGGGTGAAGGATATGAACAGACACTTTTCAAAAGAAGACATTTATGCGGCCAACAGACACATGAAAAAATGCTCACCATCACTGGTCATCAGAGAAATGCAAATCAAAACCACGAGATTCCATCTCACACCAGTTAGAATGGCAATCATTAAAAAGTCAAGAAACAATAGGTGCTGGAGAGGATGAGGAGAAATAGGAATGCTTTTACACTGTTGGTGGGAGTGTAAACTAGTTCAACCATTGTGGAAAACAGTGTGACAATTCCTCAAGGATCTAGAACTAGAAATACCATTTGACCCAGTAATCCCGTTACTGGGTATATACCCAAAACATTATAAATCATGCTACTATAAAGACACATGCACACATATGTTTATTGCAGCACTATTCACAATAGCAAAGACTTGGAACAAACCCAAATGTCCATCAGTGATAGCCTGGATTAAGAAAATGTGGCATATATACACCATGGAATACTATGCAGCCATAAAAAAGGATGAGTTCATGTCCTTTGTAGGGACATGGATGAAGCTGGAAACCATCATTCTGAGCAAACTATTGCAAGGACAGAAAACCAAACACCGCATGTCCTCACTCACAGTTGGGAACTGAACAATGAGAACACTTGGACACAGGGCAGGGAACATCACACACAAGTGTCTGTCATGGGGTGGAGGGATAGGGGAGGGATAGTATTAGGAGAAATACCTAATGTAAATGACGAGTTAATGGGTGCAGCAACCCAACATGGCACATATATACATATGTAACAAACCTGCACGTTGTGCACATGTACCCTAGAATTTAAAGTATAATAATAAAAAATAAAAATAAAGAACCAATTTTTGGTTTTATTTTCTCTATTATTTTTCTGTTTTATTTATCTCTGTTCTGATTTCTATTTTCTTCTTTCTACTAGTTTTGGATTTAGTTTGTTCTTTTTCTAGTTTCTCAAGTTGTAAAGTTAAGTTGTTAATTTGAGATCTTTTGTGTTTTTTCATATAAGCCCTTATAGCTATAAATTTTCCCCTTAGCATTACCTTTGCTTCTCATAACTTTTGGTATGTTGTGTTTTTGTTTTCATTTGTCTTTAAATATTTTCCAGTTTCCATTGTGATTTCATTTGTGATCTATTGGTTTTTTAAGAGTGTGTCATTTAATTTTCACAAATTTGTGAATTTCCCATTTTTCCTTTTTTTTTTTTTTTTTTTTGAGATGGAGTCTCACTCTGTTGCTCAGGCTGGAGTGCAGTGGCCGGATCTCAGCTCCCTGCAAGCTCCGCCTCCCGGGTTTACGCCATTCTCCTGCCTCAGCCTCCCGAGTCTCATTCTTCTGTCTCATTCTACTCATTATTGAAAGTGGAGTATTGAAGTCCCCAACAATTAATGTCGAGCTGTCTATTTTCCCTTTAATTCTGTTAATTTTTTGCTTCATATATTTTGATGGCCTGATATAATGATATAACATTATATGCATAATTGTTATATCTTCTTGTTGTATTGAATCTTTTTATCAGTATGTGTCTGTCTCTGATAAACCTTTTTGAATTCAAATCTATTTTGTCTAATATTAGTATAACCTCCTCTGCTCTCTTTCGATTTCTGTTTGCATTACTTTTCTTTTTCTATCCTCTTGCTTTCAATCTATTTATGTCTGGATCTAAAATGAGTCTCTTATAGACAGCATATCCTTGGAGGATATTTTCTATTCTGCCAATATCTGTATTTTCATTAGTGAGTTTAGTCTATTTACATTTGAAGTAATTATTGATAAGGAGGGGCTTATTTTGGTCATTTTACTGTTTTCTAATGCCTTGTGGTGTTTTTT
Source organism: Macaca mulatta (assembly GCF_049350105.2). Classification (NCBI taxonomy): domain Eukaryota; kingdom Metazoa; phylum Chordata; class Mammalia; order Primates; family Cercopithecidae; genus Macaca; species Macaca mulatta. The sequence goes on from NC_133412.1 coordinate 47,384,213, forward strand.
CAGCCTTTATTTTTTGTATTACTAACTTCTTTTGTGTTTAAATGATTTTGATGTGAAATGTTTTAATTCACTTTTCTTCTTTGGGGTGTACATTCTATGCCTCTTTTTTGTGGTTACCACAGGGATTATACTTAACATCCTAAAGTTACAACATTTTAACTTGAATTTATTGGACCTTAACTTCCATAAAACACAAAACTTTGTTTCGTACAGTTCTGTTGCCACCCTTTTCAGTTATTGATATCACATAGTTATAATTTTATACATTGCATATCCTGAAATGTGAGCTAATAATTATTTTTAATGCACAATTTCTTAAATTATATAAAAAACAAGATGTGGTACAATAAGCCAAAATTACAGTTTTTAGCTTTTAGACTAATACTTCAAAAAAATTTTATTGGTCTCTTAAATCATGTAGAAAACAAAAAGTGGAGATACAGATTGTTGTTACAATAATACTAGCTTTTCTAATTGCCCGGGTATTTACCTTTACTGAGATCTTTATTTCTTTATATGGCTGTGAGTTATTGTATACTGTCTAGCATCTTTTCATTTAAAGCTGCAGGCCTTTTTTTTTTTTTTTTTTTTTTTTTTTTTTTTTAGCATTTCTTGTAGAGCAGGTCTAGTAGTAACAGATTTTCTCAGCTTTTGTTTAATTTGGAATGTTTTAATGTCTCCCTCACTTTTGAAGGACAGTTTTGCTAGATGTAGGATTATTAGTTGACAATTTTTTTTCTTCTAGAACTTTGAATATTTCAAGTCCACTTTCCTCTGGCCTCCAAAGTCTCTGATGAGAAATCCAATGTTAATCTTGAGGATCTCTTGTACATGATGAGTTGCTTCTCTCTGGTTGCATTCAAAACTTTTTCTTTGTCTTCATCTTTTGTCAGTTTGATTATGTTGCATCTTGGTGTGGGTCTCTGAGTTCATCCTACTTGGAGTTTGTTAAGTTTCTTGGATGTTTATATTCATGACTTTCATCAAACTTGGGATGCTTTTGGACATTATTTCTTCATATAATCTATCTTCCCTTTTCTCTCTTCTTCTGGACTGCATCAATGTGTTTGTTGATCTGCTTGATGGTGTCTCACAGGAACCTTAGACTATGTTCACTTTTCCTCAGTTTTTTTCCTTCTATTTCAGTTGTCCTATCTCCAAGTTTACTCATTATTTCTTCTGCCACTCAAATATGTATTTGAATCACCTAGTAAATTTTTCATTTCACTTACTGCATTTTTCAGTTCTTGAATTTCTTTTTGATGTCTTTATAAATTTTTCTATCTTTTTATTAATATTTACATTTTGTTCATACACTATTTTCTCCACTTTCTCCACAACCTCCTTTAGTTCTTTGGACATCTTTAAGAAAGTTTTAAAATAAGTTTTTATTTAGCAGTTCTGCTATCTGGTCTGGCCTTTCTCAGTGACAGTTTCTGTTAATTTACTTTTCCCTTTAAATGGGCTATACTTTCTTATTTCTCTGTATGCTTTGTGATGTCATTGTTGAAAACTGGACATTTTAATTCAATAATGTAATAACTGTAGAAATAAAATTTCCCCCTTTCCCAGGTTTTTCTGGTTTTCTGTTTATTATTTTTTCATTGTTGTAGGCTATCTCCATGCTGAGGATTGGCCTGGGGTGTAAACTTAAGGTCTTCTTTTTCCTGAGCCTACATCTTTCCCTGTGTATGTGCAGTTACTTTCCACTTTTCCCCTTGAATGCAGTTGCTTTAGATGTCCTAGTCTTTACTATCTGGCTCCCAAAAAGGAGGAAGATAATTAAAAGGGGAGAAAGGCACCAGCCCTTTAATTCCTCTGGAAATTGCTTCAGCCTGGGTGGGAGGGGCTTGCAGCAACAAGGGGAGGTGCAACAATAATGGCTGCTTGCCTCTGTGTCTGTACCTCCATGATCAGAAGCACCAATTAAAGATCGGAGCACAGATCCCCATATTTGGAAGACAAGGTCTTTTTTGCTCACCCTGGTTTCAATAAGCTGTGATCAAGCAGTTCCAGGGACATGTGCACAACTGCCTGCCATTGGGATTAGGATGGGGGCTGGGTAGTTGCTTCGGAGCTAAGACCTGAAATTGACCAAAATTAACTGCAATTTACCATCCAAGCCTTCCCCTGGAAGTTGCAAGCCTTCAATAGACTCCAGAGTTTCAAAATAGTTGTACCAGACAAATTCTGGCAGTGTAATTGTTATCTAGATGGGGAAACAGATCCCTCGTTCTTCCTACTCTGTCACCTTTCCGGAATTCTATCTATATTTTTTAAAACAGGATTATATACACTGTTTTTAACTTCTTTCAATCTAATCAAGTCAATAGTCATTCTTGTCTACCATTCTTTATGGCTGAATGATTTTTCATTGTATGACCACACAGTCATTTATTGAACTAGTTCCCTATTACTGGACATTTTAGCCTATTTCTAGTTTTTCACCACTATATACTACATACAGAGTTATACATATTTTTGCTCACTTGTCTGATTATTTCACTAGGAAAGAGGAAGGTAAGATTTTGAGGTACAATTGGAATATTTAGGGAACAGAAAGTACATTAGAGAGGTGGAACTTTCTAGATATCAAGAACAGCTTGAGCAAAGACCCAGAGGGATACAAGTGCATCTCACATCCAGAAACTGTTGCAACTGCAAAAATACTCATTCTTTGCTTTCTTTCAAAGTGTCTCCTGACCACTCCAGCCCTCAGTGAAATATCCATACACTCAGACGTCCTGGGCTATGCTGTTCAGGGCTCTTCCTCATTGGCCAACGGACTTCCTCACAATCCTAGGCTACACCCTGTGCAACTGGCAATACACAGGCCAATTCTTCTAGGAACCTAGGTGACCATGAAAGGCTGGGACATATTTTAAGGACATTCACTTTATGTCTTAAAATAGTGCCCAGTCAAAAGGAAAAATTCCACGTGTGTCTAATTCACTTGTGCAAGAAAATAAAATGACTGGAGGGTGTCCCCCCACCCTGCCCTGCACCTGCATGTCTTTCTTTTTAATTTAAGAAGGGCTATTTGATGTCCCGGAAACACTTTGAGGCTTTTTGTTGCCCTTGTAGACCTAACAATAAAAGAGTCTAAGAGGTAGAAGCTGTTGGCAGCTCTGGATGAAAAACCCAAGAACAAAGAAAAAAATTCTGGTTAGATGGAGGCCGAGAATCTCAGAATTTTGAAAGTGCTTCAGGCCTGGGTTCTAGTTTCAGGTTTTCTTGGAGGGGACACGTGGCAAAATAGAGGTCTCTGTGCTGTGACATAGAGAGTGCCATACCAACATATGTTTCCCCATGATGCTAGAAATTCCCCATTATAACTGTAGGTGAAAACCAAAAAAAGGGCTCCTATCCCTTCCCCCTGCTGGTACATGGAACTGTGCTAGGACACGCAGGAAACTACACCAGTGGTTCTAAGCCAGGAGTGATTTTGCCCTGCAGGAGACATTTGGCAAAGTCTAGAGGCATTTTTGGTTGTCACAACTGGAGGAGGTGGTGCTCATGGCATCTAAGTTGGTCGAGGTCAGGGATGCTGCTGGCATCCTACAATGCACAGGACGGTCTCCAACAAAGAAATATCCAGCCCCTAATGTCAGCAGTGCCGAGGCTGAGAATTTGGAGTATCTCCAAGAGCATACGTTTTACTCCATGGTAAATAATTTAAAACAGCATTTAAAATTAAAATAAGTACATCAATTAAGGTGCAGTGAGGCAGAATAGGTATTTTTCTTCCCTTTCAAACCCTACTATCCCTCCACCAGCAACCCTCCACCCCTCCTGCCCCACTATACCTTCTTCCCTCCCCAAACTCATATTCCTTCTTTCTGGAGCTTAAAACTCATTAAAACCTCATTCTGAGGCTAGCAGAGCTGACATCGGGAAGGAGGCCATTTGTAATATATCTCACGGCAGGCCTAAGGGTCCACTGGAGGTGAGCCAGGAGGCTCCTCCTGGAAGGGCCGAGAAACAGAATGGCTGAGCCAGGCTGAAGGCCAAGAAGAGGGGAGCACTGCCTGTTTGGGGATGTGGGGATGGTGTGGTCAGGAGAGGTGAAGGAGTGAACAGGGAGGTGTCCACAGGGTAGGGTCCCTTTGATGAGCTGGCAGCAGGTGGCCTCTAGAGGGGAGAATCAGGGAAGCCCAAGGTCCCTGTGGGAGCAGCTGAATGGGCTGACCACAGAGCTGAGGTGCTCCTGATCTTCCATCCCTCATATCACAGTCCATACCCAAGTCGAATGCTGCAGGCCTCCAGTGAGAGACTTGAGCCCAATTAAAGGATAATGTGCTATGCCTAGCATTTGAGAGTCCATGTGTTATTGTCCTGTTAATAGAAGACTTTTTTCAAAAGAACAGAGAATAACCATCTTACGCTTCTGATGTTAAGAGTCTAACAAGGGGTTATCATGGAATACCAAGTTACCATGAATTTTAAAGAAAAAAAAAACCCCACAAGCAATTTTAAATGTCAACCTGGACTTTGGCCCCAAGCCTTTGGGGAGCAGGAAGTGACTCTTCTGTGTCCTCGGGGGAAGTTGTGTAAGTTGGAAGCGCCTGGGTAAGGCACAGGGTTTGGGTCAGATGTTGGCTGTCCTGAGGTGGGGAGTGGCCGCAGGGCAGGAGCCTGTGGGCTGTTAGAAGCCAGTCTTTTTCTGGGCTGGAGCTGGTAAAATGAATTAGTCAAGTGGTTACCAGTTCCCTGGAGGAAATCAGGGCCAGGATCAAAGGGGTATTTTTTCACAGAAGTGTAGCTTAGCAAGGAGGCGTGGCTCTCTCATCCTCTCTCTGTTACGTGCACTGAGATGTGGGACAGCCTTTCCCGGAGACCACTTCCTTTCTCCCAGGCTCAGCGCAGCTTCTTCCCAGACTCTCCCATAGAGGAATTTCTCCTGCAGAGCACTGTCCCCAAAACCACGTGCTTCCAAGTGGCTGCATCAAGCTCTGCTTCTTTCAGGGAACCTGACCGAATACAGACCTAATACAGGCCCTGAAGGGGCAGGTTTGGGACCATGCAGGGGTCTCAGGGGTACTGAGTGTGAGAGGGGATGGAGCTGACAGGAGAAGAAGAAAATTGACAAGGGGTTGCAGGGAAGACGAGAGAGCCCCTGCATCTTCATAGTCCTAACTCTTTTGGGGCTTGGGGAGCTGGAACATCACACCAGCTGCTTGTATGGAAACCCAAAAGGATGGGCTTGAGTTCTGATCCTGCCCCGATGACTCACACATAATCCACACTTTCTCTCTGGACCCCAGCTTTCACATTTTACAAACCAGGACACGTAACTGCAGCAGGACTGGGATTATTTGGGAGAGTTACTCTGAGAGGGCCAGTTCCCCCGTACCGACCTCAGGGACAGCTCCAAGGTAGACTCTGTGGGCGCCCAGCCATTTTGTCTGGGACGGTGGTCTCCCCGCATTGGAGAGCCAGGGGTGAGTCTGGTAAAATGAGTGAAGAGGCTGTGTGTCAGGGCAATGCAAGCCCAGAAGTGAGGGGGAAGACAAGGAAATCTAACTCGGCAGATGAAAGTGAGAGTGGTAATATAGAGGTTCTGGTTAAAAAAATACAGATCTGCACTGCTAGAAGGCGGAAAATTATTCCATAAATAACCCGGGAAACCCGTGGACATGAGAGGGAAATGGGAACACAGAGAATCAGCCAGGCCGAGTGGGATGAAAGGGGCAACTCAGAGAGTAACCCTTCCTACCGTCCCCCAGCTGGTGACTTTGATGCCTGGGGACTTTGATGCCTTAAGTTGGTCTGCCTTGCCAGGCTCCACTCTCTGCTCTCAACCTCTCCTTGCTATTCTATTGAACTGTCCTAGTTAAATACACTCTTATGCTGCACCCCCTACTCAAGAGCCATCAATGGCTCCCTATGGCTCTTCTCATCACGTTCAAATACTTCTCTGTGGCTTTCTAGCCTAATTGTTAATTCAACAAGTATTTATCCATTTTTAATTACATATTGAAATTGAAAATATATTACACCAACCTGAATATGATTAAATAATGGTACAAAAGTAGGAACAGTGCATAGTGAATCTAACTCAGACCCCCAAATCCTCCATCTGAAGGGACATCAGAAATATGCTTTACATATCAAATGATATGTGTAAATATTTTTCTTACAAAAATAGGACATTATATACTTTGCTCTTCACCTTGATTTTATCACTTATAAATAAATCTTTGAGATTACTCCTTGTTAGTACAATGTTCCATTGTATGAGTGCACCATGGTTTATTTAATCAGACCCCAGCTAAAGACTTGGCTTTGAGTCTTTTGTCAAGATAAGCAATACCACTACAGACACCCTTGCACATATCCCTTTTCACATGGGCAATGCACAATTATATCTGGAAGACCAACTAGAAGCAAAGCGGCTGGATCAAAGGGCACCTGTGTTCCATCACCTGACTGACAGAACAAATGCCCCTGCAGGGCGGGGCAGACCTTCCTCCCTCTGTTCCAGTCACCCCGTGTCCTCATCAAACGTTGTGATCTTTGCCAGTCTGCTAAGTGAAAAATAGCTCTTGTTTTATTTTGCATTTCTTTGATTTTGATGGAGGCTGGGTATCTTTTCATCTGTTTCAAAGTCACCTGTATTCCTTTTTCTGTGAACCAACTGCTTTCAAGCCCTTTGGCCATTTCTCTATGAAGGTATGGAGCAAATATTAGTTGATATCCAGTTACATGCCACATAAGTCAGAGATGATCCCTGCCCACCCTCCGTAATTGGACCTCATTCTCCCTTATTGACTGTTAGCTGTTACCCCCTCTCCCCAAACCCTGACTCTAATCGGGTCCCTTGGGAGTTTCACAGACTCGCTCGGCCATCTGGAGTCAACAAGGCAAAGGCATTTGCGTGTGTGTGTGAACGTGAGAGATGAGAATATCTTCCTTTTGTATTATCATCCTTCAATTTCTACTATAACTAATTACAAAAGTAATGCATCTTCTTGGTAGAACACATAGATGCTATAGAACAGTATGAATGAGAAAATTTTTTAAATCCCATGTGATTCCAGTCACACTGCAATAAACATCTTTGAGCCACTTCCTTCAACATAGTTCTCTGCATATATGTGTCCTTTTATAAAACTGGCATCATACTATACATACAGTTTGGTTTTTAAAATCTTTTTTGACTTAATACTATGTCATCGTAAATTCTAAAATTATTCAAAAGTCTCTTTTTTATTTTCCTATTCTTTTATTTTTACAATTTTTAAAATTTCCATAGGTTATTTGCGGAACAGGTTGTGTTTGGTTACGTGAGTAGATATGAGTAGGTGCTTTTGTTTGTTTGTTTTGTTTTTGAAACAGAGTCTCGTTCTGTTGCCCAGGCTGGAGTGCAGTGGCACGATCTCGGTTCACTGCAAGCTCTGCTCCCGGGTTCAAGTGATTCTCCTGCCCCAGCTTCGCGAGTAGCTGAGACTACAGGCACCTGCCACCATGCCCGGCTAATTTTTTGTATTTTTAGTAGAGACGGAGTTTCACTGTGTTAGCCAGGATGGTCTCAATCTCCTGACCTCATGATCCGCCTGCCTTGGCCTCCCAAAGTGCTGGGATTACAGGCATGAGCCACCATGCCCGGCCACATGAGTAGGTTCTTTAGTGGTGATTTGTGAAATTTTGGTGCACCCATCGCCCCAGCAGTATATACTGCACCCTATTTGTAGTCTTTTATCCCTCACTCCCTTCCTACTCTTTCCCCCTGAGTTCCCAAAGTCCATCGTGTCATTCTTATGCCTTTGCTTCCTCATAGCTTAACTCCCACTTATAAGTGAGAACATACGATACAAAAACTTCATTTTTGTTGGCCAACGAATTCTTTCACGGGAGTGTTCTAACATTTATTTAATCAATCCCCTTGTTCCTGGATCTTGTTTATTCTCTCCCTTCCCTCTCTCATTCCTCCTTTCCTTCCACTTCATACACAAAACATGCTTATATCTCCATTTCCTTCATGTGGATTTCTAGGAGGGCATTTGGCAGATCAAAGGGTGGAACATATGGTTCTTGGTTTGTTGGCTTGGCTAGTTCAAAACATATTCCACCTCCTTTTAGGATGTCTAGATATTAGACAGCTAACAACTGAGACCTCCCTTCAGCATGGATTCTAGATATGATTTAGGCTCTGCTAATGAGATGAACTTCTGCAAGTGGGAGTCAAAGCTGGTGATGCAGGGGAACGGCAGGGGCGTGGGGCCCCCATTTTGCTAGCACAGTTCAGAACAGAGGGGCATGGCTCTGGAGCCAAGAGTTATGGTGATCATTCGTGTTCTGGAACTTTGTGATTGAGGCAGAGGCAGCAGTTCTGTTGGCAGCCAGGCCGGCATTGTGTTTTTGGAACTCATTCCTGGAAGCCCCGCCTAGGATGCATTACTTCTACCTCCCGATGAGTCTGCAAGCTATCTAGTCTCCTAATAAATCTCTTTCTGCTTAAAGTAACTGAATGTATTCTGTTGTCTACAACTAAGATCATTGATTGGTGAAGTCCCTGTTTGTCAAAATGTCCTCCAGGAAGGTTGGACCAATGTAGAGTGTGTGTACATATACACACACACACACACACACACATATATATACACACACACACTTAAGAAACTCCCATGTTTATATATGTGTGTGTGTGTATACGTATATACACACACACATATACACACACACACACATATATAAACATGGGAGTTTAAGTGTTAACTTTCACGATCACAAGGTCCCACAATAGGCTGTCTGCAAGCTTGAGGAGCAAGGAGAGCCAGTGCCAGTCTCAAAACTGAAGAACTTGGAGTTCGATGTTCGAGGGCGGGAAGTGCCCAGCATGGGAGAAAGATGTAGTCTGGGAGGCTAGGCCAGTCTCATCTCTCTCATGTTTTTCTGCCTGCTTTATATTCGCTGGAAGCTGATTAGATCGTGCCCACCAAATTTAGGGTGGATTTGCCTTCCCCACCACTGACTCAAATGTTAATCTCTTTTGGCAATACCCACACAGACACACCCAGGATTCATAGTTTCTATCCGTCAATCCAGTCAAGTTGACACTCAGTATTAACCATCATAGACAGCCAGGGGTTTTCTCAAAAAAGTGACATTAGAACTGTGATCCTGGCCTAGGTGGTCAGTGTGGGTGCTTTGTTTTTGACCACTTACCATGTGCCAAACCCTTTGCATACATCAATCTTATCACCCTTACAACCACTCTATGAGAGATGCAATATTATCCTCATTTCACAGAAGACAAAACTGGACTCAGAGAGGTCATTTGACTTGCTCAAGGCCTCAGAGCTAATTCACAGAGAAGACGGGACACCAATTCAGGCTGAATGGATCCCAAAGTCGACGCTAGCCTTGTGGCCATGGATCTACCTTGGCTAATGGCCAATGGATCTACCTTCCATTCCCAGGGTTTATTTGGCTTTCCACAGGCACTCTCGACTGCCCCTAGCTGCCTCTCTGAGTTCAGATCACATCACAACAGCTCACCTGGCACTTGGTTCCTCTGCTGCTGTTTCCTGGAGCTCCTTCCATCAGAGTGGGTCTTTCTGACCTCTAATTTCCCTCCATACCTCCTAAGCCTTGGGCAGATGCTCAGTGAGTATCCACGGTATGTACCAAGAAGGATTCAACAGCTTCCTGCACCCAAGCCAGGTTCAGACTGTCGGGGCTTGAGGAGTATTACAGGGTGGTAGGAGTAATAATAGCTAACATTCTCCAGGCACCCCAAGTGTGTCCGGCCACTATACCGAACATTCACATAGGTGCTCTCATTCACTCCTCCAAACTACCCTGAGAGATAGGATTGAGGTTTCTGTTTCACAAGTTCAGAGAAGTCAGATAATTTGGCCAGGGTCACACAACTGGTAAATGCGGAAGTCCAGACACAACCCAGCTCTGTTTGACTCTAGAGCCCAGAGTTAAACATGGGATCACAGGAAAAGTGGCAAGTGTGCAGTTGAGAGGGCTCTGGACACCGCCTCAACTTAAAGTTACTCAAGCTTAACATCTCCTGCGAGGGGCGAATGGATGGGCCCCCAGTAGACTGCCCTGAGAAGGATTTGGCACCCTGTCTGTGATTTTCCTGCCCAAAGTGCATGACCTGAACTTAATCATGAAGAAACAGCATCAGACATGGCCCAAGTGAGGGACACTCTACAAAACAGCTGGTCTGCACTCTTCACAAATGTCAAGGTCATGAAAGACAAAGAAAGATGCAGGAACTGTTCCAGACTAAAGAGACCATGATGACCAGATGCCAGGCCTGGTCCTGGAAGGGATGGTGGACCAGAAAGGACTCGAGAGGGACAGTTGACAAAAAGTAAAGGTCACCTGTACCACTAGCTCATGTCATTGTTAAGTCTCCTGAGTTTGTGAATGTGATTGTGTGAGAAAATACCCTTGTTTTTAGGAAATGCATGCTGAAGCCATTCAGGGTAAAGGGAATAATCATAATAATAGCAATCGCGACGTGTGTAAATAGATAGAGATAAGGCAAAAATGGCAAAATGTTAAATTGATGAATCTTGGTGAGAAGTACATGAGACTTTGTTGTCCTCTTCCTGCAGTATGTACTTAAGTTGAAAAAATTCAAAATAAAATTTGGGGAAAAAAAAAAAAACCTTGATCTTTCCCGGAACCAGTGTTTTCAGCTATAGAGAAGAGAGGAAGAATGGAGATTCCTACTTACTGGGAACCTGCTATGTGCTGGGCACATACTTAAATATTTAGATGGCTACAGTACCCCTAAGAAGTAGTGTTCCTTGTGCCCATTTTATAGATGAGGAAACTGATGCTCAGGGACCTAAAGTAACAAGCTTAGGGCACACAGCAGTTAGTGGCCCAGGAGGCCTTCATGCCAGAGGCTACCTGACCCCACAACCTCTCCCCTACCTCTGGGTAGAGCAGTAGTGTGGGAAGGATGTTGGGGGGATGACGACCTTGACTTCTGGTCCCAAGCTGGCCCCCATGAGCAGTAAAGGACAGAGACCACAGCCAGCGCATGCCACTCTGGGGAGATGCCCAGTGATGGGGGAGGATGTGGGGAAGGGACCTCAGTCCTTCCACGCATGCAGCTCCAGGGAGCAGCCCTCTTGTAACCAAGGCTTCCTCTGAACACAGCTGCCATATGAAGGAAGGAGCAGTGTCCCCAACCTGGTAGGAGCTCAGAGCAAGTTTCTCAGACTCCCTGGGAGAGACGAAGGCTGGCAACTGGGTCTGCATCCCAGCCCACCTGCCAGGAGGTTGTTGGAGAGGGGGAGAGTTGAAATGTCTGGGTGGTTGCCAAAGAGCCTACTAGGGGACAATTTCTGTTCCCCCCCTGCTCTTGGGACCAAGCCCCTCTGTCCTGGCTGGGGATCTCTCCATTCTTCAGGGGCCTTGGGTCCCAGTACTGGGTGCTGCAGGCCCCTGTCGGGGAGCTCAGCCTTCTGAGCTTCATATACCTGCCTGGTGCCCTTCCTCGTCACCTGCCTGGGGTGGGGTGGGGCCATGCAGGTGCCTTTCAGAGAAAGTCCTTTACACATGGATCGCTGACAGGCAAAGAGCAGCACTATGAATGGGAGGTGGAAGGTCCTTTTCCTACCCTCAAATTTCCATCCCTGCCTGTCATAGTGCCTGAAAGGCCTCCATTGGTATCAGGTCTTTTATTTATTTATTTTTTTAATTTGATTATTTGTATTTAATTTATTAATTTTTTTTTTAATCTGTACTCAATTTCTTAAAGACTTTTTTGTTTCCTTTTAAGACAGTGTCTCACTCTGTCACCCAGGCTACAGTGCAGTGGCACGATCACAGTTCATTGCAGCCTCGACCTCCTAGGCTCAAGTGATCCTCCCACCTCAGCCTTCCAAGTAGCTAGGACCACAGGCACACATCACCACACTCAGCTAATTTTATTATTTTTTCTAGAGACTGGGTCTCCCTATGTTCCCAGGCTGGTTTTGAACCCATGTACTCAAGCGATCCTCCCCACCTTGGCCTCCCAAAGTGCTGGGATTACAGGCTTGAAACATCGTACTCGGCCTTGGTATCAGGTCTTTTAATTAAGGCAATGGAGGCTTCTGCTGAAGTGAAATACACTGGGGAGGATTCATGGGAGGAGGGCTCCCCAAAGCCTCCTCTTCCCTCTTATCCTCAGTTTCTTTGTCTATAAAATAGGGAGAATAATAACTCACAGGGCTTCTAGGCAGAATTTGACCTTGGTGAATTCCTCTTCCCATCTGCAGAGGGAGGATTGGATTCACACAGGCTTCTTACACATTAGAATTGCCTGGCAAGCTTTGAAACTATCACTGCCCAAGCTCCAGCCCAGATCCCTTGAGTGAGGTTTTCCTAGGAGTGGGACCCCACATCAAGATGTTTTTTTTTTTTACATTGCCGGGTGATTCTGCTTTGAAGTTAGGCTTCAGCATTGTGGGAAAATGATCTCTTACAGGTCTGAATACGGACATGGCATGAGTCTGTGTGTAGTAGGCCTGCGACAGTTTGGCCCCCATTTATGGTACCCCACTAAGTTCCCTGGAATTGGGAAGCCTAGGGAGGAATAGCTTGGTGGGGGTGTGGGAGGGTGGAGCTCCTTGGAAGTGCTGGAGAGATGTGTTCAGAGCTCAGGGTGCAGCTGATTCAAGGATGAGGGGCCTGAGGAGCTCATGGACTGTCAGATAGACAGTCGGGCCGGGCTTGGTCCAAGGTCAGAGGTGTTTGCATAGTTCAATGATGTAGAGTTGAACTTTGTATAGTTCAATGTGCCTGGCATATAGTAGAAGCCCAAAACACATCTGTTGAAGAAAAGGATGAAGACCCAGGCCCGATATCAATCAGAGGATGACGTGCCCTTCAGATGCTGCCTTTTATTGTTGAAGCCCGCTATTTCCCACTGAGGCATTAACTAATACAATGACATATTTTATCATCTTAACAATCTTTCAAAGCAAGTATTACTGTTCCTGTTTCACAGATGTGCGAACTGAGGCTCAGGAAGTTTAGGTAACTTGCTCAAGGTGGCATGGTTCTGAGAAAGCAGAGCTGAGTTTCACAATCAGGTCTGGGGACCCCAAAACCTGCCCTAGTACTTTGGTTCTGCCCTCAGACCCTGTCAGGGTAGGAGGGTCCTTGGAGACCAGCGCATGCCTCCTCTTGTTTGGGCACCGAGGGAGCTTAGCTTTGCGAGGTGGCATTGGGACGTACCCAAAGCCCACTGCCAGGGAGTGGCCCAGCCAGGGCCACCAGAAGGTCTTTGGACTCCTAGCCCAGTGCTTCCTTGGAAGGCTTCTATTGGGAGGTAGAAGATACTGCACTGATGTTGGGCTTTTGGGCCAGGTAGGGCCACCCTGGGCTCAGCTGTGAATTAGATGAGAGTGTTTTGTACTCCTACCACTTCTACTTTCCCACATCCTCCTTTTCCCTCAGATCTCTCACCACCACCACCCCTGATCCCATGCACATCCTGCCTTAATGGTGCATCTGAATCATAGACCCCTACTACTGTGACCAGTGTTCCAACAATCTCTGCTCAAGCTATTGAGGAGAAGGATCCACTAAATGAATCACAGAAAAAGAGCCAACAACTACGACATTATGTAGCACCCCTCTATTTAACCAGAAGATCGTGGCACCTTACCCTCACAGAATAAAGCCCTCATAGCAGAACTTCGAATACCAGTAGGCTCCTGGAAAGAAATGCTGGAATGGAGCCAGTTGAGGGGAAATGTGCACTGCAGTCTGAAAAATCATGATATTGTAAAACCTCAAGCCACCCGTAGCAATCTCTTTCTCCAAACTTAGGTTGGAGTGCCCTTAAAGCATTCCCACAGTGGTCACCTGGCTTGGTTACCTCTACTGTCAGGGAGCTCACTACCTCACAAGGCAGTCCATTCTGTCTTGCCAAGTTGCTCCCACCTTCATTGTGTAATAGAATCGCCTGTTCTTTCCCAGTACTCTACTGGTCTATCTGAGGGTGGCTGGCTGGGGTTGACTGTGCTCCAGCTGGAACAGGTGTGCATATCTCCCTGTGACAGCACAGAGGCAGCCAGGCATCCTCACACTGAAGGGCAAATATTTGTCACCTCTCCATGGTGGCGGCAGTCAGCCTGCCTTATTTTTCCACGTCGGAAGGATCCTATTATAGCAGGTCTTGTCTTGGGTTACATGTCAGAGTTCTCTGACATCAGGTTGTATTTAAAGGTTCGGCGCCGGGACTGTCCCCTGCCACACCCCACCAGCCTTGGCTGGCTTTATTTCCCCATTGGCTTCTTTTGGTCTCAATCGAGTGTTATGCACCATGAATGGTGGTGACACAGGTCTGTGACTTGGCCCTGCCCTGCAGTGGTACGCAGCACTGGGAGAATATACCTGTAGCAGAGACACCAAACCAACCAAGAACTAGGGAAGGTCATATAAAGCAACTCTGTAACTATCTTTTCATGCCTTCACGGTGTTTGCCACACTCTATACTGGGGCCAATAATGTTAAATCAAATAGAATTCAGTGCATCAAGATTTGGTGTAGGCGATATGTTCTGGGCTGGGTGGTGTGGCATGAAAGGGCAGATATCATGGGTTTTAAAGAGCAGTAAGAAGTAGTTATGCAAAGAGAAGTGGTTCAGCTGCTGTAACTGAAAGACCAAGACAACAATGGCTTAAACACAACAGAAGTGTATTTCTCCCCCGATAACAGTAATAATTTAAGCAATCCAGGGCTACTATGGCAGTTTCATGGTTTTGGAGACCCAGACTCCATCCACTTTGTTGCTCTGCCATTCTCAATTCACAACTTTCACCATATGGTTCAAAACGGCTGCTTTGGAGCCTGCCATCACATCACTATATCAACCTACAGGAAGAGGCAAAGTGGAAACTGAAGAAATGTCATTTCCATTCAGGACAGGCTGACCCAGAGCTGGTACTTCCCCACATATCCCATTGATAGAACTTCTTCTTGCAGCCACTTCTACCTCTGCAAGGAGTCTGGGCAATGCAGTCTTAAGTTCTATCACTGAGGGACATGAGGAGAGTGCATTATTGGGGGTAACCAGTCAACTTTGCCACAGGGAGGAGCCAATCCCAGGCATTCAGAATACTGGAATGAACTTGGCCTGGGCATGTGGGGATGAGGGACTGAGTCTGCAAGGAGCTCATATAGAGTATCTCAGAGGGAAACCCTAATGGAGAAGTGGTGGACACAGGGTCTTGATTACTAGGCAGAGCTCCAGAGATTATAAGAGGACCTTGGTGAACTCACAGAATTCTGCGCCTGAGCTTTGATTTATAAATAGACCTGTTTCTGATACGTTGAAGTCTTTAAAATTGTACTCTCTTTTAAATTAGCCTGGGGGAGAGAGGTCAACAGGGGTTTGCAACTTTAAAAAACCTTGTTAGTCCTTTCACAACTCAGAGAGTTCTTTGGTCAAATAAAGAGTTACTTGTCCATTGATCTTTTCTTGTAAATCCCACATCTGGTACACCTTTTTGGATACAAGATTATACACCTGTGTGATGACTTTTACTGCTGGGAAGGATCTGCTGTGGATATCTGTTATTTCATTTTATCCTTACATCAAAGTTATGAGATCAGCGTATGATCCCTGTTTGAAAGACATAGAAACTGAGGCTTGGGGATTTGTTCAAGGTCACCCAACCCCTTTTGCAGTGAAGCTAAGTCTTTTGTCTCTTTGCACTGCACCTCTCAAGAAACAATTGGCTATCTGTGGCAACATGTCCGAAAATATGGAACAGTAGAAGACTAGACCTTCATATGGACCTATGAGAGAAAGAAAAAAATCTGTCGTCAAATGAGACTGGGAAATGAAGCATATTTATCTATCTCCACTTGGAGATTCACAGAGCACAGGAGAATATTAATAGTTCTGATGAATCCTGCAGGCTTTAAGCCATTGTTGGTTTAAACCATTGTTGTTTAAATGTCTCTCTCTGACAAGGTTCCTTCAGCTGAAAAGGGTAAGAGGTTGACCGCTAGGTCACTCCAGGTAAAGTCTTGGATTGTCGGAGCAAGTTGCTTAACATCTCTGTTGGGGTTTTGGGGAAAGGATAAACAGTACTTTGGTACTTCCCCCACTTAGTTCAGAACAAATTGGGAGATTGCTGGAGAGGTCATTCAGATGAAGATCAAAATATCAGCACCTCTGACACGTGCTATTCAGACAGGGATGCTCGGGTCCCTGGGAGGATGGGCTCAGCATATCTTCTGAGTCAGCTAGGCTTAGGCTTTTCCACCCTGACGCAGAGCCAACAGGTTGACTGCAGACCCACCCTAAGAGGCTGGGCCCAGTGCACCTCTTAGCAGGCAGGCAGATCCCCTGGGGGGAACTCTGAGCGGTAGAACTCTTTCACCCAAACTCACCATTCAGGTAAGTTGCTGCTCCTCCCAACATGCTCCCACCCCTGGTTTCCTTACTTGGCACATGGAATTAATGAAACCCATGGTTTCTGTCTACCAAGGTAGTTATGGGGGTGCCACAAACGGCAATGGGGAAATACACTGAAAAATATAAATTGTTCAATTACTTTATTCAGGTATCAGTTCTCATACTCTTTTTATAAGGCTGATAGCTATGTTAAATCATTAATTAATTCATTCATTCATTCAACAAAGAGTTCATTTTTGAAGCACAGCCTAGGTGCTGGGAGATAAAGCACAGCACTTCTGCTCAAGGAGAAAGAAAACGTTGAACTCCTGTAGCCCAAGCCCCTGTCTGCAGATGAGGAAGCAAAGTTCAGAATAATCAGGGCCTCCCCGGGGAGCTGGGTTGGCTGGTGCGACACAGCCACCACTCACCTCCAGCTATGTCATGCTCCATCCCACCTCTGTGCCTTTGCCACTCTGCCTGACACCTTAAAGTCCCTCTCCACATCTCTCCCTCCACCCAAATTCTGCCTATTCTTAGAGACTAGCTCCAGGCCCATTTCCCTGATGAGCCATTGTATATTTTGGTCCCCCTTTGCTTGGAACTCACGAGCCCTTACTATCTGCTGTGCTCATCTTAGCACTTGATTTTCTCCAATGGTTTTACAAGGCTATGTGTCATCTCCTCACTTACTGCTCTCCGCCCCATCTCAGGTGCAGGAGGGGTTGGGGAGGGCTGTTGGCTGATGGTCTGCTGATGGATTTAGCCAGCCAGGGAAGGTGGCAGGCTGACGAGGATCTCATTTTCCCCTTTCGCTGACATGTTCCTAATTTGGCTTTATGAGATTTTCCTGGGGTGTCAGCTGTGCTGTTTGGAGCTGGGCTGCAAAGGGCAGAATGTCCAGTGGCAAGGGGAATGGCATGTGGGAAGGGCTTGGCAGAGGGCAGGGGTGTCTGCCGCCTTTCCCAGCCTCCAGCAGGGTCTCGGAATGTTCTGGCCCACTTTGGAGTCTTAAAAGGACATGTTGGGATAAAAAAAACACTTACAGAGATTTTTGGAATGTGGGCCACAGAAAGAACATAATGGAAGGCCAAGGCTAAGGTCCCCCGAGGAGAATCACACGAGACCTGAGGAGGGGCTGGGGCCGGGTGCGTGAGGACACGTTCTCATGGGATGCCATCTCATAATGAGTGCTGACAGGACAGCTGGCCCCAAAGTGGCATTCTCCAGAAATGACTGCACTGCCCTGGGTTTTGTCTCTTTGTGGCCTGTTACAGACCACTACCCCATGCCTCAGTTTTCTTGTCTGTAAAAAGGGACAATTGGACTTCATCAGAGGCCACACAGTAGTCTTTTCTTCTTAAATTTGAATACTTTCTATATTTAAAATGGGAATATTTTACATTATCAATGTATTTTCTGGCTCTTCTTAAAAAAGAAAAAAAAAAGAATATCCAGAAATCCTGTGCGTGCTCAGCAATGATCTGTGTGGCAGTCATCCCCCAAGTCCTGGCTGTCCTTTTCCTTGGTGTGACCTTGTGTCCCCAATGGGCATTCAGGCTTGTCCCCAACCCTTGCCCTGGCCACACACTTCCTGGGGTTCCTTCCAGCATGGGCATCTGTGGTTAGGAGTGGACAGTGGGACGGGAGCTCACTGGCACAAGCAGTGCCTAAGGGTCCAGGCCCTGGGTGCTTAGCACGGCGCCTTCACTGACCCACTGAGTGACCCTGGAGAGCTGCCTCCCCCGTGCCTTCATTTTCTTCATCTATTAAAAGAGGGAGGTGGTTGAAACCATCAATAAGATCCTTTCAAGCTCTCACTTTTGATTCAGGCAAAAATGCCATTTGCCTGAATGAAATGGAGCTGTGATTTCAATGCTGTGGAATGCGGCCGTCCCAGCCCTTGAAAACTTCATGATGGAGAGTGAGAGGGAGAGGAAGGAAAAGAAGGAAAGGGGGCCCTAGCTAGTAGTGAGGTCTGAGCAAGTATGTGGCTCAGGCAGACCTGCTCAGGCTGCTGGTGGGGTTGAAAGAAGCAACCTAGTCTCCTGGAATTCCTTCCAAGTCAAGGTCTTAGAATGCCTCCAACCCCACCCTTTCCAGAAGCCCAGGGCTCTGGGTTAGAGCTGAGGGTGTACAAATCAAACATTCACAGGAGTAGAGGCACAGCCAAATTTTTGGTCTACTCCGTGCCAATGGAGACTTCCTAATAAGTAACCAGACTGAGGGAGAGTGGTGGGTCACCATGTGAGCAGGAGGGGCCCGTCCTGGGTGTCAGGAGACTCTGCGGTCCCTCCAGCTCTTTCCTAATGAATATTATTTTATTTATTTGAACTTCAATATTATTGACACCTCAATATTATAAAACAAATATTATTTTATTTATTTGGACCTTATTTATTTCTCATTTGTCAAAGCTTGAAGCAAACAAGTAATCAAGTTAACCTGTTCTACCTGACTCCTAAGATGAAAAACATTAGAGAACAGAAGCCAAATTCTTGGAAAGGAATGAATGTCCCACCAGGTGGCTTGTGGCATTTCTTAGGAGAGTCCTCTCTGTGGTTTCTGTATCACATTTTCTCTGGGACAGTCGCCCTTGCTCAGTACCACTGGGGGCCTGCCTGGTTCAGCCTCAGCAGACAGAGAGCTCCTCACTGAGCCTTCCAATCAGAGGGGCCCTCCCAAGCGGAGACCTAAAGAAATACACACCACTCAGGGATGCAACACAACCCACACACTGCTAGCTCTGTGGTCTCCTGAACCTGTACAGCATCCTCACTGCCTGGGGTACTGAAGAAGGTGGGCAAGATGTCCCCTAGCTGCTGAGGAGGACCCCCAGCGGGGTCCCAGAATCTTGAGAGGCCTTGGCAATATAGCCCTCTTCTGCAGGCAGTCCTTGGCAAGCTGCACATGGTGAGCTACAGAAGAAGTTTAAAGATCTGTTAGAGGCACAGATGCGTCTCAATTCACAGGCAGTACTGTGAAGAGGCCTAGAGGGATGCTGGACTTAGGGGCCTGGCTTTGAAGTCCTGTCCTGATGACAGGGTACTGGTGGCCAGTTATTTCGTTTCCCTGAACCCCCAGTTTCTCCACCTGTGTAATGGGGAAACACGCCTGCTGGCTCCCGCACAGCATTGTCGTGAGAAGAGATGGAAGAAGTCTAGTTGGAGAACTGCTGCCAATGGGAGCATGGAGTTGAGCAGGTGAACTTTCTTTTTTTTTTTTTTTTTTTTTTTTTTTGAGACGGAGTCTTACAGTTTCACTCTTGTTGCCCAGGCTGGAATGCAATGGCACAATATCGACTCACTGCGTCTTCCACCTCCTGGGTTCAAGTGATTCTCCTGCCTCAGCCTCCCAAGTAGCTAGGATTATAGGCATGCACCACCACTCCCAGTTTTTTTTTGTTTTGTTTTGTTTTTTGTATTTTTAGTAGAGATGAGGTTTCTCCATGTTGGTCAGGCTGGTCTTGAACTCCCAATCTCAGGTGATCAGCCCACCTCGGCCTCCCAAAGTGCTGGGATTATAGGTGTGAGCCACCGTGCCCGGCAGCAGGTGAACTTTCAATGGGAGCAATGGTATGATGGAAATGCCTGGGTAGAAAGGGGCTGAGAATAGGGGAGGGAAAGAGAATCGGCTGAATGGAGACCCTGTCCCATCTCTATCCCATGGAGGCTGTCAGTAGGGGAAGTTAAGAGCCGGGGCTCTGGGCTCTGGAACCAGGCTGGCCTAAGTTCACATCCAGGTCCTGCTGCGGAGAACTACACAGCCCCAGGCAAGCTGTTGTACCTCTTTCAGCTTTCATTGCCTCTCTGTAAAACGGGGACAATATTCAGACCTCACAGAGTAGTTTGCAAGACTAAAATGAAAAGGGATAACATACATAAAATGTCTAGTGCAGAGATAGCACACAGTAGATGCTTCATACATGTAGCTGCTAGTATTTTCAACAACGTTTTGCTGTGGATCACTTCCTCCAAGCAGGCAGTTATAGGCAGTCCCCAGCCTGGGGACAGGGAAGATGTGAGATGCTTCCTGGCTGAGGCAGGAGTGACTTCAGCATCAGGTTCTGCCCGTGGCTGGAGCTCTGTGCTGCTGCCCTGATGGCTTCCTTGGTGTTGGGGTGTCTGTCCTGCCTTGACCCCCGGCCCTGGCATCCCTCATTCCTGACCTAACCTATTCCTTCTTGACTCCTAGGCCTGGCCTCAACCATCTGCTTTTCAGCCTGCCTTGGTGGTGAGTGAGAGGAACTTGGAATCCAAGGCCCTCAATACCCCAGCCTCGAAGGAATCCGTGGAGGCTTACGGGTCTGTATAAAGCCAGTATAGGGCTCCTTGAGGTGGTGCCTGTCCTATATCCCCTAACTTCCACCCTGCAGGCAGAAATGAACTCACAGCTGATTTCTTCCCACCTGAAATTGCTCCTGCAGGCAACCCCAACAGGATCACTTTGAATCCCTATGAGCTACTCCTATAGCATCCAGACCAAGGGCGCAGGTCAGCTCTGAAGGGTCTGAAGAATTGAATGGGAGGGATCCACAAAGCCAGAGAATGGGCTGGGGCAGCCTGTCTCCTTCTCACCTGCACTCACTCACCTGGATCGAGAAAGCAGAGACACTACAGCTGGGGTAGAATAAGACCTGATCCTGAGTTCCCTCCCTTTGGCTACACCACTCTTTCTCTCTGCAAGAAAAGAGAGAGAGAAAAGGTGAATTAAGCACACATCTGAGCCAGGTATGAGCAAGAGGCTGTTTCCAGGCCTCCTTCTCAGAAATACGTGTTCATGCATCACCTCTGTCCTCAAGTTTATATCGGTGGCTGCTTCTATCTGGTGGGAAGGTAGAGGGGAGGGGTGGCCTTCTTATGAGGCTACACGCAGACGTGGGGAGCAGTGTGGAGAGGCTGACCAGGCTCAGCAGGCCAGCAGCACCCTGGGATGGCAGGCCTGGGCAGGGCTGGTGCCATGGCAGCCGGCTTCAGGCCCACATCTCCAGTGAAGGCCCTCAGAAAGCTTCTGAGCCCACATGAGGGGACTGGACTGGCTACAAGGAGCTGTGTGAGTAGGAATTGGCCAGGAAAAGTGAGCCCCCATTGGGCAAATTCTGGTCCCAGGCCTGGCTGGATCTTGCTGTGAGTGAAAACTGACTCTCTGAGTCTGGGCTGCAGAGAGAGAGAGAGAGATCAGTGAGAGGCAGCTTCCCCAAAGGCATGCATGGCTTCATCACAGCAAATCCTCAGGGTGCCCAGGGAGCGCCCACTTCCTTACAGCCTTGTTGACACAGAACATGACATCCTCCTTCTCTTCCTCCCTTTTCATCTTTGTCAAGGCCATATCATTGTTGTTTTACTTTGCACTTGTTTGCTTTTTACTGTAGTTGTAAGTATTTTTTTCGTGTTTCTTGGCCACTCCTGTGACTTCTGTGAATTGCTTGCTCATCGAGACTGACCTTTCTGTGCTTGTTTTTGCTTTCTCTTCCCTGGATGAAGTAGTTCCTGACCGAATGATGACTAAGAATTGGGTGAGAATGTGAACATTCTACCTTCCAGAGGTGCCTAAGATGGAAGGAAATGGGCCAGTTGGCTTGAAATTCTGGGAGTACACCAGCTCCCACTCCCTACAGGAAGAGGGAAGGGACAGTTTTCCTTTGAGAGTTTTATTGGGAGATTGAACAACCAATATAGACAAGTATCGTTGGCTGAGTCAAAGGATTCTGGTGGTTTCTCTGATGCCCAGATTCCACGAGAGATGGGGAATTTGGAGACCCAACTCAGATATGGCTCAGCTTCTAGACCTGAGCTGGGACCTGCCCTGGAATTAGCTAGGGAGACTCTCAGAGTCAGGGAGGCAGAGGAAAAGCCCACTCTCTCTGCTCCTGGAGCAAGTGTGAGGATCCCTCCACGTGGAGCCTGGCACGCCCCCATCCCAGCTCCAGGCACCCCTGTGGCCCCCTGCACATTCCCTGTCCATTTACCTTTCCCTTGAAGTTTTCCTGCTTCAGAAACGTGGACCACCAGAGCTAGAGAGGTCCTTAAAGATCTCCCATAGGGCAGGAGCTGAGCAAAAAGAGAAAAAGTGAGAACTAAGATGAGCTCACGTCCATATGAGCACATTAATAGACTTGTGAAAAGTTAAATATATGCATGCAGTATACCTAAAAACAAAGTGATTATTATTTTCTTACAAAAGATTTCCTTCCTCCAAATTGTCCCATTAGACCTGTTTGTTAAAGAATGGTGATGTGGTGTTGGGGACTCCATGTGTGCATCCCCCTGAAATTCATATGCTGAAATCCTTATCTCACTGTGATGGCATTGGGAGGCGGGGCCATCGGGAGATAATTAGGTCAGGAGGGCGGGACCCTCAAGAATGGGATTCGTGCCTTTGTAAAGGGGACCACAGAGGGCTCTGTAGTTCTCTTTCTGCCATGTGACCGCAGCAGTCTGCAACCCGGAAGAGAGCTGCCATGCCAGAACCTTGCCATGCCAGCATCCCGATCTTGGACATCTGGCCTCCAGCACTGTCAGAAATAAATGCTGATTTTATAAGCCACCTACTCTATGGCACTTTGTTACAGCAGCCCAGACTAAGACATGGGGGATGGGAATCTTTTCATCCATCCCTATTTTGCAGAAGGGGAAACTGAGGCCCCGAGCAGGTACACAATTGCTACACACAGCAAATGGCATTTGATCCTGAATTTTCTGCCTTTGGATTCAGGTTCCTTTTATGACATCTGGCTCCAGTAAGTGTACAGCCCGGAGCTGCTTCTTGCCTATAGGAAATATTCTTCAGGATTGATAAAATAAATCAGAAAACAGGCTGTGTTAGCAAATGCACAGCCAAAGGAGTATTTCCATTTCACTCTGACCTCCTTCAATAGGTCGCCATTTTCAGCCGGCTGGAAAATTGTCCCTTTTTCCTTTACTATATGTATTTACATGTATGTGTATATATATGCACACGTATGTGCATGTGCACGCACATGCACATTTTGTATATGGTATAAATATAAAATTGTATATGTTTGTATATAATTATAAAGTATATACATGAAATTGTATATATATATATACACACACAGATGAAACTTTGGGAATTTCTTTTCAAGTCTTGTATGCAATCACTTCGAAGCTGACACACATCACACAGAGTAGAGTCAGACAGAGAGAGAGGGGCTTGAGGGTGGTCCCAGAGCTGGTGTCAGAGTGAAGACTTAAGTACAGGTCTGCAATCTTCCCTTCTCACTGAGATGCCTCAAAAGACCTTTTTTTTTTTTTTCTTAGAAACAGAATGCTAGCTTTCTGACAGGACTACCCTCCCATTCCAACATATTCTCCCTCAGGTTCTCTCTTTTCACTCTCAATGTGCTTAGAATCTTCCCAGTCTTGATTACTGGACACAGCTTTATCCTTTCAACAGTGCTTTTCCACTGGATGTCTCATTCGGATGTCACAGTGCTCCTGAGGGCTGGGGCCAGGCCCAGGGATGCCACTTCCATGGGGGCTGATACCCTGAGATGCCAGGAACGCTGACAGTCACCAAGCACGTCAAGGTCAGAACTTTAAGACTTCTGACTCCAAAATCAGTGCTCTCTGCCCCTCTCCAGCAGATGTGTGGGTGGGTGTGGGAGGCAGCTGGGGAGGTGGTGCTGAACTCCAGCACTCAGCAAGCTTCCTTGGAAGGACCATGCAAGGCCGAGCTCTGGGTGGCGCCCAGGCGGGGGAGGGATGGGGAATGTGCAGAAGCCCAAGCTCCCAAGCCACTGCAGGCCAGCTGGGCGGCCCCTCCAGTAGCGGCCATCCTCCACCCCTCCCTAACTGGGTGGACGCATCTGCTGGCTGAACCCAACCTCATCAGAACTGTGGGGGTTTCTGGGGTGATAAATCTTTATTTTCCAGGGTTGTCCTGAATGTGCTACTCGGCTGAACAAAACCATTTCTTCATGGGCTGTTTCTCTTAATTGGCTGGTGGTGCTGCCTGCCCTTGGCAAAATCAGGACAGTTGTCTTTGCAGCCTGCTCACTCCCTTTGGCCCAGTAAGCCCACCCAGTGTCCTCACAGTGCCCCAATTCCCTGACTCCTGGTACCTTGTATCAGGCTTTAGAACCCCCACCCCAGCCAACACAGCCACTCTCAACATCTCACTACATCTCCACGAAGTTGCAGATAAAGATAAAATTCACAACAAAACCAAAAACTGAGCCTTGCAGGTACTAAGTGCCAGATTCAGATTGATGTCTTGGAACAGATAGCAATCCCAAAGCAGGTGAAGCTGGACTGAGAAAAACGTAGTCACAATTCAGCTCACGGAGTTCCCTGACTCTCTTCATATACTGAGGACCGCTGTGTCTCTGGATACATCCCCCATGTCCTTTTCACCATCATACCACTCTCTTTCTTTTTGATTAGCCTTGCCAGAGATTTGTCTGTTTCACCAGTCTGCTCAAGAAATAAGTTCCAGCATTTTTACCTCAACTCTTTTTCCTGTCTCTCATCTTTTTTCTCATAATTATCACCCCTTTCTCCTTTCCCTTTGTATCCCAAGAGAGGTGGCCAATTTTTTCTCTACCTTGCTGATTTGTTTTTCTGGGTCATCAAGTCCATTTTTTATTACTTACTTCCAAAGTGGTTTTTAATTTAAATATTAAGATTTTAGTTACTTTGTAATTCTCCCATTTCTCACCTATCTCCCTTTTTATATTACCTTGTTGCTTCATTTTGAAGTGAAATATATATTATCTCCCTTTTTCAAGTGAATGGTGTATCCTCTTTTATTGAGCTCCCTGGAAAGATGGGCACATGCTCTTCTCAGGTCTGCAGCTTGGGGCAGGTGTGAGGGCTCCCAATTTGCCTCTGGCTCCTGGTTTGTCTGGGCTGTGCTGACTTGGGGGCCTTAACCACCACCTAAGCCTCTGACACTAAGCT
The DNA here is from genome assembly GCF_049350105.2 of Macaca mulatta. Classification (NCBI taxonomy): domain Eukaryota; kingdom Metazoa; phylum Chordata; class Mammalia; order Primates; family Cercopithecidae; genus Macaca; species Macaca mulatta. The sequence goes on from NC_133412.1 coordinate 47,409,509, forward strand.
GCTGTGGGGCAAGGGTGTCTTCCCAGCATGCTCTGGTTGTCATAGTTTCTCCCTTTTCTCCAGCTCCAGCCAGCTGGTGAGAAGGACACTTCCCACAATGCATTGCTCACCTGACCCTGCCTTTCCGTCTTCTGTAATTTGTAGTTTCTGACTTGGTTGTAGACAGATGGTGCAAAAGATGAGGAGTGCTGTGATGGAGAGAGGTAATAACATTTCTGCTTCAAAGGACAACTCTTAAGAGGCAGAGAGGAGTGGCTGGGCTTGTTTCTGGTGGATCAGACACACGGACAGCCCAGATGGGAGCAGAGATGTGAAGCCCTTTCTTCTTTTCCAAGTAGGCCTCTAATGGAGGGTTTTTGGGGTAGGCAGGTGAGATTGCTGGGTATTTGCCCCTTTGTCTACATTCCTGACATTCTGGTGAGAAGTTTTGTTTTGTTTTGTTTTGTTTTTCTAGGCAAGAACCTTAATGAACTGTTACTGACAACGTAAAAAAAAAAAAAATCTGTATAATATATACAAAATTATCATTTTATGTCAGGAGAAAATTTATCATGTCGGCAACAGAACATGTCTGCCAACCTCCAAGTGGCTGGCATAGTGCATCCACCCCGTGACAGGCCCACTGGGACTGTGGTGAACATGCCTGTACCTCAGTACAAAGTCCCCTTTCCCTGAGAAATGTATAGAAGGAGAGAGGAAGAACATGTACCCAAAAGGAAGAGGGAGAGGCTGGGGGCCCTGTACCCTGAGCTCAGAACTTCAGGGGGATGACCGGCCAGTACTTGGGCTGCTTTTGGTCACAGTGCATGTCAAAGCTCAACTGCACTGCAGCCTCCATGGCCTGGATCTTGGTGGCGCTGTCCCCGTACAAACGCTTCATCTCGGCCTGGGACACTGCTCACTAGGCCTCTCAGTTGGAGTCTCTACCGACCAGCAGGTGTTGCAGTACAGGTCATGGTCAGCATTCACGTAGCTGTCCAGGCACTCTGCATCCAGCTGCTGTCACCGCCGTCGTTCTTCTCTGTACCTCTCAGTCTCTGCAGAGTACTGGCGGAGCTCTTTGGTGATTTCCATATTGCTCAGGTCACATTCTACCTCTGCATCTAACTCAATCTCCATCTCTTCCTCTTTGGACAAAGCTTGGTCTTCTCTTGTGGATGCCTGGACTCTACTGCTGTCATGTGGATGCTGCCCAGACCCTCTGAAATGTAAAGAACTGCAGGGGGAGTCCTGCTAGGCCACATGATGGCCATAGAAGGACGAAGGATACGCAGCCTAGTTAGCGTAACAGCTTTGGGGAAGAAGTGCCAGAGGGAAGTACCATGGAAGACTGAAACAGGATTTCACGGCCTTCCTGTAGGCCTTTGTGGTGGCTTTGCATCCAAGCCATTGCTTGATGATAATGTTGCCAGCATCTCACATATACTGGATGAGAATACCAAGGCCTGGCAGCTTTCAATGTTGATGCCTTCACCGCTGCCATCTCTGATTGTGAAAGTTCAAGTGGGTGCCGAAACTCGTGGATTCGCAGCTTGCAGATCCTGCGTGGTGACCGAGCAAGGGCCTAGTTTTCCTTCCTTAGTGAGAAGTTTTAAAGATCCCCTGGTCACTCACTGTTTTGAGCTAGATGTCTTGTGAATCAGTAGTTAGCACACAGTTATTGCTTACCCCTCCCTCACATTCATTTCTTCATTATCTAACAACAGTTCCTGATTGGACTTGGGGTCAAGCCCTCTCTTAGCCCAGGTGGCTTGGGTGGGGATTCTGGAGGTAGAGCACATGACCCTGACCTAAGCCAATCATCACTTCTCATTTCCAAGGCCACAGCAATTAGTTCAGGGGTGGGCATGTTACCAGAGGCTGGTACAATCAGAATGAAGGTCAGGACTTTTGTGGAAAGCAGGCTCAAGTCTCCCTGCTAGACTTGAACCTTCAGGCTTATTAAATGAGCCTTGGATGGTACCTTGAGCTTGAGAATAAAGCTGAGGACTGGAGAGAGGTCATGTACTGGAGACAGCACAGAACCCCTGATCCAGCCTTGCCTGAAGCTGGCCCTACCCTTTGATCTTTTAGTAATAGGAACTAATAAATTTTCTTTTATGTTTAAACACATTTGGGTCAGATTACAAGTTAACCGAAGTAGAATGAGTCCTCACTGATACAAGTATGATCAGTGAAAAAAAGAGACCAAATATAATAAGGAAGATATATTCCTTAATAATTACAGTTTGGAAGGCAAAGAGGTTAAAGGGGACCATGCTCATGTCCCCGTGGAGTCCATGGAGTCACAACCAAGCACTCCTGGAGGGATCTGGGTGCCGGCATCTCCAGCCAGCCCTGTGACAGAGATCTGAGGAGTTCTCCTTAGAGCTTCTCAAGGAAATCCTTCTTGATGCAATAAGATGCACACTTGGGGAAGCTATTCTCTCCGGACAGGGTATATAACTTGAGGGCAGAAATTGTTTCAAAATGTTTTGACATGTTCCTGAATGGCATGTCTATGGGAGAACAGAAAAGGGACTGTGGTATGTTTGAGGCTTTCTGTGACCTGGGGGTAGGTGTTAGGGAAGCTTCCAAACTCTCCCTAGAGGCCAAACCATGGCTGCCTGAGAGGCTGGACGGTGGGCACTCAGGCCCCACTGGGCAGGGTCACCAGTGTGTCATGCTTGTTGTCACCCTTGGCTTGTTTGTTCTCCTCCACCAGGAATTCTGTGGGGCAGGGGATTGCACACTGCACACATCACAGCTGCTCATCCAGGGCTCTTGTGGCACTTGCTTCATCTTGAGTGGCACAGAGCACAGAGCAGGCACCGTGGAGTGTGGAAAGACCAAACCCTGAGTCACCACTGACTGTTGCCCTGGACATAGAACCCCAGGTGAAGGCACTTAACACTGGTTATCCCCGTGCATCCAGGAAGCTAAATGGAGGCCAAAAAAAAAAAAAAAAAAGTTATAATGCAGTCAGGCTGGACCAGGCAATTCCTGCATGTGCAAGTTTGTGTGTGTGTGTATGTTTTGGAAGTCATACCAGATGTTGTCTTTCCTCGTGACATTTGGTATCTTTTTTCTACAGCAGTGTTCCATTATGTTCTAGTTCTTGAAAAAGGCAGTGAGGCAACATTTATACAATGAAATTTATTTGGGAAATGATTTATGTGTATTACAGTCCTCTCTTAGAAGATCACAAAGTACATTAGCATATTAAAGGATCTGAGAAGTCCTGTAATAAAGGAGCCTTTATTGAATGATCATGGAACTCGTTGTGGGTGGATCATTTGCATACTGGATGGAATGGGGTGTGAGGCTGACTGTGCAGAGGGTGACTAGTCCCTGAAATGTAGATAGGGGCCACCTAGAGAACGGTGGAGAATCGGGCATGAATGGGTGAACTGGACAACTGGGCTATGCATTTCAGCCCCAGAGCACTTAAAGCATAAGGTAGATTGTAAGATCCTGGAGTTCATCTGGCTTAAATACCTCCTTGAGAGGGACATCAAGGTCCGTAGAGAACTGAGTTACTCGTGATCACCAGTCAGAGCTCTTGGCTGGACAACATAGATACCAATGCTGGATACCTAGGGAGAATGAGATTTGATGGAAGGATATGGGGAAGGCCACGGAACCCACTGGAAGGCTGGAGAACCAGGTCCAGAAAACAAGCAGAAGCCAAGGGAAAGTGGGCTGCTGAGAGCATAGCCAGATCATGCCACGAAATCTGATTAGCCCACTTCAGCTAGGGCCCATGATGCATCAGAAATGGACCCATGGCTCTCTGTGTCCTTCCCAGTGGGGACAGGTGATTGGCTGAGCACAGACTGCGTTCCCCGCCCTGGCTGTTAGGGTCTGGGAGAACAGGTGGAAGGCTTTTATGGCTTCTGTAGCTGAAGCCTGGAGCCCGTCTCTCCCAATGACTCACACAGGAAGGAAGCCCCCATTTGGTTGGGGGCAGAGTGAGGTTACAAAGCCCATCTCCTGTCTTGCAGTTCAGATCATGCAGCCAAGGGTACTCTTTTACAAAAGTGTTTAAAATCTTTGTTTAATCAGCAACATGGACCTTGCAGAGTTCCTGCTTCCATGATAGAAGGATATGAACTATTTGAAACATTCACATCTACTGCTCTCCTTGGGAATTCCTACCCTCCTTTCATTCTTTACTCACTAGCCTCGTGGTAGAGTAACTACAGCAGAAATGCAGAGTGAGAGAGAAACAAATACGCAGCTTTTGAAACCCATGGCAGAGACAATAACTTGAGAGTCTCAAAATCTTGCTTTTGAGAATCCAAATCCTGACACACAGAACTCAGGAGGACTAGCGTATGGTTTGTTAAGCTGCTTCTTCCCACCTACTAAGTCTACATTAATGACTCCCTGAGCAAAGAAAAAAAAAAGTCCTTAGAAGGAAAGAGAGTTAAAGGCTGGTATGAATCCCTGGGAATGGTCCTGCCTACACATTCCATCCCCTCAAGCTCTGAAGTTGAGGGGATGATAGAATCTCCAATAGTTTAGGGGATCAGAGAGAAGAGAGATGGTGCCCCTACTCCGTGGGGAGGCTGGAAGCTCCATAGAAAAGTCCCAGCATTCAGCATCGTGAGGGACCAATAGACAGGCAGGAAGTAACCTCCTGGGGGTCCAGGCTGCATCACAAGCCCTCATCCCCCCAGTATTGTGTAGCAAACAACAGAATGTTTCTGAGTGTATCTGATGGTCCTGACAGCCAGAACACCTGGAGGGCCTTGAGTCTGGGGTGGTGGGATGTGAGAGCAGATGCAAGTGTGGACCAAGGGCAGGAATGAGGACTCCCCACCAGTCCACAAGGGGTGGCCGCCGCCAAGGACTAGCTGGGCAATGGCCAGTCCAGTGGCAGCCGGGGTGGACAGGTGATGGCAGAGAGCCAGGTGTGCGCCCCTGGATGCCTTGATGTGATGTTTTGTCCACCTCAACTGAATGTACCCTCTGGGAGAAGGCGAGAAAGGGAAAGCTTTGAATCAACTTGAATGGCAGTCCTGCTAAAAGTGGAATAGGGGATCAAGGGAGAAATTAGATTTTTCTTTAAAAAATATCTGAATGTAGCCTGTGACATTCATTCTGATATAATATAAACTGTAGTTTATACATAGAGTTAAAACTAGTCCACAATATTTTCTTTAGAAAGGTTGCAAGCACCTGATTTTCCTTACCTACATCCTACGTCAAAGTTAAAATGATTGGCAGCATGTTGGCAGTGATTTCCCGTAAAATAGGGCTGGCACTGCTGGTTGCCTCTGGGCCCAAGCCCACCAGCCACTGAGTGCCCAGTTGCACCCGCGGTGAGTCACGCTCGTTCCTGGCTTGGTGATCGTAAACACTGGAGGAGACGACGCAGATGAGAGTCTTTTGAAAATCTTAAACCTCTGCCTGTGTCTGTGGGACTTCGGTCAAGCCTCCCCTTGGGGCTTAGTTTCCTCATCTGTAAAATGAGGTCACCTTTGCTGCCCTACTGACAGTAGTGGCAGCTTTCATGCATCCAGTGTCTGCCACATTCGAGTACTTTCCACTTCCAATTAGATCTTATTTAGTCTCCATGACAGCCCTGGTGCGGAGGTGCAGTCAGCCTCGGTTTACAGATGTGGAAACAGCTTCAGCGGAAGAAACCTGCCAAAGCTCAGACACATAATTAATTCATCAACTCTAAGACTCAGTAGATTGTAAGACACACAATTATTTTACAAACAACAAAAATAGATAAAAGGGGCTGGGGCCAGGTACGGTGGCTCAAGCCTGTAATCCCAGCACTTTGGGAGGCCCAGGCAGGCGGATCACGAGGTCAGGAGATCGAGACCATCCTGGCTAACACAGTGAAACCCTGTCTCTACTAAAAAATACAAAAAACTAGCCGGGCGAGGCGGCGGGCGCCTGTAGTCCCAGCTACTCGGGAGGCTGAGGCAGGAGAATGGCGTAAACCCGGGAGGCGGAGCTTGCAGTGAGCTGAGATCCGGCCACTGCACTCCAGCCTGGGTGACAGAGCGAGACTCCGTCTCAAAAAAAAAAAAAAGAAAAAGAAAAAAGGGGCTGGGTGCGGTGGCTCACACCTGTAATCTCAGCATTTTGGAAGGCCAAGGCGGGCAGATCACAAGGTCAGGTCGAGACCATTCTGGCTAACACGGTGAAACCGCATCTCTACTAAAAATGCAAAAAAATTAGCCCGGTGTGGTGGCGGGCACCTGTAGTCCCAGCTACTTGGGAGGCTAAGGCAGGAGAATGGCGTGAACCCACGAGGTGGAGCTTGCAGTGGGCCCAGATCCCGCTGCTGCACTCCAGCCTGGGCAACAGAGAGCCACTCTGTCTCAAAAAAAATAAAATAAAATATAAATATAAATATAAATATAAATATAAATATAAATATAAATATATATATATATATAAAATAGAACTGCCAATTATAACAGTAAGGTGTCACTGATTGCAACACACATTCTGATTTCAGAGCCGTTAAAATGCATAAAAAGGTGGGGTTTAGAATTTTTGGACTACTGAGTGAAACGGATGGTGAAGGCAGGTGTGATTCCAGGGCTGAGGGATTCCAAAGTTTGAGTTCTTTGTGTTGGGTCAAGCGGCCCCCCAGAGAGCTGAAGAGTGCTGATGTGAGACTCCTACAAGCCATGAGACGAAACAGACTTATAAACATGTAACGTGTTGTGTTGACACAAGGAACGAAGCAGTCATGAGGAATGTGCCAGTGGCTGGGATGAGCAACCCCCTTGCTGAGTCTTGCAAAAGCAACCTCCCTAGATGAACTTTCAGTGGATTCTGGGTGGAATTCTGTCACACCACAGAAAACGGACTCCTCGCCATGGTGCTTCATGCAATCCCATCTTATAAGCCAACTTGTCCAAGAATTGCTTGGCTTAACCCAGATCCAATTCACCTACAGAGAATCAACTCCAAAACAAGCATCCCAGGTTTGTTGCAGAGCTGATGAGGCTTCCAGTTGGTGAGATGGGCCAGGAAAAAATCCAAGAGACAACCTGGGTTCCCCAGTGGTTTTGCCTTGCCCAAGTCTGATGCTGCCAGAAGCTCCTGTGCCTGTCCCTTATCTGTCCCCTCTCTTTGGGTGGAGCAGGACCTGGCTTCCCTGGGGCTACTTGAATAGAGCATAATGTAGCGTCAAGCATGCACAGACCCTGTCCTGGAACCTGCCATTGCTGTGAGATCCCCTCCCCAAATCAGATCTGCCCTCAGATGGAGCTGAGTAGACACAGTCATCTAGACCTTTAGTTACTCCTCACGGGGTGCCCACAACTGGTTTACCACCTCTGAGTCTGGCCAATCCCTTCCTGGCTCCCTCATCTCCTCTACCAACCTCTCAGATGCTACCATCTGATGTAAGTTTTCATTACCATTGCTGGCTGGGGCACACTGAGTATCACCAGCTCTAGCATCTTAGGAACTTTATTTCATCAGAGCTTCCCAACACTCTCTGAAGCAGGTGTTACTTTTATTTTTTATTTATTTTTTTGAGATGGAGTCTCACACTGTTGCCCAGGCTGGAGTGCAATGGCACGATCTCGGCTCACCGCAATCTCTGCCTCCCAGGTTCAAGCACTTCTCCTGTCTTAGCCTCCTGAGTAGATGGGATTACAAGGGCCCACCACCACACCCAGCTAATTTGTTGTATTTTTAGTAGAGTTGGCGTTTCACTATGTTGACCAGGCTGGTATTAAACGCCTGATCTCATGATCCACCCGTCTCGGCCTCCCAAAGTGCTGGGATTACAAGCCAGCTGAAGGGTGAGCCACCGCGCCCAGCCGAAGCAGGTATTACTATCCTCATTTTAAAGATGGAAAACCTGAGGCTCAGAGAGGCCAATCGCACGTTCAAACGACACAGCCAGCAAGTGAGAGAGCCTTCACTAAGTCGTTATAGAGTGCTTAGAACAGTGGCTGGAACAGCATGAACACTCAATAAATACTTGTTAGATGACAGAAGGAAAAACTGCCTTATGATGATAATGCTGAGCAGTTCATCATGAACTAGTTATTATTTAATTTTATTCAACAGAGCACCTGCTTTTGAGCCCAGGGGTAGACCTACAAAGGATACAGGTTCTAGGCAACGCAGGTTGTAACATACACACACACACACACACACCTCCTTTAATGACCCGCCTGCAATTGATATACTGCTAAGTAGCATTTCTTGTACTGGGGAGATTCTATTTCCACACTAGCAGCAAATATGACCTTTGTGTCAGCTGCCAGCCGCTTATAATTCTGACAGATGCAAGCACATTTCTGGGAAGCTGTAGCCACTCAGGACCTTGCAGATCAACAGGCAACACTGGCGGCTTTGGTAAGATTGATTGGCCCGTGAGAATCCCATTTACAGCCCTAACGGAGCCTTGGTTTACCACAGCCTGGGCACTAATGACTTAGACAGCTCCGATCTAAATCTGTCAGCCCGGGCTGGTGGCGATATTAAAGAACACTCTATTTATACGAAGCAGCAATTAGAGGAATGCTCGCCAACGGGCCACCGCTTCCAAGTAAATCCCCAGTCTTCCAAATGGTGTCATGCTCACGGTTATTTTAATCCGCTTGGAATTTCAGGGATATTAATGTGACGGGCCATCGCAGAGGATTAGCCAGGTTTATTTCTGCTGACATTTCAGAGAGCACACTCAGGTTCCCAAGCCGTGCCTGCACGCCTCCCTGGCACATCACTGGGGAGGCAATTGAGGGAGGGAGAAGCAGCTGCAATGAGGGTGCATCTGTCTCCCTTCAGCCCTGCCTCCCATCTCTCCCTTCCTTCCCCTGCCTCCTCTGCCTTTCCTCCCCACTTCCCTCCAGGTCCCTTCAGTCTCTTCTCCCTCCCCGTTCTAGCTTTTTCTTCTTGTTCTCTCCAGGAAACAAACTCGTGTATGGGGTTGCCAGATAAAATACAGGATGCCAGCTTAAATGTGAATTTCAGATAAACAAGGAAAAATTATTTTTTTTTTAGTGTAAGTTCCATGCATTTATGTTGGGACATACTTAGACACTAAAAAGTTCCTTTGTTGTTTATCTGAAATTCACATTTAATTGAGCATCTTCTATTTTTCTTTGCTAAATCTGGCAACCCTACATAGGAAGAGTGAGTATAAAGTAGAGAGGCCACTGCTGGACAAAAAAAGTGTCCCATCTTGGTCTGCCAGTTAAATTTGTCCTCTGTCATTGTCACCTTGAGAGAGTCCCCAGGCACTATTTATTCTGTTACTCAGCCCCTTACTTTCTGATTATTTTTTTCCCACTATATTGTGAGTCTCCTGAGGGCAAGGACCAAAGCTTATTTTTCTTTAGCTCTGACATCTGGGGTCAGAGAATAAATATTTATTGAATGAATGGATGAATAAAAGAATGGTTTGCTCCAAAAAAGGATTCTGTCATTTCTTAAAGTGTTTTTGGAATTCTTTTTAATCCAGTGATAAACCCCATTAGAAGAACAGCTCTTTCATCCTAGTTGTAAATGTTGCCGTTGCTAGCTTTCAGGAAAGGTCTGAGAGGGGAATGGGTGGCCCTTTGGAGATGAGCTGGCTGTTAACAGCTGGTATGAACATATTTGAATATTGTAGCTGCAAGTATGGCTGCATGGTTGCACACAGCAACTGAATATCAGTTCTGGAAACAGGTAAAATTATTATTACCCTCTCTGACAAGGAAGCAAACTGAGACCCAGAGAGGCTAGTAAGTTTGCCTCTGGACACACAGCTACCAAACAGCAGTGCCAGGTTTGAATCCAGGCAGGCTGGCTCGAGAATCCAGGCCATATTTCCTCTCCCAATGATCACTGCCTTTATTAAGTAATTAACATACCTGTGCTGCCAGGCACTGTCCTAAGCACTTTCTTTATATGCATGCAGTCCTCACAACAATTCTATGAAATACATACTCTTATTATTCCCACTTTACCAGTGAAGAAATTGAGCCAACCTGGAGCTTAGTTACTTGCCCAGGGTCATGCAGCTGGCAGGGAGAGGGGTCAGGATTGAACCCCTGGCTGCAGAGTTTGTGCCCTAACCCTCACTGGCACGCAGCCTCTGAATGAGGTCAGGACCCTCATTCCAAGTTCCACAGAGCTTATATTGTGGGACTGCAGGACCTGGCCCCTTGTTCATTCACCCAGCAGGTACCTAGAAAGCACTTGGGCCTTGTAAGGCTCTGACTGTGACAGAGACCATGAGGGTCAGAAAGGTGGAAGGATCCCAGTTCCTACCTTCAAGTCACTTAGCAGAGGAGGGAAGATCTGCACCCCATCCATTCTCAAGCGCCAGCTTCTTATTCTGTCTCTAGAAAGTGTCATCTCCACCTCTTTGCTCCTCTACACTCCTGACCCCAGCCTGGTTAGGAACAGGTAGGCTCCCAACAGTGTCCTGGTCTCTCCAATCCATCTTCCCCCTCTTATCCCCCAAATCAGTTCATAGTAACCTCCTCCCCTGCTCAGAATCCTTCAACACTGCCCTAACGCGTTTTGACAACTTTCAAACGCACCTTTTACTAGTATGTCATCTCCATGCGCCCTGCCTCCTCATGCCCACAGCATGGAAAACAGACAGGAGAGGAGCTGTGCCAGTTGCAAAGGAGGGGGCGTCCTGAACGCTGCGGCCCTGCTCCTCATCCTACGGCCCCGCCCCTCGCCCTGCAGCCCCGCCTCTTTCCCCGTAGCCCCGTCCCCACCCTGCAGCCCTGCCCCTCACCGAACATCCCCGCCTCTTTCCCTGCAGCCCCGCCCCTCATCCTGGCTTCCTGCCTCTTTCCCTGCAGCTTACCTGGCCATTGTATGGAAACCCGGGACTCCAGGAAGCAGGGTCACAACCAATGGCCTGGGCAGTCAGGACTGTACTCCATAGCCTGGCCTCAATACTATTTGTGGTTTGGTTCTAAACTGCAGGATCCCTCAATTTACTCTGCAAAGTCCTGTACTCCAGCCCCAAATTACTTCATGTCCCCTGTGTTAGCTTAAGAGTTTCCAGCAGTGGGGCCTGGGTTTGTATTTCTCAAAAGCCCAGCTCTCCCCTTAGGGTGGTGGTATCACCTGGCACCCTACAGAGGACACTGGCAAGGTTGGAGACAGTGCTTAAGAGGTCGGCTGGGAGGCAAGAGTCCAGGGAGGAAGGTGGAAGCCAGGGACGAGAGCAGTGACTTTGGGGTGTCAGGGAGGGACAACATCAGAGGTACATAAAACTGACATGCTGGATATGAGGCACAATGAAGATGAAGTCCCAAGACGGGGTGCAGGCAGGGGTGGGCAGTGCTAGAAACTGAACTATGAAAAAAAACAACAACTATTCTCAACAACCTTGAGAAGGGGAGTAGTCTGAGTTCTGTCCACAAAATCTGTTTACCCGCTTCTGGGTAACTTTGAGAGTAAGAATTTGATTTCAACACCTTCCTCTGGCAGACCACTTTGGTCACAGCCCAGGGGCCATGCCTGGGTGTCCTCTGTTATCTGCAAAATATGAGGAGCCTCAAGGACACCCCTCCCTCACGAATCGTGTCCCCCTGGAGATGGGCAGCATGAGGGAGGATGGCTGGGGAGGCTCAGGGCTCTAGTACTCATCCCAGACTCTGAGCGGTGGAATGAATTCCGGCCCTCCTGCCCTCCTCTACCACATGATTTGGGGTTGTGCTTAGACCAGACTGGCCTGCAGGGTGGGGCGCCATGCCTGCCCTTGGGCAGGTATGGGGAAGGGCAGTGTGGGGAAGGCTCAGCCCAGCACCAGATGGGCACTTAGGCGGTGGTCATGTTGCATGGTCACACTAAGCCTGGAAGGTAGGAATTATTGTCTTTATTGTAGAACTGAGCTACCTGACCCTCAAAGAGATGAAGGAACTTGCTCAGGTCACAGGGCAAGTAATGACTGGCACCTGGCTTTGCCTGGTTGTGGCTTCAGCTCTCAGTTTACCCCTCCCTCCTCACATGTATACCCACTATCCTCTGCTCCATCAAGTGGACCAGGCCCCTCTAAATCAGCTCTGTCTGGCCCCCAGGCATCTGCAGATTCAGCTCTCCGGCCTTTTCCACTCAGGCCTTGCTTCCTGCAAGGAGCCTTCCAGGATCCCCAGGCTGACAGCTCCCGCTCCTCTACACTCTTGCATTGCCAGGCATCCTCATTTGATTATAATTGGCTGGTGACTTCGCCTGCCCCACTGCATCTCAATATCTTTCCCTTTCCCATATCCCCAGACCTAACACCTTCCCAGCACACAGTAGGTGCTCTATCTGTGTTTGTCCAGTGAGTGTCTCCAAAGCCCATGTTCCTCCTCTGTACATTGAGGCTCGCAGCAGCCTGGTAGACAGTGAGGAAGAGCCTCTGGACAGAGTGCCGGGTCATCTCTATGAAAATCCAGGCCTTGCAGAGTGAGAATCTCTTGGTTATCTGTTGTTTGGCTGAGACTGGGATGCTGGGAACCCCATGATAGCCCATCTGGACATGTGGAAATGTAGAAGTTAGAGGGTTTTATTGCTCTTTTATGAGTCTCTAGACAATTCCCTCTAGAAATGGCAGACCACAGCAAGAACCCAGGTGTGTCCAGAGCTCGGCAAGGGACCAAAACGGATGTAGGCGTGGCTCTGTGACTAGCGGCTTGACCCAGTGTCGAGCCAGGAGGAGGCTGACTGGTGCTCTGACTCCCCGTCTGAAGACCTGCTCACAACCCTCCCAGCTTTGCTCCTTGGACAGAGCCCTGGTTCCTCCAGAGTGGGCCATAGAGGGCGTGGTGAATATTTGAACTCCATCTAAACCCAGCCGGGTGTGTGTGCACGTGGGGTCTGGAGGCTGCTGATGGAGAAAGCCCTGGATGTGCATGACAGGACGAGGTTCAAGGCTGAGAGCTGCCTCTTCCTTGTCAGGCATTTGTGAGCAACTCTTGACTCTCCAAGTCTTAGTTTGCTCACCTATAAAATGGGAAACGTAATACCAGAGTCATAAAGAAGGTTATGGAAGAGTGGAATTTAGAAAGTGTTTGGGTAATTCAACCAGACTGCCAAGAAAGTTACTCTGACTATATTAGGGAGTTTAAATAAACGTAGACTCTCTCAAATGAGGGGGCCCTGACCTTGGCATCAAGAATATACACAAATGTGGACTTGATCCCTGCTTTCAAAGGTCTACAGTCTTGCAAGAGAGTCACAACTCACATAGATCCACAGTCTCAGGAACATTTCCTGCGTGATGTGCTGAGCTGAGAAAGTGCAGAGAGGGCAAGGCCAGGTGTCAGAAACAGTCAGTGGATGCCTGATGGAGGCAGAAGGGGCCTGGCTAATTCTTGAAGGAGAGACAGGACTGGAGGTAGCAGAGCTCTCTCAGGCAGCAGCTTGAGGACCAATTCTGGGAGGTGGGACCAGACTTGCTCGGACAGGGACCTGGATAGCAGAGAGGCTCTTAGCTGTCAGTAGGAAACTATTTTCCGTTTCTAGAAATTTTGTAGGGAATGGAGGATGGGGAGTTCAGAAGCAAAGCTAAGGCCCCTCAATTCTACACAGGCCCCAGGAAGTGAGCCTGCACCTGTCTACCTTCCAGCCTGCAGGCCAGAAGGCAATACATTCAGGCAGCTTTGAAGCCAGGTCCCCATGTCTGTCAACCCCTGCCGCCTTGCCCAGAAAAGCCCCTGCTTTCTTGTGATGGCAGTGTGGCCTATACAGTGCTGTCTAGGGTGTCTCTGTCAACACTCACTGATTTTCCCTCCACTAGAACAAGCAAATGTTCTGAAGGACAGAGAACACCCTTCCTCTCCAAGACTTTCTCATCGTCTGGCTTGATTGAACTTACTGATGTGTATATTTTTAATGTACTCATGAGAGAGCCTGTTGACTCTTTCACTTTTGGAGTTGATGCTTCCATTCAGAAAAAAATGGAGTTGGTCTCCCTTCTCCTCACTCTAAACCTTTGCAAAAGGTAGTGCAGCAGGGCCATGGTAGGAGCTGACCTGCTGGGTCCAGGGCAGAGCAGCGGATGTGGCTGGTGCAGTGGGCATGTGGGCCACAAACCCTGATGTTGTGCCCCTGTAGGCCTGAGAGGGTTGACACCTCATGAGGCTACTAGGATTTCATGTGTCTCATCTTCAACCAAGGGCAGGTCTTTCTCCCTCTTCCTCAGTTTCCGTCTTGCTGTTCCCTTCCTTACATCCCCCATCCCACAGAGGAGGTGTTCACTGCGGGAGGAAGCTCTGCTCCGAGTGTCGGCTTGGCTTGAGGGAAGGCGCCAAGCAACAGGTTCAAGGGGTCCCTGGCTGCATAGCTGGCTTCCTTTTGAAATTCTTTAGCTTGAGAATGTCCTCAATAAAACCAGACTAGGATTGGAGCACAACTCTTAAGTAACACTTAGCTCATGAGTGAAACCAGACAGCATGTAACACTATTGGTTCCACGTGGGGAATCTGGTTTTTAAATCAATTTGGAATTCCATTTGGGTGGAAAGTTGGGTTCCACCTTTGTGACAGAGAGCATGGGTGGGTTGGCCAGTAGAGGCTGGGAATTCCAGTTATGACAGAGACGGGGAGCTGCCACAGGGATGGAAAAGCCAGCAGGGGCACACAGCAAACAGGGAAATGGATAGAGAAATCCAGTTTGGAAAATCACATTATGGGACAGGGTCAAGCCAACCTGAGTTCAAATCCCAGCACAAACCCTGAAAAGCAAACTATTTACTGTTATCTGAGCTTTGGGACAACAAATAGTCTCTTTTGTGGCTTCCTCAAAGAAAGAAAAAGAAAAGAAAAGAAGTAAAAGAAGGAAAGAGAGGAGTGAGGGAGGGAAGGAGGGAGGGAAGAAAGGTTGATTGTTAGCCCTTTTAGGCTGCTATAACAAAATAACTAAACAGGATAGCTTATCAACAACAGAAATTTATTTCTCACAGTCTGGAGGCTGAAAATCCCAAGGTCCAGGTGGATTGGTGTTTGGTAAGGACCTGCTCCTGGCTCACAGATAGTGCCTCTTTGCTATATCCTCACATGATGGAAGGGATGAGGGTATCTCTGGTGTCCCTTTTATCAGGGCACTAATCCCATTCACCAGGGCTCCACCTTCATAACCTAATCACCTTTCAAATACCACCTCCTAATACCATCATCTTGGGGGTTAGGATTTCAACACATGAATTTTAGGGGGACAGAAACATTCAGACCATGGAAGAAGGAAGGAAGGAAGGGAAGAAGGAAGGAAGGAAGGGAGGGAGGGAGGGAGGGAGGGAAAACATGCACGCTTCTCCAACACTACATGTTTTATTTAAACTTGTATCATTAATTCCTGGCAGGGTGAGAGAGAGGAAGTGATTACACCTGTGGTCAATCATTGTTAATTTGTATTGCATCTACTTAGGAAGCTTCACGTTAGTTAAATACCCATTATCTTAGAACCCTAGAACAGGCCTCTTTATCTGCTAGACCTCCATTTCACCATCTAAAAGTAAATAATAAATAGAGTTGCTTTTTCTCAAGAGTCCACAGGGCAGGAAAGGAAGAGCATGTGTGGGCCAGGAGCGGTGGCTCACACCTCTAATCCCGGCACTTTGGGAGGCCAGGGCAGGCAGGTCACAAGGTCAGGAGATCGAGACCATCCTGGCAAACATGGTGAAACTCCATCTCTACTAAAATACAAAAAATTAGCCAAGTGTCGTGGCGTATGCCTGTAGTCCCAGCTGCTCAGGAGGCTGAGGCAGGGGGATAGCTTGAACCTGGGAGGCAGAGATTGCAGTGAGCCAAGATTGTGCCACTGCACTCCAGCCTGATGACAGAGCAAGACTCCATCTCAAAAAAAAAAAAAGCAGGTGTGTTGGATTCTATAGCCAAATCAAATCTAGAGCGAATGCCAGCCAACTGTATGAACTGGGAACTGGTTTCCTCATTCAGTCGTTCCATTGGATGGCTAGGTATTCCTTGAGCCCTCTGGATCTCAGTTTTCTCACCTGTAGAGTGGGTTTTCACCAAGGTCCTACACTGAGGTTGAGAGGATTCTATATGGCAATGTAAGTGAAAGTGGGCAGGGTAATGGCATCTCTTCAGCAGCCTCCCAGGCATGCCCAGACCACAGCTAACAAGGGAAGGGAGCCGAGCACATACTAAGAAGGTTGATAAGTGGCCTACTGTGTGTTCTCTGGGATCTGCTATCTGGGCTCGTGAGTGAAGAGAACGGATAGTGGAGTCAAACTGGAGAGAGTTTAGAGCCCTGCTTTGCTCTAACGACCACTTTGGGCAAGTCTCCTAATCCCTCTGAGCCTTAGTTTCCCCATCCATGAAGCATCTCTGTGTCATAGGCACAATTAGAATGAGGCCAGGCATGTGATAAGCATCCAACGGCTGACTAGCTGCTGCCTAACCACTGCTCCGAATCACATGTAACCAGAAATTCAGAGTCAAAACAAAAGGAAGAAAGACTGAGTCTCCTGCTTGTTTTAGATTTGGCTGCAAGTGATTCAGTGAAGCACATGACACCATCCCTTGGCACAGTTTAGAGAACACGGTGAAATTTTAAATGAAGTTTGGCTAAAGACGGAGTGATTAACTGCTCACGCAGGTCCTTCTTTCTTTCCTCCTCGAAAGCCACAAAAATCTAGCCAACTATATGAAATTGTCATTATGCTGCATTGACACCCAACTCTGTTCCCATTAAATGCATTCATTAGCTAGTAAAAGTTCAGTAAAGCCCCTTTTGATAGCTACTCACTTCTGCCCCCTCTCTGCTTTCCCTATCAAAAGACCTTCCTAAGTTTCCGTGCAATCATCAAACTCCTCCACCAGTTCCTCCCCAAACCATTATTTCCGAGGCTGGAGCTCCTGCAGAATGGAGAAACTGCCTTTAGGAAGATATAAATAGGGCCAATTTAGACATCTTTCTTGCCATGGCTCCACCAAGGACTGAAGGACAAAATGAAGAGATTCCTGAGACTTTCTTTAAATATTACTTCAACTCTTAGCTAGCTCCTCTTTGACAGCTAATGGATTTCAATTATGCCAAGCCTGTGAGCAGTGAGCAGGAAACATGGAATTTATGCCTTAAATTTCCCCCACTCACCAGTGATTCAGGTTTGTTTATGCCGCCAACAAATCTTTGCGCTGGTGATGTTAAGGTGCAAGGAGCCATGGTTTGACTTCTCATAGAAAAGCTCCTGATTCAGGGCAGCTTTCCAGGTGTGCTCTAGCACAAAGGCTTTCTCATTGAAGCCCAGAGTCAATCATACAGCTTTTGAGATCCCTTCTGCCTGCCATGTTCTGCCCCATTCTGCCTGAATGCAATGTCGCTGCAGGGGAAGCCTGTGGAGGTCAACATCAGAACCGCTGGGCCACTGCTAGCTGGGGTGGCCTTGGATGGGCCTTCACCTGCTTCACAGGGTTGCTCTGGGGATGAAATGGAAAGTGAATTTCCTAGGAGCTATGTGGCTCTACACAGATGAAAGTTGTCACTGTCTTATCTGTGCTTTTTGTCTGGTTCTGCCTGCTTGCTTCTTTGATGTTTTAGTCTGGATCACAGCTGATGTTCATACTATAAACTTCTAGAATGTTCTTTCTGCCCAAAGGACTAAATATTAATTTCTGTTACCTACATTTTTTCCAGGAGGATTTGCTTGTGCTTATCTGCATAGTGAGCCTCAAGATTCTATGGGAATGAACTAAAAAAGCTTCTGGCGAGGCTGGGAGCCCCTGGAGAACCAGGGCATGAAGAAGAATACCCTCCATCCTCTAAAGAAGGTTGAGAGATCCCCAGTTTGGCTTAAATAGTATCACTGTAACTAAGAATTGGGTCAATTATATTAAAATACAGAATTCAGCGGTCTTAATCTGATTTCTATTCTAGAAGCAATGATTATATAGGCTGAGCCCTTGGCTAAGAAGACCTTTATGTTTCCCTGATAAAACTTGGGTAATAGGCCAGGTGCGGTGGCTCACACCTATAATCTCAGCACTCTGGGAGGCTGAGGCAGACGGATCACCTGAGGTCAGGAGTTCGAGACCAGCCTGGCCAACATGGAGAGACCCCATCTCTACTAAAAATACAAGTTAGCCAGGCGTGCTGGTGGGAGCCTGTAATCCCAGCTACCTGGGAGGCTGAGGCAGGAGAATCGCTTGAACCTGGGAGGCAGAGAACCTGGGATGCAGTGAGCCTAGATCGCACCACTGCATTCCAGTCTGGGCAATAGAGTGAGACTCTGTCTCAAAAACAAACAAACAAACAAAAAACAAAAACAAAAATTTGGGTAATAACGGCAGAAGATGAACCTTATGTCCCTCTGGAGAAATGACTAGAATATGGAGAAAACCCTGAGCCTCCGATCCCACTGCTGCATAGTGGGTATGCTTGACAACCTTTATAGAACGTTTCTGGGTTGAAAGTCAGAGTTGTGGGGGAAAAAAAACCACTACTAATGTTAAAAATAGCTAATAATTTACACGTTATGAGATATATGTTATTTAATCTTCACAAAAGCCCTGTGAAATAGTCATTTTTATCCTTGTTGTGCCCAAGCTGAGAGGAGGAAATGGCAGCTGAGAGCATTCCACGCCGGCTGTGTGATCCAATTGGTTGCCTTTGTGGCATCAAGGACCCAGCTGGGCTCCCCGCTGTGCAGGGCTGAGCCTTGGGAAATACAAGCACACATGCCTTCATCCGAGAGCGAGAGGAGGTAGAGGGTCAGGCAGGGAGGCCAAGCCACTGTTAGCTCTGTTTGCGTGAACCTGAGGCTGTAGTGGTTTAGGAATGTGCTCGTCAGCTTTCCTGATGCCCGAGGTGGACCAACAATCCAGTCTCAGCCCTAGACATGGGCCACCTGGGAGGGAGGCAGAAAGGAGGAAATGGGGTTGGTTTAGTAACCACGTGACCAAATAGGGGGCCCCCTAGGCTGACCCTCCCACTGATGGTGGGAAAGTGAGGGAATCTCTCCTCTCAAAAGCTGTTAATGGCTTGCAGTTGCCTATAGTAGGAAGTCTGCACATCTTAGCTGTTTTTGAGCTAGACCTGATTCTTACCTCATTCTACCTTTCTGTTTGCAGATGTGGAAAATGAGGTCCAGAAAGAGATGTGTCAAAAGGTAATAGAAAAGAAGGCACCAGACTAGATCTCTGGTCCCAAACTCAGGGCTATTCAGATGCTGCTCTATCCAGTCCTTGGTCCTGGCCTACAAGACCCTCACTGACCAGTCATGGCTCCTGCACTGGGCACTTCCTCAGGCACAGGGCTATGTGTGTCTCTGCATCCCTGATGGCTGCCCGGCACAGGGTTGACACCCTGGGCTCCATACATGCTTACTGAATGGATGGGTGGATCTGACTTGGGAAAGCATCTCTTCCCTCAGAAGCTTCCTTCACACACATGTCCACGGACAAGGCTTCTTCTCTGGGACCATGTCCAGGAACCAGCTTGCTGGCTAGGAGGGCTTGTGGTCACCTAGGACTGGTGGGGAAGGGTGGTTAGCAGGGAGGAAGCAGGGGCAGAAAAACCCCCAGGGCATCAAGCTTGTTTTCCCACTTAGACTAGAGGCTCATTGAAGACAGGGGCTAGGTCTTCTTCCGCCATGGTCCTCAGACATAGGGCTCCGACCTGAGATGCTTCACACACATCTGGGTTTGGACGTGGACCAAGCCCAGGCCTCCAGAACACCAACTTCCAGGAGCCTCTGGACTGAGTCCATGGGTTGTCGTAGGTGACAGCCTTCGAGCTCCATCTGATGGACATGAACTCAAACCTGGCTTCTGCTGCTTTGTAGGTCCCTGACTCGGGACAATCATGTGGCCTTTCTAAGCCTTAGTCTCCATCTCTCTGTCTATCAGATGAGGCTGACAGGCTGCCCTGCAGGGCTGTATGGGTTGGAGGGGATGGTGCACCATGTCTAGAACAGCCCTTGTTGTGACCAAGTGTCCTGTGGCAGCAGAGCAGGGTGCCTAGAGGCCATGGCCTCCCTGGGCTTGCTGCCTCCAGTCTGGGTGCTGCTGGGGTCTGGGTCTGAGTGAGGCAAGGAGATGAGGCAAGGCCAGGGACCCCAGCACCCCAAACTCCTGCCTTTACTGTGAGGAGAACCCTTCACTGAGGGAACTAAGGCTTTCCTAAGAACCTTGCCTTGTAGGAACTTAGCCGTTCCGGAGCCCTTGACACTGGGCTGCACTCTGGGCATGGGGGGCATCCCCCGAGGTCCTGCCCTTGGAAAGCAAGAGATGAGGAAAGTGAACCTCCTCCAACCCCAATCAGACACGTGTCCCATGCAGGGTGAAGGATGAGAGCACATGTGAGTGGCCCTAGAGTGGGGACCACACTGGGATGCTTTGGAATATGTCATGATGCAGCGGAAACATTGTCAACATCCAGAAACTTGGGTTCAGGTCATTTCTGCATGGATTCAGCTCTGTGGCCTTGAACAAGTAACTTAAAACCCCTCTGTACTCGGTTAGTCTGTAAAATGACAGGTTGGGCGAGAGCATTGGTTTTCAAAGGTGGGGTGTGTGCAGCGGCAGAATGCTTTGAAACTCACCAGGAGCAGAAACTATATACCGCCAAATGCTAGGAGGGCGCAGGACCTCAGTGTGTCATCCCCTTGGGCTCTCACAAGAGCTGCCCCTGGGAACTCAGTTTGCAGACTTCTGGAGTACAGGCCGTGTAAAGTCCTGGTCAGCTCCAAACATCCCAGAATTCCTGAATCTTCCACCAGGAATGGTACAAGCAGTGGTGCCTGAAGCACCAGCCTTCACAGTGCCTTGTGTTCTTTCCTTAGCACTGGGTCAAGTAGTGCTCTTTGGGTGCAAATAATGGAAATGGACTCAGGATGACCTAAGGCAGAGGGAGGACTCAGAAAAGGAATCCTGGGCATCTACAGAATAGAAGCAGAGCAGAACCTCTGGATCTACGTAGCTTTGGAGACCTCAGAAGATGGAGTTGGTGGGACGTCTCTCTGGAGTGTCCAGTCCAGGTATACCCCGACTCGAAATAGCCACCAATCTCTGTAGCTCTCATTTCAGTTTCAAATCTGCACAAGAGAGACTGTGATTGGTCCAGCTTAGGTGACGTGTCCACTCCTGGCCCAACCAGCTTTAGCAGGGCTGCAGGATGCCACTTGCATATCTTGGGAGGAGTCCAGAGAAAGGGAAGGCCTGTTTCATGGCAGCATATTGATGTCTAATACGTCTTACCTCCCCAGTTATATTGTCCATTCCTGGAAAATGCAAGCTGTGACTGACGTTTTTATATCTTAAATCCCTCTCCCAGAGCAAAGCAAATTGCTTCGCCCCAAAATATAGGCACAGGAGCCCTAGAGATTTGGTAAGGGGATGTGAGAGCTTTTCTTTCTCTGTTTCCATAACTGCAAAAACCTACAACTTAAGGTATTATACGGGCAGAGCAATGTAATCTATTTTATAGACAGACCAGTCAAAACATACATCTTACTGGTCCTGGGAGCTAGTGTAAAAAAAATCCTTGTGTGGCTTTGTATGAGGGGGAAGTGCTGTGTGTGTGTGTGATGTCTTCAAAACCCATACACACATCCAGACAGGCATGGGCACCGATAAAGGAAATCACACTTATTATTTGAATGTATGCCACTTGGAAATGTTCTTCATTATTAATAATAATTAATAAATAAATGGTTCAGAGAGTTCTAATTTTCTCTTGCTATCAGAAATTAGCATATTTTTTTCAGTTTTCCTAAATTGCTACCTTTTTGATAATGTGTATATAATTACTGATTCCACCCAAACTCACTCTTTGTTCGGCTGACTGACTTTGCCTGCATGCTGTCAGATGCTGGTGAGGTTTTTTAAAGAACTGTTATGATTGATGTAATTAAACCAAGATAAGACGTACATTTTGCTTTTTCTCCCCTTTTCTTTTCTTCTTCCCCTCCGCATCACAGCAGAGTTGAGGGAGAGGGAGAGGGAGAGAGACAGAAAGAGAGACAGAGAGAGAGACACACAGAGAGAGAGAGAATGATAATTCGTTGTCTCTGATCTGTTGGAAGTGCTTTACCAGAATGCACAGTATCTGCATTTTGCTCAAAGAACTTAATAAAACACCCACAGCAAACTTCAGGCTGCATTGTTCTCGTCAATTACTGGTGCGGCCTCGGGTTTCTCCTCCTTAATTGCTGCGAGCAGGGAAGCTTTACTCAGTGCGCAGTGTACCCAAGCATGTATGGAGTTTAATGAATCATACTAACTCTGCACTCCAAGCAATTAGGTAAATCTAGCTGTTAGTTAGTGAGGCATAAAATAAATTTAATCTCTCTTCTAAAAAATCAATTATAGTGCTGTAATGTATAATTCAATTTGGGTCATGCTACATAAATTTTCTGTTTTTAGTATGTTTTTAAACTGGTTGTTATTCGATTTTGCAAGCTCTGTGTGTGTGTGTGTGGTGTGTGTGTGTACGCTTGTGTGTGTGTGTGTGTGTGTGTGTGTGTAAAGACTGCAGGATGAGGGAAAGGGACAATGCCAAGAAAGTCTGGATTTATTAAGGAAACTGTGTCTGGAAGGGTTTTTGTCTATTTGATTCTATAAGCCTTACTTGAACTGCTACTGTGTGTATACTGGCTTCATGGAAGATAGAAGGTGCAAAAAACTACTGCCTTCAAGGAACTTATGGTCTAATTGATAGTGCAAGACCTAACCAAGTAGAAAATTAGAAAATAATCAGGAGAAGACAGACATAGGTAATACACAGATATTGTATTGTGAAATACAGATACTGTATTGTGAAACTGGAGGGGACAGACACAGGTAATACACAGATATTGGAGAAATAATTGGGATTTTCAAATCTGGACACTCGGGCTCAATTTTCAACTCTGCTACTGACTAGCTGTGTGACCTAATGTAAATGATAACCTGTCAGAGCCTTAGTTTCCTCATCTGTAAAATGGGTGCCATAGTTCCTTTCTCCCTGTGCTTTTGAGATTGATTGGTGTAATACTGGCTGGGAGCACACTCTTTTGAGTCTGCTGCCTGACTGGAAAGGAGTGGATGGCAGTGTCTGACGTCCCCAACTACCAGTAAGCACCTGGAGGGTGGAAACCATGTTTTTCCTTCTCCTGCTTTGTTCTTGGCGCATGGCCCTGGCCCAGCTTGCAGAGAGAATGCTCCAGATACAGAAACAGTGGCATGAGAAGTGAATCGTACAGGTCTGGATGGGCCAGAGAGGGGACAATTGAAGAGTTAACCAATGATAGGCAATTTACCCAGGGCCACTTTGCATCAGGTTCTCTGTTCATACTTTATAATGCATCATCTCTGATCCTCAGAATAGCCCTGCGTGGCTCTTCTTAGATGCAGTGAGGAAGCTGATGCTCACTGAGGTTAAGCCACTTGCCCAGGGGCACACAGTGAGGAAGAGATAGAATGGAATTTGAACTCAGGTCTCCCTATTCTCTTCACCCTGCCTTGCCTGCCCCATATAGATGATAGGCAAGGTTAGGAAAGATGAGAGAAGGCCCGAAGGAGTCTGAAATTCACACCAAAGAGCTTCTGCTAAGATTCTGAGCCTAGAAACTCCCTCCCAAGGAAGCCTCCAGAAAGCTTTTCATCCCCCTGCCCCACCACTCCCGCCTCCGTCTGCCCATTTGATTTTGTTAATGGAATTCTTAGGAAAAATTACACACCGTTACATTTCCCTGCTAATCTCCCGGCAACAGCCATGGTACCGAACATTATTAAAATAGTTAAGACTCCATCCCAGCTGTCTCTTTCCAATTTTCTTGCTTCCAGGGGGTGCTCAGCAAAGCGGTGAGCAGGCTTACCTACTGAGCGCTTCTGCATCGCCAGGCTAGCGCAGTGATCGAAGCCAGAGCTTCTGAGACCACCAGGGCCACTTGGCGTGTGCACAAGCATGTGCAGTGCGGCGGCCAGGGAGAGTGGACAAAGGTCTAGGGACTGCTGAGAAATCGGATTCTCAAACGGGGTTCTGCCAGTCTGCTGGGAGGCCCTGGGCAATCCCTTTCCCTCTCCAGGCCTCAGTTATCTCAAACCACCTGCTGGTTCCCTTGCCAGCTCTGAGGCTCTCTCTGCATGTGTTCTTTGTGACTCTAAGAACACACTTGCCCCTGGCTGCGTCTGAAAATGGAGGCTCTGGGGTGCACGCGGCGTTACTATCTAATAAGCCGTGAGCTGCACAGCACTATCAGTTGACTCACTTTGCAGAGCCTACGGGTCATTAAAAAAAAAAAAAATCTAAACTAGTGCGAGTGAAGTAGCTTCCACAAAATGATTCCCATCACAAAATAAGCCTTTAATTAGCAGAACATCTCACCCAGCTGAAGCACGACTTTCACAGACATATACCCAGTGATGTTAATTATGAAATGAATTTGCACATGCATGATTTATGGGTCTTTGACTTTAAAGAGAAAAAAAAAATCGGCTGCCTACTTTACTTATGCTTTCTGCCCTCTGAGAGAATTCACAAGAGAGAGATACCGTGGACGGTTTCAGTGTTTCTTAGAAGTTTAACGTCCCTTTCAGTGACTTGTGTGCTTTGCTTACATCAATCAGCTAAATATTTATTGAATTCTCAGTTGCCCAGCACAGAGTCAGGGACTGGGGAAAATGGGGATTCAGGATGAGTCACAGTTCTGGTGCTATGTTTAGATGAATTGTGTCCCCTGGAGGGATCTTGCAGAACACAGGGTCTACCTTCCTAATTTTGCAGAGAAGGAAACTGAGGCCAGAAAGGAGACTAACTCCCTCAGAATAGTGCAGTGACTCAGGGTTGGTGGCCCAACTCTGGCCTCAGGTCCCAGCTGGGTATTTCCATTATATCCCAACCAACAATAACAGCAGTGTGCTAGGGCCTGGAGCAGTAAGGAAGTTTTTGGTTTTTTGGTGTTTTTTTTTTTTTTTTTTTTTTTTTGAGACTCCTGAGTCTTGCTCTGCCGCCCAGGCTGGAGGGCAATGGCATGATCTTGGCTCACTGCAACCTCCACCTCTTGGGTTCAAGCCTCAGCCTCCCAAGTAGCTGGGACTACAGGCATGGGCCACCACGCCCAGCTAATTTTTGTATTTTTAGTAGAGATGGGGTTTCACCATGTTGGCCAGGCTGATCTCAAACTCCTGATCTCAGGTGATCTGCCTTCCTTGGCCTCCCAAAGTGCTGCGATTATAGACGTGAGCCACCATGCCTAGCCCAATAAGGAAGTTTTGAGTCTGCAGTCCAGTGGGGCAGATGAAACACAAGCACATTAGTGCAAGTAGGCATGTGTGTTGGTGTGCAAAGATGCACACACACATGCGTGCATGCGCACGTGCTGACGTACATCAGACACCCTGGCAGAACTTAAGAAGGTGAATGTATTGCAGACTTGCATCTGTTGAGAATGCCAGAACTCCAGGCACTCTGAAGAGGGGGTCCTCAGAGCCATCCAGGAGCTCCTAGAGGAGATGGCCCTTGGTCTGACCCCAGGGAATTTAGATAGGCAGAGAGGAGGGGGAGCTCCTGCAGGAGGCCAGTGTGGGTCAGAAGCATTTGGAGGCAGGAGGAAGGTGCCTCTGCAAAGCCTTGGTCCATTTGTGTTCCCAACGTCTCCTTTTGTCCATGTACCTCATCTTGCTGTGGTCAGCTGTGAGGCACGTGCCTGCAGACCCAGTGAGTAACAGGGACAGCTCTTGGCCTTTTGAGCTTCAAAGGGCATAAACAGTACATGTGGTACGTTTGGAGGAGATGCCTGCTAGTTCCCTTTGATCTCCACCTGAGAGGCAATGGGGACTCTCTAGATGTAGGGCAGGGAGGGGAGGAGTCTTGGATGCAGAGTAGAAAATAATGAGAGAGAGAGAGACAGATGCTGAGAAGCAATTGAGGGAGCTGCAGGTATTGGTTCTCAGAGCAAGGGAGAGCCTCACCCCACCCCTCTAACCTGCTGTGCACCAAAGGAAGCTAGAAATGATAGACCTGACACCATAGATAGGCTTGAGGGACGCCTCCTTCTCCTGGCCACAGCCGTATTCACAGCAGCACTGAGCTATAGGAGCAGGGCAGGAGAGGTGGTTGGACATTGTGTCTAAACAGACAAGACCAGGGATTCTGTGGCATCCCCCAGCCCCTGTGGGTCCCAGCAGAGCAGACATTACCTGTGTCTTCAAGACTCAGGCTGGCAGCCTGGCAGAGGCCCTGTGGTGTGGAGAGGGCACAGCAGCGGGTGGCTGGCCTTTAGCTATGTGTGGGTGGTAACCCCCACAGCCATCACTTTCACCAGTGTTAGCTCAGCCCCCGGGAGGAAGGGGCCAGGAGAACCCTGACCTGACTGAGGAAACACTACATTGATGGAGATGATAAGAATTGACCAGCTAATATTTCTGCCAAAGTAGATTCTAAATTGATTTAAGGTAATTGATTTAAGAGAAGCCAGAGAGAGAGATAAGCACTTAAGTCTGTGGCCTAAAAGCTCCATCCTCAGTGTTTGCTTGAAAGGCAGTAAGCTGCAGCGATGGCAGGGAGGCGGACTGCAGATGACTGACCTTGTTGCTTGGGGAGTCTTGAGTGTCCCCAAGGCCCCCTAGCCTGACCAGGCCTTCTTTTAGGGTGGAAAGATGGAAAGATAAAGAGCCCTGGATACTCCAGGGGACAAAGCAACTGGCCTGTCACTTAGCTCTGCTTCAAACTGGCTCTATGACTGTGGGCAAGGGGCTCAGCCACTCTGTGCCTTAGTTTCCCCATTTTAAAACAAAGGATGTAGGCTTGATAATCTCAGAGGCAGTGGTTTTCCAATCAGAGTACCTGACAATGACAGGAGAATGGGTTAAAATGCAGGTTTCCTGACCCAACAATCCTCAGAGATTTGTATATGAGGGCCTGGGATGACTTGGAGAGCCACTCTTCTTCCCCTGAAGAATGCCTTTCCACTGCTCTGGCTTCACAAAGCTTCCTTCTCCTCCCTCCTCCCCACTTCCTGCCTCCTTCCTCTCCTCCTCCTCCTTCTTTTTCTTCTCATGACTTATGTATCATACAGTTTTCTCCTGCTTACAAATACAAAAGGAGGCATAGTAAACATTTTCAAGCACGGCAGCATAGAAAGCAGAAAGCTCTGCATGCCTGTGACTCTCCCCCCAAGTCACAGTAGTTAACAACCTGCTGTGCTCAAGCTCTAGTTTGAAATCGGCATACAAATAACTAAGAATAAATACATTTAAAATAAAAGTATAGTTATACCATACATACTGTTTTGTAATATTTTCTCCCCAATGAACAGTATATCTTATCCTCATTTCAGGCTCCTACTTGGTGATGACCATGTTCTTTTTCACAACTGTATAATACTCCATTGAATTAATTCCCATAGGCCAACATTTAGGCATTGTCTCATTTTTCACAGCCACAAAACACCACTGCAACAAACATCTTTGCACAGATGTCTCAATGCACTTGCATAGGTGTGGGGTACATTCCTAGAAGTAGAATGGTGGATGAAAAGGCGTATTTTACATTTAGCCTGTATGGCATTGCCAATTTGGCCTTCAAAATTGATTTTTCCAACTTATTCTCCCACCCATATTTTGTGAGTAGCTGTTTTTACATACACAAGCTCTGCCAACCTTAGGTATTGTCTATCTTTTAACTCTTTGCCAAACATATTGGCAACTTTTTTTTTTTTTGAGACAGAGTCTTGCTCTGTCGCCCAGGCTGGAGTGCAGTGGTGCCATCTCTGCTCACTGCAAGCTCCGCCTCCCGAGCTCACGCCATTCTCCTGCCTCAGCCTTCTTAGCAGCTGGGACCACAGGCGCCTGCCACCACGCCCGGCTAATTTTTTGTATTTTTAGTACAGACGGGGTTTCACCGTGTTAGCCAGGATGGTCTTGATCTCCTGACCTCATGATCCGCCCTCCTGGGCCTCCCAGAGTGCTGGGATTACAGGCGTGAGCCACCGCGCCCAGCCAAAAGTATCTTTATATTATTTCCTTTTTATTTTCCTTCATGATTGATGAGGTTTATCAGTTTGGGGCTATTCTTTGAAGTATCACATCATAACCTTTGTTCATTCTTTTTCTCTTAAGAAGATGAACAAATCATGTTATCAGGCATTTCCACAGTTTCCAAGTGCAGCAATGCGAGAGTATAAGACAAACGTGAGTCCTCCAACCCCAGACTGCCAAGCTGTCCGGCTCTCAGGTTAGAACAAACCTGCACTGAGCCCCTGGCTTTGAAGAGCACTTGCATCCCCAAGAGCAGCACTCTTCACGAGGGCCGAATTTTCCACCATGTAGAAAGCAGGACCACAGGCTGTGTTTAACCAGGGGCTGCCCTCCCTGGGGGTATGCTGCTCCCAGGCTGTGGATGCATCCAGAAGGAACTTTGTTAAAGGAAGATGAGGCCCTGCAGCAGGGGCTGCGGGTGGGGCACAGAAGCAGACCTGGCCAGAGAGCTGGGCCCACAGGCAGAACCCTGGGCTGTAGGTAGGTGGCTGGGGGTCAGGTCCCAAGGTCACAGTTGATTCTCTTTGAGATGCTTGTCTAAGTAGCCATGGCCCTTGATTTTCCTACTTGTAAAAATGAAAACAGTGATATCAATTTCAAGGGCCTCTTGTGAGACTCCAATGAGACTGTGTACAAATAAAACTGGAGCCTTCTATAACTGTAAGTTGTGACTTCTGAGTGTTGATGCCAGAAATTCCAACATTAGATCATATCCCTAACGGCTTGTGTACAGCTAAATGCAGACTCCCTTCTGCAAGGGGCCACGCCACACTTTAACTGTTCCATATATAACACAGTCAGTGGTTAAGAGCATGGGCCTTGGAATTGCAGAGAGCTGTGTTCGAGTCTACTTACTGGCTCTGTGACTCTGGGCAGGTTACTTAACCGCTCTGAGATACAATGCTCTCCTTCATAAAGTAGACATAACCACTTCTTGGTTTACATGAGGAGTTAACGGGCTTTGTGTTGAAAGTCTGGAGCAAGAGAAGGGTTCAATAAATGTCAGCTATGTTATTATCATCCTTAATAATGATAAATTATTAACAATGCTGATCTTAACCACAATGGCCAGATGCTTTCTTCCTCTCGCATTGTGAGCTTGTTGTGAGAGGGCTCCCAGAGGACCCATCCCATCCCATTCATCTCTTATGTCATTAACCACACAGTCCTGCAAGCGTATATCCTGCTCGCTTGTGTTTGCTCCTGACACTGGGCTCCCTGTGAATGAGGAGGAGGTCCCTTTCATGGCATAATGTGAAGAGTTCTGAAACAATTTTCTGTTGCCTCCTCTTCTGCCGTCTGCAGTGGTGACAGAAATCCCAGCATTTCTGGAAGGCCTCAGGTTGGAGTTGAAATGCATATTTGATATTAGGAAACTGCTTCAGGATGCTCAGCTGTGAAATATGTCCCATGGTGCCTGCCCTCTGCCTTCTCCCTGGAAGACTGGGGCAGGGTATTGAGCCTCTCTGTGTCTCAGTTTCCTCCTCTGTGAAATGGGAACATAACAGGGCTTTCCTCAGAGGGATGGAAATGAAAGAGAGCGGCCAGCATGGCCTGGCCCACAGTGAGTGCCCGCTAAGTGCCAGCAAAGAGGAGTGCTGCCTCCCTCGGGGTGTTCCCTACCCTCTCCGGTAGATGCTCAGCCTCTGCGAGTTCCTTTCTCTGATATCTTAGTCCATCTGGGCTGCTGTAACAAAAACACCATCAACTGGGTGGCTTATAAACAATAGAAATTCATTGCTCACGGTTCTGTAGGCCTAGAAGTCCTAGGTCATGGTCCCAGCCTACCTGGTGTCTGCTGAGGGCCTGCTTCCTAGTCTGGGGTCTCTTTCGTAAGGGCACTAATCCCATTCATGAGAACTCTGCCCTCACGACCTCATCAGGCCCAAAGGTCCCACCTCTTCATCTACTGCGTTGGGAACTAGGTTTCAACATATGTATATTGGGGGGACACAAACATTCAGACCACAGCATCTGACTTCTTATCTCCCACATCCTCAACCTCTTGAGTGGATCAGATGCCCTTACAGGTCATGGTCTACCCTGTGGTTCAGGGAGGGAGCAGGGGGGGGGAGGATGGGGGTGGGGTGCTCATGCTGGACCCTCAGGAACCTCCCTGGAGGATCCATCTGCGACAGCACTTTTGCAGTCAGTGTTGTGGGGGAGGCTGAGAAGCCAGAGGCAGGGCAGGTCCTTATTGGAGAATGGTGGCACTAGGGAGTAGGGTGAGGGATGAGCTATTTTGGGAGAAAGGTTGGGGGAAGGGGAATAGGAGGGGAGGGAAGAGGCGAGGGGAGGGGAATGGGAGGGAAAGGAAAGGGGAAGGGGGGAAAAAAGGGAAGAGGAAGGGGGAAGGGAAGGAAAAGGAAGGCAGGGAAGGGAAGGAAGGAAGGGGGAGGGTAGGGGAAGGGAGGGGAGGGAAGGGGAGGGAAGAAAAAGGGAGAGGAGGGGAGGGGAAGGGAGGGGAGAGGAGAGGAAGGGGAGGAAAGGGGAAAAGGAAGGGGAAGGGGAAGGGGTTTGGGAAATCCTGACCACAGAGTCACAGAATGGTTTCTCACCAGCTTCTGCCACCAAGGATGTGGCCCTTTAGGCTCCTCATTTTCTGGACCTCAGTTTCTCAATCTGTAGTATGGGAATCCTGAAGTCAGGGGATAATGACTGCTCATAGCAGCATCAGGAGACCAAAACCAGAGGTGATGGGGCCACATGCAGCATTGCTGCTGAGGAGGAGAGGCTGCTGTGGGTGACTGGCTGCTGCTTCCTCCACCCCACCCCTGCTGGTCCTGTGTGGTTTCTGGTATGAGCCACGCATGTCCCACCTCAGAGCCTTTGCACTGGCTGTTTCCTCTGCCTGGAAATCTTGTCTTCCAGATAGGTGCATTTTTTCACCTCCTCATGTCTTTGCTTGGATATTTTCTCCTCAACAAGTGCTTCCCTGAGCACACTATTTAGTATACTGTGTGCACATGTGTGCACGGGCACACCCTCCCCACTACACACACACACTCCTTATTCCCCCCCAACTTTGTTTTCCTGTGTAGCATTGATCACCACCGGATATACTAATTACTTGTTTGATAGTTTGTGGTCTGTCAGTCTGTCTCCTTCTATGACAATATTCTCCTTATCTCTTGCAAGGTAACATACTTCCTAGAAATTGAGCAGCTTAAAACAGCCAGCATTTCATTGTTTCTCACAATGCTGTGAGTGAGGAATCCAGGTACATCCCAGCTAGTGGCTTTTCTGTTCCACATGCTGTTAGTGGAGGTTGCTCTGTGGCGCTCGGCGAGTGGCTGGGCTGGGACATTCAGGATGGCCTCACTGGCCTGTCTGCTGCTTTGATGAGGACAGCAGGAAGCCCGGGGCTCAGCTGGGCTACAGCACCTACACGTGGCCTCTCCAGCACACCTGGAGTTAGGCTTTATCCATGGAGGCCCAGGGCTCCTAGAGCCAGTGTTTTCAGAGGCACAGGCAGAAGCTACAAGAGACCTAGCTTCGGAACATCACTTCTTCCTTATTCTATTGGCCACACAAGTCACGAAGACCAGCCCGGATTCAAGGGAACAGAGTAGATCCCACCTCTCAATGGGAGGAATGTCAAAGGATTTGTGGCTATCTCAAAGCGACCATCACACACTTCACCAGGGCATGGTCTTAGGTGTGTTTTGTGCACTGCTAGTTTCCAAGCACCTGGCACAGAGTAGGTGCCCAATAAACATGTACTGACTGAGTGAATGAATGAAAAAATGTAATCTTTACAGTCCATGCCAAGCCCACCTCTCCCTGGATGT
Source organism: Macaca mulatta (assembly GCF_049350105.2). Taxonomy (NCBI): domain Eukaryota; kingdom Metazoa; phylum Chordata; class Mammalia; order Primates; family Cercopithecidae; genus Macaca; species Macaca mulatta. The sequence continues at coordinate 47,441,184 of NC_133412.1, forward strand.
CCTCTACACGACCCCAGGCCATGGGCCCTCTCTCAGCTCAGCCTCCACCCCTCACCTGCCCTGCCCTCCCTCTGGGCCTTGGGCTCTTTCCCCCTTTATAGATGACCCTAGAAACCAAGCATTGAGTTCCCTGGGGGCAGGTGTGGGTTCTGCACCATGCAGAGAGGATTCGAACAGGAGTTCCTAACTGTATGCATGGTATAGGTGCATTTTATATGTATAATGGTTCACAAATCACAACCACCCATCAGGTAACTATCGCTATCCCATTTATAGAAGAGGAAACTGGGGCCCAGAGAAGTTGAATCATTTGCCTCAGTTCACCCAGCCAGCCTGAGTCTAGCTCAGTGTCTCCGTAGCGGTAGAGTGGCTCAGTGGCTCTGTGGACTGACTGTTCAATCCCTACGCTGCGCATGTGAACATGAGGCGCCCAAGGCTTCCCCTTGACGTTCCAGAGCCCACTAAAGCAGGGCTTTGGGGCCTCACTTTTCCTTTCTGTCCCCTGGAGACCACTGAAATGCACTGGCAAGACAGCTGGGTTTAATATTCGTGAACCAGCCAGGCATGAGTGATTAGCTGACTCCTGTTGGAGGAGGAGGAATAATTGAATACGGTATTTACATAACAAGTTAATGCTGCCGCCCGCCTGTGGGGCTCCTTTGTGGGTCTGTCCTCCACCTCCCTATTTGCCCACGTTGTGCTTCTCCTCACCTGCCTTGGATGGCCAAGGAGGAAGTGCAGTAGCTTTGCACCCCTCTGCTATTGGAGCTGCCATCTAGATGATAACATTATTTAGGGAACAGAGTTCCAGTGCCTGGGAGAGCCTGTAATGGGCTGGCTGGTGGCCTGCCCAGGGGCGCTGGACCCCTAAACAAAACCCTTCTGCAGACTCTGAGAAATGACAAGGGGAGGCTGAGAGGCTGAGACTGGGTTTTTGACATGGGCCTTCTTGCCCCAAACCTTCAGGAGACCTTAGACACATTCCATCCCATTTCTTGGCTTCTCTCCTTTTCTGCAACACGCAGGACCCCAGCCCGACCCTCTGCACCCTCTGCCGTCTAGGACTGCATTCCAGCTGCCTGGTTGAAGGCAGCAGACAAGGGGAGAAGCTGGGGTGCGGGGCCATTTGAAAGAGAACTCCTCCTTTGTGGCTGCAAAGGGGAGGTAAGGCACTGTTTCCATGCCTTCCTCAAGAGCTGCCTTTGGGTTACCCCGGTCAGTGCTCACTTGGGGTTCTGGAATCAAAGGTTATTAGCTTATAATCACCTCATTCATAACTGGCTGGGAGGTGTGCTGTGTGCATGTCTGACCCTGGGCACGAGGAATACCAGCCAAGTCTTTCTGGCTGCAGTTAAAAGGGCTCACCAGCCTCTCCCTGAAGGTGAAGTGCAAAGATGGGCTGGGGAGCTGGGGACTTTCAAGGGGAGTGGGAAGTATTAACCACTGGGGTGCTAGCCCCACTGTAAATGCATTAAAGCCAGCGTTCTTTGTGTCTCTGGAATGGTGGATGGTGTCCGGCAAGGGCCAGAATAGCCTGGTTCTTCTTGCCCAGATGCAGAAGTGTAGACCTTGGAGAGCTGTACATTTTCTCATTTGCATGACTTCTCCGCAGAATGGGCAGGGTGACAGAGCTCCCCTCATAGGGCCTGTGTGAGGATTGAGTTGCTGTATGTTACGGCTCGAAACAGAACTAACTCCCCAAGCAGAAAGCTGGGATGGCTTCTGAAGAGATTGTAGGGCACAATGTCAACACTTGAGTGACCAACTCAAGTTTTTGATGACCAACGTCCTGAGAAAACTTGGGTTCCTTTCACGACTCTGAGCTTTCGTTTTCTTACCTGTAAAATGGGGGTAATAAGCCCGATCTCTCAAGCTTGCTGGGAGGATTAGACAGTCACCCTGGTAGAAGGTGCCTGGCCTTGGTGCCTGGCACACAGTGGGTGCTCAGAGCATGCACAGATGCAGTATCGGGTCTGTGAGGGTCTGCCTGGGGAAGGGGGGCACAGATCCTGGAGAGGGAAGACCTAGGGACTCAAGACAGCTGGCTTCAGGTGGCTAAAGAGCCCTGAGGGCCAGAGGTTGCACTTCTATGCATTTCAGAATGACAGACCGAGGAGCATTGATAAGTGTTGCAACTAGAAGTATTTTAATCCAAAGTAAAGAGGAGCCCCAGCTGCCTGATGGTCAGGCAGCATGAGTGGGGTGGGTGCCCTATCACAGGATGTGTCTAAGCTTAGATTGGTTGGGAGGTCATGGAGGGGCTCCAAGTAATGGAGAGGAAGGAGGTTCCTGGGCTGGTTACTAAGGTTCCTTCTGTGATATATGATCCTGAGGTCAGCAGTGGTGACACTGTCTTGATTTCTTATCACTCTCAGTAGCCATGTGGCAGCCCGTGCTCCCTGCTGCTGTCCCCATCCCCTTCCATGCACCTGCCTCACTGCCCGTGGCCAGTGGCATCCTTCCAACACTCTCTAGAACATATCTCTTCTCTCTCTGCCCCCAGGCTGTGGGGAATCCAGACCCTTGCACTTGGCAAAGGGGGCCCTCCATGCACAGACTCGGACCATCTCTCCAGCTACTTGTCCTGCTGCTAGACAAAGAATCAATATTTAAGCCCATGTTTCTGGACACTGACACCCTTTCTGTTTCTGTTTCCACTGTATCACAACATATTCCCAAACATTCCAGTGTGGTCCCCACTCTAGTGCCACTCAGACATGCTCTCATCCCCCACCCTTCATGGGCCATGTGTCTGAGTGGGGTTGGGGGAGGTCCGCTTCCCTCATCTCTTGCTTTCTAAGGGCAGGACCTCTGGGCATGCCCCCCATGCCCACAGTGCCCCCCAGTGTCAGGGACTCAGGAACGGCTAAGCTCCTATAGGCAAGGTTCTTGGGAAAGCCTTAGTTCCCTCAGTGAAGGGTTCTCCTCACAGTAAGGGCAGGAACTTGGGTGTTGGGGTCCCTAGCCTTGTCCTGTTCCCTCTCCTCACTCAGGCCCAGAACTCAGCAGCACCCAAGCTGGAGGCAGCAAGCCCAGGGGAGGCCACGGCTTTCAGGCACCCCACTCTGCTGCCACAGGATACTCGCTCACATCAGGGGGCTGTGCTAGATATGGTGCGCCATCCCCTCCAACTCACACAGCCCTGCAGGGCAGCCTGTCAGCCTCATCTGACAGACAGAGAGATGGAGACTAAGGCTCAGAAAGGCCACATGATTGCCCTCAGCCAGGGTTTTGAGGGCCAATGTTGAGGAACAGAGCTAGTTCAGGGGAGATGAATGAAGCACCTGGCCCAGGGCACAATATTTAAGAGGGTGCCCCAAAACTTGGCAATCAAGATAAGTATTATTTCAGTGCAATATATGTAAAAATTGAAAGTAATGCAATAGACATTTTGCATTAAATCTGACCTTTTAAAATATTGCTTGGAGATATTATTCATCGTAATTGATGAGTTTTTGGTTTTCCTGAGAATTGCCCCATACCCAGTGAAATCATTCATTTCCTTTCCCCTAGTCTTGGCCCTGGAGCTTGTGTCCTCCAGGTGGCTGTGGGGTGGGGACTGGAGAGGGCTGAAGAGCTGAGGAGGGGACTTTAACCTCTGGCTTTGTGGGATGTGGGGTGAGTGGGGAGGGAGGAGGAACCCAGTTTGGAGCTGTGCAGGGGGGACTGGCTCCAAATGTCTGAGAGACCCCTCTGACCTGGGATGCTGGAGGGAGCAGGGGAGCAAGCTGGCTCTTGACAGGCTGGGCTGTGAAGCAGAGGCAAAAGGGACCTGGGGGAGCCTCTTTGTCCCCCAGTCCCTGGAGCTTAGCAGACAGGAAGGACGCCAGAGTCCAGCCTGAGGTTGGGGAGCAGTGGCTGGCTGGGATTTCTGCAGGGCTTTTGGGGAAGCTGAGGCCCAGGCGCCCCTCACTTTCCCACCTCACACCTGCTCTGCTCCCTGCTGGTGTGGGAGGACCCCAGACCCTGACAAGGTGCAGGTGGGTGATGCATGCAGGAAGCGCAGAGCCCCTCCTGTCAGCTCTGGGCCAGGGCTGCAGTCAGCCTTCCCGGCTCCTGTATCATCTCAGGGCATTCTCCCATCACTTAGGAGGAAAGGCTCTGTGTCATCCTTCCTGCCTTGTGTGGATGAGGAAACCGAGGCTCGGCGAAGAGCAGATGCCCAGACAGTAGGACAGGGCTGGGGCCCTGCCCAGGGCTTTCCTCTCTCTCAGCCCCCTTCCTGTCACTCTCTCAGGCTGCCAGGGAATTACAACACCCTCCCTGCTCCTGCCTGCCCGACCCCAAACTGTCACTTCCACCTTTCCCTCTTCTCCTAACTTTCCCAAAGTGAATATCATTATTAATATTATTTGCCTAATTAACACGTTGGCTGAATGACAGAAAACATGCAAACAGGTTTTGCCAAGGAAACTCTGTCTGATTAAAACTGCAGCCTGTCTAATTAGATGGAGATTTCTTCATTAGTTTCCCCATTTTGGATGCACCCATTCCCTCCCCCAGCTCCCTTCCCTGCACTTTCACCTCCCAGCTCCCACCCCTAACCCTGGAGGCCTTCTCCCCTTGCAATTCTGCTGCCCGCCTCCCCAAACCCTCCCACTGCCCCCACCCCTCTTCCCTAGGAGGAAGCTGATGGAAGGGCTGACCTGCTTTGGTCTGAAGCTGACCAGATGACAAGAGGACACTGCCCTGGGGGACAGGTGCTGGCCCACCTTGTAGGACTGAGAACTTCCTGGGATCAAGGTCACACCTGAAGTCTGTTTAGAATGGGAGTGTGCAGGTTGCTAAAAGTGTCTTCATTAAAAATCCCCATTGACAAACAAAGCAAAGCAAAACAAAATTTCCAAGTCCTCTCAATCAGATGCCATTGAGAGCAAAATGCACACTTAATAACAAAAGTAGGGTTAGGGAACATTTGTTGTGTACCTACTATGTGTCAGAACTTGCAAGTGTTTTCTTATCTCCATAGCAACCCTTCGAATGAAGTTATCACCATTTTGCAAGTGAGAAAATTGAGGTTTAAAGGAGGTTGGCAAGGAGTAGAGAGTAGACTCAGATCTAGCCCATTCCAGCTCCCATATACTGGTTTCTTCCTCCCAGGGGCTCCTTTGTGGTGTCCAGAAGCCCCCACCCTCCTTCCTCCTTTTCCCTTCTCTTCCTTTCTCTTCGCCACAGTGCTCCAGGAAGCAGGAGGTGCTGCACCCTGGGTGTGGCCGGGCAAGGCCAGGGCAGTCTAGCAAGGTCCCAAGCTGAAGTTCATGGAGCCTCCGGACTGGTTCCTTTAAGGGCCTCAGGAATGTGCTCTGGCATGAGAGGGGTGAGGGTGGAGGAGAAGGCATTAGACACATTATGACACCTGAGGTCAAGCAAAAATAGGGGTAAGGGTGCTTGGTTTGGAAAGAGCAGGCCAGTATTGGATTACTTGGAGGAGGTGAGATGGAACCCATCATGTTTTGTGTCTATCCCATGCCAGGGAACTGTGCAAGATACCTTATGTGCACACATGTCCACTCATTACAGCAAAGTGCTGTCATCTCCACATTTTTTTTCTTTATTCTTTTTTCTCTGAGACGGAATCTTGCTCTGTCACCCAGGCTGGAGTGCAGTGGCACGATCTCAGCTCACTGCAACCTCTGCCTCCTGGGTTCAAGCAATTCTCCTGCCTCAGCCTCCTGAGTAGCTGGGACTACAGGCGCAAGCCACCAAGTGCGGCTATTTTTTATTTTTATTTTTTGTATTTTTAATAGAGATGGGGTTTCACCATGTTGGCCAGGCTGGTCTCGAACTCCTGACCTCGTGATCTGCCCACCTCGGTCTCCCAAAGTGCTGGGATTACAGATGTGAGCCACCATACCCGGCCCACTCCACCAGTATTTACAGTGTGACAGGAACTGGGTGCGTGGTGAGCAGGGCAGGAGCGCTCACTCCGTGTGGAGCTGGCCAGCTCAGTGGCAGGACTTGGCTTCAGCTCCCTGCCCCCACGGCTGGCCCTTTCAACCCTCTCAGGGGTGTCCACTGCCCAGCTGCCGCACATCCATCCCTTAGGACGTTCTGTCCAGTCTCTTGACACCCAGGATTGCTGTTACTGCCTGCCAGGACCTGCCAACTCCACCTCAATTCAATGATTCAAGAACCATTGAACTTGGGGAGCGTCGGGGGTGGGGAGTATGAAGAGAAGTGAGCTAAAGGGTACAAACACACATTAAGATAGAAGGAGTAAATACAATTGATAGCAGAGTAGGATGACTCTGCTTAATGTATGTACCTGGGTGATAGGCACTCTGTACACCCTGACTTGATCGCTACACATTGTATACATGTAAAAACTTTCTCATGTAGCCCATACATTTACACGCACACACAAGAATGGTTGAACTTAGGGCAGAAGAGACGGTGTGAGTGGGATGAGCTGCTCCTTCCCTCTCTACTCCTCCCACACCCCATCAACCCACAAATGATGGAGCAAAACAATTTGCCATCGAGGAAGCTCTGGCAGGCTGTTCCCTGGACACATCTAGTGAGACAGCAGGTTGCCAGGTGGGGCTGGGGGAAAAACGTGGGCACAGCTGGTTCATTAATAGAGGAGCCTGACTTGTCAATTCTATGGTCCAGGTCGTTGCGAAGCATCTTGGGTCGGGGCTTTGTGTCTGAGGATGGTGGGGCAGAAGACCTCAGCCCTTGCCCTCAAGGAACTTCTAGTCTAAGTGGAAAAGCTTATTTCCTTTGGCTTCCTCAACCCTCCTGTGAAAAGAGCCCTGGCCTTGGGTTTGAATCCCAGCTCTGCCATTTGTTGGTTCTGTGACCTTAGGTGCATGCCTTAATCTCTCTGAACCTCTGTTTCTTCATCAGTGAAATGCAGAAATGATAATGCCTCACAAGCTGGTTGCACAGATTGAATAACAACGTGAACAGAGCACCGAGTATAATCCCTGGTAAGTAGAACAACTCCATCCCAATACTCAAAGTTCACAAGCACAGTTGTGGCGTTCTGAGCTCAGGGTTATGTCTTCATCCCCGTGGGTGGGAGAACACTGACTTTGACCTGCCACCGCTAAAGGTCCTTCCTGGAATCCCCAGCTTCCTTCCAGCTCTAACATGTTCCATGTGCCGGTTCTCCCACTGATGGGCCTTTGCCTTTAGGTGCTCCAAACGTCCGAGTCCTCCTATGGGCCTGGCAATGTCTGGTGGCTTCCCAAAGCCTCACTGTGCTCTTCCAGCAAATGGGCACAGGCCCAGCACTTCCAGAGGTGATTTGAGGCCTGTTGGCCAGTTTTACCAGGAAGCCCAAGACGCGAAGGGAGCATGATCAGAGGTGGGGAGACAAGCCTCATTAGATAGCTCCAGCGCCGCGGGCTCTGTCACCATGGCAGCCAGCGCTAGCGCAGGCAAGGTGGTTTTTATTACCGAACTTGGAAAACTTTACGGCGGCACCAACAATGAATCTTTATTCTGTTGTTAATAGCGTGTCTCTTATTAGCATGTATCTTTTCCCCTTCTTAATAACCTTTAGTTTCCAAGCCGCATTTATAATTAAGTCATTAATCCCTTACTGGAATTTCTTGTTTTTCAGAAACAGCAAACCAGAGGTCCCGTCTGGCTGGCATGAATGGAAGGGCAAACACTCTGACCAAATTACTCTGGGAATGTCATTCTCATTACTGGATCCTGACCCAGCAGTGAGCTGATAAGCTCTGGGCTGGAGACGCCCTATCTCCAAGGAGCTCCAAACCTGCTCAAGGCCTTTTCTTGCCCCTGCGACTTTCCTGCCAAGCAATTAGCCTCCAGAGGTATCTGAGAGCGGGAGACTGGGAGGAACGGGGTCCCCAGGGATTGCAGTGAGGAGGGCTGACAGGCTGGGGAGGCCCTCCGTTGTGTTTCCAGGGAAAGCCTGTCCAGAATGCCGTTGCCTTCTTTACCTTCGGTGTCAGAGTTGGGGTCCAGCCTGTATCGTGGAGAGTAGGAAGACCTTTACTAGTTGAGCCCTGGGCTTCTGTTAGGGGTTGAATTATGTCCCTCACCACACTCCACATTCATATGTTGAAGCCCTAATCCCCAGTTCCTCAGAAACTGTATTTGGAGATAGAGTCTTTAAAGAGGCCATTAAGTTAAAATGAGGTCACTGGGGTGGGTCCTTATCCAGTAAACCTGGTGTCCTTAGAAGAAGAGGAAATTGGAACACAGACATGCACAGAGGAAAGACCAAGCGAAGACACAGTGAGAAGACGGCCAGCGACAAGCCGAGGAACGGGGTCTCAGACAGAGTGAGAAGATGGCCGTCAACAAGTCAAGGACTGGGGTCTCAGAGGAAACCAACCCTGCTGACACCTTGATCTTGGGCTTTCAGCTTCCAGCACTGTGGCAAAATTCATTTCTTCTGTTTAGGCCACCCGGTCTGTGACATGTTGTCACGGTAACCCCTGAAGACTCAGACAGCTTCCTTCTAGCTCTGGTTCTCCCACAAGTGTGCTTTCAGGCGCTCCGAGGGCTCAGGTGGGGGGAAAGCCAGGTCTCCAGGCTCCTGGCCCAGGGTGTGTTTAGGAGGCAGGGCCTTATCTGACACAAGTATGAGGGGCAGAGAGGTTTTTCTTCTTCAGTCTCCACTAGGTCCTGGCCTCCCTGGCTTCTGTAGGCAGAGACCTAGACAGGGCATTCACCAGAGACTTTGACAGGGAGTCCACGCCCAGACCCCATAGGCAGAGCCGGGAGCTCTGTGCCAGCTTCGCAGGGAGCACCGGGCCCCAACGCAGAGTCAAGAGCTGGCATCAGCACAGGTGCAAGGTGGGGTTGGGAAGGGCATGGCAGCTTGGGGGTCTGCAGTGCCAGGCATTAGTCACAGGTGGCCTGGTATGAGGTAGGTGGGCTGGCTTGAAGATCTAGAAGATGGATAGACACCAGAGACTTGTAGTCCTTGTCTCCCTCTTGCTGTCCCTTGGATATCACCTCCCCTCTGCCCCCAGTGCTGAACTAACCCCCTTCATCTTTTACTTGGGACTCATCAGAGACTCATCATTGCTTTTGATGTGACTTGCCAGCAGCTGCTCTGTCTGCCTCTTCCTTCCTCTCCAGGGTCATTTCGGACACTCTTCCTTCCTGACAACTAAACTTTTCACTGTTTCCCATCATAACATGTTATTTTATACTTCATTTACCTATCCGCCCACCTATCCATTTATCCACCCACCTACCCACCTATCCATCCACCCACCCACTCATCCATCCATCCATCCACTCATCCATCCATCCAGCCATCCATCCAGCAAGCCAGCCAGCAAATATTTGCCTAGTGCCTGCCTTGGGCACCCATGCTGGACTCTGGTGCCACAGTGCTGAGCCCACGCCCAGCCCCTCCCGCCATGAAGCTCACAGTCTAGCAGGGGAGCTAGACATCAGCCCATTCGATGACTTACATCTAAAATTATAAACAGACTTGCAATGAAGGGAAAAATCAGGGTGCGCTGAGCACAGAAAACCACGGGACTGATGGGGTTGGTGGTTGAGATGAGCTCCATGTGGAGGAGGGGACATGGTGTGGGCTGAGACCTGAACTGTGAGTCAGGTGAATCAGAAGAAGGGGAAGGAAGGGTGTTCTTGGCAGAAGGGACCACACGTGTGAAGTCCCTGAGGTGGCTGGGAGCTGGAAGAAAGCCGAGTGACTGCAGCACAGAGTGAGAGGGTGGCGGTGGTATTGGGTTGGGAGCTCCCAGGGGTCGCATCTTCTTATTTCTAGGGCAGTAACTGGTTCATGCTGAGAACTCAGTGGGAACTGAGGAAGGCATGAGTTTGTCACTAGTCATTCTTTGCAGGGGGATGGCAGTCTACTCAGGGACTCTTGCCGCACATCACAGCACAGCCCCCTCCCCCCGCCCCATTTACCATCTCTAAGGGGTGCTGCTAAGGTCGTCTGTCTCCTCTGGAGCCCAGAATCCCTTTGTTCCTCCCTCTTCCACTGTTAGTGTTTCGACAGGTTTTCCTCTAGGCTTTTTGGGTGCAGGTCACTCAGATTTCTGCAGGCCACCCTAGCCCAAGCAGTCACTTTGTTTCTCTGGCTCTGCCCTGCCTGTCAAATCTCCACACATGCTTTCTGGAGTTCTGTGGGTATGTCTGGTGTGTGCCCACAAGCCAGGCAGTTTGATGCTGTGTAGCATCTGTCATGTTTTAGTGTTGCCTCTGGTGATGTCCATGTCTGAGACCTCAGATGTCGAGGCGGGGTGAAAATGCCTCACCGTCACCTCCGCTGAGAGCAGCAACACCTCCAGGTGCCAAAGGGATGTGCAGCGAGCCAGCCACGAAGCTGCCATGTGGGGTTCTGCCAAGAAGGCTGAGAACGCGCTTGTTCTCCATTCTACATGACAGTTGGTAACCCGGACACCAGAACAACTGGCTGACCACCGCTTGAAAACAGTGCCCAGTGTCCACCTGCAGCTCTCTCTCCTTCAGGCTTGGTCTGTGAATTTGGACTGGGGATCCAAATGTTGGAGGCAGGTGGTGTAGGCTCCCCAGTACCCTCTGGGGTGCACACACTCAGGGGGCTTCTCCCCCAAACCTTCATGGAAACCAGCACATGGAAATCGTGACCCCACCTCACAAGATAACCAAGCAGGCTTAAAAATACCTAGACCCTTATATGAACACAGCTCAGGTGCTGACTTCGCTCTAGTATAGAGGGTATTTTAATTTTGTATGAATTGTAATCACTGTGCATTCCATGTTGAGTGCTTTTTTTTACTCTACATTGTAAACATGTTCATATTATTACAGTCTTCTTAGCAGCTCCTTGATAGTTCAGTAAGGGGATGCACCCCTTTTCCTGAGCACTCCGCTATTGTTGGACATTTAGCTGATTTCCAGATTGTTGCTATTTTCAATGATGTGCATGGAACATCCCCTTATATTGGGCTATCAGTACATATTTTCAGAATAGGAATGATCAAGTTGGGAAGTATAAAAGAGTTTGATCCATTAAATTTAATTGCCATCCAACTAGTTTGTAGCAACTCACATGTCCACCAATATTTTCCATGGGTAGATACCAGATCCTTAACTGTAATTGCTATAGGATCTGCCTGGCTGGATTACCTCTCTTCATAATGACAACAATGATTCTTGAAGCTCGGGGTTTTATAAAGAGCAAGGGAATTAGTTAAGGACTGAATGTAGACCATAGAATCAACTGCATAGAGTTTCTAACCAACCATTTAAACATACCTGTAGATCTAAAATAACAAACTATCTATAGCTATAGCGCCTGTGGGGATCTTGTGTCAATGGCACTCTCATCTCCTAGGATGTGTGAGTGAGGAAGAAATCCCTTACTTAGCCTGGTAAGGTGAGTCCCTACCAACTGCCCTGGAACCCCCTTCTGTCATCGGTGGGGGGATCACCTGCTGCTTCTCCATGCTCACCTTGGCCCGCATTCTGACTGATCCACACTGTAGCAGATGCTCCCTCACCTGTACTGGGAAAGGCCTGACAATGGCACAAGAGTTCTTACTCTAAAGTTGTGCAAAATCCACGCTTCAGGGGCGGGGCCTTCATCAGCTGCATTTCTAAAGCTTTGTTTACTTTTGTTCCTATTTGCTACTATTCAGACCTGCTGCAAAAGCTGAAAGTGTGACTGTCCTCCAGTTTAGCAATTGTATCTTCTGCAGGTCCCTGGTACAAAATGACCATCTCTCTCTCTCTCTCTTTTTTTTTTTTTTTCTCATTTTGGTAGTAGGAAGTGTATGTGGACCTTCCCAGCTATTTACAGGAGGAGGAAATCTACTTCTTCTACACACATGGTACCCAAATTTATACTAAGCCGTTTTCTAGGTTGCTTAAGTGCACCCTCCCCTTGGCACAGCAGCTCTGTGCCCTGTGTATGTGTGGGGAGGGAGGTTTAACTCTTTCATAGTACACCTTCGTTATCTATGAACTAAGGTGATAACTTATACAGATGGTCCCCAACTTCTGATGGTGCAACGGCATGACATTTTGACTTTATGATAGTGTGAAACAGTTGCAATTTTCATGTAGTGTACAGTATTCAATTCAACAAGTGACATGAGATATTCAGCACTTTATTATAAAATAGGCTTTGTGTTAGATGGCTTTGTCCAATGGTGGGCTAACATAAGTGTTCTGAGCAAGTTTAAGGTAGGTTATGCTAAGCCATGATGTTCAGTAGGTTGGGTGTATTAAATACATTTTAGAGTTATAATATTTTCAACTTGCAGTGGGCTTATTGGAGCATAACCTCATAACCCCATCATAAGTCAAGGAGCATCTGTACCTGGTTAATAGAAGGAGGGACCGCCCCCGCCACAGGTGGCCATGTGCCTTTTTGAATGGGAAAATTCTTATGATTAATCCTCTTTAACAATAAAAAAGCAAAGCTATAATGGGGGAATGACAGGCTGAAAGACAAGGACCCAGACTACTCCATAGAGGCACATCTCATTTTGGGGCCATTTTTTGGTCATCTGGTCATCCTTGGAGGTGATGGGAAAGGTCATAATTTCCTACTTGGTGGGTTGCATCAGTGACCATAGGTACATGCCAAAGTCTCAGCACCAGGTGAGCAGTTTAGCATAGCAACTAATTCAGACTGGAGTCAGGCTTCCTGGACTCAAGTCTTGGTTCCTCCACATGTAGCTGTGTGACTTTGGTAGAATCACTTTCTGGGCTTCAGTTGGCTCATGTGTAATCTAGATTAACAATATCAACTTAATAATGCTGCAGAAATTAAATAAGATACTTAGTTTGTAAAGTGCTGAATGCAGAACCTGGCATATAGTAGGGACCTAATAATTGCTGGCTATTACTGTAATTGTGAGCATCTCATTCTCAAAATCTCTTCCCCAACACTCCAGCAGTAAATACACACCAGGTACAGTGTCTTACAACTCACAGATGACTTTCACTCCATTAACCCTTTGGATTCTCATAATTATGGAGGAAGACAGTTTTTTTTTTTTTTTTTATTCTCCTGCTCTTGCTATATCATCCTCATCTCTAAAATGTGAACAGTTCCACCTCCCACCCTCCTTACAGGGTTGCAACAAGAATGCCACAACAAGGTCAATGTTAATTACATGATCAGGTCTATAGCATCATACAAATGGAAGTTATGTGAGCATTTGGAGCTGCCATTCGAGCCCGCCAAAGCTAAGTATTTTATCTAACCACATAATAAGTTTCACAGACACAAGCTGCTGCTCTGTCTTCCTCCATGATCTTACACTTGTAGGGCATGTGGCAGACCAAAACAAAGAGAAATGCTGTATTCACGTAGACTTGGATTTCTTCCTCCGTGACTTTGAGCAAGTTACTGAATCTCTTTAAGATTCAGCTTCCTCTTCTTTAAAGTCAAGTGGTACCATCTGTGTCACAGAGTTATTATAAAATTTCGTTGAAATAATTTAGATAAAATACCTGCCCATTTATTCAACAAATATTTACTGAGCACCTACTATGTGCTAGAAATGACGATAGGCAATAGGAATAGGGTGCTGAACAGAGATGGGGACCCTGTCCCCTTGGAGTGGAGGAAACAGATCAGACCATATATAATTGAAGTGCTTTCTGCTGCCAGTAACACAAAACTTGACTCCAAACAGCTTCGATAACCCAGGTATTTAACATCTCACATAATATATTCAAAGGTAAGACTAGCCCAGGGTTGGTGAATTCACCAGCTACTCTATGCTATGAAGGCTAAATCTTTCCATCTTTCTGCTCTGCCATCCTCAGCATACCTATGTTTGTCTCCAGCCCGGTGTCCTCATGGTCACAAGATGGCTGCTGAAGCTCCAGGCTGGCATCCTCACATGGCAAGGTAAAAGGCCAGCCATGCAAAGGACCTTTCTTGATGTCCATTTTTCATTTTCCTTAAAGTGAAATTCACATGACATAAAAGGAATCATTTCAAAGTGTACAATTCGGCGGCATTTGGTACACTCACAATATTATGCAACCACCACCTGTATCAAGGTCCAAAACATTTGTATCACCCTAAAAGGAAATTCCTAAGAAACCTTTCCCAGAAGCTCAGAAGATGTGCCCTCAAGTCTCATCAACCCAAATTGAGTCACATGGTCGTTCTTAAACCAGTCACTGGCAAGGAGTGTGGATTATTATGATTGGCCAGTCAAAAGTCCTTTCTGCCCAGCAGCCCCTGAAGCCCAAAACTACTGTATTCCTGTAAAAATGAATAATGAGATTGTCGGCACAGGGTGAAGCAAATAATAGATACCTAATGTATGCGTCTCTCACATATTAATGAATGTTAGATGAGCAGGCAGAGCACACTCCAACCTGCCAAAATGAAAAAATAAAATGTAACCAAAACAGCCCCTCCAAGCCTATCCCCAGTTAATTTTCAGTGCTTGGAGAAGGCATCTTTGCCATGAAAGAACAGCACAAACTGTTTCGGAGGTGGCAGAGGAATCGGCATCTGGAGCCTGGATGTCTTGCCAGCCTCTCATGAATTAGCCAATTACACTGCTTTTCTGATCTTTTTCACTATCCTAAACCGACTGCTCTTCTATTCTTTTTAAAAAATGTTACTCAGAAACAGTAGACCATATTATGCATTTTGAGACACCTGTTTGCAATCACATTTCCTTTTATGGAACTATTTTGAAGCTTGTTTACAGGCGCTACCTAGAAAGCCAAGATGGTATAGCTAACACCTGCACAAAACCTTCCCCACGCTTCATCCTAAAGGGTGCACTTCCCTTTCTTCTTTGCATTATGGTGACTTGTGAGAACGGTGCACTGTCCTTACTTGTCTGACAGCGCCTCAGGTGCAAGGAACATTCCAGATTATCCCTACAGCTCCTACCAGGATAAATGACTTATTAAGTTGGCACCTCCCCTCCTGTCTCTGTGGGGGTCAAGCGGCCCCTGGTTGCTCCAGGCAACAGGATGTGCTAGAGAGTCCCATCACAGGGAAGCAAAAGCAATAGCTTAGTGAAACAGGGATGGTGACTCATCTCTCATTTCAGAGGCTGAAGTATTCGTTCACTTAGCAAATATCAGTGGAGGTAAAAAATGTGCCCAACACTGTGCTAGGCACCAGGCACACAACACTGCTGCATGGACCCTACCTCCCTGGAGCATAAAGTCCATACTAGTCGAACAACCTTCCAAATATACAACTACACACTGTGGGAAATCTGTATGTTTGCAACATTCAACTGGCCCAGTCCATTACCAAGAAAAACAACAATAGGAGAGATAATGAAGAGTCTCACTGTCAGACAATTGCAAATGCACACAGAATCCAGATAAGGGGCCAATTGGCCATGCCTCCTCCCATTAGCCCTTTTCATGTCCCTTCGAGGCTGCCTCCAAGGAAATTCAGACTTTCCTTCTCAGTTCAGACTTTTCCTTCTCAGTTCAGACTTTCCTTTTGAGTAGTAGTCTTTTGCTAGTAGCTCATTTGCAAATCTCTCTTTTCATAGCTGCATAAGGACGTAATAAAGTAATTGTAGTGAAATCTTAATGGTAGAATCAGAGTTAAGGGTAGGCAAACCTTGACTTAAAAGGCCAGATAGTAAATAGCTCCCACATTTTGCAGGCTGTATGGTCTCTGTTGCAACCATACAACTCTGCAGTTGCATCATGAAAGCATCCGTAGACAATTCATAAACAAATGGGCCTGGCTGTTTCCAATGAGATTCTATTTATGGACACTTCTATTTGAATTTCATGTAATATTCACATGCCACAAAATATCATTCTTCTATAGATTTCTTTTCTTCGACCACTTAAAAACCATTTAAGAATCATTCTTGGCTTACAGACCATACAAAAGTAGGAGGTGGGCGGGATTTGGCTGACGAACCACAGTTTGCCTGTCCATGATCCGACTGGTGGAGATGTGGGTATTTCTTTCAGTTCTTTGAAGTTTTTGAAATTTTCCATATAAAATGTTGGGAAATTGTCTTTTCTAAGTCAATGGCTTGTCTTTTAGCTTTGTTTTGATGTTTCATTTTTTAAAAACAATTTTGGGGGAGAGCATGCTGAAGTACTTTATTTGTAGCTAACTAAACTTGCTAACTTTTTCCTTTGTGATTTGTAACTTTGCATCACCTAGCTATGCTCCTATATTTTCTGTAATCCAGCTGGAATTTACTGTGTGCGTAATAAGAGCTCAGAGCAGAACCGTCCCATTTCCACAAGGACACTCAGTCACGCTGTGCCCTTCGTTACTGGTCGCTCCTTTCCTGCTGATTGGGAAGTTTGTGTCAGCCACCTGCCAGGTGCTCTGCATGGATAGATGTGACTCCGGGCTGTCTCCCTGTCCCTTTGTCCATTCCTGGGACACTTCTCTTTGTTCCTGTCTCCTCGCTGGGGATGGCGACAGCCTTCCTGCCTCTGGTCAGGAGTCCTCATGGTCTGCCTTGAGAGGGTCTCCGCTTTCTAGGTCTCAGACAGGCTTCAGGGAAGACCTTGGTTACGCAAAGCTTTTTGTATATCATCACTTTGCTGCTGTATTAAGCTGATGTAGAGACTGTCCTGACTTTACCTTGTCTAACCAGTACCCCTCCCCACCAGGGGCAAAGAGGAGGAAATAAAAGCAGGGGTTCAGATGGGAAAAGGAAGCTCTGGCCTTTCCACAGAAAAAAGCCAGCAGGGAGCCCCCTGCCCCCCCTCCCCACCCCCTTGCAGGCCATATGGAGCTATAGGGACTGTCCCGCACCTCCTGCCTCCCCTGTGGAGGGTCCCAGGGGCCCCAATCTCCTCACCTGCGAAAGGGAGGGATGGGCCTGGGCTTCTTCGTTCTCAGAGCCCACCAGCATTCGGCCTGACTCATTGAGGACCGTCCCTTTAAGCCACTGGCCTCCTCACAGTCTCCCCAGGGTTTCTCCTGCCTCAAACCTCCCTCCTCAGGGCACAAAGTCAAGCATGACAGGCCTCTGTGGTGGGAACGACCCTGTCTTTGGTTTCCTGGCCTCTCTGCCATCCCTTTGTCCTCTTGAATTCAAAGCCCCTTCTCCCATCCTCTCCTCACCCCTCGGTTTCTCCAGCAGCACCCACATTCGTTCAGTTTATCTCCTCTCCACTGCCCCCCACTGACTGAGGACTGTTGGGATACAGGCAGGACCCTGATCTTGGGGTCCCAACTGTCCCATGAAAGTGTCCTGTAACCTGGGAGAGACACTTCCCTTCTGCAGGCTTGTTTCTCCATTTTTCTTCTGGTAAAATAAATTTTTATCCAGGTGATGTAAAATTTCAGCCTACAATTCCAGCCCTGAAAAGTCCTCATGGCTAACCTGAGCTCAGAGCAGCCCCTCATCTTGGCCAGCCTCCTTCACCATCGCTGCATCCCCTTGGCTTGCCCCTGAATTAAAACAGGTGTCTGAGCTCCTGAAAGCATCCTGGCAGAGTCCAGCTGTAACACGGGAAGGGAGGCAGCCACCTCCATGGTGGGGGGACCCATCTCTTTATCCTATTCCCTGCACCTTCCATTTAATTAGGCGGTGGGATCTCCGTTGCCAAACCCAGCCCCTCCAGCTGCCAGACTCATGGAAACTCTGCTTTGCAATCACAAAGGGAATATTAGAAGGGAGGGCCACTCACAGCCTGGGAGCTCCTGGGGGCTGCCTGCCACCTCCCTGGCTTAGCTCCCTGTTTGAGGCCCCCCATCCTCACTCACTGGTTGCCTTCCCCTGAGCACCCGCATGGTCCCACCCCACGTCTTGGTTCCCTAGTGGAGTGGTCATCCCCCACGTGGGAGGGGGTCTTCTCATAAGAGTTTTGGGACAGGGCCCAGCTAATCCTCTTCTTGGATGGAATCAGAGGATTTGAGTCTTTGATGCAATTCTTTCTGGGAGGAGGAAGGGAGGGGAAGCTGTGCTGCTGAATGGGACAGAAAATGGCCCAAACAGGCCTAGTGCAGACCCCAGAGGGGAGCACTGTTGGATGACCCAGTCAGAGCAAGGGAGGGGACGCCTGCTCCTGGGGTTTTTTTCAATATTAGACTCAGTAGTTTTCAAAAAATAGAAACTGGAAGAGTCGTTGAGGTGTGATTAAGACGGACCTGGATTCACTTCCTGCTGTACATGTAACGAGTTGTAAGACTTTGGGGTCTGTGATTTAGCAGCACTAAGCCTTGGTTTTCTCATCTGTGAAGTGGGGATAAGAAGCATGTCCACCTTGCAGGGCTGCTGCGAGGGTTAGAATGAGAAAGCGTCTGTGTAACATTATCATCACGTGTTAATTCTGGTTTCTCTTGACTTGTGTTTCCAACCTTACAGCAGGTGCTCTAGGTGCCCTGCGAGGAACAATGAGAAGGGCATGCTTTTGAGATCCTCAAGAGGAAAAAGAGTGGAGCTGGCCCGTGCAGGGATGGGATTTCAGTGGGTGGGTCCCCAGGTAGTGAGTGTTCTCACCCAGCTCCACCATGGCACGACTCCAGAAGGTACAGCCCTGGGAAGACTCGAGGAGGCTGGCGCTTGCTTGGCAGCTGCCTGCCTAGCGAAGACCCTATACCCTTCATGCAGCCTAGAGGTGGGGAATGGCTGGGAGCCCGGGGATCTTAGGAGTTCACCCAGAACAGTCCCCGATGTCCTGGCCTCGAAGGCCTCTCCTTCAGTTCTGGACACACATGAGCTGCAGGAACCAAAATTCCCCAGTTGGGTGGGGATAAGGAATGGGATAGCAAGAATAACTGATAAAATTCCTCACCACACTGGAATGAGGAACCACAGACTCAGATTTAAGATGATGGGAATAAAGAAGTGTGTTTCTCATACATCGGCATTTAGGGACTCAGATTCCTGTTAGCCCAGGTGGAAAGTTTTTATTAGCAAGCCCAGAACGAAGTAAATTTTCAGTATATGAGAATAATTCTTGGGGTTCCTCTGCAGAATGGGATATCATCACAGGGTTGATGTGAGGGGTAAGGAAGCTGTTTATTTATTTTCAGTGCTTGGAACAGACTGGTACATAAATAGCACCATGGAAGTATTTGCCATCAATCTTTAATTGTTTAATTTCAGCTCAATTCCTCCTTGTACAGGAAGGGTCCAAGGACTGGAGGGCTTGTTTTGCTGAGGTTGAACAAGGGTATGTGCTGAGGGACCTGTGGTGTCCCCACCACCACATTGGCAATGCCACTGTTCCAGATTAATCTACTGCATGGCACTGGTGGAAGGTCAATAAGCATCTTTGGGCAGCTGCCCACCTACCTGGGGAGCAGAAAGAATTCAGTGGAACCGGGTATGATTTTAAATAGGATGAATTTGTCCTCCGAAAACAGGATGAATTTGTCCTCCGAGGTGGTCGTGGCTTGACCTCACGTAGGCTAGGGGGAGGGAGCAGAGGGTTTCATATGCCTTTCCCATATGCTGTCATCTGTTAGAGCTCAGAGGGGGCAAGTGACCTGGGCCAGGTGGTGCCCTGAATCAGCACCAGCCAGGGAGAGACTTAGGATGATGAAGAGCACTGGAGGCGAGCGAGGGACCACCCTGCCTGTGTGCAAAGATGCTGAGAAGTTCAGAGAGGCAGAATTCAGACAAAATGGAGACACAAGCTGAGAATTAAAACCCTTAGAGTGAACCACAACTAGTTTGGAGCCTGGAGGGGAGCAGGTGTGGCAGGGGGACTAAGGTGTGAGCAGGTAGCGTCTATATGTGAGTCAGGCTGCTAGGACAAAGCCAGTCTGGCGATTCTAAAAGAGACCAGATGCAGGCAGGGCCAGCCCTTGGGAAACAGTCCTTACTCTCTCCCAGCTCTGCGTCCTGGGCCCCTCCAAGACTCAGCTGACTCAGCCAAGTCTGTGTCCCTTCTTAGAGCCTAACTCTGTTCCCCAGCCCTCCCGCCCAATGACACTTCCTAGGACTCATTGCCCAGGAATCCTGCTCAGTCACTGCATTGCCTGGCTCTGACCTGGGATTTCACAGATCAGTGACATTCAAAATGCAGTATAATGGGACACCAGCGTAAGGGGCCAACCGTTTCCTTTGCCAAGTAAGGTCATTTTCAAAACCTCATTATTCCCATTGTTCTATAACTAAGGGGATTCTTTTTTTGCTATCTGAATATTGGAAAGACATAACCTTGGAGTTGTCCTTGACGACCCTTCTCTCCCACCCACATCCAGCCTCTCAGCAGGTCCCAGCTGCTCTGCCCAGACTGCGTCCAGGTTTGGTTGGGATGCTCTTTAAGAAAAAGAATGCCAAATGCCAAAGAGAAAATTAGATATGAGACTGAGTAGTAGAGTAAGAAATCACAACACATCACAAATCACATTTTAAAAAGCTGGTGAAAACACAAACATGACAAAATCCAGGAAAAAAAAAAAACTCACAATATTTCATTGTGTTCACTGATATGCTTTCAAGACACTTTTTTCTTGTATTTTTGACTGCATAGTTTTTTATTCTTCTCTTCTCATGTCAATAATTTTGTGTTTCTTTAAAGAGAGAACAGAAGGCCAGTTCTGTCTTCCTTCTGGTATTGGCCATGGCATTTTGTTTTACATTATTGATCATTTGGAGAACTTTTCTTTCAGCTTCATAACTCATTGCTCTTAGGCAATGTAAATTTTGAGACTGATGCCAAATTTGGGAAACGCTCTATCAAATTTTCTTCCTATATGAGCTGTCAATGTCTCGTGCATCCGTAATTGTATGCAAAGGATTATGGAGTGTATTCCAGATAGGAAAGAACTTCTGTTTTGGTCAGACAGCGATGAGAACCAGATCCCCCACTTAGAAGTATACACAGCTGATGACAGGAAGAATTTTCCTTAGACAAGCTTCCTGCTCACTACATTCAAACCTTGTTTCTCCCCTACCAGGTTTGAATGTAATGAGCAGGAAGCCCATCTAAGGAAAATTCTTCCTGATCTTTCTGATCCACAAACATAATTTGGTTTTATCGAAAACTTCCTGCATTCTTCTTGCTTCTCTCACTCGGTTGCA
This sequence comes from Macaca mulatta, assembly GCF_049350105.2. NCBI lineage: Eukaryota > Metazoa > Chordata > Mammalia > Primates > Cercopithecidae > Macaca > Macaca mulatta. The sequence goes on from NC_133412.1 coordinate 47,462,099, forward strand.
GGCTGCAGCGAAAGTACGCTTCCTTGATGAGTCGGGGAAGTGGATGACACCCCGAGACCCTGGTGACTAACCCTGGCATGCTGCAGTATCTTTTCAAGATGATTGCCTTCAACAAGGGAGAAAAAAATTCTTCCCTGTGGAATTCTGAGCACAGCGAAGACTGGCCGAGGGGAGAGTCTGTAGAGGGAGAGGCCTTGCAGGGCATGCCCACCGGCTTCCTGGCCTGCCTACCCCCGCTGGCTCTGCCCCGAGCAGCTCTGCCTGCTCCAGCCCTGCAGCCGAAAGGGTCACAGGGATTCTCCCAAGAGCTTGCCCCATGCCTGGCTGAGAAGACTCAGCAATCCCTGATGATGTGGCCATGAGTCCATAGCCTAAGGTACAGTCTCTCTCCACCTCCACCCCCAGATTTTGGAGAGTGATTTTCAGATCTCTTCTTTTCTCTAAAAAGTAATAAGAAGTCATTCTCACTTGGGGAAAAATGATTAAATTTCAAATTACTCTGCTTGCCAGATAAGATTGAAATCTCTGGATCCCAGCAGGCCGGAGACCTGTTTTGCACACAGGAAGCTCCAACAGCAACTTATTTGCCACGTAGCAGGTTGACTGAAATGGAGCAGCGTGTTTAAAACTGCATTAAGGGTGGCAAACACGGTAATGAGGGCATTTGTTATACTGTAAGGAGGTTTCCAGAACATGGAAATTACCAACATGGCGATTATGATTGTGAACTCGGTGAGGGAAATCAAATCCATCCACTGCCCCTCTTCTCCTCCCATTAAAAGCCAGAGAGTGAATAGGAACAAGAGGCCTTTCAGGGTCTTTGGGAGGGAGGAGTCCTGGAAAGTTATTAAACACTTTAATAATGCGGGGAGTTGTGGCTTCAGCTCAGGTTTGTGGGTACTTTGATCAAATCCAGCCTCACAGCAGGGCCTGGTTCCCCAGGGAGACCCAGGGAGGAAAAACCAGAAGGCAGGAAAAGGCTGGCTGAGACCAGCCTCAGATTTCAAAGCTCCGTGCGGAGAACGCATTGTAACTGGCTGGTGGTTCCAGTTTTCTTCCAAATGGCTTGAGGGCAGGGCCCAGTGTCTCTTTGCCATTCAGACTTGTCACCAAACTCAGACTGGAAGCAAGTGTGTGTGTGTGTGTGTGTGTGCGCGCGTGCGTGTGTTTGTGTGTGTGTGTGTGTGTGTGTTTGTGTGTGTGTGTGTGCATATGTGCCGAGGACATGCCAAAATCTAATGATGGGTATACATTGTTGACAGTTATGTACAGACAAGCCTGTGTGTGGTGTCCCCACTCATACTTGAAAAGGCATCATTCCCAGAGTTGGTAAGATTGACATCTAATCACCACAGCCACTCAGCTTAATGTACTTAGCACCTTTGAGCCTCAGTTTCCCCATCTTTAACCTTACATCCCCTCCTCAGGAAAGCCTTCCTGATCACCCACACTAGTTAAGGTCCCCGGATAAGAATCCTGCACCTCCATTTAAATGGTGTTTCTCACTCACACCCATCTTTCCTGAGCGGCAGCAAGCTCCATGAGGCCGGCGCCCACACAGGACCAGCCTTCAGTACATATTTGAGTAAGTCCCCCATCTCAAAAAGCTACTCTTATTCAAAAACTTTAATTTTAGGCTGGAGAGAGTCTGTTTTAGTGAATTGATGACCACAATTATCAATTGATGACAGCACAGACACAATGGCACTTCTCGTTATGCCCCTGTACTTTGCATCAGGACTGGAGCCCTCTAACATTTACAGGGCCAGGAGCAAGAAGTTAAATGGACATCCCAGCCCATACTGGCTCCACCCCACTTTCATGCCTGTGGATATTCCCATCTATAATCCACTTCCCCCCACAAACAGCCACCCCTCGAGCTACCCCTTAGGCCCAGGGCCTGCAATCATTGGTGGTGTGGTCAGACTTCAGGGAGACAGATACAGAAGAAGACTCACTCAGGCCCAGGAAGCATGATTTGGGGGTCCTAGACTCCAGCTTGTGATCTAGAAGGAAAAGCCATCAGCTCAGAGTGAGCAGGGCCCCTTTACTCATGAATTCGTGGTCCCCTTCCCCAGTGTACTTCTATGCAGTGCAATGATGATCCTGGCTTCCCCTTTATCTGTATATCCTGTGGACTCCTTCCCCGCAGGGTGCAGAGTGGCCAGAGGTGGCCCTGGCTCTCCCTTTACCCATGGATCCTGTGGACCCCTTACCGCCAAGGTGCGGTATGGCCAGCGGTGGCCCTGGCTCCTGTTGCCCAGGTCTCAGGGTGGTGCAGACTTGAGCGCAGGGAAGGACACCACTCCTTCCACATCATTTAATCTGAAAAGGGACTGTGGAGCCCAGCAGCTTCACATTGGCTGGTCATCCCTTCGGATTGAGCATTGGCCCTACAAAACTTCTCTTTTCAAATGCACCTCTCTCCTGCTGTCCTCCCCATCCCTCTTCTCCTATGCAGGGAGTGGGACAATACACCAGGCCCATTTCTGGCATTGAGGATGGAACCGGGGCAGATGGGAGGTTTAAGGATAAAGGAGAAAACGTGTTGCTTTTTCTTTGTTTGTTTGTTTGTTTGTTTTTGCTTAGCATCCACCCTAACTATGAGTTGAGCGTTTCAGGAGTGGCTTGGGTGGTCAGTGTTGGGGAGTGTGACAGAGCCAACGGGCCATGGAATTTCAGAACATCTTGTGGTGGAAGCGGAGTGGCACACCAGGCAGGGGCAGCCACTCTGCAGTTTCACTCAGATCATGGCTGAGACCCCAGCCCTCACCTTCCAGAGCCTGCAGTTGTGAAGATACGTTCATTCTAAATGTGTCTGTATATTTACACACATCTAAATATGCTTAGCATTTGACCTGCGCATAAGGGGAGTTCAGAAAAATGCCTACTGAACAGAGAAGTAAACAAATGCACACGTGAGGCTGAGGCTGAGGCTGGCTCCCAGCATTGCTGATCCTCAGCCCACCATGTGTCTCATCTTCTAGGCAGGGCTTATGTTCCAAACCAGCCTGGCATCCTCACATGTGGGACCCTCGGCCACAGCCCAGCTTCCTGTTGTAAAGATAAAAGGCCATTTAACGTTTCCCGTAAATTGCACTTAGGCTCTGGATCAAAGGGCCCCGCCGGGACTGCTATTTCAAACCTCAGTTCTCTTAGTGAGGAGCTCCCCGAGCCAGGGCGGTCGATACTGACGGGGGAAGCCTCTGCTGCCTGTGGAGATGCTTAGGCAGACTTACTAGGCCCTTGCCCCCCAGAGGCTTATCCTAAGGGGTTGGCCATCCCAAGTCCATTAGAAGTGCAGATCAGGAGAGGAGAGTCTCTGAAGGCCACGATGCAGGTGTCAGGGAACGAAGGCAGCCAGAGCAGCAATGAAGGACACACAGCATACTGCCCAGGAGCAGTCCTTGAGTTGCAAACCACAGAACAGCTTGGGACTGGATGAGGCAGGGTCCTTGCTGGAGAGATGGCAGGAAACTCATGGGAGGGCCCGTGGCTGAGGAACCAGTCTGAGAAACAGAATGAGAGCCAAGCTAGGCTGGTCCTGGAGCTCCAGACCAGGGGAGCTGTGGAGAGGGATGTTCTTGGACCTGCCCCTACACTCCTACTTCTCACTGGGCTCCAGTGGCAAAGACCTGGGAGGGTTGGGAGCTGAGCTCAGTCTGGGGCCTAGGCCTGCCCCTAGCTGGGGTAAACAGCACCTCTCTCAAGAGCCCCTCCGAGCCTGCACCAGACGGAGAGCCTGGGGGCACTGGGCAAGAAGGGTGTTCTCTGGGCAGCGAGGAGATCAGCGTGGGCAGGACTCAGGCAGGGCCTCTTGCTGGGGGCTTAGCCTCTTGCTGGGCAGTTGGTGTCTTGAGATGGGCTCCAAATGGAAAAAAGCATAAGCACCTCCTCCTTTATGGTTTTATGAGCAAATGTGTGGTTTCCCCCACTGTTGTTTTGGGGACTGTTGAAAGCCTGCTTCCATGTAACCCCACACACCATTTTTCACTACTTTACCCCTCTCCAAGTCTTTTTCACCTTCTCTCTCCCCTGGAAAAGTGGAACAAATCAGGCAGGTGGGCGATGGGATTTTATGAACCCAAGTAGGCCAAAATCGAAAAGCTATAAAGGCCAAGCAGTCTTCAACTCTAGGTACCCAGAGGATTCCTTTACTGTAGAATAGCACCCAGTTAGCTGGTGTGTAGGTGCTCACACCCGTGGTCTCAGCTCTCAGAGGCTCAGGGAGGAAGATCGCTTGAGCCCTGGAGTTTGAGGCTGCAGTGAGCTGTGATTGCGCCACTGCACTCAAGCCTGGGTGACGGAGTGAGACCTCATTTCTGTTTTTAAAACAAAATAAAGAAAAAATAAATGGCACCCAGGACTCCCTAATTGCTGCTTGTTAGAACAGGAAGGCTCGACATTTTAGAATGATTTTCATATGAAATGGTTAATACTTTTAATAATATATAGTCCTTAAATTGAGAACCTTAAATTTGCTGGAAATAAACTTTTTGGAGCCCCTCTTGGATCTCCAGGCCAGCAGGCATTCACTTTTTTTTTTTTTAAGATGGAGTTTCACTCTTCTTGCCTAGGCTGGAGTACAGTGGCATGATCTGGGCTCACTGCAACCTGTACCTCCCAGGTTCAAGTGATTCTGCTGCCTCAGCCTCCCAAGGAGCTGGGATTATAGGCACGCGTGACCACACCGGGCTAATTTTTGTATTTTTAGTAAAGATGGGGTTTCACCATGTTGGCCAGGCTGGTCTTAAACTCCTGACCTTAAGTGATCTGCCCACCTCTGCCTCCCAAAATGCTGGGATTACAGGCTTGAGCCACCACACCCGGCCTCACATCTACTCTTACCAACAGAGACACACAACTGGGGCCGGGAGAGTGGGGATAGAGTCTCCCTTTGTTCTTTCCATCAGGTCAAGAGTTGTCATTGGAAGAGCACCAGACAGGGGATTGAGTGGGTCTGAAGACTAATGTCAGCCCTGTCAGTAAGAGCTGTGGGACACGGGGCAAGTTACTTCAACAAACCCTGGCCAGCCTGAGAGGAGAAGGGGATGGAAAACACTTGGAGTTAGTTCTGAGAATTAAGCGAGATCCTATAGGTAAAACCCCTACCACAAGGCCTGGTGTAGAGAAGGTACCCAGTGAGGTTAATTGAATGGAAAGGTGGGGGAGAAGGAAAAGGGTGGGCTGGCGGATCCCTGCATGGTGTATAGCGTCCCAGATCCTACCAGACCTGTCAGCTGCTGCCTGAAATTCTGCCATTAAAGCATCTTCCCTTTAGCCTGAAGCACTGATCCCAATTAAAATGCTAATTATCTCCAAGGGTGCTACTTTTTAATTTTTTTTTTTTTTTACTAGTTTATCATTGACCCAGAGTGTGAATGAGGGATCTGAGAGCTGCATTTCATGGACAGAGGATGGAGAGGACAGCCTATTCCCCCAACAAGCCCATTTCTGCAGCCCCTTGGCCATCATTTCCCATTTGGTCCCTACCTTGGTTGGGGTGCCCGTCTCACGAGCACCTGCCTCCTCCACACCCACTCCAGCTGCTGTGCTTTTGGGCTTGTCCTTCCCCCTGCCTGGAATGCCCTCCTTGCTCCTCTCTGGCCCACCCTCCAAGGCCCAGCTCAAATCACACCTCCAGCTCACAGCTCTTTCACCTTCCTCTCCTCCAGGATATCATCACCCCCATCTGCTTTAGCCGTTAATGAAGGATGACAGTGTGCAGTGCGATGATGATTCTGAGAAAGGCTTGTGTGTGGATAGCAGCTGCAGTTCCCAGAGGTCTTCCACAGACAGTATAGATCACAAGGCCAGTGCCATGTGAGAGAGCATGGTCCTTGGAGTTGGGCAAACTGCTCACATCCCAGTTCCACCACCATGGGAACACATGCATTCATCAACACCTCCAAGGCCCAGTCTCCTCCCCTGTAGGATGGAGAATCGGCATGAGGAATAATGTGAGAATGTAGATAAAAGGCCTGACATTTAGTAGGGTCCCAGAAATATTAGCTGCATCCTCTTTGTCATGATAGATGATAACACTCAGCCTGAGCATTATTATCCCCATTGGACAGATAGATAAACTGAGGCCCATGAAGGTAAAGAGACTTCTCCAAGGTCACATGGCAGCCTGGTGCCCGAGTCAACCCCTCCCTGGCTCCTGCTTCCTGAAGTGGAGCTGTCTGGGTCAATTAGGCCAGTCGCGGGGTGCAGGAGGATGTGAGGTGACCAGAAATAAGAGGCAGCTGGAGGGTACAAATCAGCAGCCCAGAGAAGGCTCTGCTCTGGGGATTAATTAAACAGAGGCTTTCATGTCGTCTCTCTAACACGGTTCTCCGTCTCCCACAGTTTTGCTGGAGTGGAGTTAATCTCGGTTTCTCTCTGCACTTCAGCTGTTGATGCTGAGGCGATTATGAAGTGAGCAGCTGTCACCTTGGAGGGGAGGGAGCATGGGGCAGAATCAGGTCAGCACTGTAAGGGTCTGTGTTCCTTTTTTACAGGTGGGGAAACTGAGGCTGGAAGGGACTGGCCAGAGGCTTCTTTGCAAAGAGCTCTACATGCCCGGGAACTGACTAGCTGGGAACTGACTTGGGCAGGTGAAAGGAAGTCCAGGAAAGAAAGTCAAGACCTCATGGAAGCCTGTGTTCATTCCTATGGCCATTCTCAAACATTTACCCTGGGGCCCAACTCCCTACTAGGCCAGGGAGCCCAGGGGGAATGCAGAAAGGCTTTCTTGAGCAAGTGCTGCTTCTTGCTGAGACTCGGAGGACAAGTAACATGTTAGCTGGAGATTTTCATCCTGAGCACTAGAGACATTTGGGGCTGAATAATCCTTCGCTGTGAGGGCTGCCCTGCACATTGTATTATGTTTAGCAGCATCTCCGGCTTCTGCCCTCTGGACGCCAGCAGCACCACCATCCTCCCGCCCCCCCCACCAGTCGTGACAACCATAAACATCTCCAGATATTACCAAATGTCCCTTGGAGAACACAATCACCTGTCATTGAGAACCCCTAGATAAATTAAGGAGGGGCATTCCAGATAGGGGAAATCCCATAAGACACAGGAGAAGATTTGACGCTTTTGGGGAATCACAAGGTTTGTCCACTATGAGTGAAACATTCCTTCAAGGCTGTGGGGGTGGACGCAGAGGAGGTTGCAGACATCCTCAGGGATCTAATGAAAGTCATTGTGTGCTCAGCTCAGGCTCCTGTAAACTGTTCTGGAAGTTACTGTTCTCTAATCTGACCTCTTCAGCTGACAGCAGGTTTCTTGTCTTATCCACCTGTGTGTTGAAGCCTCACCAAATACCCTGGGGGTTGAGCTTTTGCAGGAACTCTGAGACCGCATTGTCTCTGTGGGGGCTGCACACACAGCTGGCAGTTGCGCCTTCACCTTTAGAATAATCACAAGCATCCAGATCACACTGTGTCCCTTTCCTGATGCAGTTGACATAAACTAAAAGTTGATTTGTTTAAGTGATGACACAAGAGAGAATGTAGGCTAGAAGAGGGGAAGGGTGCAAAGGCATTTTACTACCATCCAGGCATGAGGAAGCTGATTAATTCCCACTTAATGAGTCCATTAGATTCCCTCTTCAATCAAAACATCTATTAGAAAAGTCACCTATACCAGATGGATCAAGGAAACAGATGTTTTCAAACCTTGACCAAAGATTAGCCAATGGAGTCTTTTAATTGATGCCTGCCTGAGTGCCTGTAAAATAATATTCACTTTAGGAGGACCAGTTTGTCCACAATGTGTTCAGCTAAAGACATTGCATGAAGCGAGTCACCCCATGTTAGTCTCTACCTAATTCCCAACCCAAATACACTTGACTATTTTGGTCTAGACCACACTTGATCATCACAAACAGCCATCAAATCCCTCTCCTCTCCTATTTACGGATGGAAACAGCTGCTGTATTTGCATGCCCTGCTCCTTAATATAAACACAACTCTGATTTCCTAACTTTCTTTGGGGAATTCCTCCTAGGCGTCCATGTTTATTTATGAAGCTGGTGTGGAAATACAGCAGGCACCATTGTATTTTCTGCGGGTTTAGTTGCGGTCAGCCGTGGAGTGCTAGCATTACTTGGATGAAGGAGTAGAGCACCCCAATGACAGTGGGCCACCCCTGTCTCCCAGGCATCAAGGCTCCACCCCCAGGCCAGGATCAGATTTTCCTCGAAAAGGATCCTTGAAAAGGATCTGCGTGCCGTGGATTATCTTATCTTTTGTTTGCTTCATTTTGCTTTGCCTGCCAGGAAGCTCAGAGGTTAATCAGATCTTATTCAAGGCTCCCAAAGAGTTCTTTCTCCCAGTTCTCTAAATGGCTTGGGAAACCTCTTTGGTTTATTTCTTTCTCTTTTTGGTTACTTTATATATGTATTGCTATTGTAAACTGCCTTAAATACATGCAGGAAGTAGATGTGGTATAAGTCACGAACAAATAGACCTCAAATGTGCTAAACATTTCCTCCCACCTCCATGAAAGTGCAGTTATTTTTTCTCTTTTTTGCTGGAGGATTCCCTCTGTATTAAAGAGCTGATAAAAATGGTGAGACAGAGTGTTTCCCTGGAATGGACCATTTCTTCTTGGAAAAAAGAAGAAATTCACATTATGAACTGCCCAAAGTCATTTGCCTATATTTGCAACCCAGAAAGGAGAACACCAAGGTCCAGAAAAAAGAGAAAGATTTTTTTCTCAAGCCAAGACTGGAGTCCGTGTCTCCCAGCAGCTCCCAGCCTGGGGCTCCATGCATCACTGCCTTGCGATATCCATGGGGCTGATGAGGCACTGCCAGTCAGTGAGTTAAGAGAGACCTACTCAAGCCAGTGTCTTGTTCCAACAGGGAAGTTCTACTGGAGGGAATGTCAAAGGGAAATCAGAGATTTTAGCAACCCAGTTCACTGCTTAGGTTCTGAGCACATGGGAGGACCTCAGTTGTGGCATTCAGACAGCTTGTTGTCAGCCTATGTTACAAAGCCTTGTGTTGCAATGTGACAGAACAGGTTGGGAGAAAATAGGCCCAGGCTTTTAACCCAGAAGGAGAGGGCAGCAGCTTCTAAAGTTCAGGTAAGGTTAAGAATCAACCCCAAAAAGACAATCCTGGCTTCTCAGATTGGGACATCTGGGCCTACCTTCTGTATGATGCTTGGATTTCCTATAGTAATTTGACCATGTGTTTACCCAGTCTCACCTTGACCATCTCCAGGGACAGAGAATTCATCACCTACACAGGGTGTTGAGCCAGCTGAAACAGAGAAGAATAGGTAGGTGGCAAATGTCCTGACTCCCAGGGTCCTGGGTCCCCCAGGTCAAAGAGATGTAGTGAGAGAGCATTTGGGTGGTGTATACTTCTAGAACAAAGGGAACTCCCCAAGCTGTCTTCTGGGACCCTGCAGATCCCATGGGTACTGGCCAGAGCTGGTCCCCCCTGATTAAGGCAGCCATGGATCACCTCTCTCAGGAATCCACTGTGCAGTATCTGGCCTGCCTTAAGAGATGAGAGTGGGATGCTGAGGGCTGTAGCCAGGAAGAGCCAAAATAAAGGCTGGAAAATAAAGTTGCTTTTTATCCTAGACATTTTCTCTGTGAGAGGGGGATCAGGAATTAGGTTTGGGAGGAGTGAGGTACAGGACTCTGATTTGTAGTTTCTGATGATTCCCATGGTGTATTAGTCTGTTCTTATGCTGCTGAGAGACATACCCAAGGCTGGGAAATTTACAAAAGAAAGAGGTTTAATTGGACTCATAGTTCCACATGGCTGGGGAGGCCTCACAATCATGGCAGAAGGCAAGGAGGAGCAAGTCACGTCTTACATGGATGTCAGCAGGCAAAAAGAGAGAGCTGCTGCAGGGAAACTCCTGTTTTTCAAACTATCAGATCTCATGAGACTCATTCTCCATGACGAGAACAATGCAGAAAAGACCTGCCCCCATAATTCAATCACCTCCCACCAGGTTCCTCCCACGACACGTGGGAATTGTGAGAATTACGATTCAAGATGAGATCTGAGTGGGGACACAGTCAAACCATATCAGATGATGTAAATAATCCCACCAGGGTCAATTTCCAGCTGCCCATGTGAGGCCGCTGATGCAGAACTGGAAAGAGAGACTAATAATCATCTTGCTAGCAGATCCCAGCTGGCCCCAGCACATCACTGGGTGAATCCATGGCCTGGTCTTAGTCATTGCTCTGATTCTAACTTGCCCTATACATTCTGGCTTGGTTTCCACATCTACACAACAGAAGTAAGAACAGCTGTCTTCACATGCCCCACAGAGGTCATCAGGTAGTTTTTGGAGAACTCTTCTTAGAAAACAATAAAAGAGTTTTACATTATCACCAAGTTTGATCTTCTGAGGCAAAATAAATAAAATGCACAAGAGTATAACTATCAAGATGGAACAAAGAGAGAAGCCTAGTTTTGAATCCAAAACCCCAGCCTTGAGTCCAAGTGATTACCTGTGAAACCATGGGCCCCAGCCTCCCCACCTGTGAAATGTGTGTCCCACTTCACACCGTGGCAACCTCCAGGGGTATCATGAAACCCAGGGGGATTAAAGAAAAAATATACATTTTCAAGAGCCCATGTATGGGAGAAGGAGATGATTGTATCATTAAGACAGATGCAACAAAAAAGAGGGCCAGCCCAATCATCAAAGGGACAATTTATGCTCCAGAAAATGAATCCCTAATTATTCCTTTCAGTTCTAAAGAAACAGGGGCCCAGAAGAGAAGCCAGCAGCTCATCCTTCATGTGACTGTTTAAGCCTGGACCAAGAAGAGGAACAACTGTACATACACGGGCAAGAGTTTGAATATCTAATTTGATGGGGCTTATAAATTGGCAGTTATTCAAATGTTCTCATTTGCATATATAGGGTTTAAGGCTACATGATAATTCCTTAATATTTTTTTCCATGGTGCAGAGTAAGGACTTTAGATCTTTCTCCTTCTTTTCAAGGGTTTTCAGGAAGGGATTGAAAAAGCAGCTAAATGGAGCCCAGGCTGCCCCTGGGTACACCAGGATTTGGGTATGGGGTTTGCACCCAAGAGATGCCCAGCAGCCCTTCTCTGGGGCAGAAGAGGTGGCATCACAATTGCTTTCCTATGCATCTGACCATGGCTTCCCAGCTTGTCAGTGCCCAGCTAGAGCACCTCCCTTGTTTCTGAGGGTAGCAGAAGCTCTTGGCGGGCTTCTCTAGGTCCAAGTAGAGCAGGGACTCTCAAAGTGGGGCCCCCAACCAGCTGCATCAGCCCTTCCTGGGAACTTGTTAAAAATGCAAATTCTCAGGCCCATCCAGACCCCTTGAATCAAAAACTGGGGGTGGGGTTCAACACTTGTGTTTTAGCAAGTCCACCACGTGATTCATTCATTCATTCATTCATTCATTCATTCATTCACTCATTCATTTAGAGACAGGGTCTCACTCTGGCTCCCAGGCTGTAGTTTCATGGTGTAATCACAGCTTATTACAGCCTCGACCTCCTGGGCTCAAGCAATCCTCACACCTTAGCCTCCCAAGTAGCTGGGACTACAGGTGTGCACCACTGTGCCCTGCTGATTTTTTAAAAAATATTTTTTGTAGAGATGAGATTTTGCCATTTTGCCCAGACTGGTCTTGAACTCCTGGGCTCAAGTGATCCTCCTGTCTCAGCATCCTAAAGTTCTGGGATTCCAGGTATAAGCCACTGCACCCGGTCCTCACCAGGTAATTCTGATGTGTGCTCAAGTTGGAGAGCTGCCGTGCTACAGCATCCCCGAGCATCCCCGACATGGGAATCTGTTTTACATATACACAGCTTAAGCTTACACAATCATTTGGGTTCATTTCCCAAGGCCAATTCCAAGTTCTCATCCAGTGCCCTTTAGGAATGGTTTTCACTTCTGGCAAAGGAGGAGGGAGAATCCTTGTTTTCCTTCAGGAGGGGAAAGGAGGAGGAAACCCCGTTCCTCTCATGTTTGGTGGCCTGGGTGTCAGCAGGCAGCAGGGGACCCTCCTGTCTGATCTCATGCTGCCCTTCCTCACAGGGTGGGTGGTGAAGCCCAGGAGGGCTCCTGTCTTGGATGGATGGAAGTAGCCCTAGGTCATAGCTGAGGAACCTCGAAATTGCTGGAATTTTTCAGCCCTCTCTGTTGGGCCCAGGCCCTGAGAAATGCCTCTGCCCTCTATTACTCAACACCCTGTGCCAGGTGCTCAACCAGATAGTGGGCCCAGAGCAAACCTGGGTGGGATGGGCCCATCCTTAAGGAATGTGCTGCCCTGCAGAGGAGGTCCTGACAATGAGTGATTTCAATCAAGAGCTGAGAGCTCTTGTAGGGGATGTGCAGGTGGTCTTGGGACCAAGCACCAGGGAAATCCCACCTGGTCCAAAGGTCAGGGAATGCTTCCTAAGGATGGTGGGAGGAAGACAAGTGGTCAGTGTGGCCAGAGCTTCATGTTTAAATAGGCCCAAGAAGCAAGTGAGATTCTAGAGGCAACAGGGAGTGTTTGAAATGTGCTAAACAGGGGAAGGAGATAATCAGATTGATGTTCTGCAAAGGCCACACTGGCTACAGGGTGGAGCCTGGGTCAGAAACAAGGTTGGAGGAAGAGATCTCAGAGAGGGCCTGTTAGGACAGTCCGGGAGAGACAGGATGGCAGACTGAACAGGAAGTGGCAGTGAGATAGAGAGAAATGATGCTCCCTAGCCACAGATGGAGTTGCCTGGAGAGGGAGGTCCTCTGAATGTTGTGGTGAGAGAGGGACTTTGATATGGTTTGACTGTGTCCCCACTCAAATCTCAAATTGTAGCTCCCATAATTCCCAGGTGTCATGGGAGGGACCCAGTGGGAGGTAATTGAATCATGAGGGTTGGTCTTTCTCATGCTGTTCTCATGATTGTGAATAAGTCTCATGAGATCCAATGGTTTTATAAAGGAGAGTTCCCCTGAACATGCTCTCTCTCACCTGCCACCGTGTAAGATGTGACATTGCTCCTCCTTTGCCTTCCACCATGAATGTGTGGCCTCCACAGCCACATGGAACTGAGAGTCCACTGAACTTCTTTTTCTTTGTAAATTACCTACTCTCAGATATGTCTTTATTAGCAGCATGAGAACAGACTAATACAGGCTTTCTCCCAGGTATCTGACTTGGGCATCTGAGAAGCTGCAGAGCACTTATCAGAGCTAAAAAGCCCTGCATTAGGATCAGGTTTGAGTTGCCAGATTTGTCTCCTAGACAAATGGTCCTGCCTTAGCACTCTGAATAACTGGATTTGTAGTTGTGGTCTTGGCTCCCAGTGCAGGTAACTGGATGGGGTCATCCCAGTCTGGGCTGGACATGCCAAGCAGCAAGGGTGGGCTACAGTAAAGACAAGGGATGGAGACTCAGGTCACCAGAATGGAAGAGGCAGTCAGAAAAGCTGACTCAACAGGATGAAAAGGAAGATGTTAGGATCATATAGGTGAGTCCCAGAGAGGAAATATGGAGCCTGGATACAGATCGGGATAAGGAGCTGGGATTGAGGTTCTCTGGGCTGGACCTAGGGTAGAGTTGGTAAGCTCAAGTAGGCCATAGACAACTATTTGCCAACTGCTTAGGGTGGTCCATGATTTCATCAAGTAACCAGGCTCCTTCCAGCTCTCTGTTCTGCCAGCCCCAAAGTGTGGCCCCATTCTCTTATTCACAAGATGACTGCTGGAGCTCCAGCTATCATGTCCATGTTCCAGACAGAAAGATTCTAAGAGGAAGGAAGGAACAAAACTCACCAGACATCTGAGTCAGCCCTTTCAGGAGCTTTCCTGGGGACCCCACCGGATGACTTGGAGAGGTTGGAACAGCAGTTTTTTTAGTTAGGCACATGCTACCTCCAAAGTATAGGGAGAGTAGAATGGATATGAGGTAGGCAACTAAAAATTCTCTGCTGCAGAAGGAATAAATAGGAGAAATTAGCATATTTTCCTTATTAGATTTTAGTTTTTAAAAATTAAAACTATTATAAAGGTTGCAAATACGGTCAATGTATTAAGGAAACCAAGAGTATCTTAGGCCGAAATCATTCATTTGAAAGGAACAGAAAGCTACTTGGTTGCTTTAAGTAAAACAGAATTTATTGTAAGGATTCATGGGAATATTCCAGATACTGAGGACAGGAAGCTGGTGGGCCCATGAGGCTTTGCAGCCAGAAACAGGGAACCTGGCTCAAGGTTTTGATTTCCTCTTCCCTTCCCCTTTTTAGGTCTCAGTGGGATTCTGTCTCCAATTCCCCCCGACCTTCTCATCTGCCTCAGATTCTTTCTGTACCCCTCCCTCTAACTTCATCCTTCCCTTCCCCACTTCTCTTTCTCCGCCTCTCTATGTCTGTCACTGTCTCTCTCTCTCTCCTTCTTTGAATTTTGGCTTTCTCTCCCTTGTGTATACGGCAGAGAATGGTCACCCTGCTCTGCCATTTCAAGTGCCAACAGGAAACGTCTCCAGGACCCCGTTCCAAATTCCCTGGGTGTCTTAGTCTGCTTGTGCTGCAGTAACAAAATGCCTGGGACTGAGTAATTTATAAACAATAGAAACGTATTTCTCATAGTTCTGGGAGCTTCTTCGTCCTGGTTTGGTGTCTGATGACGGTCTGCTCTGGTGCCTTGCTGATGTGATGTGTGCCAGAGGAGATGAACTCTGTGCCCTTACATGGCTGAAGGATCAAAAGGGCAAAAAAAGGTCCAGCTATTTCCCTACAGGCCTTTTATAAGGTGACTAATCTCATCTAGGAAGGTGGAGTCTTGATGACTTAATCACTTCCTAAAAGCCTCGTCTTAATACTATCACACTGGCCATTAAGTTTCAACATGCAAATTCTAGGGACACATTCAGACCACAGCACTGGGATAGAATGTAAGATAACCCAAGCCTGGGTCAGATGCCCACCCACCTGTTTCAGTAGTTGTGCTTCAGGTGGGGCCATCAGCAGAAACTGGGGGCAGATCACCTGGGGTGCTCAGGAGGGCAGGCAGGCACTTAGGCTGTACGTCCCCACAAATACCTGAAGACAGCCTTGCTCTCCTCCTCGTGCTTAATGAAACACTAGCTTTCCTTCCGGGTTTATGGAGAAAGCTTCTCCCTAATGAGATGTCCCTTTCCAGAAAGGCTCTATGGTTCTAGGCCAAGTGACTTCCACACTATTCTTGACATGTGTTCCTACATTTATTTCCCTCTTCCAAAGGCTGGAGAGTCAAAGCCAAGTAGAACTGTCCTTGTGTTTAGTGGCTCCTAACAGGGGAGGAAGGTAGACAGGAACACCCATCGCTTTCAATAAAATCCAACTGTGGTTTCACATGCTGCATTGTTTGCACAAATAGATTGAGAATACATTAAACAGCTGGGAAAGACATTGTCAGCACCAGCAGAAGACAGAAGTCTCCTCAACAGATTCTCCATGCATTACGTAGGCGCGGGAGCGAAAGTGAGAAATGCTGACGCTGGCCAGGGAGAATGAACCACAGCTGATAACATTAAGCAAACTGGCTGAGACCTAAGGGATTCTAGCGAATGACATGACAGAAAATAATAAAATGCAGCAATTGGACTTGAATTTCCCAGCAGCTCAGAGTCAACAAGTCTTGATAGCACCAAAGCTGGGAAGAAGCCCGAGGCCACTATAGACAGCTGAACACGTCAAGCCAAGCTTAGAGAGTGAATTACATCTCATTGGAGTGACGCTATCTACTCTTTGCCCTTAGAAAGACTTTTTTCAAGTTGAATTTGCAAAAAAAAAAAAAAAGAAAAAAGGTAACATATGCAAGTGTTTAAAAATTGTTTTGAAATATAATTAATTTCTGGCTTATTTTCCCAAACAATCCAATTTCTTTTTTTTTTTTTTTTTTTTTTTTTTTTGAGGCGGAGTCTCGCTCTGTCACCCAGGCTGGAGTGCAGTGGCCGGATCTCAGCTCACTGCAAGCTCCGCCTCCCGGGTTTCCGCCATTCTCCTGCCTCAGCCTCCTGAGTAGCTGGGACTATAGGCGCCCGCCACCTCACCCGGCTAGTTTTTTTGTATTTTTTAGTAGAGACGGGGTTTCACCGTGTTAGCCAGGATGGTCTCGATCTCCTGACCTCGTGATCCGCCCATCTTAGCCTCCCAAAGTGCTGGGATTACAGGCTTGAACCACCGCGCCCGGCCCCAAACAATCCAATTTCTTAAAATTTCCAAAGAGTATATATATATTCCTGGTTATATAGTTTTTAGTTATTTTTCTCTATGGAAGAAAACTTAACTCTATGCATCTACCCATTTTACCATGCTGAAGCACCACTAATAACCTCCTGACTGACACCAGCAGGTACCAGGAGACAGAGTGAGAATTCCCAGCCTCTCAGCTACTAGACCAATGGTGCAAACCTCGCAAAAGAAATGGTGCTCCCTTCCACATTGGTTCCACAAAAACACACATATGCACATTAAAATGCTAATACATTAGCCAACTGGGTAGTCAGAGAGAAATTTAACAATGCATTCCAAGAACCGTAAGAATGTGTTTTCCCTTCAATCCTGATCATTTATCCAAAGGGAATAATATTCCCACGACTACCAAAGAAAAAAGCTAGGCTGGACACAGTGGCTCACACCTGTAATCCCAGCATTTAGGAAGCTGAGGAGGGCGGATTACTTGATCCTGGGATTTCGAGACCAGCCTGGGTAAAAATGGGAGATGAAAAAATACAAAAATTAACCCGTGTAGCAGCACTCAACTGTAGTCCTAGTTAATCGGGAGGCTGAGGTGGGAAGATCGTTTGAGTCCAGGAGGCCGAGGCTGCAGTGAGCTGTGATCATGCCACTGCACTCCAGCCTGGGTGACAGAGCAAGACCCTATCTCAAAAGCAAAACAAAACAAAAAAGTGAAAAGGTGTATATTATAAACTTTGCTTTAATCTAAATGGAAAAGTGGAAGTGTGTATTCACTAATGTTTCAGTTTAGGCCAAGCGGGAGACATTATTTCCTTCACCAGGTAGAGCAGTCGGGATCTGGAGTGTAGGTGGCCATGGACTGGTGGGGCCCCACCTATCTAAGCTCATAAGCCACCCCCGATCCAATATGTTAGGTGGGCAATATCGTCCCTTGCAGATGAGGATTCACTTTCCAAGTTACTGGGAGTGGCAGGATTAATTTCCAGCCCAGTGTTTTCCAGAGAGCTGCAAGGCACTCCATTATTCCTGGAAACTCTGCCCTTGGCATTGAGACGTGCCATCTGGGGCTCCTCTCAGTTTTGAAAGGAGGGAAGACAATATCATTTGATACCTTATCAAAGTGTACTTTGTAAAAAGAAAAAAAAAAAAAACAAGTTCAAACACATTAGGTTTTTTTCCTTTCTTTTCCCCCTCCTTTTATTAAGCACTTTATATTCTCTAAGAAGTTGGCACTCATTAATTACAGCGGTGGTAATTATAACCCACTCGTATTTCTGCAGAGCCCTTCTGAGGAGCTGAGAGTCCTTTATAAATATGAGCTCATTAATCGTCCCAGCAGCCCTGCAGGTAGAAGACAGCTACTGTCCCTCAGAGTCTGGGGCTCCAGGGCTGCCTGAGCTGGGGTAGGGGGGCTACAGGTGCTCTAGTGCCCACGGCTTGGGCTGCCTGAAGCCCTCTGCAGCAACAGCCACTTGCTTGAGGCACTGAAAGTTAAAGGCTGCCGGGTCACTAGCTTCAAGGGCTTCAAGCTGTCTTGAAGTTCCAAAATCAAAGCTGGCAGCCTAGCTCCCCTCCAAAGCATACCCACAGGACAGGGTCAAAGACAAGAGCCAGCAGCCTCATCCTGGCCCCCGCATGGCCTGGCGCTTCCCATCTCTGCACTTTTGCTTAGGTGTGCCCCGTGTTTGTTACGCTCTCCCTCTTTTAAGTTAGTTTTACTCTTCAGCTGAAGTTCTGCTGGGTTCTACAGTATCTTCCCCTGCTGTCCTCCACCAACATGGGCAGTCTGAAGTCCTCATTTTGCAGGTAACCCTAAGCAACGTGACCTCTTCAGGCTTCTGTCTTGGCTTGCTAGTGATTTTCTAAATTGTGATTTGGCACTCCTTGAAAGCATAGTCAGGTCTTTTTTCCCACTGGGAGCCCCTTGAGGGAGGGAAACATCTTTCCCATGCTTCTGGGAGCTCCAGGGACAAGTTCAGGGTTCCGTATACTGTAGGGGGTCAAGAATTATTGACTGATGGGCTAACAGGGCCGTGAGTGGCTGTTCCCTGGGAAGCACTGACAGAGGAGATGGGCTGGGGGAATCAGAAGGCCACTGCCCCCTCCCCTGCTGCATCTCACCCAGCATGCCATGAGCCTCCAAGCCAGAGGACAGCACCTCCTACCCTCCAAGGCCATGGTTTTCACATCTTCAGATCTTATGTGAGCAGCTCCTTACCTGTCCCACCAGGTTTGCCTGTAATGTCAAACAATGCTTATCCTTCAAGCTGATGTGCAAATGCCATCTCTTTAGTGAAGTCTTCTTTCCTGAATTTATTCTTCTTGCATGAAAAACCATTGCTTTGCTCTGACCCTGCACAACATATTACATAGGTAATCCTCCAGATTGTGGCTTTACCATGTTCTAACTGCATGGCCTTGGAAAGATCTACACCTCCACAGGCCTCTGTTTCCCCATCTTTTTGATGGTAATCACACACCCACTATGAGTGATAAGAGCCAAAATGGAGAGCTAGGTGCCTGGTGTTTAGTATCCATCACAGTTTGTGCTCTCTGCCACAAGAAGCATAAGGATGGTGGTTAGTTCATTGTTAGTGATGGGGTGACTCCCAAATCTCTTGGTTTTTAAAAGGTTATCAAGTGATTCTGATGTGCAGCTACATTTGGAGACCACAAGTCTAAACCAGACTGTGTAAGAGAGAAAACAGGGTTCCAGAAAGTGGGGGTGGGGAAGAAAGGTCAACATCACAAACAAGGGTTGTGTCAAAGGTGAGACACATAAAGCCCAGGGTTGGAACCTTCTATGTCACCCAACGAGCAACATGTCTGATATTCATATCCCATTAAGTCTTTGATGAGCCTGGCTGCTCTTTTTATTTTTATTTTTTAAATTCTATTCATGTAATGTGTGATTACCTTCTCATTATAAAATAATTACCACAGATAAATCAGAATTGCCCTTGACACTCATCATTCACTCCCTCTCCACTGTTCTCAGGTTTTCTTTGTAGTATTTCAGGACTTTTTTAGTATATTCAATTATTTTTTTATTTTATTTTGAGGATAAACGAGGGTATATGGAGGACTTTAAAAAGATCATGTTATACTTGTGGTATTAGTCTCAATTTAATATTAAACTTGACTTCCCTGTCTATATCAGATAATGGGTAAAATTGTTAGTTGGGGTAGAGTCCTATTCAGTCACAGCCACAGCTACCACCCAGTGGACACTCTATTTAGGAAATGTTGCTGAGCATCTGCTGAAATCCAGGCATTAGGCATTATTCAGAGTCCCCTGAGTTATGCTAAACTCAGTTTCCCAGGTTCCTGCCCATATTTCTCCATCTGTATTTCTTCATCTCCACCAGGATGTACTAAGAGTCCATGCCAATTGCTTTACTGAAATTAGATCTCTTATATTTATTGTGTTTCTCTGATTACCAGTCTGGTAACCTTGTCACAGGGAGCTTATTTTTACATAGGCTTATTTTGATTCACCTATACTTTGTAAAGCCATCTTTGCCCCTAATGATCACTATTTCATTTTCTAATTGCTGATAACTTGTGGCTTTAATCACTTATGCTACAATACTGCCCTAGATCAGTATCAAACTCATAAGCACACACTATTTCCACTTATTATTTCCATAATGAGTGGAAAACAAATTTCCGCTTATTATTATTTCCACTTATTATATTCCACACTATTCACCACTGGTGAATTTCTCACCAAAAGCTGAGAAATTTAGCTTTTCTCATCTCTTCAGTCCTTCATATTTCTCCATCAGCTATGTGGTGATCTTTGCAAGCTCTCTCAGGATTCAGGAGCATAGTTCATTGGCCTCAGAAGACTGAACTGAGTTCAGGGCCATCTGGGCTCTGTCTGATCACCCCTTTATCACAGGTGTCAGCTGTACCACCAGCTCCTAGCCCTCTCCCCAGCCCAAAGCTCACTTTACTGGCCTGAAAGTAAACCAGCAGTGGAAAGCATATGTTTCCTCTTTACCTGCTGACATCGGTGGGAGGCAGAGTGAAAAGGACAGGGGCCTCAGGAATCAGATAGGAGCTTGTTCAAGGCCCAGCTCCACCAATGGCCAGCTCCCAGGGGCAAGTTGTTGGACCTTGGTCATCCTTGCTGTATTATTTCTGTAAAAGGCTGGGGTGCAGGGGCACCATCTAGACTCACTGCAACCTTTGCCTCCTGGGTTCAAGCAATTCTCCTGCCTCAGCCTCCCGAGTAGCTGGGACTATAGGCATGCACCACTATGCCCAGCTAATTTTTGTATTTTTAGTAGAGATGGAGTTTCACCATTTGGCCAGGATGGTCTCAATCTCTTGACCTCGTGATCCACCCACCTCAGCCTCCCAAAGTGCTGGGATCACAGGCATGAGCCACCATGCCCAGCCAGGAAAACTTCTTTTCTAAATTGAGTTATTCACCAAAGCAATCAGCCATTATCTCCTCAGTGCCTGCCCTACCTTGGATCTTCTGCTGAAGCCGATATGACTGATAGAAGGCAGAGATGGGGCTCTTCTAGCTTTTCTATTTAACACCAAGGGGAGAATTAAGTAAGTCAGGGCACTTCAGAGAGAAGGGTGATTCTCCTCCCAAGTCCCTTTGTGGCAGAGGCTCTCCTGGTCTCTTGATGGAGGATGCTATGACAGTCCTGCATGCCTTGCTAAACCCGATCCTCTTTCTATCCTCCATAAAAAAGGTCCTGGCCACAGCTGACCTCAAATACTGCTCTCATTCGTGGACTTGGTGAGATCTGTGCTCTCACTACTCAGTCAAACTCCTTTACAAATGAGGAAACCGAAACTTAGAGAGGGGACATAACTTGATCAGGGTCCTCCAAAAATTCAGTTGTGGAGCTGGGGCTAGGACTCAGAAATTCTGGGGTACCATCTCTTCCTCTAGGCTCAAACCCTCTGAGCCAGTCTCTGTGTAGTTGACAGGAAGCTTTCCTTAGGCCCAGAGGCTCGGTGCAGAACTATTTCCATCAGTTACCTCTGCTCCTCCTTTTTCATGCCCTAACAGTATACCAGGACCCTAACCTATACATCAAGAATCCTATTTCTGCTGTGTGACCTTGAGCAAGTCACTGACCTTCCCTGGGCCTCTGCACAATGTGGAGGTTGCAATTCCTGTTCTCTAAATTCACTTTCCACTCTGATTGTCTCAGACTTAGCACCTGTAAGACCCACATCCACATCACTCCACCCTTGGTGTTGGACAATTCCCGGGCTCACTCCAGCCTATATCGACAGATGAGAGTTCCCTTCTACTTATGCATCCAGGCCTCATGGTCCAGTCACTGAGCTTGAGGGATGCAGGGCAGACATAGGGCCCTCTAATGCGGTAATGTGTACGCCATGAGCTTACATTGCAGTCGACTCACCACACCCTCTCCAGTACAGTTTAGTTGGATAGACTACAATCTGTGTGGAGACCCCTGAATGCACACCCCCCCTGAATCACCCCCAAATCTACCAGGTCTCCTGTTGGGAACCCTGAAGAAGGCTATGCTAGAGCTGGAGCTCCCTTGGCATGGCTCGCATCGGGTCATTAGCTGTCAGGAGTAGACTCTAGAGGCCGCTCCAACCCCCATGCACACACACACCGCCTTAGGCATCATCCACACACACCCACTCCCACCCCACCGGAATCAGTGTTTGGAAAAGAAAGAACGCAGCTCCTGCTTGGGCCCAAGTGACTCCCTGCCCAGTCAGCCACATCCAACCAGCACCTCCCACGCTCCCCTGGGGCCACGCCTGCAGAAGAATGATAAGGGAATCGGATTCTCCAGTGACACCAGAGGCGCAGTCCAAAGATCCAGAATATTTAGCTGTGTTTACCCGCAATAATCAGCTTCTCAAAGACATGTCGCCGGGCAGCTCTTGCTACATTGATTATGCTGCCTCATATTTTTGGCCCCCAGGGGCAAACAGTTCTGATTAATATTTCACAACACCATTTTTTTCCATATTCCTTTCTTCGTGTTGTTGCTTTTCTCTCTTTTTATTTTTTTCCTCCTCCTGAGCCCCTGAGAGCCTGGTAGAGAGACACGGAATATTTCACCGTCTCTTGTGTCTGCCTGCTCCAGTAATCAGCGGACTCAATCACGCTTGCAGTGTTTTTATGAATTAATAACAGGCACTTTAGAGGGCTAGCGGGGGAGGCAGGAAACGCAATCTATGGAAGCTTAATGAGCGCCGTGGGGAGCAGCTACCTCCGCTTCCAACCCTGCCACGCTGTGCTCTAAATCATCGCTTCTGAGATCACCCACTTCCAGACCAGCCTGGACAGCTTGCGTGGGACTCCTCAGTGACCCTCTGTCCCTGCCAGGTCCTCCCGGGAAGTGGGATCTGAAAGAGGCAGCCTCAATGCCTCGCCGTTTTAATTCGAAAAAGGAAAGGGAAACAGGGGCTCTGGATTTGTCCCTGTCATTGGGTGTGTTTTGCATCTGTCGCTTTTCAATAAATTGGATGAGGAGCAGGTAAGCGTAGGGCATAGGGATCCGCAGGTGATCTAGGCAGGGCCATGCATGGGGTCTTGCTGTTGTAGGTCTAGAAATGTGTTCTTCTTGGTACTCCATGGTGTCTAGATTCTAACAGACTCATTTATGCCGACTAACACCCCAAGGATTTGAACTGTATGTTCTGAAATACCACTTAAGAAAAGAATTTTCTGGTCTGTCATGGTCTGACATACAGCCCCACTATACGTGACCAACACTCAGTTCATATCATGTGAAACTCACCAGTTGAATCTTGTTTGATGAGACAAGACCAGTCCCCTGACTGTGTGCATAGAGTTAGGGCGATGCCAAGTGACCACACGAGTCTCTAAAGGTTTTCTCTCAATGTCCTTGTATTCTGGTAACAAACAGGTCACAGGCCCCTGTCTGTATACCACACTTTGAGCAGTACTGGTCTAAACCTGAATGTCACATTCATAATTTGCAAAGGGAAATGTAACCACCAAATAAACCAGGATCTTGTGGCTGGGGTTGGAGCAGTCAGTCTTTACCGGCAGGATGGGGAGTAGTCAGATTCTCATCAGAAAACAAGGCATGTGTTGGTTCTTCTTTTCTTTTATTTATTTCTATTTTGACAAATGTCATATCTACACAAAAACAGAGAGAATTATATAACAAACTTCGTATATCCTTCACTGAGCTTTGGCCATTAAGTTGCATATTTATGACAACCCTGTCCTTGAGCTCAGATGACCACATTTTCCTTGAAAGGCAGGCTCCACCCACCAAATGCCATGTGTCCGAAATTCAATGAGATCAGTGACTTGGTCTGGCTTCCCTCTTTAGAGATGCTGTGCAGCTCACCCCTCCCAGGAATTACCTCCTCCCTAGTCTTTCTCCCAGAGGGAAGACCCACGAGTCCAGGTGGGAGAGGCTCTTCAGTCACACATTCACAGATAATCACTTGGATTCTTGTGCTAGATGGCTGGTCTTATTCATCACATTCTGATTCTTCCTAATTTTACACTCATACTAACCTGAAGGACCTGAGAAAGCCAGAAAGCAAGAGCTTGGGAAGCACTATGTATTTTGACTTGGGTTTTGAAGGTGCCCTGCCATGAGGCCCTCCAAATGCAAGTATGTATTACAAGCAGTGGGAAAACGTCCAGTCTCTTCCTCCACTCCCTGTACTGCGCGCTATGCCAGCACTGGAGCTCCAAGCAGAAGAGAGCAGTGTCTGCCTTCAGGGGGCTCCTGGTCCAGTGTGTAAATGCTGGTGATTTCTGAGAGCGAACTCTGATCACTTGGTGAGGTTGTGAGTCACCTATCCTCTGCGAACCAGCTACTGTAGAGACAGCGTGGGGAGGAGGATAAGGATGATGATGATGGAGAGGGCAGGCGGGAAGTGAGGGAGAAGGGGAGGGACAAATAGAAAGAAAGAAAGGGACAGAGAGAGAGAGAGAGAGAGAGAGAGAGAAACAGCACGCCCACACACCACTCAGACACATAAAGGCAGGGGGGAGAGCTAGGACCTCTGAGAAAACGTGAGCTGGGGTAGAACACAAGGTGAGGGGAGGGGGAACCTGGGGCTCCATGTGCAAGCCAGAGGGGAAGGGGGATTCAGGCCCTCCTGGGCCCTGCGGACATGGGCCCCAGCAAAGTCTCAAGGCCCCATTTTGTGTGTGCATCTTACAGTTCTTCAGAGCACTAATCAAGATCCCACGAAAATACAGATCCAAATTTAAAAACAGCAGCCCTGTGTATTAGTCATTCTCTCATGAGGGAGAGCTGCTTTTTGCCAGAATTCCTCCCAAACCATCACACGCCGTAGGGCTTAGGCCTTCCACCAAAGCCTGGTTTTCTGGGGACATTTGGGCTTGCTGTTATGTATCACTGCTCTTCCAAATGTGGTCTTTGCAGTGTTGGCCTCATGTGGGATCTCCTGAGAAATGAGGGTTCTCAGGCCCCGCTCAGGCCCCCTGACTGGGATTCTGCATTTTAACTCCCTCCCCATGTCATTCATGGGCACATGCAGGGGTGAGAAGCGTTGGTCTATCCCACACTTGGGGAGCACCTGCCTGGGACGCTGGCTTCTCTTTATCACACCCCTCCCTCCTCAGCCCCATCCCCACTGGTTTGCGGGTTTGCTGCCAGCCGGGAAAAGTCCATCTCTCAGGCCAGGTGCTCAGAGGTCCAGAGATAATCGCTGAATATTGATGCCTCCCAAATGCATTTTAGTGAGAATGTCTTAAACATCTAAAAGCCTTTAACATTCCAGGGAATAAATTTCTAATAATATTTCAGGCCCTTTGACATGCCTTGGCATAACAGTATTTCTAGATAGGAGAGGATGCCTTCCTAATATTGCTTACATTCTGTCATGTAATAATGACTGGAATTTGTATAGCAACTTCCTTTTATAACATGCATTTATTCCTTCTCATTTAATCCACCTGTCACCTGGGAGGTAAGCCAGGCAGCTTTCAGGATCCCTACTTTACAGGGAGGAAACTGGAGCTCAGAGAGGTTAAGGGACTTGCTTGTGGCCACCTAACCGAAGAGAAGCAGAGGCAGGTATGGATCCCCAAATCACCTGCCCCCAATCCCTGTGCTCCTTCTGGGCAGACTCACAACTTCCAGGACAATCCTGCTGGAAGGTACTGTGTACTAAGGGAGGTCTTGTTGTGTTTGCAGTAGAATCCCATCTTTAAAACACCAGGGCCAGGTGTCCAGTTTAGCCCAACAAACATTGTCCTCCCTCACTGGGCCCTAAACAGGGTGAATGAGACCCAGGCCCTGTCTTTGGGAGCTTGAATATTAGAGCATCATTTTTTTATTATTATTATACTTTAAGTTCTGGGTTACATGTACAGAATGTGCAGGTTTGTTACATAGGTATACATGTGCCATGGTGGTTTGCTGCACCCATCAACTCATCATCTACATTAGGTATTTCTCCTAATGCTATCCTTCCCCTAGCAACCACCCCCCAACAAGCCCTGGTGTGTGATATTCCCCTCCCTGTGTCCATGTGTTCTCATTGTTCAACTCCTGCTTATGAGTGAGAACATGAGGTTTTGGTTTTCTGTTCTTGTGTTAGTTTGCTGAGAATGATGTTTTCCAGCTTCATCCATGTCCCTGCAAAGGACATGAACTCATCCTTTTTCATGGCTGCATAGTATTCCATGGTGTATATGTGCCACATTTTCTTTATGCAGTCTATCATTAATGGGCATTTGGGTTGGTACCAAGTCTTTGCTATTGTGAACGGTGCCACAATAAACGTACATGTGCATGTGTTTTTATAGTAGAATGATTTATAATCCTTTGGGTATATACCCAGTAATGGGATTGCTGGGTCAAATGGTATTTCTAGTTCTAGATCCTTGAGGAATCGCCACACTGTTTTCCACAATGGTTGAACTAATGTACACTCCCACCAACAGTTGATGGAGCAGAGGTGTGTTCTTACATCACAGCCTCCCCAAATGAATGCTTTTTTTCCTCTAAGAAAGCAGCTATTGGCCGGGCGCGGTAGCTCAAGCCTGTAATCCCAGCACTTTGGGAGGCCGAGACGGGCGGATCACGAGGTCAGGGGATCGAG
Organism: Macaca mulatta; assembly: GCF_049350105.2. Lineage (NCBI taxonomy): Eukaryota > Metazoa > Chordata > Mammalia > Primates > Cercopithecidae > Macaca > Macaca mulatta. Next base: position 47,488,355 of record NC_133412.1, read on the forward strand.
ACCATCCTGGCGAACACGGTGAAACCCCGTCTCTACTAAAAAAATACAAAAAACTAGCCAGGCGAGGTGGCGGACGCCTGTAGTCCCAGCTACTCCGGAGGCTGAGGCAGGAGAATGGCGTAAACCCGGGAGGCGGAGCTTGCAGTGAGCTGAGATCCGGCCACTGCACTCCAGCCTCGGCGACAGAGCGAGACTCCGTCTCAAAAAAAAAAAAAAAAAAAAAAAAAGAAAGCAGCTATTTCTCTCCTCTTCAAGATGAAGCAAAAACAACTCAGCTCCCAGATCCCACCCCTACACCCCCAGCCAACAGCTGTCCCCCAAAATGCCTCTGGCTGGGCTTTGCTTAAATCTGACATAGGACCCTTGGGCAATGCGTTAGCACCGTTTACGTCTCACCTCGGCCTAAGAGTTCTTGGTACAAAGCCAAACTTCGACAAAACTGGAAACCGTCTCTTTCTTTCTTTCTTTCTTTTTTTTTTTTTTCCAGCAACACATTTAAATAAGCTTTTCTCAAATTGGATTTAAGGCAGTTTCACTTCCCTCTGCTCTTCTTCAAATCAAAACTTACCTTTCCTGTGTCCCATTTCTTCAGAGTCTTTCAGATTATTTAAAGCTAATCTGTTAAACCACTTTGCATTTAGAAGGATTTAACTAATATTAGAATAATATTTTACTCCTCCCTGAGAAAAATATGCCTTTCTATACTCATCATTGCCTTAATCCAGCATTCCACAAAGTGTGTGTCTGCAAAGCACTAGGTCTGAAAAGGGCTTTGTGAAAATATATTTCAGGTCAATGTGGTTGGAAGATCCTGCATACTTAAGGCCCCACCTTGGGTCATTAGCATAGTAAGGGCTCTGAGAAGTCCTGCAGGGTGTAAAATGCTTTACATTTGTTTAAATCAGCATTGCCCAGACTTTTTGGGCACAGAGCCTCTTAACGCTTTTGCACATCTTGAATCTAGGTGCCACCTAACACGCCTTTGGGAAATTTTGTCAACACCAAGTGGCTGACTCCCCTTGAGAATTTCAGGTCTGCAAATGGGTAAGGCAGGACTTCCTCTGTCCCTCCAGTCAAGTCACCCTGCACCCTGCATGCTATTCCCCTGGGCCTCTCCTCATGGTCTGTTGCAAAAGCAGCAGAAGGTGTCCAGGCTCTTTTCTGCCTTTGCCTGGCTGTGTGACCATACTGCAGCCGCTCAGCCTCTCAGAGACTCACCTGTGAAGAGGGAGGGTCCTGCTCCTTCTATCTCACAGGGCAGCAGGGAGGCTCCAGAAACGGACTATATTTCTAGAGCACCTCAGTATTCGTCATCCTAGATTCTGCAGGGACATAAGACCATTGGTTTCTTAAGCAGTGGACAGTAGGGAGCAAGTCCAGCCTTGCTTCAGAGTGGCTACTCCAGCTCCCCAAACTCAGGTTGACATTTATGTCCTCTCACGTTCCTATGAGAGGCCAATCTTGGAGCTATAGTACTGCTCGGAATCCCACATTTTGGCAATGATGCCCAAGATCGTGCCTGGTACTTACTGTGGAAGGGGGATGGGGTCAGGTCGTGGGAGAGGGAGGTGGTGCACCCCTCTCTGCCATCACTTCACCAGCGTGCAGTCATCACAGCCTGTCCTTGGCTTCATCGTTCCCCCGAGCCACACCTGTTAGCAATCTGCACTGGCGTGTGCAGTGCCTGTGCACGACAGCCTGGCTGTAGAAATCCCGGGGGAGTTATTTTTGTCGCATACATACATACCTTGTGTGCAGTCAGACGGGGGTGGTGTTTATGTCTCAGTTCTCTTTTGCAAAAAGAAAAAAAAATACAGTGGAGCTAGAAATGTGTACATTTTGAACAGCCGCCCTCATGCACTGTGTATATAACTCTGCTGCATGAAATTTAAACATAAACTCGAGTTTTCTGAGATTGGATGGAGGAAAATTTGGCCATTGGCATCACGATTATTTTTCTGCACCAACTGCCAAAATCAGGCATTAAAATACAACACTTCCACCCCCAGAAAAAAAAAAAAACAAGAAAAAAAAAACCACATACACATCTATACAACCTAATTTTCTCTGGGGACAAGGTAGCTGTTGTTGATATGACATGTTTTTGTAGCACAAATGTTGGCTCTTCAGCCCATTTTGCTCTTTTATATACACTCAAATGTGAAACATCTGAGAGAACACACACCATCAGTTCAGAGCATTCTCCCCTAGCCTTGCTGTGAGCTGAGAATCTGTACCAGACTCCAAGGCAAACTCTCCAGGAGCTGAGACTGAGACTGAGACTGTAAGGTTTGATTAACTGGCACAGAGGGAAAAGGGTGTCAGGCTGCTTTCAGGGTCTAAGGGTGGGTGATCTTGGCATTATTGTAGAAGATGGTGGTACAAATGGGGTAGAGAAAGGGGAGGTAAAAGGGATGTGTCCATACTATGGCCACTGGAAAAATAAACAAAGCTAAGGCAAAGTCCATTGGGATTCAGAATGATCTTATGTGTGCTGGAAAGGGAGATGATGATGGAGACACATGCAGGCTTTGGACACAGATGGACCTGAGTTTGAATTCTGACCTAGGAAAGCTGCTTCCTGAAGAGGCTGCCCCCTCCCTGAGCAGTGCCGGCTTCTTCCTCCAGGGTGCCTGTTGGAGGTGCTGCACCAGCGGCCCAGACTTGAGTGTGAGTGGTCCCCTATGGTGGTCTTCATGGTTTGTTCCTTGCACTGTCAGCTGCCATTTTGGATTCTTCCAGCAAAGGCCCTTCCCTCACCAGCAGGCCCCATTTCCACCACTCACACTCACATCATAATCAGGTCTTCAATGGGAGGGTAAAAAAGTTGAGGACTATGATTCTCTTAGCTCATCAACTTTTATAATACATATTCTAAAGTTTGGAAACTCTCTTAATTCTTTTTTTTTTTTTTTCTGCTACAACAAAATATCTGAGACTGGGTAATGTATAAGAAATATAAATTTATTTTCTTACAGTTCCAGAGGCTGAAAGTCCAGGATCAAGCCCTGGCATGTTCAGTTGTCTGATGAGGGCCACTCTCTGCTTCCAAGATGATGCCTTGTTGCTGTGTCCTCCAAAGGGGAAAAATGTTGTGTCCTCACCTGTCCTTGTATGACAGAAGGGAAGAACTCCCTCAGTCAAACCCTTCTATAAGGGCACTAATCCTACTCACAAGGGCCCCACCCTCATGACTTATTCACCTCCATTGCCAGTGTTTTTGTATATTTCCTCTGAGGCCTTAGAGAATGTTTTTTTGTTGTTTTTTGTTGTTTGTTTTTTGTTTTTTGTTTTTTTTTTCAGAAATATCCTTCTGCAAAGGCAGCAGGGGCTATGCTAGGAGTGATGCAAATGCACCAGAAAGAGAAGCAGAGGAAAAGCCTGGACAAGGAGCCAACAGACTTGGAACAGAGAGAAAGGGAGAGCTGAGTCCAGGCTGCCTCCTTCCAGTCATCCAATTGCTGGAGGAAGAGAGGTCAAGAGGGAAAGACAGAAAGCTTCTTAGAGTGTCAAGGTTGCAGGTTGTAGAAAAACGAGTTGGTGGGGTCTTGCGTGGGATTGGGAGGGTCAGGGAGGTAGATGTGAAATAGGACTCTCGGGAGGTGATGCTCCCTACGCTGGGTAGGCCTGAAACAGGCAGATGGCTTAGAGTGCAGGACCCCGCTAACCAACAGTCTAAAAACCAATGGCAGAAGAAGCCCGCTGCTGGTGAGCCCAGTACCTACTCACCCTGTCCTCTCTCATCTCATCACATAGCACCTCCCTCTCTATCTGCAGCTCACTGTCTCTGAGCAACCTGGTCACCCAGGCAGGCCACCTAATGTTTTCCATGCTACCTCTGTGATTTTCCAGAGTGGCATTAACCCACTGAGGAATCTGTCAGGCCTTCAGCACAAGGTTCTTGACTATTGTGTGACCCTAGAAAGAAGACCCACCAAGGCTTGGCAAGGTTTGGTTTGAGGAATATCAAGAATCCCTTCCTCCAAAGGCCATCATGCCTGTACTGCCACCATTCAAGCACTTTAAGAGGCAGTGTGATGCTCTGAGCACTGGGAGGGAAGTCAGGACCCCTGGGTCCTAGTCCAGGATCTGTTCTTCTGAATTAGGACTTGGAGAAGTCATTTCACACTCTGAGTTCACATTTTTCACTTGGTTAATTAAAAAAAAAAAAAAAAGATTAATGTGAGGCAAAACGACAAAGCAAAGACTTGCTCCAGGAGTGAACGGCCTAGAGTCTGTTGTATGCACTATGAATGGGCCAAGTCCCTTAGGGTAAGCACTGCTCATGCCCCCTCCTGTTAGGATTTTTTGAGCCACTGGAAGTTGCCATTCTAAGACCTGTGTGTGGATGAGTGTATTAGACCCTACCTGGGGAGCCAAGGAGCCTAGGGAAGAGAGATGGGTGCTCAGAACCAGGCTGAACTCAAGATCAAAAAAGGGAGATGGGGAAAATAGGGGTGGGGGTGCCTCAGCCTCATGGGAGGAGCTGACCCAGCCCCGGGACTTTGCACTGGACAGAGTTTGCTTCAATGTCCAGAGGGCAGGTCCAGAGGGAAAGGCTGAAGTTCGGTGTTGGAATGCCAGTGCCTGCCTCTTACCACCCAACCCTTCTCACCTCCTCCACCCAGGCCCCCTCCTCCACTGGCTCCCACACATTCTTCAACACCTCTTTAAAAATTAAGGGTGCAGTTGGGGTGGGGGCAGCTTCTGAAACAGATAAGAGGTAATTGCCTGCCTTTGACTCCTCTTGATGTGAAAATGGGATTGGAATGACTCACTCTGGTTGAAAGGTTAGTTGAAGGTTATTACAGGAAAATTGTTATTCATACATTTTTTCTGTGCGGCCGGATAGCCTAAAAGATTAAATTCACAGAGTGCATAATGACCCATCAGGGCGGACAATGGTAGGGGCGTCCCCGGGGAGGGGAGATAACGGAACAGAGACCTCTCTGAATAATTCATGCTCCAGCGCAGTGGCACTGACAGATTACATGAGGGTTTTCATTAGAAAGGAGAGGAGAGAAAGGCGCTTTGAAAACAGCCGGTGTGTTTCTCAGCATCGCAGCCAGCTCTGGCCCAGTTTGCTGTGGCTTCAATTAACGCCTGTCCCTACATCTTGGCGGCCCTGGGAGGGGGAACAAGTGGGATAAGAGAGCTTCGTTGTTCGTCCCGCAAGGCGGGTGGGTGACAGATGTCCCACTCCTAAGTGAGTCTGAGCTACCCGGCCTCATTCTAAGCCTTGAAGCTCTCAAAGGGTGGGCAGGCCTGGAGAAGAAGCTGAGGCTGGGTTCAGCCTGTGGGGCTCTGGATTTATTTAAAAAATAAAGACGTGTTTATGAAAAATTTGAGTTTATTGAGAGTGTGTGAGAGGTGTCTTCTTCCTGTCCCATTGATCACATCCCAATTGGTGCCTTTTCTGATCTTCCCTGAGGGTCAAGGGTCACCCACCCACCAATCATTTGTGATCAACACTTGTGAGGGTGGGAAGGGTCTCTCGGTTGCAGATGGGCAGAAAGGGAGCTGTGGATGCAAACAGGACTCAGAAGGTTCAAGACACCAGCTTGGGCCTCTGCAGGATTAGAATTTAAACCTCAGTCCTATAACCTTGGGCAGCTGGTGTCTCTGTCCCCTCGTCTGTGAAATGGGATGAAATAACTGCACTTACTCCAAAGAGCTGTTGGGAGTGCTTGGAAAAGAGTGCTTGGAAAAGGCTAAGCACAGTGCCTGGCACCTGGCAAATAGGAACTCAGTGCATGTGGAAGCACTTCCTCCAGGCAGATCTTCTGGATTAACTGGTTACTTTGGCCTCCTTCCCTGAATGTGACAATCACATATTTGTTCCTTCATTCACTCATCCATCCATCCACTCAGTCATCCCTCCTTTCCTGAAAGGCCCACTCTTATGCCTACCCTCAGGTGGGCACTGGTTCTAGAGAACTCACTCTCATGTGGGCCTGTCCTCTCAGAACTCCCAGCATGAGGGAGACACAGACATGTGGGCCACCTTCGGTGTCTCCCTCCTTGACCTAGAAAATCCAGCATGGCAGAAGAGAGACTGTAAAAGGTAAAGGGAATCCTGCAAAGATTGCCTTGGGAGCTCATGTGGCTTGAAACAAAATGAGATCTAGAATCTTGAGCAAAACATTGAGAGCTCAGTTTGAGCATGGGTGGGCACAATATTCCAGCAGGCAGTGATCCAGGTCATCTTTTCTCAGATGAGGTCATGGAAACCCATGGAACAAGGGGGACTCACTCAAGGTCCCACAGTTAATAAACCACCAAGACTCAATCCCAGGTCTTCTGCCTCCCCATCTTCGAGGTTTTCCCTTCTGCTATATTCTCCAACTCCAATTTTGTCTAAAGGTGCTACATTTCGGTAATGTTTTACTGAAGACTTTGAATAGATTGTCCTTTCCATTTAAATAGTAGTTCATCGCTCACTCTCAGTTTATTGAAGCTTATCTTAAGTGGGCACAGTGTCTCAGTTCCTATCTGTGGATCATGTGTCATCACACCCAGTTGGTACTCAAGATAAACAGCTGTTGTTTTCTTAAGCCCTAATTAAATCCTAAATCAAGCAATTAATTTATCCCCTAATGCTTATGATTCGAGTATATGGATTCAGATCATCCTTTTCTTCTCCTTCCCTCCCTTCCTTCTACATCTATGTAATGAGCAGCTACCTTGTGCTGGCCACTCTGCTGCCACATTTAGGGACCCAGGAATGACCACAGTTCTCACCTGGAACAGCCATATTCATTGGGTAGGGAAGAAATTTGGGTCAGGAGCATTTCCCCTTTACAATGAGCACAGATGTTGGGAGTGCACAGACCTGAGCAAAATCCCACCACTCCCCTTGCCAGCCAAGGGTTCTCAGCCATGCTGCAGCTTCTCTGAGCCTCGGCCCCCTCTCCTTCAGGGAGTGGGCTACATTATTTCCTTCTCAAGCCTGCCATGGGGCATGAAGTGGGAAAATAGCCGAAGGCTCTCAGCTTTCTAAGAAACTAGTGGGGATGTCATCTGACGTGATGTTTCAAGGGGTCAGTGTGGTTCGCCACTCTGCATTGGAGAAGCTGCAAGAGTTTCATGAGGACTGGGTATTGAAGCTGCATCTAGAACTACAGTGGGTTTTGGGTAACGTGGGGCTCAAGGTGGGAGGGTGCTCCAAGCAAAGGGACCAGCAGGAGGAAAGGCAGGAGGGAGGATGGGAGCAGAGCATGTGAGAGAACAGTAGGGTGTCAATTTTACCGGAGCGTGGGATTCTGGAGAGTGAAGGCTGCAAAGAGACTGGGTCCTAGAGGAGGTTGCCAATTTTGAGTCAGAACAACCACAGTCAAATAATTAGCTGTGTTGGTTGGTTTTCTCTTCTCAAAAGCTCAGTTCAGTTCCTCATGTGTAAATTGGAGTGAGGAGGAACTGCAAGCCCTGCTCCCTCCTCATAGATCCTTGTTTTTTAAAAAATATATTAAAGAATTGTGATGGTTTCAATGTCCCTTCCAAAGCTCATGTTGAAATTTAATTGCGATAGAGACAATTAAGAGGTATTAAGAGGTGATTAGGCCATGAGGGTTCTGCCTCCTGAATGGATGAATGTTGTTATTGTGGGAGTAGGCTCTTTATTGTGAGAGTGGGTTGCTATAAAAGCAAATTCAGCCCTCTCTGTCTCTTGTTCTCACCTTCACCATGGGATGAAGCAGCCTAAAGGCCCTCACCAGATGCTAGTGTCATGCCGTCAGACTCCCCAGCCTCCAGAACCATGCATCAAATGTGTTTCTTTTCTTTATAAATTGTTCAGTCTATGGCGTTTTGTTATAGCAACCCAAAATGGACCAAGATAGAAAAATGATACTGTGAAGTGGGGCTGTTGCTATAACAAAAAAAATGTGGAAGTGGCTTTGGAACTGGGTAACGGATAAAGGCTGGAAGGACTTGGAGGAGCAGGCTAGAAAAAGCCTGGATTGCCATGAATGGAGTGTTAAGGGCAATTCTGATGTGGGCTCAGAAGAAAACACCAGAACTAGTAAGACCCTAAATCTTCTTAGGGATTACTTAAGTGGGCATGATCAGAATGTTGGTAGAGACCTGGTGCAGTGGCTCCTGGCTGTAATCCCAGCACTTTGGGAGGCTGAGGTGGGAGGATTGCGTGAGTTCAGGAGTTCTAGACCAGCCTGGGAAACACGGTGAAACCATGTCTCTACCCAAAATAAATACAAACATTAACTGGGTGTGGTGGCATGTGCCTGTAGTCCCAGCTACTTAGGGGGTTGAGATCAGAGTATTGCTTGAGTCTGGAGGGTCAAGGCTGCAGTGAGCTGTGATTACACACCTGAGCAACAGAGTGAGACCTTATTTCCAAAAAACAAACAAACAAACCAAAAACAAAAAAGAATGTTGGGCGTGCATGGTGAAACCCATTCTGATGAGGTGTCAGGTGGAACTGAGGAACAAGATATTAGAAACTAAAGACCATTCTTGTTACACACTTGCCAAGAACTTGGATGAATAATGTCCATGCCCAAGGGCTTTATAGAAGGTAATATTTAAGAGTGATGAGCTAGGATATCTGGTGAAAGAAATTTCTAAGAAAAATATTGAAGAAGCTATGTGCCTACTTTCACCTGCATATAGTAAGATACAAGAAGAAATAAATAACAAGATGGTATTTGTAATTTAAAAGAAGTGGAATGGAAATAGTTTGAAATTTTTAGCCTGGCCATGTAAAGAATAAAAAGCATTTTAGAGAGAGCAAATCAAGGGTATGGCCAAGTGACCTTTGCTAAGGAGATTCATATGAATAGAAGGGGTCCTCAAGACAATGGGAGAATGACCCTCAAAGCATTTCAGAGATCTTCAGGACTGGCCTTATCACAGACCCAGAGCTCTAGGAGGGCAGAATGGTTTCAGGGAACTGCCCAGGGCACCCTCCAAGGGTTTGCTGCCACCTCAGAACTCTGACATTCTGGTGCAGCACCCCTTCAGCTACCCCAGTCACAGATTAAGTGAACCCAGATGTGGCCCAACTCACTCTTCTGGAAGGTACAAGCCATAAACCTTTGTGACATCCACATGGTGCTGATTCTGCAGGCTTGCATAATGCAAAAATGGGGGGCATGGCTACCTCCGCCTAGATTTCAAAGGATATCTCAGGCAGCCTGGGGGTCCAGGCAGAGACATGTCGTGGGGTTACACCTCAGGGGAGACTCTTTCACCACAGACAGTCCCCTACTAGGGCAATACCTAGTATAGCTGGGGGAGTGAAGCTACTCCTGAGACCTCAGAACTGGAAAGCTACCAGTGTGCAAAGCCAGTCTGGGAAAGCTGCAGGCACAAAACGCTAACCTGAGAGCTGAAGCATGGGCTAAGCCTAGCAAAACCATGAGAGCAAGGCTACCTGAAAAAACCTTGGGGCCCCAACCCCCTATCAGTGTGCCCAGGATCCAGGACATGAAATAAAAGATTATTCTCTAGCTTCAAGACTTAATGTTTTTCCTGTTGGGTTTTGGACATAGTAGGGACTAGTTACCCCTTTCTTCTGGGCTATTTATCGTTTTTGAAACGGGAATGTCTATCCTATCTCTGTCCCACCATTGCATTTTGGAAGCACATAACTTGTTCTTTTCACAGGTTCACAGCTGAAGAGAAATTTGCCTCAGGATGATTCGTGTCTTAAGCCTCACCTACCTCTGATTCAGATGGGACTCTTTCTAGATTTTGGACTTTTGAGTTGGTACTGGAACCAATTAAGACACGGGGGGCTATTGGAATAGAATGAAAAGATGTAATTTGTATGTGAGTGAGTTTTTGGGGAGCCAGGAGTGGAATGCTAAGGTTTGACTGTCCCCTCCAAAACTCATGTCGAAATTTAACTGCCACTGTGATAGTATTAATAGGGAAGACTCTTAAGAGGCAATTATGCTATAAGGTCTCTGCCCTTGGGAATGTATTAATGTCATTATATCAGGTGTAGGTTAACTATCATTAAAGTAGATTGTTAGAAATGTGAGTTCAACCCTCTCTGTTTCTCACTCTTGGCCTTGCTTCCCCTTCCTCTGTTTGCCATGAAATAGCACAGCATGAAGGTCCTCCCAAGTGCTAGAGCCTTACTCTTAGACTTCCCAGCCTCCAGAATTATGAACCAAATAAATTTCTTTTCTTTATAATGTACCCAGTGGCATTCTGTTATAGTAACACAAAATGAACTAAGACAAACGTTGGGATCAATGTGATGAGCTTGATGTAGCCATTTTGGCAAGGATCTATGTTGCAGATTGGCATGCACACTGTCACAACATTGACTGAGGTGAGGGAGAAGGTCAAGAGAATCTAAAAGTAAGGTGCATTCCCCCGTGGAACTCCTAATGGTAGGACAAGGACTCCCAGAACCCATTGAACAATATGAGTACCTAGAAAAGAAAGAAAATATCTGTGGTTCCTGTCCGCCCAGCGTCTCCTGCCTCTCTGTCCAGCAGCAGCAACCCATTTCCTTTGGGAAAACAGCTCCTCTCCTAGTTGATGTGTTACCCCTGGGGTAGGCATAAGAATGCCAGCCTAAACACATCAAACTCTGACTCCTGCAGTTAAGCTTTCTCCAAATAACACACCACAATTAGGACTATGTCTTCCTGTTGTTAAATCTCCCCTAATATTTTCTTTGGTAAGAAAAAATGTGATTATCTTTGTAATGTAACTAAAAAAAAATCTTTCTATACACATTGAACCTCTAAGTGCCTCAACACATACACAAACATTCTGTTCAAAGTGACTTACCCTCTAGAGTAAGATACACAGCAAATTAGAGGGTGTCATATAATCTGATCCATGAATCACCCAGCCCTCCAGCTTCTGTCATTACTTTTTGTGTTGAGGTGGTTGGACAAGGCATGGGCACCTGGCTTAAGCCAGACCAGTCAAAACACTTGTTCAGAATTTGGGAATTTTATCCATGAGACAACATGAGTCAGGAACCCTTCATGTGGTTGTACCTTCAACATGTGGCCTCGGTTGCTGGGGCTTGGAATTGTCCATAGCCATGTAGACTAGAGAGGCAGTGGGTCCAATTTGAGCAGCAAGGGGAAAACGAAGATTTTACCAGGGATGAGAGATGAAGAGAGAGACCAAATGGCTTCCTGTTCTGATCTGTTCTTGAAATCAGGAAGCTTGAGTTCCTTTAGATTCTGTTAGACATCCCTATGTCCTAAAAATAAATCTCCTCTTTCTCCATTTAAGCTAAATCCAGTTGGTTTCTGCCTCTTCAAAATGAAGACTTTTCTATAAAACATTCAGGTTTTTGCTAAACTATAAAATGCTTCCTCCATCCTTCTCTTCCTTGTCCTCCTTTCCCCATTTCAATCAAATGTGTGATCTCTGACACATGTATATTACGCAGAATATCAAATATAGGTCAATGGATGTCACCATGGTAAAACAAGCAAAAGAAAAGCTCACACTTCTCAATGCTTGTTAGTAAAAGGATACAACAATGAATTCATCCCCCCTGCTGGTGGGGGGGTCGTGAAGGTCAGCCCATGCTTTGGCGTGTGAACTTCTTGTTCCCACCAAATCAGTCAGCTGAAGTGGGAATGTTTTATTTAAGCAGACATGTGTCAGCCTCAGTTTGAAACAAAGACATTCTGCCAGCATCTACCGTCACAAAAGCAGGCTGTGTGAGACATCTTTGCTAAGGCAATGATTTTTCTCTATTGCCAGGCACCATTTTGGAAAGTTGCTATGGGAGGTTGGCCTGCACTTTAATGACATCTGAGACACATTGAAGGCTAATGTTTTTGAAAAACAAAGCACTGGGAAGGTTTCAGTTGGGGCGGGGAGGTGGTGAAAATCAAATGACCCATTGAAGCTGAATTACCAGCCTCACAGAGCTTTTAGAAATACCATTCTGCCTCGGCCTGGGGCCACCACACTCTCGCTCCTCCAATTAATTGTTGTGTTTTAACACTATCTCCAAAGATAATTGCCTGTCAGTGTATCAGTATGTAACACCTCCGGGTGAACGATGTTCTTGCTGTTCTTGCACTCGTCTGTCAGCCCTAATAAACACAGGGCAGGGAGAACCCACCTGCTTTCGTGTGATCACCCAGAATACAGATTCTCCTCAGCAAAGATGCTGCCTCCCTCCTTACCCACCCCTGGTTCTCACAGTGTGTGGGATACAGGGTGGGCTGGGAGCCAGACACACATGCTCCATGGTAGAAGAGTTGCCTTATCACCACCCGGAGTCTAAGGACGACTTCTTTTCCATAGACCTTTGTCTGTTAATTTATTGTTGAGGATGGCAGAATAGATATCAAAGAAGGGATTTCTTTTTTTGCCAACCTGTCCCATCGCCTACAAAAAGAAAAGATATAGACCTTTAGCTTTTGTAATTACAGACGTGGTAAAAGTCAAATATTTTCCAAATAAATCATGGTTGGAGGGGTTCTTTTGTATTTTTAAAGCAAAATGGAAGAGTAATGGAATGCAAGGATCAAAGCTGTTTAGTTAAAGCCTGCTGCATTAAATATTTCAATAGGGGAAAGAAAAAAAATTCCCCATTTCAAATTAAATTGAACCCATTCGGTGAAAGTATGAGCATCATATGGAGTAAGTGTCAATTAAAGTGATAAGTAGTGGGTCTGGCACCGAGTTCTGGATTGTTCTGAGGTCTGCTTCCCCGGTGTGGCCATTCGGTGCTTTGGGGGAAATTGAAACTGATCCACCATGTGCGACCTGGGATTCTTCTGAGAAACAGATTCTAGTTCAATATCTCTGAGTTAATTGGCATTTCATTCTCATTTAAATCTCTGTCACAACCTTTTATTTTATTTTATTTTTGTATTTCAGAGGAAACTACAATTCCAATATCTTCCCTGCAGCTTTCAGGAAGCTCAGAGCAAATTAGGTGGTGTCATATAATCTCACCCATGGATCTCGCAGCCCTCTGGCTTCTGTCAGGATTTTGGGGGATGAGGTTGCTTGCCAATTGCTTTCTCTCTCAGTAGCAGAATGGAGAGGAAGTGAAATCATTAATGGCTTTGGACACTTTCTGCAAAGCCCAGTGTGCTTCTTGTCTTCTGTGTGTGTTTACCACAGCAAGGGGGACCTCTCTGTAAGGAAAGGAAGGGAATCACCTGAGATGGGAGAGGGAGAGTATGGAGTAGATTACTATAAGGTTACACATAATTATAAATTATGAAAGTGGCTACAAATCTGCAGCCTGGGGAATAGGAATGCTCCTAGGGTGTGTCCCACACTCATCCCAAAGTGGCACTTGGAATGTTTATTAGCAGCACCCCAGTGTTGGGAGGGAAGGCCAGTGGGGTGTGGGTTTCATCTTCTCAGGGACCCCATCTTGGGGAAATCTCTGGGTTCTTGGCCTTGATTTCCCTGGTTTCATCTCCAGACAATGTCAGTTTGTGGTCACTTTCCCAGGAGGGTCCAGTTTTGCCAGGTGCCTTCAATGAGCAATACAGTTAAGGCTTTGTGCATCCTGCCCACTCCAGTCCTCACCAAGGACTGCCTACATCACATGGGCTTTCAGACCCTCCAACAACCAAAGAATGTTTCCCTGGGAGCCACTGAGTTAAGACTGCTATCTCTGTCATCCTTGGCAACTTGCATTTTCCCAAACACAAATACAAGCCCACATAGTCATTTACCCACTCTTAGCTCCACCTCTCATCCCCTACAATGTTCTGGTCCTTTTGAAGCACACTGAATTTTCCCAGGATTCCTCAGTTTGTTGGTACACAAAACGTCTCAGCAGTTAACAGTATTAAGCAGATTGTTCTGACTCACTCCATTCACCTGCTAATACGGGACTCCCTGCACAGGTGTCTGCTCTCAGTAAGTATATTTCTAGAAACCCACAGGAAGGTCTCTTATGAATCCCAGAGAAGTCCATCTTGTTACCACTTAAGGTAATTGGCCATAGTCACCAGGCATTGGCTGTCTCCCACCAAGTTTCCAAGTTTCCACTTTCCCACCAGGCATTGCATCCACAGCCTGGCATCAAAGTCTCCCCTGCTCTCACCCACTGTTCCACCGAAAGCCACCATGATGTCCACCAGAGTCCCCACGGAACCCAAGCAGGGGAGAAATGCATGCTTCCTCCACTCTGTAGAACACTTGTCATTTGGCTCCTGAACAGGACTGCTTGAGCCCCTTTGAAAACAGCTGCATCAGCTCCCTCAGGCAGCCTCCACTTCACAGCTTTCAGACATGGTCCAGGGGCTGGGCCAGGGAGAAGTCTCCTGCTCTCTCCCTCCATTGCTTGTCATATCTGCTCCAGACATCTATGTACAGAACTCCTCCCCCATGCAGCAAGTTCTCCCTGGGGTGTTGCCAGCACACAAGCTCTGCAGACACAATGAGACACTGTTTTTCCTTTAGAGACAGCTGGAATCCTGGCTCCAGATCCGTGCCACATTTTGCAATTCTCTTGGCCACTGGATGACAGAGACTGGCAGAAGCCCTCCTATGATCTCATAGCCCTTCCAGGGTGTCCATCCACTGGGTTCTCACAGCATTGCGTGGAGAGAGCCATAATTTTATTTCCTGGAATTCACTCCTGAAGTCATCTTTTTCTTTTCATGTCTTTGAGCCATTTGAGGGCTGAGCCCAGGGCTCAAATAGTTCTGTACTCTCCACAGGATGTGGCCCACTCCCCGGCACAGAGGGGATACTCAGCAATGATCAAGGACAGAACCAAGCTCAATATGAGACACTTAGGGTCAGAATGAACTCAACTGGAAGCCCCAAGAGGTTCCTACAAAATCATATGTTTTTCGATTTTGATTCAGGAAGGTCTGAAAGAGGTGCCCAGAGATGAGTATACTTAATAAGCTCCAAGGTTCTGATAAACACCATCATTTGGAACCTCTGGCCTAGAACTCAGCACTGCTTACAGCTCATGGGGCTGTTCACTGGGTTTGGGACACGGGGTTGGAGTTGGGTGTGCATGGACTGTCTTCCTGGCTGTGCCCCTGGAAATCCCTGGACGTCTCCTCCTCCATGGTTGCTGTTTCAACATCCCATGCATAGTACACACCAAGCACCATATCCCACATGCAGCTCTCTAGCTCCCCTGAATTCCAGTGTGAAGTCTTCTTGGTAAGGGCAATGCGTTTCCTTCCTTCCTGGCCTTGAGAGATGACAACTTTGCCTTCTCAGGGACTATCATCCTGGAATCTCAAGCTTGTGGTTGAGCATGGCTTTGGTGTCAGGTCTGTGCTGCGTGCCTCTGGAAACTCAGATACAGGGACTGAGAGAAAGAGGGACTACTACCCCACCACACTGAATTACGACTTTTCTCCCAAAAAGATAATTCACCACCCCACTTTTCCATCTTGCCTTTTGTTACCCTGGGCACTGGTACATGCCTTCAGTCCAACTGAGAGACTTAAAAGTTAACAAATTGCTCTGAGCTTCTACCTCCTACTCCACCTGCCAACCACTGACAGTCTTAGGCTTTTCAAATTTTATAATTAACCATCCACTGAAAGATGATGGGAGGTCCTTGGGAAATCTGTGACAGTCACAAATGAAAATTATTATGGATGTATCTTGGGTTTGTGGGAAGAAAGGCTCATGGCAATCTAGTCTCATGGCTTTAAATACCAACTCTATGCTGCTGACTCCCACGTTTATATTTCCAGCTCAGACCTCTTTCCTGGACTTCAGTCTTATATATCCAAACGCCCACTCAACATCTTAACTTAGATGTCTAACAGGCATCTAAAACTCAACATATCCAAAATTCCTAATCTCCTCCTACCCAAAACTGTCTCCACCCACAGCTTTCCTCAGCTGAGCTGATAGCACCTCCATCCTTCCTCTTGCTCAGTCAAAAACCTTGGAGATGCCCTTGATTCCTCCCTTTCTCTCACGCCCTACATCTAATAGATTAGCAAACCTGGTGCTTCCACCTTCGAATAGATCCAGACTCTGACCACTCTCCCCACTTCCCCTGATACCACTTTGGTGTAAGCCGCCATCATTTATCCTGTAGCTTATAGCAAAGGTTCCCGAATGTGTTTCCCTGCTTCCACTCTTGCCTCCTACCATCTACCCTTAACATAGAACCAGAAGACCCTTTTAAAAGACAAGTACAATCAATCAGGTTTCTCCTCTGCTCAAAATCCTACAATGTACTTCTACTCCATGCAGAGTCAAACCGCAAATCCTTGAGATGGTCAACAAGACACTGTGTGATCTTCACTTTCCATCAACTCCATCTACATGCTCTTTTCTAAGACCCTGACTCTAGGTCCTTCCTGCCCTTGAACATTCCTGCACACCTTCACAGCTCTGCTCAACTGTTGCCTCTGCCTAGAAAGCTGTTCTGCCAACTTCTTCTTCTTGGCCAACTTCCTCATCTCCATCATGTCTTTTTAAAAATATTGCTTTGTCCATAAGGCCACTCTGAGCACCCTATTAACTGCTGCAGCCCACACCTTGGACCACTCCGTTCTCAGTCCACTTTTCATTTTCTCATAGCACTTACCACTTCTTAATAGATTGTATAAGTTACTTACGTATTATAGATTTTGTCTCTCTCCCTTTCCTAGAATGTGCACCTAAATCTTTATTTTGTTCACTTACGGCCTGGCATACAGAGAATGCATGAGTAGGCACTCAGTGAATGTTTGTTAAATGTTGAATGGAGGGTTTGTGAGCATGTGTTGGTTGGCAAAGGAAGGTACGTTGCCAAAGATGGTGGAAATAATGCCATAAAACCAGGAAATCTTGGAGTAAAATGCACCAGTTGTTCGAAGATAAAAACAAGGTTCTTGGAGAAAACCAAGATGAGCGAGATCCACTAGAGCAAGCCCAACAGCTTAATACTAAATAAAGACATTAGATCACAATAACAAAAACTCCTCTCGACATGTAACTTCTTTCACATACAGTTATTTCACCCTCCAGTGATTCTACAAGATAGATTTAATATTCCCATTTCACAGTTAAGGAATCAGAGGCCCAGAGAGATGAACACACTCGCCCAGTGTTATATAACTAGGAAATTACTAGGTTGACCAGGTTTGCCCAACTCCAAGTACTGAGCTCCCTCCCCTCCCCTCTCATTACTAGGCAATCCAGAGGACGAGGGAGAGAATGAAGAACAGTGGTTGGGCAGGCAGATCTGGGGTTATCACTTTTCAGAAATATCCAGTCTGGAAGGATTCCCTCAGAACTGAAGTCATCCCAGGAGATGCCAGCTCACATTCTTCTTTGCATCCTGGTTCCCCAACTCAAGCATGAAGACCTCATTCCTGAGACCCATGCAGGACAGAGTCTTCTAGCAACCTTACCATGGACCACCCTCCTCCTACTCCACTCCCCACCCTAAAATGATGTCCATTCCTCACACATTGAGCTGGCCTGATCAATTTTCCTTTTTCTTTTTCTTCTAAGAGGATATAAAATCAAGAGCTATCTAGAGAGCAATGCTGGCATTTTAGTCAGGACAATAGGCTTGGAGGCCAAAGGATTCTGTGTTGACAAGATAAAGACCACATGGAGGGCTGAAGGCAGCCAGCAGAAAGGAGTTATGACTGTCCAGCTTAATGACAGCCAGACACGGAAGGGGTTATTCACCCCAAGTTTTAAAAATTCTACAGTGTGCAATTGGGACCTTGCTGGAGTTGTTTTGTCTATTTCTGTGGATGCTGGCGCATCCCTTTCCTTGGCAGGGCTGAGAGCGCCTCCATAACTCACTTGCAGATGTCTACAGTGCCGTCCCACTTCTGGAGTTGATGTTCATTAGAAGACACAACTGGAAATTCTTAAGCTGTTGCAAAATGGGTTATTTGGAACTGAATTCTGGTCTCTATGTCCACATAGTGGATTGTTGTAGCTCTCTTGGCTGGAGTAGATGCAGATGTTGTCATTGTGCCTGACATGCTGAAAAGACCCAGCTAGAGATGTGTGACACGTTCTCAGATCAGGACAGCTGAAGCAGGTCTTAGGCAATGTCTAGTCCATTTCCACTTAAGAAGCCAAGGCCCTCAGTTGGGAGTCACCGTGCTGTGATGGCAAACCCTCATGGGCACGTTCACAAAGCAGAGACTCATTGCCTTGGCCATGGTACTGGCCTGTTTTGTAATTGGCAAAGGCCATTGCAGACATTGACATTCAGCTTTGTTTGACTCTGCTTGATGCTTTTTAATTTTGTGCACTAAGCAATTTCAGTCATTCATTCAACAAATGTATTGAGCACCTACCACTTCTACATTTACCGGGCACTTTCTCAACAATAATAATAACTGACACAGAGCACTCATGGTGCAACGGGCACTGCTATAAGAGTTTACCCATAAAAGCTAATTAAACCTCACCATAACCCCAGGAGTAGATGAGCTACTGATAACATGGAAGAAAAGAAGCCTCAAAATCAATAAATGCCAGATGCTAAGTCCCCTTGTTTCCTAAAGGTTGTCTCACCCACATCCATAAAACGTTAACTGTGAGATTCCCATTTATAAATGGAACCTGATCTTCCAGGAGATACCCCCAGCCTCTTCTACTTTGCAAGCTACTCGATCCACTCCCTCCCCATCTGTGGAAATCAAACGTCCTTCCCAGGGGAAGAAACACTCTCTTGCTCGAGATTGTCAAATGTCATAAGGATTTGACAAGTAGGGCAATCCATTTTTTTATAAATTTGCTTCTTTAAATACAAAGCCATCCCCAAAGGGACCTGTCTGGGCAGACACTCCGGTCTCAGTAAATTGTAAAAACCTCTTCTAGTCACCGTTTGTTCTCCTAGTACCACAAGCCTGGTGGCTGCTCAGCAGATGTCAGTGCTGATTCATGTATACGCATGCCTGAATGAATGAATGAGTAAATGAATTAATGAATTTTTAAATTTTAGGGAAATTTAAATTTTAGATAAATTTTGAGAAATTCTTGTTCATAAGAATCCCCTTGCATACTCTAAAATGTCACCTCTTCAACATATCTAAAATTCTACCATCGAATCGTTATCATCTCAGGCCACACGGCCTAATATGGTAGCCGCCAGCCACCAGCCACGCTAAGCTATTTATGTTTAAATCTGAATTAACTCGTATAGATTTTAAAATTCAGTTCCTCACTTGCCCTAGCTACATTTCCAGTGCTCAATAGCCACAAGTGTTTAGTGATTACCGCGTTGGACAGCACAGATATAGAACACTTCCTTCACCACAGAAAATTCTACTGGACAGCCCCACTCTAGGGAACCATTTCTTTCTTTCTTTTCTTTTTTTTTCTTGGCTCACTGCAATCTCTGTCTCCCTGGTTCAAGGGATCCCCCTGCCTCAGCCTCCCTAGTAGCTGGGACTACGCACGCACGTCACCAAACCCGGCTAATTTTTTGTAATTTAGTAGAGACGGGGAGGGCGGACCATTTCTTAATCTTTTTTGGTTCACAGACCAATGGTGAATCTGATGAAAGATATGGACTATCTCCTCAGGGAAAAAAGTTTGAGCGCTTTGACTGTACCCACACTCAGACCTTCCATGGACCTGGATTAAGAACATCTGCTTTAGGTTTAAATCTGTCTTGGAATTAAAATAATCTCTTGGAGAAACAACACATCACACATCAAGTGGTTATCAGTTGTCTATACCTGAGAGTGTGTGAGTTTATTAAATGCTCTTTGGAGCTCTATCCATCTGGTTTGGAACAAGAGGAAGAGGTCAGGACCTTGGTAGTTGAAGGAAGAGTCTGGGGTACAGACAAGACATGTTAGCACTAAAGACGCCCATGTACTGTGCAAGGATTCAGGGGAACAATTTTTTCTGCACCTCGCAGGTCATCACAGGCAAGATTCTGATGGTGGTCTAGCATGATGTGTTCACAGAGTAGGTGTTTAATGCATAAAATAGTTTCTTTTCTTTTTTTTTTCTTTTCTTTCTTTCCTTTTTTTTTTTTTTTTTGGAGATAGGGTCTCACTCTGTTGCCCAGGCTAGAGTGCAGTGGTGCCATCTCAGCTCACTGCAACTTCCGTCTCTCCAGCTCAAACAATTCTGCCTCAGCCTCCCAAATAGCTCCCGGATTACAGGCATGCACCACCACAGCCAGCTAATTTTTGTATTTTTAGTAGAGACAGGTTTTTGCCCTGTTGGCCAGGGTGATCTCGAACTCCTGACCTCAAGTGCCTCGGCCTCCCGAAGTGTTGGGATTACAGGCATGCGCCACCGCGCCCAGCCCAAAACTGCTGAATTTCTATGACAGGTGTTGTGCTTGGCATCCTGGGGTTACAAAGATGAATTACACATAGTTTCTGTCCTTGCAGAACTTAGAATTTCCCCTGGGAGAGACAATGATACAAACAACAATAGCAGCAAATAATGATGGCTAATATTTACTGAGCATATGTTCTATATTATTTATTGGTTGTACATTTTTTCATGTTTATCACCCCAACAGCCCTATGGGTAGGCACTATTCTTACTCCCATTTTACAGATGACAACTGAAACTTCAAAAAGGGAGGAGCTTCTTCAGTGATGGAGCTGAGCTCGGGTCAGGTCGCCTTGATGTCAAGGTCAGTGTTTGCTTCATGGAATCAGGTCTTGGTAGGTATGTGAGAGGAACACAGCTCAGGACATACATGGCCCAGGCGAAGCAGCCCATATCCCGGGACAACTGGGCAGCTCTCGGTGAGCTGGTGAGTGGGCAGGAATGAGCACTCAGAAGCGGTCCAGTGGGCCTCCACAAATGCCAATTGACAGTGTGCATGTGCCCTCTGCCCAGGGAGGGAGGCCTCACTCAGGAGGTGACCAGGTGACTATGTACTGGCAGCCCACCTGGGACACCCAGCATGGCCCACACTGCTGTGGCTGCCAGCTGCATTAGGGAGACAGTGGGCCAGGCCTTCCCCAGAGGGATGAGCCTCTGGGTCCATACATCCCTCTGGGTCCATACCAAATGGGCTCTAAGGATACCATGCAAAGGGAAGCTTCTCTTTTCCTCCACAGTCCCATCTATACATAGACCTCTGCACACACTGGCTCACCCCTGCTTAGAGTCAGGATGGAAAGAATGATCAATTTAAGGGCACGAGCCTAGTCTTCCTATAATTCTTCAAGTTCAAAGTCCTCTGGTAGGGATAAGCATCACAAGCACTATGTTTGTGGAGCTGTACAGGCTTGTGTAGTATAGGACTTACGCCCTATGTCCAGAAGAGGACAGCCAGGCCCACGGGCTTAATTGACCTGCCTGTGATCAGAAAGGGGCTTGGGACCAAAACGTCCACCAGCCTGCCCTGTGCCCTGAGGCTTCCATGGCCAGGGAGTCCACCTGGTGTTTTCTGAGACATCCCGGGGGTCTTGAAGGCCAAGGAGCCCAGACACAGAAGGGAGCAGCACCCAAGGTAGGCATCCTGGAGAGGTGCCTCTGCAGCTTCTCCCTGGGGCTCCTCCAGCTTCTGCACTCTCTCTTTTCCTCTCTCTCTGTCTTACACACGCATAGATATGCACACTACCACCACCTCTGACTACTGTGTCACTCCAGGGCTTCCTGCCCCTTTCCCAGGCCTGCTGTGGAGCAGAGGAGGACCCTGAGTCGTGGCTCTGGGCAGTGTGCACTCCCACACCTACTCTCCATCTTTCCTAGCTTTGAGGTCACCATCCTTACAGACACTGGGTGGAGCCTCCTCCCTTTCTATCCAAAGCCTCACCTGCGCCCTGGTCCTCCCCTGTGGGGAAGACAATCCACTCAGGAGGAAATTTACCTCACAGGGGTAATAAGGACTGATGAGAGGTCCCGAAAGAAGAGGGAGAAGCTGCCTGGCCACAGGGGCCTGGCCGAAGGGGCCAACGTGCCTGCCTACCACTTCCCCTCAGGCAGCCCCTCAGGCTTCAGCCAGCACGGGTGAGGAAATGGGGCTCCCTCCCACAATGCCCACCTTCCACCAGGAAAGGAGGCCTTGGCATCACGCTGCCATGCCTGTTTTCTGGTGGGAGGTAGCTGGTCTGGAATGAGTCTGTGACTTCCAGAAAGCCACGTGAACTCTCTGAGCCCATTTCTCGCCTGGTAGGGGAGGCATGCCAGTTAAAAGGAGGCACCCCATTAGAAGGTCCTTTGGAAATCATGCTGTAAATAGAAAGTGTGTTCTTTCTCAAAGAAGAATATCAAAATGCACCTACACTCTTATACATGCAGACACATACACACACACACACACACACACACCATTTTTCTGTAAGATATAGTAGGAATTCTTTAAACATCAGTTATGTTCCTAGGGTAGTGCTGAGGAGACAGAGAAATCTCAGCCATAGCTTCCCCTCATTGGAAGAATCTGATGCTGTTGGAAGAGCAGAAGAGCATCCCCAGAGTGGGAACGCCATTCCCGAACCAGCTGCCACCCAGGCTGGAAGGAGATGGGCTCGCGGCCTCAGAGTGATTGAGAGTGAGGAGAGCCTGCTTCCTCTGCCTTCCTACCAAGGATGATGCAGGGAGAACTCTGCATTTCAAAGTCAGGAAAAGGCAGGCCCGGGAGAATGCAGCGGCTTGGCTGACGTTCCACAGAGTTAGTGGCAAGATCTGTGGAAACAGCATATGTGCTAGTTACTCAAAAACCTTCCCAGCACCTCCTCCCTTACTCTTGTTATGAAAGATAAACACACACACACGTGCACACACAGAAGCACACACACGTGCACACACCCGCGCATCCCTCTGGGTCCATACAAAATGGACTCTAAAGAGACAATGCAGACAATTGAACATGAGACCAGTCTTGATGACGTCTACCGGCACAGGAAGCACTGGGATATGAGGAAAGCTGCTCTGGAGTCAGAGGCACCCTAGGTGGGATCCCTGCTGTCACATACTAACTGTGTGACCTTGAGCATGTTACCAATCTAAGCTCCTGAGCTGTAAAGCGGACCTAACAATACCACTTGCTTGTTGTGGAAACTAAATGAGATAATACTGCATAAGACCTCAGCCCTCCCTGGCTTGTAGCTCAGGCTGTTGTTACCACTTTCCCAGAAGCAAGAGAACAGAGAACCCACAGTGCCATCCCCTATGCCTGATGCAAGGATAAAGCAGGACACTCGGCCTCAACGAGAGCACTGGGCTAAGTGCTTTAAGTAGCTATCCCATTTCATTTAATAATAATCCTATGAGATTGTTCTACTTATCCTCATGCTAGAGGGAAATGGAAGCTCAGAAAGGTTAAGTATCTTGCCCAAGGTCACACAGCCAGGAAGTAGCAGCACAGAGATTTGATCCCAGGTCCATCTCTCTAAAGCACGAAGATTTCCTTCTAGTCCACATTGCACAGCCAAGAAGTTTCATCTTGTCTCCTGGCCGGGAGATGGCCTCCAGCACAAGCCCTGGAGTCATAGGCCTGTCCTGACTGACCAGGGCTCTGGGCTGAGTATCTTGGCCCACCTCATGGTGAGTGGCCTGGCATGATGGCCACCTCCATGTAGCCGGGAGGGGTGGTGGCCATGATCAGACAAGGGCTGGTGCCATTGTAAACTGGGCCAGGCTCACTTGAGGGTGGCCTGAGCCTGAGATTGTGTGGACAGTGAGGGGGCTGCCTGCCTGGGTCTCTGCTGACTGTCTTGGCGTTGCCTTGTGGTCTGGATTTGAGGAGCCCAGTCATAGCCCCTCAACCAGTTCCAGATTGAGTTGATCCTGCTACTCCCAGCAAGGGCTGTCTTGGTGATGGGCCCTGTCAGGGGTCTTTGATTATTTTTTAGGTTCTACCTGGACTCAGGATTCCTCTTAATCCAGAAAAACAGGTTTGTGACATGATTGGGGAATATTCCCATTATCCACTTCCATGAGGCTGGAGGCCAGCCTCCCCTAGCAGCAGTAGCAGGGCTGGGAAGGAGCAAGGACTTCGGTGTAGGACAGGCTGAGCTTGAATCCTGGCTTTGCTGCTTCCGGCTGAGGGACTTGGGCAAGTGAGGGTGTGCCCTGGGCTTACCACTTGTGGAATGGGAATGATAGGACCTGCCTCACAGCTCCTCCCGAGAACTACTGAGAATGCACAGAAGGCTGCTACCCAGTGCTGGGCCGGCCACATGGTGAGTGCGCAAACATAGGGAGATCCAGCCTGACCGCCAGGCCTTTTCTCAAGGACACTGAGGCAGCCCCATCACCACAGCTCCCTCCCCAACCCTTCATCTTGCTCTCTGCCCTGAAATGCACCCCACCCCCTACACATATACAAACCCACGAGAACCATTCCACCGAGATTCACAACTGAAAAATGTTTGCTTAATCTCAGCCAATGATTTAAGCCTCAATATATTTTCCTTTCTTTTTTTTTTTAATTTAAATTTTATTTAGCCTGGTTTCTATACTAAAAATACCAACCTCTGAGATAAAAGCATATGCATTATGATTTTGCTTTATTGAACCTTCCACAATACAGTGAGTGCTTGAGTAACGGAAAGGGGAAAACCAGATACTCTGCAATGCTCCGAGCCTGTGAAGCTCTGTCTGCCGCAGGAAAGGGTTTTTGTGAGGAAATTGATCATTTTCTCCCAGAGCTATTGTGTCAGAATTAGGGAAGGGCTGCAGGAAGGCATAGGTCAGTTACTTTTCCTCCTCTGAACACAAGAAAACGTTATTCCAGATGAAATCTTGCTGTGGTCTCATAAATCACGACCCCTGATATACTTCATGCATCTGTAACAGGAAGAACCAACACTCTTGGCCACCCTGGGGGCGTTGCAATGTGCAGAGAGGCCATAAATTCTCATCATGCCCCCCTTCTGCTTTCAGAGGTTAGGGTGGGGGCACCTGGCCAGGGAAAAGCAGGGATTTCAAAGCTTCTTCTGCCTTCTGTGAAACCAAAGGGCTGGCCAGGGATAGTGCCTCTGTTGTTCAAAGCTGCAAAGGTAATGAGCCTATTTCCTCTGCTGTGGTGTCCTCTGAGGATGCTTGGAAGGATAGGGATGAATAAAAGGGAAATGGATGTCACTCTGTCTCCTCCCCAGATGGCAGGTAACATATTTACGGAAAAGCTGTCCTACCTTTCTATGGGGCTGTACTCTAACGTTTCTGGGGATTAGTGTTGCTCCCTGGGGTGTGTGTTGGCAGAGGGTGGATGGGGTGGGTGCTGGGTGTTTGGAAAAATGGGGAGGTGGAGAGGCCTAGAGCAGAACTTGCTTTGGATCCCCAAAGGCCCCTTCGATTACCCTACTGTCCCCAGCCTTTCTGCCCAAATTCACTTCAGCGTCATTTCAAAATGGATCCCTTGGGCTTTGGGAAAGGTGCCGGTGGGGAATGGTTATGTCCCTCTAATTGTCTAGTGGGGAAGCAAGTCCAGCTCCTGTGGGTAGGCGACAGGGTTATCCTAAAAATTGCTGGAGAGTCACACCATAGAGATTTATTATTATTATTATTATTTATTTTTTATTTTTTATTTTTTGGAGACAGAGTTTTGCTCTTGTCATCCAGGCTAGAGTGCAATGGCGCAATCTTGGCTCACTGCAACCTCCACCTCCCAGGTTCAGGCAATTCTTCTGCCTCAGCCTCCCAAGTAGCTGGGATTACAGGCACCTACCACCACATCTGGCTAATTTTTTTGTATCTTTCGGAGGAATGGATTTTCACTATGTTAGCCAGGCTGGTCTTGGATTCCTGACCTCAAGTGATCTATCCACCTCAGCCTCCCAAAGTACTGGGATTACAGGCATGAACCACCGTGCCTGGCCTCCATGGAGATTTTTAAGAAGGCAGAGTGAGGGTGCTTGAACTCAGGTGAGGGGAGGGCAATGGAGAGGGCACTTAAGGGTGCCCACAGCTGCCCCTCCAGCAGACAATTAGCTGTTCAATTGCTGCTGTTATTTTCCCTTGATGGGAAGTGTCATATTAAACCTGTGGCTTTAATTTTTCTCTTTGTTACAATTTCTTTCAGATGTCCACAACCTTTCTGTCTTACTCTATTCTCTGCTGCTATAACAGAATAGCACAGACTGGGTATCTTATAAAGAACAAAAGCATATTTGACTCACAGTTCTGGAGGCTGGAAAGTCCAACAGCACAGGGCCAGCACCTGACGAGGGCCGTTCCCTGGCAGAAGGCATCACATGGCAAGAGAAGGCAAGAGCACACAAGACAGAGAGAAA
This sequence comes from Macaca mulatta, assembly GCF_049350105.2. Lineage (NCBI taxonomy): Eukaryota > Metazoa > Chordata > Mammalia > Primates > Cercopithecidae > Macaca > Macaca mulatta. Next base: position 47,514,436 of record NC_133412.1, read on the forward strand.
AAAGGGGGCCAAACTTATTATCCCTTTATAGGGAGACCACACCAGTGATATCAGCATTAGTTCATTTACGAGGGCAGAGTCCTCATCATATAATCAGCTCTAAAAGGACCCCCTGCCCAATACCATTACATTGGCAACTAAATTTCACTATGAGTTTTGGAAAGAATATTCAAGCCATAGCACCTTCCTTATTGCCTTAGCAGAATTAAGGAATGGAGGGGAAGTGTTGCTCCCCTCCCATCCCCTCCATGGAGGTCATGGTGATAGTAGCAGAATCACATGGAGGACAGAAGTTCTGCTGTTGTCAGCAGGGACTCTGCAGACGTAGAGGGGGCAGCTTCCCTAAAGATACCTCAGGAGCATATCCAAGGGTGAGGTGTACCCCCAAATATAACGTTGGAACGTCACCCTCCAAGGAGGCAAGGATATCTCTAACTTATGCCACCAAGATGTTTTCAGTGCATGGCAATGTCAACGGCACTTTACCCCAAGCATAAAGAGAAGTCCCTAAGTTTTTTTCAAACAAAATTCCCTGTTCTTTAGTTTGCATTTAGATTAAAATAGAAATTGGTTTGTAAGCAGTATACTCATTCATTCATTCATTCATCAAAGATATACTGAGCACTTACTATGTGCTATACACCCATCTAGTCTTCTATGACCTGTAGCAGACATCAGAAATTTCAGAATCAAGTTCCAACTTTTGGAAAAAGCCTTCTCTAATTTTTCTTAGAATCCCATTGTTTAATCAACTAGTAGCCAGTTCAAAAATCAGTGGCCACCCATTTCATGCTTACCTACCTGTTCCATTTCTGGGCCAGTCTAACTATTAGGAAGTTTGTGATGAATTCTACCCTACCATAATTTCTATGCTGTGGAACATAAGAATTTCCATCACTCTTCTCTGGAACTGTCCCTCCTAAATGTGTCTCCTGGATCTGCTCATTTGCCTAGACTTTCCCAGTTTATTTACAACATCCCAGTAGATGTGTTTTTAGGCACCTATCTCTACCACCCTCCCATCATGATTTCCTTAGCAATCTGTTTTCCAGTTAAGTTGTTCCAAACTCTAGGCCACAGATGCCTGGGAGCCTCATTTCAAGAGTTCTCCATGTTTCATGGTACTGTATTCCTTAGGATCAGATTCAATTGCATATAATGGGGGAAAAAACAAATAGCAACATCTTCAAACAAGATTGACATTTCTTACTCCCTCACATAAAAGAACCCTGGGGGTAGTCAGTTTGGAGCTGATGTGGAAGCTCTATGATTACATCAGAAACAGAAGCTCCTATCTTTCTTCTCTGCCATCTTCAGAATATGGCTTCCATCCTCATGATCCGAGATGGCTGCCAAAATTCCAGCCATCACATATGTGTCCCAGGAAGCAAGAAAAGAGGAAAGGAAGGCATGTATTTCCGTCTCTTAAGAGTTTCCTGAAGTACCACCCAATGCTGCCATTAGCCAGAATTTGATCATGCAATCACACCCTAGCAGGCTGGCAAGTGTAGTCTTATATCTTAGTTTTCACATGCTCAGCCCAAAACTGGGATTCTGTTAACTAAGAGGGAGAGGAGAATGGATATTTGGTAATCAATTAGAAATCTCTGCCACAAGCACCAAGCTTTATTAAAGAGTGTCATTATCATGGGGAATGGAAGGGTGGGAGACAGGAACATCTTTATTTTCATTGAAAATAGGCCTTCAGTCGGGTGCTGTGGCCCATGTCTGTGATCCCAGCTGCTTGGGAGGCTGAGACATGAGAACTGCTTGAACCTGGGAGGCAGCAGTTGCAGTGAGAAGAGATTGCACCACTGCACTCCAGCCTGGGCAACAGAGCAAGACTCTGTCAAAAGAAAAAAAAAGAAGAAAAAGAAGGCAAAAACACACACAGCCCTTTCCACAAAGATGGGGAACCAGAATGTCATTTAAAAGTATTTCTGTTAAATGGCAATGTCCAAAGCAGAAAGAATATAACTGAAGAGTTCTGGTATCCTAGGAAGCAGATAACTATTATTTCACTTACTGAGCCGAGCATCTTCCCCTTCTTCTGAGAAATGTGCTTTTTCTAAGTTTAACTAAGGGGTTCCAATGACCACACCTTGTTTGTAGAGGCCCTGCCCACCTAGCCACAGCCCACTGGGCCAGGCCTGGCCACCTGTTTCTTCTGATCCAATGAGAGACCCAGCCCCTCCAACCTCTCTTGTCTTCCCTCTCCTCCCAGAAGGAGGCAGCAGTCCTGGGGAAGTGAATCCCGCTGAAGGCCCCAGGTGTAACTGGGACTGGGAGAGTGAAGCAAGAGGGTTAGCACGATCTTTTGGTCAAATACATCTTCCAGCCTAGCTTTTTCATCAGTAACAAAGCTGACATCTTGATTTCTGCCCGCTTGAAGGGAAGACAGCTATTTTTAATCCCCCTCCAACCCAAGATTGTTCAGTGGCAAGGCAAGGTACAGAACAATAGGTACCATGTCACTTAGTATAAAGTAAAAGAAAGGCACAAGAACAGCAAAAGCCAAGCATGACTTGGCTGCCTTTATCTGTGGGACACTGTGCTAAGAGCTGCAGGTGTGCTTGTGAACCAGCCCTCACCGAGCCGAGAGTCCCAGGGAAGATAGCATTACAACAGCAATTCCAGGAGCAGGCTGGGTGTTATGATGAGGAGGTACCAAGAATGATGGGGGCCCAGAGCAGGTCTAATCTGGGTCAGGGAGGGTCTTGCAGACCAAGTATTAGTTCTGCTGACACTTAAAGATGAATGGATATTATACAGGCAAAGAGGAGGTAGATTGGCAGAGGGAGGAAGGATGGACAGAGTTCTAGGCAGAGGCAAGGGCTGGCACAAACACCCAGGTGGGAGAAGGATGTGGCAGGGTCAAATACATGAAAGAAGTTCCCTCGGGGGTCCTGTGCAGTGTGGGAGGTCAGAGGCTGCATAGAGTCCAGGCTCAAGCCCAAGCTGGCCTAGAAAGCCTTGCTAAAGTAAGAGTGGACTATTCTGGAATCAGCGGGACATCACTAAAGATTTTCAGTGGGGAGTGGAAAAATCAGGTTTATATTTTAAAAAGGTTATTCTTGCTGTGCTGGGGACACTGGGGAAGGGGCGGAGAGCAGGGGTGAAGGTGGGGACATCGGAGAAGAGGCTGAGAATGATAGTGACTCAGAGCCGTGAGGATGGCCGAAGAGGTATTTAGGACTCAGGAACAGGCTTTGGGCATGGGTCGGAGACATCAGAGAAAAGGAGGAATCCAGGTGACTCAGAGCATACAACTCAGTGGGAGGTGGTGCTATGGCTGCCCCTTGTCGAGTCACTTCTCCCTGAGCCTCAGTTTCTATATCTGTAAAACAAGAGAGTTGGGTTAGGCATTTTCTAGGGTCCTTCAAGCTACTTCTTTACGCCTTAAAGCCCTTAAGAATCGTGAGGGAGGACCGGGCGTGGTGGCTTATGCCTGTAATCCCAGCACTTTGGGAAGTCGAGGCAGGTGGATCACTTGAGGTCAGGCATTCAAGACCAGCCTGGCCAACATGGTGAAACCCCATCTCTACTAAAAATACAAAAGTTACCCAGGCATGGTGGCGGGCACCTGTAATCCCAGCTACTCGGGAGGCTGAGGCAGGAGAATCATTTGAACCCAGGAGGCTGAGATTCCTGTGAGCCAAGATGGTGCCATTACACTTCAGCCTGGGTACAAGAGCGAGACTTTGCCTCAAAAAAAAAAAAAAAAAAAAAAAAAAAAGAATTGTGAAGGAAGGGCTCCAGGGAGCTGGGGGAGTTGGAAAGAACTATGAGAACAGCAGCTTGGGAGGAAGGATTCAGATGGATGGCCTGGACAAGGGAGGACAAGATGGAAAGGGGCCATGGCATAGCAAGGGGCAGAGCAGACTTCAAGACCAGCCATGCCACTCATCACATGGGACACAGAGGAGCTGTGCTGGGGACAGCCCAAGTGGAACTGAACGCTTATCTCTTCATGGGGATGGTATATAATCAGAGTCCAAAAATGCATTTGACATCTCTTATGTCCGGAACAGTACACATGACTGGCCAATCATTCACACCCTACTCTACGTGATGATGGAGCACTAGTTCTTCTGCATGCCCACAGCAACCCGAACAAATGTGCACTGAGCACCCATCACATTGTTTTAAGTTTGTTTAACTTTTTGTCTGTGTTGCTTTAAAGAAATCTAATTATCTGAGGACAGGGGTGTGCCACCATAATGTCTTTTATAATAGTTCAATAGCTGCCTCCTACTGAGCATGTATTAAGTGCCAGGCACTGTTCTAAGTATTTAAGGCATTATTTCTTTACAGAAGTCCTGTGGGGCAGGCATTATTATTATTCCCATTTTACAGATGAGGAAACCAAGGCCTAGAAAAGTTACATAATAATTTGCTCAAGGTGATATCAAAATAGCCAGAGATTTACATCAGATTTTGTTCATCTCTACGTCCCCAAGGCCTAGTACACTACCTGGGACCCAGTGGATTGCCAAAGTGTATTGATTGAAAAGGTCCATGGATGGACGCAGCCTGACCCTCCCAGGCAACTGTGTCAGGCTGGCCTGTGAGTCACTATAAAATGTTTGTATCTTGGTTCACCCTTTGTTTGAAAATGGCCTCTCCTAGGTGTGTCCCCAGGCAAAATGCTGCAGTGCAACAAATAAACTAACAAATAAACTAACACTCTGTGGTTGCTGGAGCAAGCCATAGCCAATGTGTTGAAGGCAGGACAGTGGATGTCTTTAGAGGTAAAGTGGTGGACAACCATTTTGAAAGGAAAAATAAGTGGAAGTGACCAATCAATGGGCCCAGGAAGACTCAACCAGTCAACCAACGAATCAACTGGGCATGTGCTATATATAACTAAGAATCCAGACTTTTCCAAGATTTACAATGAAAATGCAAGCTTTGAAAGTTGGAACAAACCTCATTCAAATCCATTGTGTCTAAAACAAACGTTGGAATCTGTTAGGAGATTATTTAGAAAAGTAAGATTAAGTCCTTGTTTAAAAACTTATAATTACTTCCATTGTTTTAAAAAAATACCACTACATGGATGAACCTCAGAAACATTATGCAAAGTAGAAGTCAGACACAAAAGACCACATGTTGTATGATTCTATTTATATGAAACGTCCAGAAAAGGCAAATCTATAGAGACAGAAAGCAGATTAATGGTTGCCTGAGGCTGGGGGTGGGAATTGCGATTGACTGCAAACAGACACAAGGATCTTTGTGGGGTGATGAGAATGTTCTAAAACTGGATTGTGATGATGACTGCACAATTCTGTACATTTACTGAAAATCACTGAATTATACACTGAAAATGGATGAATATTATGATATGTAAGTCATACTTCAATAAAGCTGCTTTTTTCTTTTTTCTTTTTTTTTCTTTTTTTTTGAGACAGTTTCACTCTTGTTGCCCAGGCTGCAGTGCAATTGCACGATCTTGGCTCACTGCAACCTCCGCCTCCCAGGTTCAAGTGATTATCTTGTCTCAGCCTCCCAAGTAGCTGGGATTACAGGCACCAGCCACCATGCCCAGTTAATTTTTGTATTTTTAGTAGAGACAGGGTTTCACCATGTTGGCCAGGCTCGTCTTGAACTCCTGACCTCAGGTGATCTACCTGCCTCGGCCTCCCACACTGTTGGGATTACAGGCATGAGCCACTGCACCCAGTCCTAAAGCTGCTTTTTTATTTTTTTGTTTTTGTTTTAAGGAAAACTCTTGAAAACAGCAAAGAAACTGATAGTTCATAAAATCTCTATGCAAAAGATCATAGAAATCATTGAATCCAGTTTTATAGAAGGCCAAGGAAAGGCTGATAGATGCTAATAGAAAGAGAGAGGAGTTGCATGAAGCTTGAATCCAGACCCCTTGGCTCCCAGGTAGACCTATCCTCTTCCTCACAGAGCTTGTTTGTGGTATCTAATTTAAGGGATGATTTCCCTTCACATGTCCACACTCTGTATGTGGATGTTGGCCACTGATGCCAGCTGCTGTCTCCCTGGGTCTGTGACAGGATCCCTGGCAGCCCTCCTGGGTAAGTTTCTGTAATGGGCCAGGTGGAGAAAGAAGCCAGGCTGGTGAGACCCTGCCCATCCCTCTGGACTCCAGGGGTGGCAGATGCCAGGTCAGAAGTTGCCCTCCTGGTTTCAGGGCTCACAGACATTTGGTGTCCCTTTCTAGGCCAAGGCTGACCAAATCTAGCTGCCTCTTAAGTCAATCCCCACTGGGCCTCCTGGGGAGGCTTAAGATAGCCTGTTAGTCCACATGGGAGGAGGTGAGGTCCCTCCCTTCCTCCAGTGGAAGGTTCTGATATGGCCTTGATATCCAAGGTGGATGTAGCTTGTCATCCACTCATCTACCCATTCAACACTCACCACTCATCCCCACCCATCTATCTATCCCTGCATCCACGCATCTAAAGATACACCCACCCACCACCCACTCACTCATCCATCCTTGTACTCATTCATTTCCAAATCCACCCACCCATCCACTTCTCCGCCCACCTACCCACTCAGCCATCCAGCTCACTCTGAGCCAGTTGCTGGCTGAACCTAGCCCTTGCCCTCTAGGAGATGACAGCCAAGAGCACATTTGCTTGACACACCTTTCCAAGGCACATTTTCATTGGTGGTTCACACAGACGCACCAAACTTGTTACTCACCCAGTCCTCATCTTTGCAGGAAGTATCTGATTTCTCATTCCTTCACGTCCCACATCTACTGTACTAATAACTCATGTAGGCTCTCCTTCCAGTGTACATGAAGAATCTATCCTCATCTCTCTGTCTCCTCCACCCACCAAGATCCAAGCCACCATTTACTGCTCACCTGGACTATTATTACATCAGCCTCCTCACTGACCTTTCTGCTTCCATCCTGTTCCTCTAGGGGCCCTCCTCCTCACAGCTGCCACAGCCAATCAGATCCCTTCACTCTCCAGTGATTTTTCTATCCTGGAATACAATCTGAACTTCCCATCTTCAGCTTCAAGGCCCTCCAGGCTCTGCACCTGCCTGCTTCTCTGTCGTGTTCTATCAGTCTCCCCCTGCTCACTCAGCTAGAGCCATGATAGCATTCCCTCTGTGCCTGACTTGCTTACCTCCTTCCCGCCTAGTGTTACTGGTTGAGGGTAGTTGTCCAGGTTCTCGGCATTTTGAACAAAGAATTGGACAAAACGCACAAACAAAGCAAAACAGAAAAAGCAGAGATCTATTGTAAACGAAAGTACATTCCACAGGGTGGGAGTGGGCTCGAGCAACCAGCTCAAGAACGTCGGTTACAGAACTTTGCGGGATTTAAATACCCACTAGAGGTTTCCCATTTGTTCACTTCATGCAAATGAAGTAGTAGCCCATGGCCAGTCTGACTGGTTGTGGGAGGGGACCAATCAGAAGCACTTTCATTTTCCAACTGCCACACACAAAAAGGAGGGGTTGAAAACGTAGTTGGCGCTGACATCCTGTCAGCATGAATTGGCCTTAGGTTCCCTGACTCCAGACCTGATTCTCCTGCCTCACTAGAACCCTTTGCCCTTGCTGGTGCCTCGGCCTGCAATGCCATCCCTAACATCTTCTCATGGCAGGCTCTTTTCTGCCACTGAGAAAGGCCTTATCTGCTTGCAATCTAAGAAGCCTCATCCGTTTCATTTTCCCCCATAGCACTTATGGCTACTTTTTGAAACCGGGGTCTGGGTAAACCACACTGACTATTCTCTTGTTATATTAGTCAGGACCCTGTTCTTTACAAATAAAAGTGGGGAGGGGGTTATTGGCTCATAAAACTGGGAGGTTCAAGAAGCAAGCTGCTTCAACCCTCTTGAACACGGGTTCCTTCAAGACACCAGGAAGCGGCCTCTTTTCCTCCGTCTCCTGCTTCTCAGTGCTGATTTTGTTCTCAGTCAGGCGCTCCACATACTTACTGGCCAAGGCAGCCTCTGATCATACGGAAGGCGTGACTGTCTCCAGAATCCCAGCAGAACCCTGAGAGGACTCTGATTGGCCCAGTTGCCCAGCTCTGAACCAATCAGAGCTCATATTGAGGGGTAGAGAATTCTGATTGGTGAGGCTCTGTCACATGACTGCCCAGATGCCTCAGGTGCTCGTCAAACCACCGATAACTTCTCTTTGGTTTCCAGCAGACAAAAACATATCCCTCCAAACTCCTAGTAATCCTCCTGCTCCCATCCAAACACACTCCTCTAAACTTCTGGAAGGAGTGAAACGTGGGTTATCTCATCATACCTTTCCCTTCAAAGGAAAAAGGTTGACCTTCGAAGCTGGGTCATTCCAAACAGCCGGCTCTTACTTTTTCCTTTTAATCAGTCTGTACTGAGCAACTTATAGACACCAACCCCTTTGCAAAGAAGGGCAGGTGGTGCTTCAACAGCTAGATTATGCCCCTAGGTCAGGAAGCTAGCCAGGAAGATAAGGTAAACCCACAACAATTCGCTATGGAAATCGTTAATCCTTTGGTTGCGTCATCAGATAAAGGGAAACCAAAGAATCTCAGAGGTCTTGGCAGTTGGGCAAACTTGAGGGGGCAGAGAGATCTGTTCCCTGCCAGCAAGTCTTTCTTCTGCCAGTTGAGGGTGTGTGTGTTGGGGAGTCAAAATTGTGTACACGCATGTGCAGGCATCCTTCCTCCATGGCTGCACTCCAAGATGCCTGAGGCCAGAACTGTGTTTTCTCCTTTCCCGGGCATCCAATAAAGCCTCCTGAGGTCCCATGGCTCTTCTTGATCATTTGGGGCCAGCCTCCTTTTTTGTGGGTCTTTCCCCGACTTGTTATCTTTGACTCGACTCCTTCATTTATCTTGCAGTCTCTGCCTATTTCTCCCCAACTCTGTGTGAATTTGAGTCTGTTAAACTCTGCATGTCTTTGTCTCTTTTAAGAACATCCCACTCCCTGGTGTGGGGTCACACTGAGGACACATAATAGCCCCTAATAAGAATAGTCAACTCTACATCTTCAGAACTAGCACTCCCTTCTGTTTCCACCACCAATCATGGATAGATCTATTAGGACTTTAAGGCCAAGTATAATACTACGGCCACAGTACACTGTCATTCAAACGCTTAGTCTTTCATTCATTCGACAAAAGGAAAAGGTAAACAGGACTACAAAGGGCATATATAACCAGTTTAAACTATTCTTAAGCATTTGATGCCATGCAAATGCACAAAACAGGTGTGCGTGCTTACCGTAGCTCATTCTTTCCTGTTGGCTGAGCTGGTCGTCCATTCTCTTTAAGCTGGTTCATAGACACTGAGTTGGCTTTTCTCTCCCTGTATGGAGTCGAGGCCATTCATTACTCCCCTAGCAGACGCCTGCTGAATGCCAAGCCCTGGTTTAGCAGGGAATGAGTGAGAGAGCTGGGTGAGTGGAAATAAGGGAGCAAATCCTTCTGAAACAATGAGATGTGCTCCAAGACAAAAATGGACTTTTGGGAAGGTTTCTGAAGGCATAGGGTGCGAGCTGGCCTTTGCAGATTAGTAGGCTGAATTGGTGGTTGTCAAGATATATAACTAAAAGGTCACTGAAGGGAATCCTTTCACAGAAATAGAGTCCCTCTCCTGGGGCCTAGACAGGGCCCAAGTCCAGTCCGTCAATCAGCCAGTGGTTAACAGGGCTTACTTTGCAGAAAGTCTGGGGAGAATAAAAAATATCTACAATTTATTTTCCAGTATTTAGTGGGTGTCATCTTCCTGCCCAGGAGAAGTTGACATTCCAGGGAGACTAGTAGTAAATATTTCCAGAGTGCAGGGCAGGAGACAGCTGTCAGTTCTGGGGCAGGAAAAGAATATTTCAGTAGGAAGGGAAAGTTTGAAGGATGGGAAGTCCCACTGTTCATCAGCCTTTTCCACAAGGGCCTTGAAAGAGTAGAGAAAGGTGATCTTTTCTTTTCACAATCATATAGTAATTCCCCCCTCCTGCCCTTTTTTGCAGAGGAGAAAGTTGCAGAGAGCTTAAGCAACTTGCCTAAGATCACACAGCTAGTAAATGATGAAGTAGGACTCAATCCAAGTCTTTCTGGCTTTCATTATTTCATGAGGATTTTACTTCTTTTCTAAAAGATGAAACATATATATTAATTATCAACCTTTTACTAAGGGCTCAGTTTCAATTCTTTACCAGATTTTCTGGTAGGGGACAGTGTATCAAAGACATGAGACACATAAAGAATAAGCTTTGGAGAGATTCAGAGATCAGGAAAAGTCCAGAACATGGGCACTCTCCAGAAGGGGTATTTTAATAGGGGAACTGAGCAACAAAAGGCATCTGGGTGTGTAGGAGCTCAATGTATGTTAACTTGACCAACACACTCTTACAAAGACAAACAGGAGACATGAAGCCAAAATGCTCATCTCCCCCTGGGCTAGTAGTACCTGTCTTGTCCTGGAGGGTGAGTGAGGTGCAGGGCCCCCTCATTCTCACTGCTACTGTGTCCAGTGGGTCCACCTCAGACAAAGCCTCCTGCTGCATTGTGTCTCTTGACACACATGTCAGGGTCTGGGGAAAGCTGTCCCCTCAAACAACATGAGGGAGCCCCTTAACCTTGCCTTTCCCTTGCATTTGGGTAAAAGGATCATTGGGACATTTAATTCTCCTCTAGTCTAGTGTGTTCCTGACACCTGGTAAGTGACAAATCACCCTAATGCTTAGCGCTGGGAGTTTGGCACTTCCAGAGCTCCATCCTGGCCACCCCTGCTCTTTCATTGTCAGTCAAGTGAACTTCAACCTTTGACGTTTTGGAAGTTTGCAATCCCCATGGGTTTCAACTTTGTTTTCTGTATCCTGAAAATAGCAACCCCTCACAGGCTGGAGAGAGTCAAATAGAACTTGTGAAGCCCCTAGCTGAGGTGTGCACAAAGCTGGCCTTGTTCAACACAGCTTACCTGGAGTAAAAGCATTTGTTATGGTTCCAACAGTATGTATGAAACTTGTCCTTATTAGATCTTTGTTTCCTCTTCTGTAAAGTGGGAATTCCTTCTCTACCTACTTTGCAGAGGTGCTGTCAGGATCAATAAGGTGAGCCATATTAAATCAACCTTTGAGAAATATCACCCAATATCCAAATGCAAGGTGCTGTTATGTTTCGTGTCAATGAAAAAATCTAAAAATTGCATTTTCCAATTCATTAGCAACAAGCCATTTGTTCATAGACCTCTACTCCCAGTTCACATTAGGGAACATTCACAACTCCAGGAATATTTATACTGTCACCTGGCAGAAATAATAAAACTAGGGGGGTGATAAAATTTAAATCCACGCTAGTTTATGAAACACTATGGCTCTAAGTAAACCACTGTGGAGAGTCGCATGGTTAAAACAAGACAAGGAGAAAATAAAGCCTTCCCTCTTCAATATTTAGAACCAATAAATATGTTCTGGAAATAACACATTAGCCATGCAAGAGCCGCTTATCTGCCAGGAGAAGACTCTTGATAGCTGGAGAACACAGTGGGAAATAGGAAAGTCCTTAAGCCTTGTGTTTGCTTGGATGTCATCTCAGTGTGAATAATAAACCCTCTTGCCCTCGGCTCCCACCAGCTCCCAGTAACTGCACATTCTCATCACATAAATGGAAGAAAAACTTGAGGGAACAGCCCCCTTAAAGTGGGGCATGCATCTTGCCTTTGCCACCAGCAAGCTAAGAGGCCCCTTGGGGCCTCAGTTTCTCTGGGCCTCTTCCCCACACCCAGCACAGCACCTCCTAGAGCCCCAGTACTCTAAGCAATGCAGTTTTAAAACTACTCCTCACATGTTGTTTGGAGACCCTTGAAAAGGTGACTTTCTGTGATTTTATAACACTTTTGACATTCTTTGATCCTTCCAGCCTTCTTTGGTCCTTTGTGATAGGCGGCCTTATTTCTTAAGGCTGCATTTGCCAGACAAGCCATGTGAGGCTGGAGAGCACCTCATATGACCTAGGATCACACATGTGGACGTGCCTGGCACAGGGCCTGGAAGGGACCCCTCTGTTCCTGGTCCCCAGCCTTGCCAGAGGTGCCGACCTCCAGCCCAGTGGGCTGGGCTCCCGCAGTACCCTAGCTCCTTTCCGTGGAAAGCTTACTAGCTGTGTACTTGGCCTATGTCCTGTGTGTGTGTGCACATGCGTGTGTGTGTGTGTGTGTGTGTGTGTGTGTGTGTGTGTTGGAGGGTCTGTCCCCATCATACTTTGCTGGGGCTGTGCCTGAGTCCCTGAGGGGCTATCTGTCCACCCTGGCCTCTCCCACCAGGGCCTGAGGGAGCATGTGTACTGTGTTTTCAAATAAGCTGGATGATTTTTTTTTTCAATAAAACTGGTTTTTTATTGCTGTTCCCAACCCACCTAGCACCAGCTGTGATGAGAATCACTTGTATGGTAAAGTGCTATTGATAAAATTGCTCCCACCGGAACTTAGCTATGCACTCACGCGGCGCGATTGGCTCCTTCACCACCGGCTCCAGCGGCCTGCTCAGCCCCCTCCCAGCTCCTTCCCTGCAGCCCTCCTCTTACCTCCTGGCCTTTTCCCTCTTCCCTCTTCTCCTCCTTCCCCTGCTCCTTCTTACTCATTCTCTCTCCCCTCCTCCCTTTTCTTTCTACCTGCTTTGGTTTTCTCTACCTTTCTGTCTAATGTTGGCTGATGTCTTTCCTTTCTTCTCTTTCTCTCTCTCCATCCTGGGCTTGTCCGCCCCTCTCCCATTTCTCTCCCTCCTCCTTCTGTCTCTCTCTGCCTCCTAACTGTGTCTCCCAACCGTCTGCACGTTTCAGGCCAGGCTGGCTCAGTGAGGCCCATTGGGAGGTCCCAGCTCTCTCTTTAGAAACAGCAAACCCAGCTGAGTTCTAATATGCAGGTCCTTTGAGGACACCAGCATCTCCAGGTATACTCCTCCTTCATCTGTGTCAGGTTCCCCTCTCCTGCCGGAGGTGCTCTGGGACAGAAGGGGCAAGCAATGCAAGGCAGATAGGAAAAAGGATAATGGTACAGGGAACAGCATGTAATCTAAAGGAACAGCATGACATGGACATGACAAAGGAGGTTTAAACCCACCTAAGTATTGAGAAAGGAGGTAAGGACCTGGTTGCAGATTGTGGAAGGCTTAAAAACCTGACTAAGAAGTTTCACTTTGACTTTTAGTCCTTTCCAGTCATTAGGGTATTCATAGCTGTGGCAACATAAACTGGACTTGCTGAAAAGACCTTAGCCATGCCTTGACACACACAAACTGTGTGAGCTTCAGGACCAGGTCTGCCGGGGCTCCAGCTAGCTCAATTATTTCTGTTGATTTTCTCAGCTCTGCTTTCCTATCTGCATGTCTGCTTGGTTCTCATGGACACAAGAGGTCTACAAACAGCAGTCAGGGCCGAGGGCTTCCTTGTTCATTTCTAGTAGGAGACAGGAGAAGAGCGCAGCTTCCTGTAGCTCACTCTTACAAAACCTCCTGCCTCATGTCCTCTTAGCCAGAATTGGGCCACATGTCTCTTCCTGAACCAACCATTGGTAACAAGGACGAAATGATTATCCCTATACCAATCAGGCATTCCCTCCCAGCTGAGGATAAGTCCCCAAATTCAGGATGCTCCCTAAGGAGGATGGAGTAGACTCAGTGTTGGAGGGTCCACCTCAATACCCTCTACAGCTAAAGGTTCCCCAGAGTAGCAGGGTGATTGGAGGGAAGGTATATGAAGCCCAGGGCCAGCAAGAAGTATCTTCCTAGAACAATATTAGCTGAGGAGTTTTGGAAAAACATACTGTATTTAAATGATCACCTGAGGTCAGAAGTTCGAGACTAGCCTGGCCAACATGGTAAAACTCCATCTCTACTAAAAATACAAAAATTAGCCAGGCATGGTGGCAAGCACCTGTAATCCCACCTACTTGGGAGGATGAAACAAGAGAATCGCATGAACCCAGGAAGCAGAGGTTGCAGTGATCCAAGATCATGCCACTGAACTCCAGCCTGGGCAACAGAGTGAGACTCCGTCTCAAAAACATATGTAAAAATAAAAATAAATAAATGATCACAGATATATTATTGACTGTAATATAAAATGCACATGCTGTTTTAAATTAAAACATGAGACTTCAAAGAAATTTTCTGCTTAACTAAGCTATATAAGGGTTGGCTTACACCTATTTTGATTATTACTGCATTTCTAACACATAAAAAATGCACAATAAATACTTGTGGAATAAATGAATAAACAAATGATTGAGACAGATAATTTTAGGCTACTTCCAGACCCAAGGGTTCCATCACCTCTCCTCTATTAGAGGTGCTTTGGTGGAAAAGTTTGAGAAACTTTAATAACAAGGAAATGTGTCCAGGAAGTTATTTTTCTTTTCTTTTTTTAGTAACAGCCTAATGAGATATAATTTATAACCGTAAAATTCACACTTTTAAGTATACAATTCAATGGTCCTTAGTATATTCAGGATTGTGCAACCATCGCCATTACCAGGGAGTTTTAGCACCATGTGTAGGAAAGTTATACCCATGAACAGTGAGGGGGCTCAGGGCTCTGAGTGGCTGGGGGCAGAAGGGGATCTAGTTAGAGGAAAGTATCTGGTGGAGGCAGGGGGGAGCCGCTAGAAAGCTATTACAATACTAAAGGGAGGGTGAGGGAGGCCTCGGTCTCAGGATGTTAACAAGCCTGGAAAGCAAGTCTCATGTAAGAGAGGTTGCAAAGTTTGCAAATGCAGGTTTGGAGACTGCCTGCGGTGGGCAGACAGCCTGCAGGGCAGAGGTGCCTTCTCCCATGCTTTCAAGCCATCAGATTTGATGTTTCATATCCACACTACACAGCTGAGCCAGGATGCAGCTGAGCACAGTTGTGGATGTCCATCTCTCCTGCCTGGGGCAAAGACATTGGGAACATGAGTCCCTGGGCGCAGACCACGTGGAGATGCAGAGCCGGCATGGCCTGCCCAAATTGCTCTGAGAATAGCACCCCAGGCACCATCCTCCTTGCCACAGGCACCTGAGCTCAGCTACTTTTAAGCAGCATTTCAAGGATGGAGCTGATCCAGTCAGGAGGAAGCAAAAATGAATTCATGTTCCATTTGGGCAGGCCCCCTTGGGAGCTGTGGAACTTCCAGCTCTGTGGAGCAAGGGGGAGCCTGGAGATGCTGAGTCCAGGACTGTGGCTTTCTGGAAACCTCCGCAGAGGAGGCCTTGGCAAGACCAGACTCAATAATGTCTTCAGCACCAAGTGGAAGGTGGTGGGGAAACCTGGGCCCAAGAGCAGTGACCCAAACCGCAGACACCTCCCAGCTTCTTGTGAGCTTCCTGGCTGTGGCAATCTGCCTGCTGACTACAGAATCTTCATCACTAAAATGAGGGTGAGACCAGCTCAGGCTGAAGACCAGGCTATCTGAGTGTTCCATGGAATAAAGTCTGGGGCATGCTGAATACTGTCTTACCCTTCCGGAGATATAAGGGGTCTGAGGCTGGCAGTAAAGGACACGGTCAACCTTTGCTCACTTTGGAGTTTCCCCGGTATTTGACGGATTGGGTCAGAGTGGGAACTCAGAGCTTCAGTTCCCAATCCCATCTAAAAACAACTTCCCACTTCCAGGTGCCATGGTATCTGAAAGCCTCCCTTCACAGGCTAATAATGTGTTTGGGTTTCCCAGTCTCCCAGTTAAAACATAAACACTTCAGAGAGAGGACCATTGAGCCATCTCAGTGGACATTTTCACCAGGACTTCTCCAACAATTGGCTGGGCACAAGCTAGGCTGGGGGTGAAGGGTAGGACAGGATGCCAGGGGAAGGAAAATGGGTTGAGAAAGGGAAGGAGACAATAAATGCCTAAATTTGTTATTTTATAACTCAGAGTGGTTTTAAGGAGGCAGATTTCACATAAAATCATTTGCAGCCTCAGCTAAGCAAGAAGACCACAAGGAGAGGATTTTAACCTCAGGGTGGGATTTTTCAGAGAGGAAAAATCCCAATGAAACCCGGAGAATGGGGTGACCTGCCCCAGATCCCACAGAGAGTAAGCAGCAGGTCAGAGCGGGACCCCAGTCTCCCAGACCAGGGCCATCTCAGCAGTGCCAAGCTAATTGGCATCTCAGGCTGCCCTCCCTACAAGCACAGTGCATGGCTCCCCAGCCCCAGTGTCGGCTCTGTACCCGAGAATGATTTCTCTTGACAGAAAATAGAGGCAAAAGGGCAAGGGAATATTTCCAAATGGTTGATCTGACAGCTGCAAATTTCATTTTGTGTTGCGTATTGACCTCTAATTGTTTCCCAAGTAGTCTGGGACTGAGAGATCAATAAATCCCACAGATACTTAATATCCCCTCTGGCATCTTCGGCTTTAGTTAGAAAATAGTCAAATTCCTGGCTGTCTGCAAATATTAGCAGGTTTTTCATTTTCTGCAAACCTGATGAACTGTAATTCAACCAAAGGCCTGGTAGGAGCCGGAGAAATTCCTGGCACGCTGGAGGGCCAGAGCTGGAAAGGAATTCACAACGTTGCTGGCCCAACCGCTTCTTGTCCAGGAGAGATAAGATGACATCTTCCAGGCCTACAGTGGCCACTACGGGAGTGGAAGCTCCAACCTCATCTTCCTGGTGATCTTTCTGCTCCACCAAGCGGCCTCCATTAGGTTATTAATATAACAAGGGAGTTGTGGTCATTGGCTAACCTTTCCTCAGAGACCTTTTTAAAGGAAGGCTTGGATGTAGTTGAGAAAACCGTGGGTTTGTCATTATAAAAGCAATCTCCCTTATTCTCCTTCCTCTGTTCCCTGTTAGCTGCTTGGTCTCGATCATGGCACCTTCTCTTCTTGCTAAGCCTCAGTTTTCTCGGATACATACTGGGAATAATTATTATCCCTGTCTAAAAGCATTATCGTGAGGATTAAATGAGTTGATGAGTGACGATCCTCACCCAGAGCTTTGCAAAATTAGTGGGAACCTCCATGAACCTGAGTGAGGCACGGGAGTATTCAACTGAGACCACCTCTGCCCAGATTTTATACACCTCAGATCTGAGGAAGGAATAGGCTGCCCTGTGGGGTGGGGAGGTGGTGGTGGGCGGTGAATGGTGAGGGAATAAACTTGAATTGACAACCAAGGCCCCAAAGGACCGCCCTGCTCAGAGTACTCCAGATGTGTTCAGATTTCCCCACTGGATTGCAGGTGGCCTGGTGGCAAGGACAGAGTCCTCTTCACTATGCAAGCTCCAGGCAGGTGCTCAGTAAACACTTCCTGAATGCATACAAGACAGCGTCTGGTGGCATGGCAAGGATGGCATTTGGTCCACAGGATGCTGTTAAGAAGGACATTGTATAGGCAATCATCCTATCACACACACACACACACACACACACACACACACGCACAGAGCTATACATGCACTCACAATTGGCCAAGAAACCAACATCAGCATTGGCTTCATGGTCTTCATCCACCAAATCTGAGGAGTAAATTTTCAGACATGCTTATAGCCCTGTAATGCCAGGGCTGAAACCCACCAAGGGCCCTTTCTTTCTCTGATCCTACCTTGCACCTTATGCAGTGAGTTTCAGCAGAGAGAACTTCCATCTAGGATCTGTAGAGTACAGTTTGGTCTCTGCATGACACAAACTGGCTGTGTGATTCAGAGAAACTCACTCCTCCTCTCTGGGCTTCAGTTTTGCCATCTGTGAAATGGAGAGATGGAGCTACCTGGGCTTGCCTATCTCACAGGGTCTCTGTGAGGCAAGCAGCAGCTCCAGCCTGCTAGAGAGGGAAACGGACGGCAGATCACTCAATCTAATCTAATGACTTTCAAGCATTTATTTAGCAGATGAATCTTTAATTTTTTTTTTTTTTTCTGCTTAGAACCCTGACTTATAAGATAGAAAGAACTGAGCTGTTCAGGCTGGGTTGGAGATGACCCCAGGATGTGAACACAAAGGCCAAGGCACCCCTACTTTCATAGTGGGGACTCTGAGGGCCCATCCGCCACCTGAGGCCCCCAGCGCTGCCTGTGGCTACCAGGCAACCAGCTCTGCGTGGCCCAGCCTCCCCATCAGCACCTCGCAGCTGTCCTCCCAGCCAAAACTGGTTTAGAAAAGGCTGCCCAGCTGGCAGGTAGGAACAAAGGGATTAGGCCCCGTTTGACAGACTGTGTCCCTCCTATTTGCATGTCATTAAGCTGCAGACCAGTTAGCAGAGGGGGTCACATAGCTTCAGAGTCCCTGCCAAGCTGGGGCACGGAGGCACTGAGGCTTCATTTGCATTTTGGACACCTGCCCTGAACTACAGGAGCCAATCTGAAGAAGAGGGGTTTCTTGAGGAGATGACTGGGGTGCTGGCGTGGACTGGGGAGGTGTCCTCGTCTCAGTGGTGACCCCAGTTTTTTTCTGTCTCCACTCAAAACTGACACAAATTGAAGCAGGATTGTTTTGAGGGACAAAAAGGGCTTCATTGCTCTGAGAGTTAAACCAGGCACTATGCAACAGCTTGGGAGAGGACCAGTGAATTCTGAGAACCAGGGCTTCTCTCCCCAACCAGCATCCCCACACACCACACACACACACACACACACACACACACGCACCAGCCTAACCAAAAGGAAAAAGAGGAAGAAAGGAACACAGGCCACATTTTCTCTGCACTCCCCTTCTAAGGCCTCCTGGGGTGCCCCTGATTGACAGGACGCTAAATGCAAGAGGTTTCCTGTGATAGAGAAAGAGATTTTCTTGAAGCATTCAACTCCTGACCTTTAAGAGCTCGGGGAGCAAAATGATTTTCAGTCACTTGGGCCTGAGTGAAAGGTATGTGAATTGATCGACTGCAGGGCTCAGGCCTCCCGAGGTCTTGATGTTATGTCATTAAAATCTTACAATCGAGTTATCCTAATGTATCCCAGCAGCCCCCGATTAGTAAATAGACTCAAAGTTACATGGTCTAAAATGCCTTCTCCAAGGGCCTGGAAGACCAGTAATGTGGATGGGGCCTGGGGCCAAATCCGGCCTCTGCTATTTGAGGTTTTCTTTTTTGACATTAGACTATGGTAACTATTGCTGTAGCTGCCTCTCACATTTCTTCCTCTAGCTCTTTTAATCTTGTGAAGGTGCCTACCCCTCTGGCCACAGGTGTCTAGGTAGGTTGGACTGGCTAATATCCTCTGGCAACAGTGATTGGTCTGGGGATACAACTGACCCATGCCCAGCCAATCAGAATCTTCCCTAGGATTATTCTCTTTACTGGGGATCCTGAGCTGGGAGAGTGTGAGCAGGGGTTGATGGTGAACATTTTCCCTGCCATGTGTGGTCTTGTCTGCAGAAAGTAGGCAAGCCAGCAAGCAAAAGTGAGAAAGGGGTGGAGAGAGGCCTGACTCATGAAACCGCATCAATGGGGTTTGAGATACCTTCATATCTTTCCTAGTTCCATGAGCCTTAAAACTCCTCTTTTGCTTAGGTTAGCCAAGGTTCATTTCTATTGCTTGCAACCAAATCTTGCCACGTGGGTAGGAGCTGATATTCCCAAGGTTCAATCCTTTGGGGCTTGAGGAAAATGAAATGGACAGGGAATGATACAAAATGTGGTTGTGCAGGTCAAAGGTGTAGACCACAGCAGCCCCTCAGGGACAGCCCACTGAAACATCAGCTCCAGGAAGAGAGAGAGTTTTGTCTCTTTCCCAGTTTCTAAAACAATGCCTCGCACATACCTCCTCCCACCACCTCCCTCCTGGGCCGCGCTCTCTTGCCTGCCACATGAGATCGCTTGTTCTCCCCGAGCCTCTGCTCAGAGCCTCCTCTGTCTCCTAACTTGCATCCTCTGCCTTTTCCACTTTCTGCTCCCTCTTACTTTCAACTTGTCTGTGGTCACCATGACCTGCTCTCCTTCATAGCTCCCACTGTTAACTGCTTTGTTCTCTTCGTATTTCTTGATGTCACTTTCAAGTGAAGTGCCAGAAGTCAGAGAGAGACAGAATCCGATTGGCCTGGCTTGTCGTTCCCGTGTGAGGCCATCTCCCAGGTCAGGCCAGTATGTTTAAGTCGAGTACCAGTTCCTGAGCAGATCAGCTGCGGCTATGGGACAGGGATTCAAATGGTGCAAACCATGACCACTTAGGCAGTAGAGGTCACAAGCCAGCCACTTCTCACTATCAGGGGCCACAGTATCTCCAGCATAGAATCCCTTGCTTAGACTATCTTGAGGGAACCCAGGGACTATTTACACTCCCCTCTTCCATATTCCAGAAACTTCATCTGAGGCATAAGGTTTTTATTTGGCAGTGGGAACCCCTCCCCCCATTCCAGAGAGCTTCCTCACAGGTGCCTCTCTGGTGTGTTTCTTGCTTGAATTGCAAATTGAATGCTGCATAAACCCTACATAACTCAGTGCCCCATGTTGGCAGTATCTTATTTTTCAATTTCTTTTTTTTTTAATTGAATGAACATATTTTATGCAAGCCGTTCTACCTTGGTGAAGGCTGTTCCCCTGTGATTCATCAGAGTAATAACTAGAAACACCATTATTTGGCTCCATCCTCCTGCTGAGAACATCACATAACTGAGAAATGTTCATGCATCTCACAGAGTTTCAGGGGAGAGTAAAAAGGGGAAGCAGCGAGAGGAGGAGGAGAGGGAGGAAGAAACAAACAAATGATTGTGAACACACATGCAAGCTGGCAGCCAGAGACATGGCTAGACAGTGAGAGGAAAACACAGACCCATGTATGGTTGTTGATCTCACACACATACACATATGCACACACACACGGAGGCACAGAAGGAACCACACATACCTCTCTATGCAGGTATCCCAACATTTGAAAAAATTAAAAGAAAAAACCCATAAACTCTGCGAGAAGTGATGCTAGAAAGCTGGTCCAGTTGCGTCCCTTAACATGTAAGAAAAAGGAAGCACAGAAATGTAGCTATATCCCTGTGTGTCCCATTTGCAGATATCAGTGTTCCTGGGTTTCTGCCTAGAAATACGTAATTCAACCAGTCTAAGTAAGATGCAAACCATATCATTATTTATATTTACTGAGTTCTTGTCTCTGGGTTAAAGATTTTCAGATATCCTTATCACTTTGATCTAAGATGTGGCCAGAGTATTCCTGCTATTGTTGTTTATGTTTGTTGGTTTGGTTTGGTTTTTTAATGACTTTTGTTGAGTTCGCTGAGCATCCGGGAATATTTTCAAAATGCTCTCCTCAGGACACAGAAGCCCCTCAGTTAATGTCTTACAAACCCTAGCAAGCTCTCAGGAGCTGTATGAATGAACACTTTTAAGGTTAGACAAATCAAATGTTCAAAGCAGGTTTCTGGAAACCTTCCTGTTGCTTCTCCAGGTTCATTGGCACTTCCTTAGCACAGCTCTCCTCACTGCTTGCCTGCATGATTGCCTTGTCCATTGCCCATTTCCAGCTTCTCCCCTGTCTAGTCTGCTCTTCCTGTCATTACCAGATGAATTCTTCTAAAACATGACTCTCACCTTACCCTTCGTAGAGTAATCAGGATCCCAAGCTGCAGGTCTACTTCTGCATTGGTTCGTCATCTACTGGCTGCAAGTGAAAACACCCAACTCAAACAAGCTTGCAAAATGGCAGGAAAGAATGGGGTATTTGAAGATTCACACAACTGGATCTGCAAGCAGTAAAGGCTGGATTCTGAGGTCAGCTGAGACTATCAAAAACATCTCTTTTCCTCAATCTCTCAACTCTGATTTTCTTCACGGCAACTTTTTCTATCCTTTAACTTTCAATTTTTCAGTGTTCTTATGATTTACCTAATGTCTTATAAACAACATAGAGGTGGAATTTTTTAAAATGCGCTTTGATATTTCTGCATTTTAACCAGAGATTTAAATCCATTGAAATATATTGTGCTCACTAATCTATTTGTATTTACTTAGTAGCATTTTATTTTTGTATTCTTTTTACTCTGCTTTTTCTATGCTTTTTTTCCTTCTTTTTATGGCATAGAGTGTTTTCTCTTTAGCCTTTCTTTTTTTCTCTTTGTTACTGGCTTATAGTTCATACATTTTACTGGTTTGTATCTTATGCATTTTTCTTGGTTTTACTTAATTTTTTTACCATGCATACTTGACTTTATTATGTCTGAAGTTAATAAAAATCTGTATCATCAAAGAATATAAGACTTTATAATACTTTAGCCACTATGAGTCTCTTCACATCTTATCTATCTTATCCAAATCCAAATAGTTTTATATCCAAAAATTATTTAATGTTACTATAGTTTTATGCAGGAAATGCTTGATTGGATTCATCCCATGTTTATTATTTTTTCTGCTTCCCATTTCTTCTTGCACCTCAGTCCTTGCTTCTAGGTAGAATTTTCTTCTTCCTAAAATCATCCTGCAACAGAGCTTTCAGAGAGGATCTGTTAATAGAAAACTGTGTTAATCTTTGTTTGGAATGCCTTTCCTTTTCCCTTTTTCTGACTCTTAATTGGAATTCTAATGTGACAGTTTGTTTTTTATTTTTTCCTTATTAATTTTTTGAAGACATTATTCCATTTTCTCCTTGCTTCTATAGTTGCTATTGAAAGCTGCTATTGCTTTTATAGTTGCCAATCATTTATTTATAATAATCTATCTTTTTTCTGTTATCTTTCTTAAGATCTCCTTGTCTTTGGTGTTCTGCGGTTTTAGTACAATGTATGATGTTCTAGGGGTGGACTTAATTTTCTTTATACTGACTGGGGCTACCTGTGTTTTCTGAATCTGAGGATTAATGTCTTTCAATAATTCCAACACATACTTATTGATTGTACTGTTTAATATTGCCTCTCTCTCTCTCATTTTTTCTATTCTCCATCTGTAACTCCCATTAGATGTGTATGGGGCCTTCTTATCCTGTCCTCCACATCTCCAAACCACTCTTTCATATTTCTATGTATTTAACTGTCTGCATGCTAATTATTTTCCTCAGATATATTTTCAAGTTCATTAATCCTCTCTCCAATTGTGTCTAATCTGCCTTTTAATTAATCCTTATTTAAAAAAATCAATGAGTACATGTTTTTCACTTCTAGTAATTCTATTGGGTTCTTTTTGCAACATGAAAGCTATTTTCTCATGTTATCATGTTCTTTCTTAGGTAATTGATTCACCTTTTATGCATTTATTCATTTCAAGCATACTTATTTGTATAGACTAATAGTTCTGCTAGCTGGAGTTCTTGTGGGTGGAAGGTGTTAGGGTATAATACTGCTCTTTGCTGGGTCTCTTGACTGTCACTCAAGGTGGATCCATCCCTTGTGTGTTTTGTTATGTAGGATTATGAGGCTACTTTCAATGGAACCTTATTTGTGGAGAATCATTTGGGTTGATGGCATGTTGCCAAAGAGTCTGGGTTTGCTTTTGCCCAGTTCCTGAGGGCCATCTCTATCCATCCTACCATCATTTTAATATTACTTTATAGGTTCAGTGATTCCAAGATCATACAGGTAATACCATGGCATAGCCCAACCCCTCACAACACATAGACTTGCCTACATAAACTATCGAGGGACACTCTTTCATCCTCAGAGCTCAGGCCAAGACATACAGCTTTTCTGTTGGCTCCCTGTGTATGATGTTTTCCTCCTGCTGAAGCACAATGCTTGAAGGATCCTACCTTCATGCACAGTCCTCATGTTAAACTTAGCACAGGCTCAGGGCCTTGTCTTTGGCTGCCATGTGCAGATTCAATCTCAAGTCCTGAGGCTACCCACACCATCTCAAGGCAGTTACAGCCTCAACTTACATGCCAGATACTCTGATTTTTGTTCTATCTTTATTTTATTGGACCCCTTGTAATTCCCCATATTTTTTGCAAGCTCAGTTAGTCATTACATACATTTATTTTAATTGATATGTAATTTTAAAATAATTTTCTGAGGGAGAGAGCTCAAGTTATTTAGCTAAACGTTGCCAGGAACAGAAGTCCCTGCTCTCCTCCTCATTGACTTTATTCCCAGGGCAACTTTCTCTAAGTGGTGATAACAATGGCCCCTAGCAATTCTAGGCTTATATGAGCCTTGGAGGCAGAGAGACCAGAAGGAGGGAGTCATTCCTAAAATAAAATATTTCTCATTTCTGAAACTGGGATAACTGTCATTGGCCTGATTTGGATCACATGCTCACCTACAGTCAATCATAATGACTCAGTCACTCTTCAAGGGAGTGATTAGCATAAGACCACCCAACCCACAGGGATGCCAATATCAGAAAAGGGGAAAATAGGTGGTTGGCAAGAAAAAACGGCAGGTGTCAACCACAGCCCCTTTAAAGTGTGCAGTGTTATCTCATGTAATCCTTACCCTGGGAAGTCAGTGTTATAATCATCTTTCCAGTTCCCACAGCTGCTGAGCGGCAGCACTAGCACTGGAATGTTGGTCTCCTGACTAAGACCTCGGGCATTTTTAATCAAGGCTAAGCCTCTTGTTCTAGCCCTTAAGGCCGTGTATTTCTGAGTCCTTTCTCTGTCCAATCTTATCTCTCGCTACCTCTCTACTTGCTAGACTCTGTTCAGTTTCACCCTGTGCTTCACTCAGCTGCTCCTGTACCTGTGATGCCTCCCACAGTTTTTCAACCAAACCAATAAGAGGTTAGAAGGAGACCCATGGGTTTCCCTTCCAATGCCAACTCAAATCAGTGAGTAGCATCTACTTGAGACACTATGTTAAGTTAAGGTTGTATCCAGGCTTTGCGGGTGTCTTAGGACTGGTTCTTGGAGGCAGAGCCTGAGACAGGTATTCTTGTGCACATTATTTATTGAGGAAGTGCCCTCCAGAGAAACCTGTAAGAAAGCGAGAGATGCAGAAGAAGATGCTAAACAAAGACATCATTTCAGCCTCAGCCTGGCCTCAGCCTGATCCCATGGGAAGTTCTGGAGTGTGAATAGCATGGCAGGATTTTCCCACAGTGAAGCAAGGCTTTTGTATCTCTGTATCAGTCAGTCATTGGCCATGGGTTGACCCTGAGGGAAGGTGGGAGGTGAGCATAACCTCCCAGATACCTCCTGTAAGAGAGACTCATGTTCCTGCTGAGGGATATGCCACAGGGAGGAATGCAACTATGAATCACTAGCATCTCACACTCACAACAGCTGAGATTTGGAAGAACTGGCCAGGCAAAGAGGATCTGGGTAGGACACCAATGGCATCTGTGACAGTGAGAAAGAGTGTTGTAATTGATTAATAACAATAACAACAGTTATGAAGGCTGTCCTTTGTCCAACACTTCACGTGTTCTTTCATTTAATCCTGATAATAACCATATAGCTAAGAACCATTATTTCCCAAGATTACAGGTAAGGAAACTGAGGAAGGCCCAGAGTCTCATTACTCAAGGTTACATGGTAAACAGGATTCACATGTACCCCAGAGCCTGGATGTAGCACCACCTCATGATACCTGGTGTGAGCATGAGAGACAGGAGAGGTCACACTGGTGGAAGGAACCTACCATCTTGAGGACGTTGAAAAAACCTGCCTTGTTTGGGAGTTCTCACCATCTAGAAGCCTCTGGCCCTTACATGTGTGCTTTGTGGCTTACCTGCTCATACTGGCCAGGCCACATCTAGAGGATGGTGTCCACTTCCAGAAGCAGACTTCCATGCAAAAGGGAAACTGACCACATGGAGAGCATTTGGGCTTGAGCAACCAGCAGGGTGGTAAGAGATTTGGAAATCATAACCTAGGAAGAATGGGCAAATCGACCAGGGATGTCAAACTTAGAAGGGCAATCTGAGAGGAGTTACCTATAGCCCTATCTCAAAGCAGAAAAGGACTGTTTAGTTCACAAATTCAAACAGATGGGAGCAGAGAGTCATAAAGGAGGGATGACTTGTACCAGGCCTAGTACACAGTGCCTTTAACTGACAGCCTCTGGTTGAGTCGTGTGCTGGTAAATGTTTAGCAATCAGCTCTCTGGGCATAGAAAGCCCTGGTTTGTAGCATTTGCCAGTTGCTGTTATGTACATACTCCCACTGTGGCCAATTTCAAGCTCCCCATGTGGATTAGTCCATTTTCACTCTGTTGATAAAGACATACCCAAGACTGAGCAATTTACAAAATAAAGAGGTTTAGTGAACTCACAGTTCCACGTGGCTGGGGAGGCCCCATAGTGGAAGGCAAGGAGGATCAAGTCACATCTTATGTGGATGGCAGCTGGCAAAGAGAGAGCCTGTGCAGAGAAACTCCTGTTTTTAAAACCAGTAGATCTCATGAGACCCATTCACTATCACGAGACCTGCCCCCATGATTCAGTCATCTGCCACTGGGTCCCTCCCACAACACATGGGAATTATGAGAGCTACAAGACGAGATTTGTGTGGGGACACAGAGTCAAACCATATCATTCCACCCCTGGCCTCTCCCAAGTCTCACGTTCTCACGTTTCAAAACCAATCATGCCTTCCCAACAGCCCCCCAAAGTCTCAACTCATTTCAGCATTAACTCAAAAGTTCACAGTCCAAAGTCTCATCTGAGACAAGGCAAGTCCCTTCTACCTATGAGCCTGTAAAATCAAAAGCAAGTTAGTTACTTCCTAGATACAAGGGGGATACAGGCATTGAGTAAATACAGGCATTCTAAATGGGAGAAATTGGCCAAAACAAAGGAGTTATAGGGTCCATGCAAGTCCAAAATCCAGCAGAGCAGTCAAACCTTAAGGTTCCAAAATGATCTCCTTTCACTCCATGTCTCACATCCAGGTCATGCTGATGCAAAAGATGGGTTCCCATGTCTTGGGCACCTCTGCCCCTGTGGCTTTGCAGGGCACAGTCTCCCTCCCAACTGCATTCAAGGACTGGTGTTGAGTGTCTGTGGCTTTTCCAGGTGCATGGTGCAAGCTGTTGGTGGATCTACCATACTAGGATCTAAAGGACAGTGACCCTCTTCTCACAACTCCACTGGGCAGTGCCCCAGTAGAGACTCTATATGGGGGCTCTGACCCCACATTTCCCTTCCACATTGCCTGAGCAGAGGTTCTCCATGAGGGCCCTGCTCCTGCAGCAAACTTCTGCTTAGGCATCTAGACATTTCCATACATCCTCTGAAATCTAGGCAGAGGTTCCCAAACCTCAATTCTTGACTTCTGTGCACCTGCAGGCTCAACATCATGTGGAAGCTGCCAAGACTTGGGGCTTCCACCCTCTGAAGCAACAGCCTAAGCTGTACCTTGAACCCTTTTAGTCATGGCTGGAGTGGCAGAGACACAGTGCACCAAGTCCCTAAACTGCACATAGCAGAGATACCCTGGGCAGAGCCTACAAAACCATTTTTTCTTCCTAAACCTCTGGGCCTATGATGGGAGGGGCTTCCAGAAAGGTCTCTGACATGCCCTGGAGACATTTTCCCCATTGTCTTGGGGATTAACATTTGGTTCCTCATTACTTGTGCAAATTTCTGCAGCAAGCTTGAATACCTCCTCAGAACATGGGATTTTCTTTTCTAGCACATTGTCAAGCTGCAAATTTTCCAACTTTTATGCTCTGCTTTCCTTATAAAACTGGATGCCTTTAGTGGCATCCAAGTTACCTCTTGAATGCTTTGCTGCTTAGAAACTTCTTCTGCCAGATGTCTTGAAGCAACTCTCTTAAGTTCAAAGTTCTACAAATCTCTAGGGCAGGGGCAAAATGCCACCAATCTCTTTGCTAAAACATAACAAGAGTCACCTTTGTTCCGGTTCCCGACAAGTTTCTCATCTCCATCTAAGACCACCTCAGCCTGGATTTCATCATCCATATCACTATCAGCATTTTTGTCAAAGCCATTCTACAAGTCTCTAGGAAGTTCCAAACTTTTCCACATTTTACTCTCTTCTTCTGAGCCCTCCAAACTGTTCCAACCTCTGCCTGTTACCCAGTTCCAAAGCCACTTCCACATTTTTGGGTATCTTTTCAGCTACACACCACTCTAATGGTACCAATTTACTATATTAGTCTGTTTTCACCCTACTGATAAAGACATACCTGAGACTGGGCAATTTACAAAAGAAAGAGGTTTAATTGGACTCATAGTTCCACATGGCTGGGGAGGCCTCACAATCATGGCAGAAGGCAAGGAGGAGCAAGTCACATCTTACATGGATTGCGACAGGCAGAGGGAGAGCTTGTGCAGAGGAGCTCTGGTTTTTAAAACCATCAGATCTCATGAGACCCATTCACTATAATGAGAACAGTAAGGGAAAGACCTGCCCCTATGATTCAATCACATCCCACTGGGTCCTCCCACAACATGTGGGAGTTATGAGAGCTACAAGATGAAATTTGGGTGGGGACACAGACCAAACCATATCACCATGTGACATCACTGAATGCAGAGTTGGGAGGGACATGCACAATTGGCTATTGTGAATAGGCGGAAACCAGCTCCTGCACACCAGTGATTCCTACTCCAGAGCTCATTCTGCAGGACTAGTGGTTTCCCAACACTAAACCCATAAGATTACCACCAAAAGAGCATTCTAGGGTTTCACAAGTTCAAAAAGCAGACCATTCTGAATCCCGTTCTCAGAGCATGGCTTGGTGTGTTTCCTTATTAAAGGTCTTCAAAGTCCTGCCATAAACAAACCTGTGTAACTTCAACTAGCTCAGCGTTCCCCAAACCTGTTTGTCTGCCCAACCATTTCATCACATACCTTTTAGGACCAGTATCCTCCAGAACTAGTATTCAATGGAACACCCTTTGGAGAATGGCAAAGATAATAATGTTTTCACATAAACAAAGGGCCATTGCTGAGAAAGAGGTTCAACTTACTGTTCTATTTTGCCTCAGAGGGTGGAAATAGAACCAATGAGTTGAAATTAGAAGAAGACAGAATCAAATTGGTACAAGGAAGTCTTTTCTAATAGTAAGAACCGTCTATCATTAACACAAGGTTAGACATTAAAGGACAGAGGTTCTCATTGCAAGAGAGGGTGAATGTCTGTCTCTATGGCAAAGGACACTGAGAAGGGGCTCCTTGCAACAGGAACGCAGCTAGGAAGGATTCCCTCCAATGACTCTGTGAAGTATTAGGATTATAGTAACTTGAAGTGCATAGGCCCTGTCTGGGGCCTCAGAACAAGGCCTGTCAGATGGTCGCCTCTATGTGGAAATAGATATTCCAACTCTATTCATGTGCATGATATAATTTTAGAAGGGCGAGGATGTCGTCACTTCCCAAAATATACTTCTTGACGGTCTTGTTTCTGCATTAATTCACCATTAAAACTTTTCTTCTTTAGCTTAATACTTTATTCCGTGTTCAAATGCACATTCTCATGGGAAAGAGTGGTTCAATAGAAGCTACTGTTGGCCCATGATATCCCTGTGGTGTAGTGAGGTTCTCCGTCCCTCCCAGAAAGCAGGTCTTGTCTGGAGAGGGAGAGCTGGAGGGGAGGGGGTTGGGGCAGGGGTATTGGGTGTCTGGGGTGGGCGCTAGAGAGCAGGAAAGACTGCAAGCCAGGAGGGAGTGGGAGTGCCAAAGCCAGTCTTGGCTGCCTTTATGAATGTGTTTGGGGCTGGGCCTGTCCTAGAGATATCCCAAAACTATTTTAGGAGGCAGTAAATTTAGCTGGTGGCTGGTTTGCAAATCATCCAGATATGTTGGTATTTCTGATGAGACAATCTGTCTCGAGAGGAGACGTTTAAAGCCTTTACAACCAAAAGGGATGTGCCTTTTTGAACACGGCCATGGAAAAAGCACAACCACCGCCGCCTATTTTGTTGGCCAAACTTAGCAGTGGGTAAAATGTGCATGACCATGGTAGTTGCATTTGCACAGAACCTTTCAGGTGAAAACCTGCTTCTAGATTTATTATCTATAGAATTCTCAGAACTGCCTGAAAAAGCAAGTGGGCCGATACCTATCTTGTAGATGAGTAGACTGAGGTGCTTAGCTAAGGTTCCCTGGGAGGAAGATGGCAGAGCATAGACTTCAGCCCAAGATTTTCAGATTTCAAGCCCCATTGTAAATAATTTTTAAAAAAATGAATTTGCATTTTAACAGAGTAATAAAAGTATTATTTAAACTGTCAGATAGCTGCACGAGGCTTTTAGTGAAAAGTATCAGTCTCCTGACCCATACCCTCCTCAAAAAATTGAGTGCCTCCTGATTTCCCAAAATCTAGAGGCACTCAATTTCTACTTTTAGCTATATCATCTTATATTTATGTTCATATTTATAAGTAAGATGTTTACACTTTTGGTTCCTGATTTTTAAAAAAATGAAATGTAATCTGAAATCTTCCGTCTATGGAATACATGGACTGGATTTTTATACCCCATTCACACAGACACACCACACATACACACTCATACACACTCTCACAAACTTCTCTTCTGCACATCACAATACGGTCGCATCACAGTTTTTATTTCTGATATGGTAATTTTAATATCCAGAATCTCTTTGATCGCTCCTTTTCTATACCATTCTGTTTTTATTGCACAGTGGGTATATCTTTGCTTATCTCTCTGAGATTTTACTTTTTTATTTGAAGTTCCATTTCCTCCCTATGGTCTTTGTCTTTCTCCTGAGTTCATTTTCCACTGGTTTGCATTGGGATCTCTCTTTCAAGTTAGAGATTGTCCTCAAATATCTGATAATCCTTGTCTTTATATTCATATTTACTCATAGGTGCAAAAAGGTGTTTAGAAGCTCTTAGTGTCTGGATGGGGGGTTTCACTATAGAATGTCTGCAGGAAGTTCACTAGGGAGTAGGGTAGATGGGGTCTGGGTATGGAGTGAAGGATCTGGGATTGGGCAGAGGGAGGAGAGGAATTTCTATAGCTGGAATAGTCCTGCAGAATTTCCTTGCCCTACGGCAAGAAGGATGGGCCTTTACATACCCTCAGTGATCAGTCACTGGAAATGGGCTCCCTCCAGAGGAGTGATTTTGGCAAGAGGATTGCCTTTAGCTAAGAGTGATTCCTGGAGAGAGACTTGAGTTCAGAGCCAGCCACAATCCCAACAAGTTAGAAAAATGAGTGCCTTGATCCTGAAGGGACGATGTGGGCAACGTACCGCAGCAACCACCCAGGGCACCCTAGTACGACTCCAGTAACCTTTCTTTGCATAACCTTTTATGATTCCGGTTGGTCTCTTAGCTGGGGAAACACACAGGAGGAAGGTTAATGTGAAGAATAGTCCCTCATTCCTGCCTCCAGCACTGAAGCTGGTCTCAATGCTGTAATGATACCCCTCATTTTTTTCTATTCTCTGTTCTAGATGAGCATTGATGTTGTACCAGGTAAGTAACTTAGTGAAGTCATCTAGACCCTATATCCTGAGGGACTTGAATCCATGTCTCATGTCCTTCTCAAATTATGGATGCTGCACGAATCCATTATCAGTCAAAGTGGGCAATAGAGTATTAAGAGACTACCCAGTATATCACTTGAGTGACAACTGTATCCTTCCTTGCCTCAATTTTAGAAGAGTAACCCTACCTTCTCCTGAGTCAACCATTCCTGCCAGGATGGTGACTCCCTTTTTTGCCTACTAGTCCCATAGCACAAAGAGCTCAAAGTGACCAGGCAGTATTCATAGATTAAAGTTTAATGGAATACTTGCTGGAAACAAGGACCTGAGACCCACTTGGCCTTAAGTCATAGGGAAACCTTCCTTTTTGGTCACTAGGAGAGATGATAGACAGGTCCTCTGCTACGACCACTCGTTAGTTTTCAGAATCATCAATTCCACCTATTGGGGATACAGTCACTGCTCAGAAATAGATCATATATGTCTTTTGTCTTTGGTCACTTCTCTGTCCAAAGTAGATGGCCAAATGCATAGCCTAAAGTTCTGCCCACTAGGAGGATTTGCCCTCACAGCTAAATTTTAATTAAGCTATAGTGTAACAGGTGTTGTGCTTCTTTCTTAGTGATGAGAGATGCAAGATGCACTATCTAGTCCTTTACTTTGAAGGAAATGGCCCAGATCACTGAAGCCCTAAAATCTGCTGTGGTAATACTCTGAATCTTGGTAAGCGTTATCTCCCAACCTCTGGAGTACATGCATTAGCAAAGTTTCCAAAATTCTTGCTTACCCAGTCTGATTAACATCATGTCATCAAGAAGGTGGCCCAAGGTAAGGTCCTGTGAACTCTCCAGAGGTCTGGGTCCCCTTAGATTCAACTGTGACAGAGGGTGGGTTGCTTTGGAGGAAAATCATAAATGTGTACTGTTATCCACCCAAAATGAATGTAAAATATTTCCAATTATCTTTCTTGATAGGACTAGAAAAAGAATTCACCAAATCAATGGCTATATATTAGTGCCTGAAGCAATATTAATCTGCTCTAACTAAAATTGCATTTGGCACAGTAGTTTTAATTGGAGTTATTACCTATTTGAGTTTAAATATAGTCCACCAAGAACTGTCTGGTTTATGTCGGGAGTTAAATCACTGAGTTAAAATGAGATATGATGGAGCAAGATGGTGGAATAGGAGGTTCTATTCCTCAAATCTCCACAAAAACACCAATTTTAACAACCACCCATGGGCCAGTATACCTTTGTGGGAACCCAGGAGTTTAGCTGAGAGGTTCCAGCACTTTAGTGGAGCAAAATATCCAAGAATAGATTCGTTGAAGAAGGTAAGAACAGTTTCACTTAATGAAACTGTTCACTTCTCCCCAAAGTGGCACAGCTCTGTGCCTAGAGAAACTCCCTCAACCCATGATTTCTCCTATGGGGGAAAGTGAGAGCAAAGTGAGCACCCAGCTTTTTCAGCATTATGAAACCCTCAACAGTAGACCCACTTCTGTCTTGCCTCACCCAGAACACAGAAGAGACTGGCACAGCTGAACCATCTAGGGGCAACTAGAAACAGGGAAAAAGGAAGGGAGCTTATGACTGCTGGTGCACAAATCTCAACAGCTGGCCTCAGATCCTACTGGCTGGTTTTTGAAGTCTATCAGGAACCTTGTCCATGAACCCCAAGTGGCACCTCACCTACGGACACTCTAACTAGCTTATGTATGTTCTCATCACTCCACATCTCACCTACCTCATGGCAGGCATCCTGCACTACCATACAAATGTCACAAACAAGGTTCTCCAGATGGCACATGCCTCCATAGAAACCATACAGCCAGATTGACTGCTGGACTAGGAGAAGGTGCACAACCTTAAACACTTCAGGACACTGCCCTAGGGAAAATAAACAGGAGGCTCTCACCACCTGGCCTGGCTTTGTGGAATCAAGAGAAGGCACACAATCCTAATATTTCTCCCGAAGGGGGGAACAAGAAGAGTGAAGTAAGCACTTCCAAAGAGAAGGTTTAAGGGGTTCCCAGAATCTCTAGTCAGGCTGACTAGTGAAGGTTTTTCTCTCCCAAAGCCAGTCAGTAAAGAATAGAGGAGGTGATCATTTTCTCAAATGCAAAGACAGAAACACAAGACTTCAAGAAACATTAAAACTCAAGAGAAAAGGACACCACTAAAAGAACAAAATAAAGCACCAGTGGCTGACACCAAAGAAATGGAAATCTATGCATTTTCTGACAAAAAGTTCAAAATAGTTGTCTTAAAGAAGCTCAGTGATCTACAACAGAACACAGATACACAACTAAATGAAATCAGGAAAAAAATATATAATGAAAATGGGAAGTTCAACAAGGAGATGGAAAGATTTAAAAAGAGAACCAAATCCTGGAGCTGAAGAATATGACTGAACTGAAAATTCAATAAAGAGCTTCAACAGCAGACTCAATCAAACAGAAAAAAGAACTAATGACCTTGAAGACAGAATACTTGAAATTATCCAGTCAGTGAAACGAACAAATAAAAAGAATGAAAAAGAGTGAAGAAAGCATGTAAGACTTATGGGAAACCATCAAGCAAACCAATTGTGGGACTTCCAGAAGGCATAGAGAAAGAGAAAAAGTCTGAAAGCTTATTTAAAGAAATAATGACAGAAAACCTCAAATCTGGACAGGAAAGTAAACATCCAGATCCATAAAGCCCAAAGAACTTCAAGTACATTGAACATGAAGAATTCTTCACCAAAAGACATTATAACCATGTTGTCAAAAGTCAACGACAGAGAGAATTTTGAAAGCAGCATCGGAAAAGCAATTCATCACATACCAGGGAATCTTTATAACATTATCAGTGGATTTCTCAACAGAAACCTCACAGGCCAGGAAAGAACAGGATGATATATTCAACATGTTGAGAGAGAGAGAAAAAAAAAAAAACTGCCAACAAAGAACACTATACCTGGCAAATATGTCCTTCAGAAATAAAAGCGAGGTAAAGACTTTCTCATAAAACAAAAGCCAAAGGAGTTCACCACTACTTCCTTACAAGAAATGCTAAAGAGAGTTCTCCCAATTGATACAAGTGTATGTCAATAAGCAACATAAAAACATATGAAAGTTTAAAACTTCCTTATAAAGGTAAGGATATGGTGTAACCCAGAATACTCTAATACTGTAATGGTGATACATAAATCACTTTTAACTCTAGTCTAAAAGTTAAAAGACAGGCCGGGCGCGGTGGCTCAAGCCTGTAATCCCAGCACTTTGGGAGGCCGAGACGGGCGGATCACGAGGTCAGGAGATCGAGACCATCCTGGCTAACACGGTGAAACCCCGTCTCTACTAAAAAATACAAAAAAAAAAAACTAGCCGGGCGAGGTGGCGGGCGCCTGTAGTCCCAGCTACTCGGGAGGCTGAGGCAGGAGAATGGCGTGAACCCGGGAGGCGGAGCTTGCAGTGAGCTGAGATCCGGCCACTGCACTCCAGCCTGGGCGACAGAGCGAGACTCCGTGTCAAAAAAAAAAAAATAAAAAATAAAAAATAAAAGTTAAAAGACAAAAGTATTAATAACTGTAGCTACAAGTATTTGTTAATGAATAAACAATATTAAAAATGTAAATTGTGACATCAATAACACAAAATGTGTGTGTGGAGGGTTAAAGGGTAGAGTTTTTATGTAATCAAAATTAAGTTGCTATCAACTTCAAATACACTGTTGTAAATATGTTTTATGTAAGCCTCATGGTAATAACAAAGATAAATTTGTAGTAGATATACAAAATATTTAAAAAAGAATAGCACTACAAAAAATCATCAAATCACAAAGGAAGATGGAAGAAGTAAGGAAAAAGAGAACTATAAAACAGAAACATTTGCAAAATGGCAACAGTAAATATTTACCTAGCAATAATTACTAGGTAAATTGTAATGGATTAATTTCTCCAATCCAATGAAATGTAATGGCTGAGTGGTTTTTATAAAAAAAGCTCCAACTAGATGCTGCCTACAAGAGACTCACTTTAACTTTAAGGACACACGTAAGCTGAAAATGAAGGGATGGGAAAAAATATTCCATGCAGATGGTAACCAAAAGAGAGCAGGGGTGGCTATATTTAGAAATAATGGACTTTAAGGCAAAAAACTGTCATGAGATACAAAGAATGTCATTATATAATGATAGTATAGTCAATTCATCAAGAGTGTAAATCAATGATAATACATGTGCATCCAATGTTGGAGCACCTAAATATACCAAGCAAATATTAACAGAACTGAAGGGAAATGTAAGTAGCAATACAATAATAATAGGAGACTTCAAACCCCACTTTCGACAATGATAGATTATCTAGACAGAAAATCAAGGACACGATGGACTTGAGCAGCAGTATACACCAAAGGAATCTAACAGACACATATAGACCATTTCATCTAACAGCAACAGAATACACATTCTTCTGAAGTGTACATGGAACATTCTCCAGGATAGATCATATCTTAGGCCACAAAATAAGTTTTAACAGATTTAAGAAGATTGAAAATCTATCAGATATCTTTCCTAACCATGAAGCTATGAAACTAGAAATCAATAACAGGAAGAAAATTGAGAAACTCACAAATATGTGGAAATTAGGCAATACCCCTTTGAACAACCAGTGGGTCATAGAAAAAAAATCAAAAGAAAAATAAAAAATGATCTTGAGATAAACGAAAATTGAAACACAACATACCAAAACTTAGAATGCAGGAATTCTAAGAGAAAAATTTATAAACTCTTACATTAAGAAAAAAAGAAAGAGCTCAAATAAATAACCTGACTTTATACTTCAAGAAACTAAAAAAAAGAGAACAAACTAAGCCTACCGTTAGAAGAAAGAAAATAATAAAGGTTAGAGCAGAAATGAAATAGAGATTAGCAAAACAATAGAAAAGATCAAAAAAACAAGAGTTTGTTTTTTGAAAAGATAAACAAAAATTAATAAACTAGGCTAAGATAAAAAGGAAAACACTCAAATAAATAAAATTATAAATGAAAGAGAAAATATTACAACTGATACCACAGAAATACAAAGGATCATTAAGAGATTAGTATGAACAATTATGCACCAACAAACTGGTTAACCTAGAAATAATGGATGCAGTCCTAGAAATACGCAGCCTACCAAGTCTGAACCATGAAGAAACAGAAGATCTAAACAAAACAGTAGTGAGTAGGGGATTAAATCAGTAATCAAAAATCTCCCAGGACCAGGTGGCTTCACTGGTGAATTCTATTGAACATGTAAAAATAAATTACCACCAATTTTTCTCAAACTCTTCCAAAAAAATTGAAGGGGAGAAAGCACTTCTAAACTCATCTCATAAAGCCAACATTACCCTGATGCCAAAGCGAGGCAAGAATATTACAAGAAATGAAAATTATAGGCCAATATTTCTGATGAACATGTATGCAAAAATCCTCAACAGAATACTAGAAAACTGAATTCAACAGCATATTAAGAGGATCATACACCATGATCAAACAAGATTTATCTCTGGGATGCAAGAATGGTTCAACATATGCAAATCAATAAATGCAATACATCATATTAACAGAGTTAAGGATAAAAACCATATGATCATCTCAATAGAATCTCACAGGCTCTCCTCCCTGAAAAGTTCTCCCTTTTCTCTATTGTCTCTAGCCTTAGGCAGGTTACCAAAATTCCCACTTTCCAGCTCTACCCTGATCCAGCCTAGTCAGCCCCAAAATCATTGTTTTTCAAAGAGAAGTACAGTATATCCTGGGTGTGTGTGCCATTGTTTCAGGGAGAAACAAAACCACAGGATACATATGGGGCATTATCTTGGGTGTCAACGCCTGCCCCATTGGAATAAACAGAGTTTTACATGTATGTTCCACTCAACAAATATACATTGTATCCTAGAGCTGCAGCAGTGGGACATAGATTCTTACATTCAAAGATGGAACTTGGGGCTGGGCCGCCGTCGCTTATACCTGTAATCCCAGCACTTTGGGAGGCCGAGGCGGGTGGATCACCTGAGGTCAGGAGTTCGAGACCAGCCTGAAACCCCGAGACCAACATGGCGAAACCCCCGTCTCTACTAAAAATACAAAAATTAGCTGGGTGTGATGGTGGACACCTGTAATCCCAGCTCCTTGGGAGGCTGAAGCAGGAGAATTGCTTCACCCCAGAGGTTACAGTGAGCCGAGGTCACGCCACTGCACTCCAGCCTGGGCAACAAGAGCAAAACTCCGTCTCAAAAAAAAAAAAAAGAAGAAAACAAAGATGGAACTTTGAATACCTTTTCCCATGGTGAAGCAATTACACATGATAGGCAGGATCTAATTACTCATTGATTCAACAAGGATTCACTGCATGCCCTGTGTATGCCAAGCACTATGATAGACTAGAGCTAAATAGGAAACAAAGCTGTCAGGGCCCCTGCCCTCATGGCACTTCCATTCTAGTGGATATAAGTAGTGACTACTTTGGAAAGAGAATTACCCACTTGGCTGCATAAATGCTCCTTTGAATGAGTAAAATAAAATAAAAACTAATTTTACAAAAAAGTGTCTCCTTATTGGCAGTCACATCATCTCTTGTAAAAGGAAAGAAAAGCTGAGAAATTCTAAAAGGCCGTTAAGAGGCCAAAACCAAGAAATGTAACCCTGTAGACTAGAGATTCATAATGAGTTTAAGAAACATAACATTGGAACTCTTCAGGGAAATGGTTAAGTCAGAGCCAAAGGCATTGACACTGGATGAAGAGGAGCCTTAGCTAATGAGAAGGGAACAGAGAGTGGAAGAAGCCAGGGAAGGAAGGTGACTAGAAATCCAGTGCTGGACTCAGAGAAGGGAGGCGGAGGTGAGAACTCACAGACAGCATTATTGGTATGCAAAGCACGGCGCCTCCTCCAGGGGGCTGGGGCAGCAGCAGCAGAGAGGGAGCCAGGAGTTCAGAGGGAAAGCAGGACCTACAGGATGGCCCCTGGGATCACACTTGGGACTTCTGACTTCTGGAGAAGCCTGCACCCAGGTGGCCAGGGACAAGGCCAGCTTGATATTAGGGTGTTACTGGGTTCTGTGGCAAAGTTGGCAGAGTTACTTTCACTTTCTCCATCCATGCCTTTGCTCCCTCCTCTCTGTCCACCTGGCTCTCCCTGACACTGGCATCTTGATTCAGGTGCAAATTGTTGTGTTCCCTCTTTGGGGAGTGGGGGGCAGCTGAAGCTGAACGCTGAGAGTAGGGAGCAAGGATTTGTTTCTAATGCCAGGCAGAGAGAAGCAGAGAAGACACTGGGCCATGGGACAGGAACAAGATTGGGTGAACATCTCGCAGGATCTCCAGACTCACTCAGAACAAAGAGCTGCTGCTCACAGTAAGGCAGGCCCAAGACTTTGCCTCTTTGGGGTTCACAAGTAGTTATTAATAGTTCCAGGCTGGGCCACAGGATGGCTCAGCAAGACCCAGGACATCTTCCAACGATTCCAGCCATTGCCTAGTGCATGCCTGCTCTGTGCCCAGCCCAGTCCAGGCATGGAGAAATTCCAAGTGCTCACAAACTAGCCAGGGCCAGACAATCGCCCTGCTGGGTGACAGTGGACCCCCTCTCCCGGCTGCTTGTGATGCATCACAGATGAAACCCCTCTGGGGGCCCCTTGGAGCCCCTCCAACCACCTCACACACAGAGGGCCTCAGGGCTCTGAGCCAGGACCCCCAACCCCCCCATACTCCCACCACTCCAGCCCTCCCCGAAAGCAGGTGCTCTCCGTAGCGACAAGGACAGCGATGATTCGGGTGGGAGCACATGAGTTATGGTGTGCCAGTGCCTCACAAACAAGTTTGGTGCCCGCCTGTCTTCATGAATCACGGAGGAGCCTAATCCTTCATTAGAACATTCAGCAGTAATTGCTGGCGAAATGCCACTTGCCTTTTTCTCATTTTAACAAAACATTTATGCATGAAAGATTTAATGCCAGGTATCAAGCATATCATTGTAAATTTACCACTAATTAAGCCTAATTAAAATAATTAAATGGCTGTGGAGTCACCATGTGAATTAAAATCACTTCTCCTCCGTACTAAGCTGTTTCTCACTAGCCAGGCCCCTGGTTTGGAAGACAAATACATATCTCTCTCTCTCGATTTTTCCCGTCGCCCCGCTCAGCTTCACGCGGGGTATTTGCATGGCCAAGGAGATTTGATAATTAAGATAATGCTGTGATTTGACGGTGCGGTTTTTCAATTTCGGGACCCCAGGAGATTTTCCTTTATCTCGGTGAAGTATAGACAATTTGACAAATCTGTTGCTCGGAGCAGTCGCTGGCGTTTGCATATTCATTACTCATTGGATTTTTAATCAAAGTAGCTGATGGACCCCTTGCACCACAAATAACTTGGTCATGAATAATTTATCCGTGCTCACTGGCTGGGCCGCGCAGCCTCCCGGCGCCCCGGGGCCTCTGATTGGCTCGCCAGGGCTGGCCTGCCCCGCGCAGCACATGGCCGCTCCAGATGTTTGGGTATCCATATGTGCACAGCTCATCAAAAACGGCAACGGCCCGCACCCGAGGGCCTCGGCCGTCCCCAGATAGGCCATCTGGAGTTGGAGGGAAAACAAACCTCGGCGAATTGTGGGATGCGTGGTTATCTTCAGTGGCGCCCGGAAGTGGCCACAGAGGGGTGGGCAGGGGGCGCAGGAATGCGGCGGAAACCCAGCGTCGAGGCCGGCATCTGGGGCTGCAGGGAAGCTTGCTGTGCCCCAAAGCTACAGGCAGGGCCTTCATGAGGACATTGTCTGGTCCTTTTCAGATCATGTGGGTGGCCAGCAGCTGCCTCTCCTGCTTCTACGGCCCCTGTGGGTACAACCCCCTACCCCTAGCCCCCACCCACCATGTACACACACCTTCCCGCTAGGCCCTCTCCTGCCTAGGAACCCAGCCCGACGTGCTGCTCCCCAGCTCTCTGACTTCGCAGACGCTGCCCGTTTACATGCCATGTTCCTCCCCCTCTGCGCTACCCCAGCAAAGCTGATTTAGAATTGTCCTGGGGAGGCCTGGCCCCTAATCATATCAAACCCATTCAATTTACCCACATGCCACATTAAGTATATTTTATATATAAGTGTGGAGGAGTTGAGTGGAGATGCAGTTGACTGGTTGACATAATAGCACGTTTTGTAGGCATTTAATGGACCATTTACTCATTTTGATTTTGCAGTTGTCTTTTCCTATGGAGCCCGTGGCGCTGGGCTTCCCAGTTCTCAGGTGTTTCTGCAGGCTCCTGACAAGGCTGTCTGCCTGGCATTGGCCTCCATGCCATGTGGTCCCAAGGCCATGGTCTGCACGTTAGCCTTTGCCAGTTCTGTAACGCCCAGCCTGTGTTACCTCAGTCGGGGAGCCTTCCTCTGCGACCCCCATGGCCTAAAGCTGAGGGGTGCCCCTCCCTGGTGTTTCTAGAACACCCCCATCTCCATTCCATTCCATCACCCATATGGTGATTGCTAGTTGGCATGATTTCCTCCCCACTAGAGAGTGAGCTTGGGAAGGCAGGACAGTGATGTGCCCATCTCTGTCCCTCCCACCTCACTCAGCGCCTGGCACAGAGCATGTGCACAATAAATGTTTGATGAATAAATGAA
Organism: Macaca mulatta; assembly: GCF_049350105.2. Lineage (NCBI taxonomy): Eukaryota > Metazoa > Chordata > Mammalia > Primates > Cercopithecidae > Macaca > Macaca mulatta. The sequence continues at coordinate 47,555,294 of NC_133412.1, forward strand.
CTTTGGACTTCATGTTCCAAAGAACAGGAACAATGACCCTGAAAAGAAAATTAAGGCAGAGCAGCAATCTGAAAGGGTGTGTGGGAGGCAGCCAGGGACAATCCTTCTGGCCTGGGACCGGAGGTTTTCTTTTGTGCAAGGTGAGGAGGAGGGCACTTCCTCTGTCCCTCCTGCTCTTCCCCTGGCTCACTTCTCAGCTGACAGCCTCTTGGGTGATGATGGAGGGAGGGTCCCCTGGGCCCCAGATCTGCTGCATCACACAGGGTGTTCTCCCCCACCATGAGGACTCTGAGATCAAAGGAACAGACCCTGCCCAGGAGACTGATCTGACAAAGGTGGACCTCAGTCACACACACCCCTCTTAAAGTCGGGGTGTTGGTAATCACATGCCTCTTGTACTGCAGCAGGTGAGATGTCCTCACTGTAATTACTTCCCCCACAATCTAGCTCCGCACCACCCAGCGTGCTGGTGAGGAGCTGGGAGAAGACTGCAGACTAATTATCAGGCAGGCAGGAAAACCAGCAGGCTGTGCTCTCCCTGTGACAATTAAAGTGAAAATATTTCATGATATTTTTGCTATTTTTTTATGGTGGGAGGAAAGGTGTGATTGTACTGTGTGTGTGTGTGCATGCGTGTGTGTGTGTGTGTGTGTGTGTGTGTGTGTGTTGTGGGAAAGGAGGGAGGGAAGAAACAGAAACAGCCTGAGTCATAAGCAGATGCTTCCTGGAGCCTGTCAAGGATGGTAATGACCCCCTCCCACCCCAAGTGGCTGCTGTCTGGGCCCACCTGAGAGGAGGCTGCTGACAGCACACACGTGCCCGCCTCATTTGCAGGCTGGAATTCCGCACTGAAGCCCACTTGAGTTTCATGTCATTGGAGAGAGCTGAGGTGGCACAAGTCCTGGGGTGGGTGGACCCACGCAGACAGGGCGGGCCACCCTTGGGCAGGCCTGGGATCCTGGAGACCTCAAAGCCCCTCAGCCAGAGACACCAGTCAGAGTTTCAGAGGGAGACAGACAGGAGCAGCCAGAAAGAGAGGCACAGCAGAGGCGGGGGGCAAGGGGAGAGAACGACATTTAGAACAGCAAAGTGTTTTCCCTTGGAGGGCCAGAAGACGCCAGGGGGCTTAAAGGGAGCACACGCTCACTCCTGAACCTTTCTCATGCCACCCTTGCCTCCTCTAGGAGCCCACACACCAAACAATGCATATTAGACCAGACGTCAATCCCCTTCAGGGACCCAGACTGTGGCTTGACCAAGGGCCTTTCCTGATCAAATGTTAAGAGGGCCAGGGGAAGGAGGCTGGAGAACTCCTGTCCCAGATGCTATTAGTGTCCAGACTGGGGTGAAATCAGGATGTTTGTGGCCGGCAGCCAGACTCCCTCTCTGGAATTTGCATGAAGGCACATTGTAGACTCTGCCTGGTGAGGCCAAAAGACAGACATGAAAACCCAGAGAAAGGAGCAGTCACATTGTTGGTGGAGCTTGGAGCAAAAATGTGCCAGTTCTGCGAGCACGGAGACAAAATTAGCTAGTCCCTGGAGACAGTTGGGCTGCTGGAGATGGTTATTCCTGGGAGCCATGAGACCGCCATCTCCCTCACCACTGTGATACACACAGGCATCCTTAAGGGCAACTCTGCTTCTTGCCCTCTAAAGCGTGAAGCCCTCACTGCTTAATGCCACCCCTCTAGGGGTCCTTCCACCCCATGGGCTCTAGTCCTGGAAGATCTCCTTCCCCACGGACTGCCAGGATCACGCACTGGAGCACCAGGGCACAGCAAGAGTCCAAGTGCACACAACCGCAGTGCAATTACACACCTTGCTCAGAATTCCCCGGCCAGCCATCTGCAGCCATAACCATTCTTGGGATACATTTCAGATCCCGGAATTACTAGTCTTGTTTGTTTGTGTTGTAGTCGGAGCAATAACTTGTATTCCCAGTTCCTTGACGACTAACTTTATTTTCCTTGTCTTTGTGTTCTGTTGTTACATGTGCAAAGTCTATGTTTAATCATTATAATTTTCAACTACAAATGCAAGTAATATTTTTATGTGCATTTCCAATTCAACAAACGTGTACTGAAGACCTGTAGGGTGAAAGGTGTGATACTGGATACTAGGAACATGAAGATGATGATGATAAGAATACTGAACTTTATTGAGTGTTACTCATTTAATTCTCCTGAAGACCATGTAGACTGTACTGTTATAATGCCAATTTTGACCAATTTACAAATGAGGAAACTGAGGTCACACTGCGAGTAAGCAGAAAAGCCAGGATGTGAAGCTTGAAAGACCGACTGCAGAATGCATGTTCATAATCACAATTAGAAATCGAAAATAAAAAGCTGATAAAGAACCTGCCATCCAGTAGCACAAACAGACTCATAAACAGATCATTAAAGTTCTTCTGTTAATGATAGGAAAATCATATGCACCCTGGACTTAAAAGCTGGAGCTTTCTCTAATGTTTACTTCCACTAATACAATGCTCATTTTTCCTGACAAACTTATCATAGATGACAAACGTAATAACCAAGACTACTAAGTGTGAAAGTGCCTCTCTTGTGAGCTCTTCGTTTATCTTATGATGAGACCCAGCTTCTGTGATAGAAGGAGGGGTAGGAAGTAAAACACGAAAGCTCTGCGTTGCTGGTGTCTGTTGTACACACACAAGTCGGAAATTGATTCTCAACTATCTCATATTGTTTTGTCTCATATCCCCAGGGAAACTGCAAGCTCTTTGAAGGCAGAGTCTGTGACTTTTCATTCGTTAATTCATTTGTCCACAAAAGAAGAAAAAAAACATTACATTGAACACCTATTAGGTGCCAGGAATCAGCTAGTGGTCAGAGGGTGAAGTATAGACAATTTGGCAAGGCTTAAAACTTGACCTTGTATTCTGAGGGCCTTGTATTCTGAAGAGGAGACATGGATAAAGAAACTAAGGGTCACAGCATAGCCAGGGCTGTCCCCGGGGTAAGAAAATGCCCCAAAAACCCAGGGGTGGGAATGTTCACCTCTGCCCAGGAGGTGGCTGTAACCAGTTCCATACAGCAGGGTTTTGGTTACTATAAAGATAGAAAGGAGACAAGAACAATAAAGAGTGGCCAACCATCAAGTGGCAACAACATTCACAATCCTTACATGCCATTAAGCAGTTTTGTTGTCACAGCTACAGTTTATGAACACATTCCACTGTACACTACATCTTAACACAAAGTCTTACGCTTTTCTCTGTGATCCACACTTCTGACAACTTTCTCCCTCCCTTATTCTATTTCTCAGGACCCTTTCTCTGCCTACCTTTTTCTCCCCTCTTCTTCATCTTATCATCTTTTTCCTCTGATGATCCTCTTTGCATCCATCTTTCCCTTTCCTTTCTTAACTGTGGTAAACTGGACGTGATAAGAAACTGAGATTCTGAAAAGAATCAGGAGCCCACAAAACTGAGCCACGATCCTAGCCTGGTTCTATTTGGGTTTCATCCTTTCCACTCCCAGGTTCCACCACCTCCTCCTGGAAGTTTTTTCACATTAGTCAAGGAAGGGCCTGAGTACTTCACATGTGAGTGAGTTGTCTCCTTCAATACTGGCCTTGCATTCCACCCTCTTTCATTGGCCAAAACTTCACGAGCAGTGCTAAGTATATCCATTTGTGTGTTCATTCATCCCTCTATTCATTCACTAATTAGAACATTCTGAATCCCTGTGCTAATTGCCAGGGAGGTTGAGATGAATGCAGTCCACTCATGAGACATAAAAACATAAATGCGCAATGACAAAATGATATAATATAAAGCAGAGTTGAAGGGGTCTGTAGAAAAGGAGCCTATGCAAAGAGATTGAAGAGCAAACAGTTAGGTAGAATAAGAATCAAGAAGGAATAGGTCATAGAAACCAAGAAAAGCAATGTTCTGGAACAGAGGAGGTGCCAACAGGGTCAAATGTAGCTGGGTGGCCCAAGAGAATGAGAATAGAGAAGTTTCCCACGGATCTGGCTACAGAAAGTTGTTGATGACTGTGGTGTCACGGTCTCAGTGGGAGGAAAGCTAGGTGGTGGTGGTAGGTCAAGGAGGAAGTGTAGACTGCAGAAGTGGAGAGCTTTTTGTGCACATAGCTCTACCAAAATGTTGCTATCAAGGAAAGAGAAAAATAGGGCAGTAGCTGGAAAGGGACATGGAGATGGATGGAAGAGATTTGAGCATCTGGCAGATCTCATTGCCTCCACTTGGGATAGGATGAAGAGAAAGCCTGTCAGTTTCCTTGTATCCTTCGCTTCAAAGGGTAACAGGCCCTTCACCAACACCTGTTATGAGAAGAGTAGGCAGACAGGCTTCTGCCTACTAGATTTGTCCCTAGGTTTGCTGGGAAAGCTGGGGCCAGTTGACTCCCCCACTTACTGGATCCAGTGAGTGTATGTCATGGTTGGTTCCAAAGGGCACCAGACCTAGAAACAAGTTGGCTGGGGAGTCGGCAGCCCTTCCACATCCAGGGTAGACTCTGACACATCTCAGCTAATTGGTGTGAACCATTCTGAAGGAGTGGGCTGTGCACTGGGGAGCTTCCTCCCCGGATCCCATAAATTTGTCTAGTGTAGTTGGTTCATTCCATCTATAGGCCTGTGGATCATCATGTAGGAACTTCCCTTCTGGGTATTTGTGGCTGGGTATTCAGTCTCACTGTGGCTCCCTAAGAATTAGGCAAAGGGTCCCTGGAGCCAGCAGATGCAGAGTCCTGCCTCTTTAAACCACAGAGCTGGTAAATGGTTGGTTGAGTCAATGAAAGCAAGGAGCTATGGGGAAGCCATAGGACAGGGGCCTGGGAATGGACTCCAGCACGGGTGTAGGAATGTGCTCACACGGATGTGGGTGGTTAACGTGAAGTGCCCAAACCACAGAATAGAAATCCAACAGGTCTAAGGGGCCTCTTTTCACAGCTGAGGAAACTGAGGCCCAGAGAGGGGAAATAATTGGTCTGAGTTGTACAGATATTTGTGGCAGAGCTAGGTTTAACCCAAGCCCTTGAACTGTTGGCTTCTAGCACCGTCCGTGCCAACCACCAGAGACATGACCCTTCAGCCTCCAACGGCTTCCTTACAGGGCTGGGTGTAAAAGTACATTTGAATACAGGATAATTTTCTCATAAAAGCAATGTGGTTCAAGGTGGTTACCTGTGACCCTCCAGCCAACCATGATGGATATAGGAGACCTCGTTCATCATGATCTCAGGGAAGCTCATCCTGAACCCAGGCCTAGATCCCTGTCATATGCCCCAGAGCACCCGGCACATCTTTGTAAAAGTTGTGGCGCTTGGCAGCTCTTGTTTCATAGCTGCCATCCACACCAGACCACAACTCCGTGGGGACCTGGCTTGTTTGTCTTGTTCACTGCATTGTCCCAACACTTAGCCCAGGAACAGCCCAGGGTGCAGCTCAATTAGCATCTGTTGAAATAATTAATTAGTTAATTAATTCGACCCTGTAAAACCAGCTCTCCAGGTGGAAAGGTTTCAGAATTCTGACCTCGAACCTGAGGAAACTGCCTCCCTCCGAGGCTCCGCCAGCTGCAGGAACAGGCCTCCATTGCTGCCCTACTTCCCCCTGGGGAGGACCCAGAGCCAGGATCCTCCAGGTGTCAGCAGAACAGCATGGACCACACATGCCTCCCTGCTTCCATGTTTGGATGCTGTGCTTCTCTTAATGCGCCCAACCACACCCCCTCGGTCAACTGTATCAGTACTGAGCTAACAGCTGTCTAACCACACCCCCACCCCGCCTCCATTTTGAACATGCACCCAGGATTTGCATAGTTGGTTTGGGGGCCCCAAATATGGGTCTTGATGCTTATTTTCAGTAAATTTTATCTTACTGAATTTGCCCCTTCAATCATAGACGGTCTTGGTTTGTGTGTGTGCTATCTTTCCTCCAATCTACTTACTGTCCCTCCCAAATTCAGGCCATCTGAAAATTTGGCAGGCAGTTGTTTTCATTAGCTTTATTGATTGAAGTATAAACTGGTCAGCATTGAAATATAAACTGGTCATCATTTAAGAAAGAGTCCTGTCATACCAGTAGAGATCCCAGCAGGTCAACAATGCTTATTTATTTATTTATGAAACAGGGGCTCACTCTGTTGCCTAGGCTGGAGTACAGTGGTGCAATCCTGGCTCACTGCAGCCTCAACCTCCTGGGCTAGGACTATAGGTGTATTCGACAACACTTGGCTAATTTTTAAAAATATTTTTGTAGAGACAGAGTTTTGCCATGTTGCCTAGGCTGGCCTCAAACTCTTGGGCTCACTTTGGCCGTCCAAAGTGCTGAGATTATAGGCATGAGCCACTGCATCTAGCCCAGTGGTCTTTTATTGATGCTTATTGAGCAGTCCCCCTCACTAGTCACAAATGCAGCTTACTCCATCATTCAACTCTGACTTTTCCCCCAAACCTTGGTCTGCAGATGGGAAAGACAAGATTGTGTGGTCTCTTGCCATTTTTCTCTACCCATTTTCTCTTCCTTTGTAGCTTAATTCCTCTCTAAGGCTCCCTACCATCCATTTCCCCCGTACCTCCTCCTTTTCCTCATTACTGTTCTTTTTATAAGAAAATATACATAGCTTACAGGTTCACAGTGTAAGTATTTGGGAAACCCTGATCTAGCCCAAATTCCCTTATGGGTTTTCCTATGACCATATAGAAACTAACATAAAAATCACTATGTAAAACATTTGTGGAAGAAAAGAAAGACATTATGACATTTGTCAAATTTGTCGCTGGAATTCAAATCAACGTGTTTACAATGGGAACATATATGAGAGTGTAGAAGTTGCTGAATCAGGGTCCCAAATCCAAGTGGCAATGCAAGGGTAAGGGCCAAGCAGTGGCACCGAAGGTGAGCCAGGCGTACAACCAGAAGCTGCGGTGATCTGGGAGCACATGCTCGCTACGAGGGTGAGCCTCTATCAAGTGGGCAATCAGCTGTAGCCTGGCAGGATGCAGGCTCAGTGCTGGCAGATCTTCCCGTTTTTCACAAGCAGAAAAAAATCCAGATTAAAAAAAATTCTGTCAGTTTTTCAATGTTGTTAGCTAATGGGAAAAAAATGTCTAAATGCTATAAGTGGGTGAGAACTAAATTAAGAAACTTGAAATGTTCCTGAAGGCCATAACTGAAGATTTAAACAAATGGGAAAGGCATACTATGTTCTTGGATAGGAACACGTGATGTCATAAGGATGTTGATTCTCCCTGAGTTAATCTATAATTTTAGAGTAATACTTAATAGCAACTTGGGAGAAATAGACATGGGACTCTAAAGTGCATACAGAAAAAATAAACAAACAATAATAGAAAAATTCTGAAAAAGAGTAAAGGACTGGGGAGACTAGATTTATCAGATTGTAAAACATAGTATAAAGCTTCAGTAGTTAAAACCATGGTGCTGGCACATGAATAAACAGAGAAATGGACACAGCCAAAAGGAAAGTCTAGAAATAGACACAAATACATAAGGGAAGATATGGTAAAGGTGAAAAGTCAAGAAGGGAGAGTGAATTATTCAATAAATCATGGGGGACAAATGGGTAGATATCTAGAAAGAAAGTAAAGTTAGATCCATGACTACTCCTTACACAAAAATAATATCCATCTAATCGTATATACTAATAATCTATATAATAATTATTATACAAATCTATAAATATTATATAGTAGCATATTATATTAATAATATATTAATATTATATATAATAGTATACTATTATACTAACAATCTAGCATATATAATATAATAATAGCATATTATACTAATAACCTATTATGCATAATATAGTATAATAATTATACTAAGAATATGCTCATAATCTATCATTCATTTACTGTATATCATCCACAGCTTGCTTTATCCCTCTAATATAAGCTCCATGAAGCCAGAGGGTTTTGACTCTTTGTTCACTGCTATATCCTCAGTGCCTAGAACAGTGTCTGGCACACAGTGTGTGGTTGATAAGTATTTTATAAGGGAGTTGAATAAGTGAATCAAAAATTTAAATGTTAATAACAAAACCTGTAAAACAACAGAAAAACCATTGGAGAACTTTTTTTAATTTTGCAGATTTAAAAATCAAAATTATTTAATTTTAATAATACTTTCTAAATATTAAAAGAATAATCAAAAGCCATAAAAAAATTGATCTATTTGATCATAAAAAATTATCGTCATGGCAAAAGCCACCACAATTAAAGACAAAAAAATCAGTGACAATCTGGTCAAAAAAAAAAGAAAAAAAACTTGTATTTCATGTAATAGACAAAGGGCTAATAACCTAATATATAAAGAGCCCTTTCAGAAAAACACAACCCAAGAGAAAAATTGGCAAAGAATGTGAATAGAAATTCACTAAAGGATGCTCATCCTTCCTCACAATATGAAAAATGCAAATTAAAACTACAAATGAGATACCAGTTTTCTTCCGTTAGGCTGGCAAGAGTGAACATTTTGATGCCTCACTGTGTTGGTGAGAGTGCAAGAGAACAGGCCCTCCCATAGATTGCCATGGGCGTATAACTTAGGGCAGGTAGTTGAATAATGCTATCGAAATCATAAATGTTTATACTGCTTGACCCAGAAATCCCACTTCTAGGAGTTTATCCTACAGATACACTCAAACAGATGCAAAACAGGTTACACAAGTTTGCTCTCTGCAGTGTTGTTTATAGTAAGAAAAGACTGGAAACAACCCAAATATCCATCCGTAGGCAGCTGATTAAATAAACGATAGCATCTCCATACAATAGAGTACTGGGCACTGGAATATCATGCAGCCTTTAAACAAGGAAGCTCTGTATGTGCTAATATGGAAAGGTCTTCCATACTGTCAATGGAAAAAAAAATGAGGTACAGAATAATATGGATAGTGGGCTACTATTTGTATGATTAGTTTAAAAAACACATACATATACATATGTGTATATGTAATTGTGAATGCCTAGAATATCTCTGGAAGTATAAACAAGAGGTTAACGACACGAATTGCCTCCAGGAAGGAACACTAGAAGGCTAGAAACAGAGGAGAGGAACCTTCTGCTCAGAGCGTGCATTAGTAAAAATAAACTGAATTGCTGTAACAAGTAGACTCCCATACCTCCTGGTTCAATTCCATAGAAGTTGTTTTCTGGATCATCAGATAATCCAGAGGGGGCATTTTCTATAAACAAGATTATTCAAGGGCCCCACCTGATGGTGCTCTCCCATTTTTAACAGGAGACTTTGAAGCATCCTCACCACTGTTCTAACCCATGGGGAAAGGCACAGAGCTGGAGAAGCATGGTGTGTGGGGGTGCTCTTGACTGGCCAGGCCTAGAAGAGCACAGATCTCTGCTCACCTTCTATTGGCTTCAACTCAGTCACATGACCACAGTCACAAGGAAGCCTGGGTGGTACCCAGGAAGAAAGGAGGGCAGATTTGGATGAAGAGCCATCAGGTCTCTGCTGGACTTTTTCTGCACCTTTTAACATTTGAAACACATAATTTTATTATTCAAAATAATGAACACAATTAATATGAAAAAAATGTGAGTTAGGTCTGGACTGAGGGCTGCCAGTTTACAATCCACTTGTAAAGGGCATTCGATTCTATGATAAAGGTGTCAATCCGTATCAGTGAGAAAAGTATAGACCACTCCGTAAGTGGCGCTGGAAAAACAAAGTAATCCCTGGGGCAAAAAGGTAAAGTTAGGTTTCTTACCTCACACCGTGCCCCATAAACATTTCCAAATGGGTTAAAAACCCAAATATAATAAATATAACAAAAAAAAGTATTAGACAAAAATATAGCCTTGGAGCTGTATTGAAAGACTCAGGACTCACTGGCCACTTATAAGTTTGGCTGTATAAAAATGACAAAGGACAACATAAAGACAAGAGACAGACTAGGAGAAAATGTTTGTCATATGAATAAAAGACAAAGAAATAATATCCCACATATATAAATCCCAGTTCAAATCAAGGAGAAAATTACACAAACAATCCAGTAGAAAAATGAGAAAAGAATGTTGAAGGGACATTCACAGAAAAAGAAAGGGCCAATAAACCATGGGAAGACGTGCATGCTCAAAAGTAGCTAGAGTATGAAAATTAAAGAAGACATGGGATTTTGTGTATCACCCATCGGATTGGCAAAAATTGGGGGGAGGGAAGAGGAACGTATTTGGTGTTGGAGAGAGATCGAAGAAATGGTTTTCTTAAGTGTAGCTGACAGCTGTATATTGGAATGTCATTGTTGGAGGGCAACTAGGCATGAACTGTCATATTTAAACATGTCCATACCCCTCAACTCAAATTTTTGAGTAGCCACTATAAAGAAATACTTGCACACGCACCCAAAGCAATATGTCTAAGATGTTCATTGCTATATCGCTATAACAAAAAAGAAAGAAAAATCAAATCAAATGTTCATCAACAGAGGGAAGTTAAATTGATACAGCCACATTGTAGAGCATTCCGTAGAAGTTTTCTTTTCTTTTTTAATTTGAGACGAAGTCTCACTCTGTCGCCCAGGCTGGAGTGCAGTGGCGCCATCTCGGCTCACTGCAAGCTCCGTCTCCCGGGTTCACGCCATTCTCCTGCCTCAGCCCCCGCGAGCAGCTGGGACTACAGGCGCCCGCCACCACGTCCGACTAGTTTTTTGTATTTTTAGTAGAGACGGGGTTTCACCTTGTTAGCCAGGATGGTCTCAATCTCCTGACCTCATGATCCGCCCACCATGCTGGGATTACAGGCGTGAGCCACCATGCCCAGCCGGAAGTTTTCTTTTAATAGGATATAAATCTATATGAAAAAAAAATGAAGATATCTGCAAAGACATATTGTTAAGCCAAAAAAAAAAAAAAGATCAGATTATAGAACAATACATACACTATTTGTAAACATGACACAAACTATGGGTTTCTATATTAACACATGTGTATATACATGCCTATAAAATAGTCTGGAAAAATACAGCTCAACAGCCAGCACTTCTGGAGAGAGGAATAGGATGAGAGAGGGTAAAAACAAATGTCTGCTTTTGCTGGGTGCCTCCATGATCGCTCAGACTTTGTGACATGCTGTGTCCATGTAAACGGATATTTGTTGATTTGTCTGAATATGTGCAGATACTTACACCTATATATTAGCCGTTGTAACAGAAAACATTTACTGAGACCTTTCCGTGTGCCTAGTGCTGTGTTAAGCTCTTTGTTTGCATTATCTCATTGAATCCTCATGACCACCTTATGATTTAAGCACTATTATTATCCCCATTTACAGATGAGAAAGCTGAGACTGCAAGAGGTTGAATCAATTGCCTGAGGTCACACAGATCGGAAATGGCAGAGCTGAGGTTCAGATTCAAGGGTGTCTGGTTTCAGAGGCCACACTGTCAGTCTTGACCTGCTAAGAACATGTAACCCATGTAGCTAGTGACCCCTGAAGTCAACCTCTTCCAGCTCTGTGGTTCTGCAATCACTTAGTTCAGCTGAAGATTCAAGGAAAGGGGGTCGGAGTGCCAGGGGAGGTAGGCCTTCTGGAGGGGAGTCCCAGCCCTGTAGACCTCAACACTCACCTGCCCTTCAGTTAACCCTGAGGATCCCTGGCTCACCTGCCACGCGCAGACCCTGCAGAGCTTCAGAGCAGAGCTCACAGGTGTTTCACCCCTGGCCTGAGCTCCTCCTGGTACAGATGGGAAAACTGAGACTTGAAGTGAGAGAGAGCTCCATTGCTCCTGGAGGCAGGGCCAGAATTGGGATGACACCCCAGGTAGTCTCACCCCCTTCCCCCAGTGCAGTGGTGATGAGGACCAGACAGGGTAGGTCACAATCTCTTCTCAGTCCTTAACACATCAGCGGTGTCTGAGGAGGACTCTTGTGCTCCAGAGACGCCTCGGAATAAAGAGGCTTTTTATTCCTGAGGAATCGTCCACAAATGCCTCTGCTGTCTTCACAAACAGCAGGAGGTGGGCAAGGACTGCGCTGGTTCTCAGAGTGTCATGGAAGTTAGGGGTAGATCTCCCTGGGGCATCTCCTCATTGGGTTCCTCTCTCTTTCTCTCTCCTCTCTCTTCTTTCTCTCTCTCTGGTTTTAAATCACTTAACTGCTCCTGGGCTGGGCTGGGCAGAACAATTACTGACAAATGACCTGAATCAATCTTGAGGCAGCAGGGACCTCCTTCTGGGTTCATTAAATTGGCTGCAGCAGCACCTGGCAGGAGGATGCAGATCATCTCTGGGGGACGACGGCCGTGGCCCAGGCTGGCTGCATCCGGGGGCTTTGTTCTCGGGCAGTGTTAAAGGACTGCCCCTGTGTCCAACCACTCTGACCCTCCGGGACAACACCTGTCTCCCTCCCTTTGGGCCTCTCTGCCCTTTTTTCTTCCTCCTCCACCTCCATCTCACTGGGTCTCTCTCTTCTCCTCACACCCCGGCTCTCTCCTTCTGTCTCTGTCTCTGTCTGTCTCCTCATCTCTGTCTGGATCTCTTTGGATCACTATAGTAATTTATCTCCATCTCTTTGACCGACTTCTCCCCAAATCTGCCCCTCAATTGCTGGGGACTCAGGTAGCTTGCTTTCCTAGGCCTCCTCTCCTAATTCTCTCTCGTCTTCCTTCTCCTCTCCCTACTCCCACCCTCTTCCCATGTTTTCTCCTTCACCCGTCCCTCAGCAAACTGGGTACCTTGGAGCTGGGCAGACTCTAAACTGTGGGCAAGAGGAGTCTGGGACCCCACAGTGTGGTTCATGGCCCGGCTGGGGGCACTGCTGCCCTTGTTGGACGATGTGCACATGGCTCTGCGTGTGATCCCAGGCTCTGCGGTGGCTGTGAGTTCTGTCACCTACCACAGCCCTTGTCAGTCAATGTCAACATGACATACTGTGGTACAATTTGTCACACATCCCTTTTGGACACATTGCCACTGGGACTTGTTTTAAGCTCCTCAGTCCAGCACCAGGCTAGTGGAGAAGTGATGTTGTTGGCACAAAAGAGTCACGAGCTGAGGCCTCGGGATAGTGGTGGCCCATGCGGCAAGGCCAGGACTCAACCCAGGCAGGCATGCAGCGTGCACTCGGGGGCTGGAGGGCTGCAAAGCGTCCCGGGCTCTCCAGGCTGTGGCTGTGTCAGTTACCGGGCAGTGAGGAAACACTCTGCCTTGCTGAAAGAGTCATGTCCCCTTCTCACACAAGCTGAGGCATGAGACATGAGCCATGCCAGTTGCCAGTCACCTGGCTGGGAGACCTGACCCTCACAGGCGGCCCCAACCGCCGAGCTCAGACCAGCGCCACAGGACACTGGAGGGCAAGCGGCAGTGCCCAGTGGCATGTCAGGGAGTCGCCAGCAAGGTCAGTTCACAGTGGCACAGGGGCTCCTCATGGCTGAAGGCCCCTCTTGCCCCAGCCACATAAGGATTGCTCTGCTCCCCAAGAAAGTCCTTTATGTAGGTTGCCTTGCAAACTGTGGGCATCAAGGGTAGCCAAGAAATACAAAATGCTAGGGAAAAAAAATAATAAAACAAAAACAAACCAAACCAAAACAAAAACACCCCAGTGTATTGGGGCTCAGGAGATCTGACCTCTGTCTCTAGCACAGTATGTGGACACAGGTAGGTCATTACCTTATCTAAGCTTCAATTTCCTCATTTGTAAAGCACAGCATTTGATCAACCAGGGCCCTTTGGGCTGACATCAGAGATAGCAACTTGGTTGAACACTTTTGGTGGAGTGTGTGTGTCCAAATGGTGAGGGTTTACGACGCACTTCAAACTGACCCTTCTGACCTAACCCCACCCTGACAGCCCCTCCTGCTGTCCTTGTCAAGAGTGGTGTCGCCTGAATGGCTTTGCTCATCTTTCCTTTCCTGACCTATTGACACATCACTGCTCCCTCGACCTGTCTCCACGTGGCCAAGCACATGTCCGAATGCTCCCCCAAGACAGACGCCAGCCCTCAGCTCACACACCTGGGCTTCAGCACGCTTGGCAGCAAAACCTGCAGACCTCAAGCTGCTGCTGTAACTGGAGGAGAAGTGATGAAAAAGGCACCTTTCCCAACCACAGAGGAAGTTTGCCGATAGGAGTGGGGAGGGGGAGAAGTGCGTCATCACCATCTTCAGCCTCCATTTTATGTTCAGAGCCCTTTATATGCAAAAAGATGCCTCCCCTGTTGCATCTGATTCCTCTGGATACCATTCAGTACCCACCTGGCCAGGTAAGTATTCCCATTTCACAGGCACGGGAACTGAGGACTGGATTAGAGAATAGATGTGATCACAGCAGCCCATGCCGTGAGGCAATGCAGGTCTTTTATCTTCCAAGTCAGCACCCTTTCTCCTACAACACCTGGAGAGGCCCCACTCCCACACTGAATGTCCTATGCACAATAATCATAATAATGCATACTTATTGGATGCTTTCTGTGGATCAGGCAATGTTCTGGTTTTTCTAAATATGTATTATTTCATGTAATGCTCAAACAAAACAAAACAAAAAACACATGGCATAGATACATCCCCGTTTCACACATTAAAAAACTGAAGCCCAGAAACATTAAGTATCTTGACCAAGAACTCTACTATTAAATGGTGCAGGTGAGAACTGCATCGCCCTTGCCTCACTCAGGGGAGACAGGCATCTCCAGGCAGGTGGAATGGCTGGGGAAGGCTTCACATGCAGGGGAGCTCACAGCCAGCTCCAGGGGCACCTTCTCAGGGACTCTTACTTCTCAGTGGCCCGGTCCCTGCTGGGAGGGCTTTCTCACCACGTAGGTCACTCTGGTCTATTCCTGTGGACTGAGAACTCAATCCCATGCGCCTGGAAGCACTTTTCTGGGCTCTGGGGCCCAGAAAAGTCCATACCAGAACCTGAGCAGGCCAGACCACAATCTGCCACTGCCTAAGGCCCTGCACGGATGGGCACAACATGGAACAATAGACCCGGGGTAGCTCTCTCCTTCCCACCTTCTCCCCTCTCCTCCAATTCCCCCTTTCCTCTTAGGTAATCTGGGTGCTAAAAATAATAGTCAAACAGATGAAAACAAAGAAACAAGTGTGCAGAAAGCTGTAGGCCTGCTGGAATCTCTGCTTTCTCTATACACACACACACACACACACAAACACACACACACGTTGGTGGGGCAGTGGTGGACAAAACAAGCCCAGACTGGTGAATTGACCTAATTTTTTCCAAGGGCTTCAGCAGCTCCCAGAATGTGCCTGGAATCCCTTGAGATCTGCCTCAGGGCCCAACAGGCCTGAGGGCTGGCCCATCTCTGGTCAGTAGCCTCAACGCGGCAGCCAGTGACCCATTAGAATATCCTTAGGGAGGCCAGGTGTGGTGGCTCACGCCTGTAATCCCAGCACTTTGGGAGGCCAAGGAGAACAGATCACCTGAGGTCAGTAGTTCAAGACAAGCCTGACCAACATGGTGAAACCCCATCTCTACTAATAATACAAAAATTAGCTGGGCGTGGTGGCACGTGCCTGCAATCCCAGTTACTTGGGAGACTGAGGCAGGAGAATCACCTGAACCCGGGAGATGTTGCAGTGAGCCAAGATCATACCATTGCACACTCCAGTCTAGGTGACAACAGCAAAACTCCGTCTCAAATATATACACACAAACACACACACACACACACACACACACACACACACACATATATATATGTCCTCAGGGGCTCCTTGTGAAGTCACTTGCAGAGCTGGTTGCCTGGGGGCCCCTCAGAAGGGCTTCAGGATCCACCTCAGGGAGGCAGAGGGAAGGCCTAGTGGGCAGGGCTGTGGACTTCCTATTTGTGGAAGGCAGTCATGGCCATCGTGGACATCCTAGTACTTTGTGCCTATGCTACGTTGCGTGATAAACAGGACTTTGCAGATGTGGTTCAGTTAAGGATCTTGAGATGGGAGACTATCCTGGACCATCCAGGTGGGTCCAACATAACCACAAGTGTCCTTATAAGGGAAAAGGGGAGGCAGGAGGGTCAGAGTCAGTGTCAGAGAGAGGTTGTTGGCTTTGAAGATGGAGGAAGAGGTCACACTCCAAGGAATGTGGGCAGCCTCTAGAAGCTGGAACAAGTAAGGAAATGCATTCTTCCCTGGAGTCTCCAGAAAGGAGTACAGACGACACTTCAACTTCAGTGTAGTGAAAGCCGTTTCAGGCTTCTGACCTCCAGAACTACAAGAGGATCCATTTGTGATGGGTTAAGCCACCAAGTCTGTGATTATTTGTTACAGCAGCAAGGGTAAACTAGAAGAGCCCTGTGGCTACCTACTTTAACCCATAGTGATCGCGTAGATGATTTTAACATATTGTAAGGGTGGTGCTACCAGAGACAAGGTTGGAAACCATTGCCCTGGACTGATGACACAGGACCAGAGAAAAGGGTCATGTTATCAAAGAGGGTTGCCTGAAATAAGAAAGAACTGCCGAATTCTAACATCACCCAGTCCTTGGGGTCTATGCATCATTTGACAGAGAATTTCCTCCTGTGGTCTACTCTTTGATGTCAATGAGTTAAGAAACTTCTGCCTAAAGGTGTTGTCTTTCTCTGGTGAGAAGAGGAATTAGGGGAAGTAACCTTGCTCTTCGGAGTGTGGTCTACAGTCCAGCAACATCTGCACTGCCTGGGAGCTCTTTAGGAAGACAGAATCGGGGGCACCACCCTAGATCTGCTGAATCACAGTCTGCATGTTCATGAGACCCCCCAGGTGATTCATGTGCAAATGAAAGTTTGAGAAATAGCTCTTTCCAGTACCATATAGGAGCAAACAACACTCCTCCCCCAGAGAGAGAAAGTATGGTCATATTAGAATCCTTGGAGTGGGAATCAAAAGTCCCAGTTATCCCCCCACACTCTTCCTAAAGAGCCTGTGAATCAAGACAAGTTACTCCACCTCCTTGGGCCTCAGATGTCTCAGAAACTCTTGTGCACCCAAAAACATCACAAATGAGGATAGTCACTGCAGTGAGGCTTGCCATAGCAGAAAGTAAGAAATAATCTAAAGATCCACCAATAGAAAAATGGTTTAGTAAATGAGGATGCATACACACGGTGAGAGGAGCTGTGATCCTGATGTTAATTTTCCCTGGCTTTTAGGAAGAGCTGGGCCTGTAAATGTGCAGCTGGAAACGACATTTCCCAGCCTCCCTTGCAGCCACAAGAGTAGCCAATGAGTTGTAAGCAGAGTGATGGCTGCATCTTCTGGGTCACACCCTGAAAGGAAGACACTTGCCCTCCATTTCTTCTTTCCTCTTTTCCAGAGTCTGGGAAAAGCTCCCCTTTCTGAGGGTGAGGAGCTAGTTTCTGTCATGCAAATGGGGGAAACACCCTAAGAGATGACAAAGCAACAAGGGAGGAGGAGCCTGGCTCTGAGATGATGCAGTGGAGTCATCAGAGCTGCCTATCCATCTGATAGCCTGCTCCAACACTTACATGGAAACCACCTCCTACCTTGTGCAAGCTTCTGTAATTTTGTCTTTGTGAAAGCAGCCAAACCAACATCCAAACTAATGTTCATAACATGGGCCCATTAAAAAGAGCAAAGTAGCTCTATAAGCACCTCTACGATGTGATCTCAGGATATGCCATTTGGTGAAAATGTAAAGTTGCAAAAACACTCACACACAGTATCATTCCATTTAGGTCAAAGCATGCACAAACCCCCACACAGAGAGAAACATACAGATGTCTATGTGTCCATATGCATATGTGGAAAAGCAGAGAAAAAGCATGAAAAGGATCCATGCCAACTGACAGCAGTGGAAACCTCTAGAAAAGACACTAAGATTGTTTCGTAGACGTCGAAGTAAGAATTGTGCATTGCATCTTTGAATCTTGCATAATGAGACTGTAGTCACCTATTTCTAAGCCCCTTTCCACCATGACATCTTTTGATGCTAAGCAAGATTTTACACCACCATCCCCTAACCACCCATCATTCCTGAAGGTACCTAGGACGTCTTGATTAACCAAATTAATCTCCATTCCATCCCACCCAAGCCTTCCTCTCCCTAGTCAATGGTAACAGCTTTTTTCCCTCTCTCTATTCAACCTAATCTTCCCTTTTGTCTCTTTTCCTCTTTGTTAATCATGAGCTTGAGAAGCCTGTGATAGGCTCATCTCTGTTAGTATGAACTCAGTAATGGATGTCTCAGCTGATGATGTTTACCTACCTGCCCTATATCTCGCCTCCTTGGTGTACCTAAGCCAAGGTGCAGATCTGGCATAGAACAGGTGTACAATACATGTTAAAGGAGAGAATACAAACAAACCTTGAAGGCATTACGCTATATGAAGTAAGCCAGTCACAAAAGGACAAACATTATACAACAAATTCCACTTACATGAAGTGTCTAGAATAGGCAAATTCACAGATACAGAACATAGAACATTGGTTACCAGGGGCTGCGGGGAGAAGGGCTGGGAAGTTAGTATTAGGTTGGTACCATTACTTTCAACCTAATGCTTAATGGGTACAGAGTTTCCATTTGGAAAGATGAGAAATTTCTGGAGTTGGATGGTGGTGATGGAATCACAGCAATGTAAACGTTTTTAATACTGCTGAGCTATACACTTAAAACGGTTAAAATTATCAATCTTATGTATATTTTGCCACAGTTTTAAAAATCAGTCCAGGTCAGGTGTGGTGTGGTGGCTCAGGCCTGTAATCCTAGCACTTTGGGAGGCCGAGGTGGGTGGACCACTTGAGGACAGAGTTTGAGACGAGCTTGGCCAACGTAGTGAAACTCCATCTCCACTAAAAATACAAACATTAGCCAGCTGTGGTGGCATGCATCTGTAATCCCAGCTACTTGGGAGGCTGAGGCACAAGGATGGCTTGAACCCAGGAGGTGGTGATTACAGTGAGCCAAGATGGTACCACTGCACTCCAGCCTGGGTAACAGAGTGAGACTCTCTCCCAGAAGAAAAAAATAATGAAAATTAAAATCAGTCCAAAAGTCAACGAATAGAAGAGGGAAGGGAGGGAGGGCAGCAGGCCTGTGCTGGACGGCGCTCTGTGGGAGAGGGTGCTTCCTGGTACCCTTCAGAAAATTCCCAGAACACTTCACCTTCTGCCTCCAAATTCTTAGTTCTGAAAAATTCCTTCCAAGCCACACTTTACAGATAATATGCCTTTTGCAAATTGAAGGTTTGTAGCAACCGTGTGTCCACTAAGTCTGTTGACGCCATTTTTCCAACAGCATGTGCTTGCTTCCTGATTCTGTGTCACAATTTAATAATTCTTATAATATTTCAAACTTTTCCAGTACTGTTATATCTGTTATGATAATCTGTGTTCAGTGATCTTTGATGTTACTATTGCAATTGATTTGGAGTGCCACAAATCTCACCTATGTAAGATGGTGAAGTTAATAAATGTTGTGTGTGTTCCGACTGCACCACCCACCAGCCTTTCCCCCATCTCTCTCCCTCTCCTTGGCCTCCCTATTCTTTGAGACACAAAAATATGTAAGTTAGGCCATTTAATAACCCTACAATGCCCTCTAAGTGTTCAAGTGAAAGGAAGAGCTACACATCTCTCACTTTAAATCAAAAGTTAGAAATGATTACGCTTGGTGAGGAAGGTATGTCAAAAGCTGAGATAGGCTGAAGGCTAAGCCTTTTGGGCTGAACAGTTAGCCAAGTTGTGAATGCAAAGGAAAAGGTCTTGAAGAAAGTTAAAAGTGCTACTCCAGTGAAAGAAAGTAGATAAGAAAGCATAACAGCCTTATTGCTAATATACGGATAGTTTGAGTGGTCTGGATAGGAGATCAAACCAGCCACAACATTCCCTTAAGCCACAGCTTAGTCCACAGCAAGGCCCTAATTCGTCAATTCTGTGAAGGCTGAGAGGTGAGGAAGCTGTAGAAGAAAAATTGGAAGCTAGAAGAGATACGTGCATTAGATTTAAGAAAAGAAGCCAATTTCATTACATAAAAGTACAACGTGAAGCAGGAAGTGCTGTTAGAGAAGCTGCCCCAAGCTATCCAGAAGATCTAGCTAAGATCATTGATGAATGTTGCTACACTAAACAGTAGCTTTGCAGTGTAGATGAAACATTGGAAGAAGATGCCATCTAGAAGAAGTTACGGAGGAAGAGTCAATGCCTGGCTTCCATGCTTCAAAGCACCAGCTGACCCTCTTGATAGGTGCTAATGCAACTGGTAAATTTAAGTTGAAGCCAATGCTTATTCACCATTCCAAAAATCCTAAGGTCCTTAATAATGATGCTAAATCTACTCTGCCTGTGCTCTACCAATGAACAAAGCTTGGATGACAGCACATCTGTTTACACCATGGTTTACTGAATATTTTAAGCCCACTGTTGATAGCAACTGTTCAGAAAAATATATATATTTCCTTTAAAATATTACTGCTCATTGATAATGCACCTAGTCACCCAAGGGCTTTGATAGAGATGTACAAGATGAATGTTGTTTTCATGCCTGCTAACACAACATCCATTCTACAGCCCATAGATTAAGGAATAATGTCAACTTTCAAGTCTTGTTACTTAAGAAACACATTTCATAAGGTTATAGCTGCCATAAATAGTGATTCCTGATGGAACTGGGCAAAGTACATTGAAAACCTTCTGGAAACGATTCACATTCTAGATACCATTAAGAACATCATTTGTGATTCATAGGAAGAAAAGTCAAAATATCAACATGAACAGGGGTTTGGAAGAAGTTGATTCCAACCCTCATGGATGACTTTGAGAGATTCAAGTTTTTGGTGGAGGAAGTCACTATGGATATGCTGGAAAGAGCAAGAGAACCAGAATTAGAGGTGGGGCCTGGAGATGGCTCTAAACTGCTACAGTCTCATGATCAAACTTAACAGATGAGGACTTGCTGCTAATGGAGGAGCAAAGAAAATGGTTTCTTGGGATGGAATCCACTCCTAGTGAAGACGCTGTGAACATTATTGAAATTGCAACAAAGGATTTATTATATTACACAAACTAAGTTGATAAAACAGGGGCAGGGTTGGAGATTATTGACTTCAATTTTGAAAGAAGTTCTACTGTGGATAAAATGCTACCAAGCAGCATTGTGTGCTACACAGACAACTTTCATGAAAAAAAGGCAATCAATGCAGTAAACTTCATTATTGTCTTCTTTTAAGAAATTGCCACAGTCACCACAACCTTCAGCCACCACCACCTTCATCAGAAAACAGTCATCAACATCAAGGCAAGACCTTCTCTCCACCACCAAAAAGATTACAATTCAGTGAAGGCTCAGAAGACCATTTGCTTTTTTTAGTAATAAGGTGTTTTTAATTCAAGTATATAATTTTAGGCATAATGCTGTTGCAAATATAATAGACTACAGTATACTGTAAATACAACTTTTATATATACTGGGAAATCAAAAAAATCCTGTTAATCACTTTATTGCAATATTTGCTTGATTACAATGCTCTAGAACCACACCCATGATATCTCCATATATGCCTGTATATGGGAGAAAGAGAAAACATAATCAATTAAGTGAATAATTTATGTACAAGGATGATTTAATGCAACATTAGCTCTGTTAATGAGAAATTAGAAACAACACAAATGACTAGTAAAAGGGAAATAGTTAAATAAAATAAGGCATGTCCATACCATGGAATATCATGCAGCATTTAGAGATGCAAAATAAAACAACAAAATGCTCTCTACTTCTTTCATACTAGTGGAACTGATTTGATGATGACATCAGGCTCAACCACAGTCACCTGGGAAAGCAGTGCTCAAAATCACTGCCGAGCAGAGAGTGTCCAGATTAGAGAGTGTTCAACATTCTGCAATGTTGCTTCAACATTGCAGAAAAGCAATTTAATATGTATCACAGGTCTTAGAAGTGTTTACATTTGTTTAAGAAATAATTATCCTTCTAGAAACTATCTTAAGAAAAAAATTGAAAAGAATCTAAATGTCCAGCTCTTAGATAATGGTACAATATGGTGCATCCATACTTTGAAGGCGGATCACGGGGTCAGGAGATCGAGACCATCCTGGCGAACACGGTGAAACCCCGTCTCTACTAAAAAATACAAAAAACTAGCCGGGCGAGGCGGCGGGCGCCTGTAGTCCTAGCTACTCGGGAGGCTGAGGCAGGAGAATGGCGTAAACCCGGGGGGCGGAGCTTGCAGTGAGCTGAGATCAGGCCACTGCACTCTAGCCCGGGCGACAGAGCCAGACTCCGTCTCAAAAAAAAAAAAAAAAAAAAAAAAAAAAAGTATGTCTTTGAAGAGTTTTCTTTAATACTACAGGAAAATGCTCATAATATAATGTTGAGGATAAAAGAAATCAATACTAAAAATTACGTAGAGTACAATATCATGAAGGAGAAAGAAAACCATCCTTAATAAAATGTGAAATAAATGTGTTCAAATGTTACTAATAGCTGCCTCTGGGTAACAATATGGTTGTGGGAGTTGTCGTTACCTTCTTTATTCCTTTTTGAACTTTACAAGTTTTATGCAAGGAGCACATATTATTATGATAATTATAAAAATAATAATATTTAAGCCCGGGCACAATGGCTCATGCCTGTAATCCCAGCACTTTGAGAGGCTGAGGTGGGCAGAACACCTGAGGTCAGGAGTTCGAGAGCAGCCAGTCCAACATGGTGAAACCCTGTCTCTACTAAAAATACAAAAAAAAAATTAGCCAAGTGTGGTGGTGCACGCCTGTAATCACAGCTACTTGGGAAGCTGAGGTTGGAGAATTGCTTGAACCCAGGAGGTGGAGGTTGCAGTGAGTGGAGATTGTGCCATTGCACTCTAGCCTGGGCAATAAGAGCGAAACTTCCGTCTCAAAAAATAATAATAATAATAATAATAATAATAGTAATAATAAAACTGTGAAAATAAATCTCTAGAAAAAAAAAACAGAATTGAACATACATTAGAAAGTGAAGATAATGAGTGTAGAATTACTTCAATAAAACCAGCTGTTGGATGGCATAATGCAGGACCCAGTTCTCAGGGTAAGATGATCTTTTTAGCTGTTGTTTTTTGTTTGTGTTTTAAATGATGGGAGAGATTTGACTTGGTTCCTAGGCATTGAGGAAAGCACCAGCAGAAAGTGATTGAAAGTGCAAGACAGGAGAGCTATGGACAAACTTGACCACAGGCTTGCAAGGCCCAATAGGCCCCTCTCAGCTCACAATGAAAATGTCCAAACTGATAAAGAAATTTCACCCCAGACACTAAAAGGAGTGGCTGCATGTTTAGGTGTGAGAATTGGTCCTGGCTACAGAGTCAACAGGACTGAAATGAAAAACACAATCATGGGCTGTTCCCACTCCACCTTTGAATCACAGCAGCTCAAAGAGTCAGGAAGAAAGTCAGAAAAGCATTTGGCTCCCCCCAACCATGGCATCTGGTTCAGGGCCCTGGGGCCACACAGACACTCTCCCTATCCCCCCTTATCCCTGTTCTCACAACTAGAAATACATCTCCCAGGACGGAGTTGCACTTGGAGTGGAAGGACGTGGTATTGCTTCAGGGGAGGGCTGATATGAAGAGGATGTGAGGACGGTTGGGGGAGCCAAAGTAGGACTCACCCCACTAGCCCTGAGTGGGAAGGGGGAAATTGGGAAGGGGTAGATCAGAGATGAAGTGATATTGTGAGAAGCCCTTGATGAATGCCCATGAGACCCTAAATTCTGGGCCAGGGTAAATTAGTAAACCAACTATGGTACATCCAAACAATGGAATGCTGCTCAGCAGTAAAAAGAACCAGATTATTATTATTATTATTATTATTATTATTATTATTAGAGAAGGAGTCTCACTCTGTCACCCAGGCTGGAATACAGTGGTACCTCCGCTCACTGCAACTTCTGCCTCCCAGGTTCAAGCGATTCTCCTGCGTCAGTCTTCCAAGTATGTGGGATTACAGGCACCCACCACAATGCCCAGCTAATTTCTGTATTTTTAGAAGAAACGGGGTTTCACCATGTTGGCCAGGCTGGTCTCGAACTCCTGACCTCAGGTGATCTGCCTGCCTTGGCCTCCCAAAGTGCTGGGATTACAGACGTGAGCCACAATGCCCGGCCAGGACCAAATTATTGATACATAGAACAACTTGGACAAATATCAAGACATTATATGAAGTGAGAAAAGCTAGTCTCAAAAGGCTATATACTGTATGATTTCACTTATATGACATTCTGGAAACAGCAAAACTACAAGATGGAGATCAGTGGTTGCCAGGAGTTAGGGGTGGGGGTGAGGAATGAGGAGTAACTACATAAGGGGTTTTTGAAGCGTGATGGAACTGACTGTGCTCATAGTTACAAGAACCTATATGTGTGCTAAAATTCAAAGAAATGTACACTAAAAGAAAAAAAAGGGCAAGTTTGGTATACGATTATTTTTTAAATAAAATGAACAATATTTCTTTAAAAGTAACCTGGATAATAGAAAACAGATTAATGGTTGCCAGGGGTTGGTGATGGAGTTGACTGCAAAGGGTCAGCGTGAGGGAATTTTGGGGGAAAGGGGTGAGAGAAACGTTCTGTATTTTGATTGTGGGGCTGATTACATAACCAAGTATTATCAAAATTCATAGAACTCTATACCAAAGAGTTCATTGTACTGTGTGTAAATTAAAAAGCAAATACGTAAATTTTTTATGCTTTAATAAAAATTTTTTAAGCCTGAGCCAGAGGCTATACATGTCAATTTATCCCTCCAGATCTAGGTTTTCATCTGTCTGTTTCTTGCAAAATGTATTTCCGAGGATGCCCTGAAGAAGAAAACTGAGCAAATGAATTAAAGTCACTAATTAAACTCAAAATAGAAGACATCTTTTGTTTTTCATTGTGCTACAGCAATACCTACTAAACAATGACTTACCCTAGGGACAGTTTTTGAAATTACAAAATCTAAAATACGTCTTGTGAGCACTAAGGCTGAAAAAAAAAAAAAAAAAAGCTTCACCTTAAATTTCTCAACAGCAGCATAACCCGGAAGAAAATGGATCTGTGTTTTAAAGCAGTCTTGATGGGGAACAGGTTAAGGCCACAAATTCCATACCCAACAAATTTGTTTTTCCCCTGATAGGTCAACATAAAGACAGTTTCAGATGATACAAGTCTCAGAAAATATGTCAGCCACATAGCTCTCCTAGAAAAAAAGTATCTTAAGACATGCTTCAGTCATCAGAGAGATGAATCAAAAATGAGGATTCAAGACAGGAGATGTAACAATACAAAACTACTAAGGACAAACATTAAAATCAATTAAATATTGAAATACTATTATCAAATTAATGCAAAAGGAAGAGAAAATGCTTCAAAGAGAAGGTATATATGTTTTTTAAATATCAGAGAAAACTGGATTGCTGAATTCTGATAAGATTAACAGATTTTAAAAGTAAATATAAATGTAAAAATTCATGGTATGATATAAACTACTGCATTCAGCAATCTAGCAAGAGAACAATCCGCTGGTTTATTAGGATTGACCTCAGGAACATAAGAATCATTTACTATGAGGCAGTCCAATGATGTAATATGGCATTTCAATGTCAATTTTTATTTTTATGTTTTGTAGAGATAAAGTCTCACTATATTGCCCAAGCTGGTGTCAAACTCCTGGGCTCAAGTGATCTGCCCACCTTGGCCTAAAATATTTTAATTAACTTATGTTTGATAACAATTATTCAATGAATTTAAACATATTCTGAATTCAAATCTCAGAAAATTAAGAAAAAAATATATGTATAAAAATATATTTCTAACATGGCAAAGAATATCTCTCTCGGCCAAGCATGGTGGCTCACGCCTGTTATCCCCGCAGTTTGGGAGGCTGAGGCAGGTAGATCACAAGGTCAAGAGATTGAGACCCTCCTTGCCAACATGGTGAAACCCCGTCTCTACTAAAAATACAAAAATTAGCCTGGCGTGGCGGCACATGCCTGTAGTCCCAGCTGCTCAGGAGGCTGAGGCAGGAGAATCACTTGAACCTGGGAGGCAGAGGTTGCAGTGACCCATTGCGCCACTGCACTCCAGCCTGGCGACAGAGTGAGACTCCGTCTCAAAACAACAACAACAACAACAACAACAAAAGAATATCTCTCTCAAACCAACTGCCAAATTATACCATTCAAATCAGCTCTAATAGTAATAACAACTACCATTTAATTAATCCCTGCTAAGTGGCAGGTGTTCAATAGGTACTATAGAGATTTGATTTAACCCTACAGCAGTGCAGTGAAGCCAATGCATTTGACAGATGAGGAAACTGAGACCAATAAGGACCACAGGACAACAATCACAGATCTTTGTAAAGAGCCTGATATGAGTGGAGGGTGTACTCAGCTCCTAAAAGGACCTCTAATTGACCTCCTACTGTGTGCCAGTCGCAGGCATTCTGGGATGACAGCAGCAGCAACCAAGACAATAGGAGCCAAGCTGGAGTGCCAGAGGGGCCATGCATGGAGACTGTTCAGCACCCAGGGAGGACTGTGTACCCAGGAGGCTTTTGGGAGCCAATAGGGGTTTCTGAGGTGGGAGTGGTGGTCAGTGTAGTTAAACAGTGGACAACATTGACAATATTTTAAAATCTCTAGTTAAATGGTAAAACGTTGTCGGGGGTGAGAATGACAGGCTCAGAGGTGCAAGTATATCAGTAAAGGTTGGTATAGTCAGGGGAGGGCACCCAGAACAAGTGGGACAGGAACTCAAGACTGGAAGGGAGACCCAGGTCGGGAGGTAGAGAGGCCGGCGTCACAGCAGTTCTCTGCAGTTCATAAACCTGAAAAGTAGAAGGAAGTGGACGGGCCATCTGTAGAGAGTGGTGCTGCCTTCATATATAGGTTGGGGCAAACGTAATTGTGGTTTTTGCCATTAAATTCATGGCAAATACTTTAGCACTAACCTAATACAACACTCTATAGATTTTTTTTTTAATGTGGCAACAAATACAGAGCAGTGTCTTACATTGAGCCATGTGAAATCGCCATTTGGTAGATTATAAAGCACTGGCATGTCAGCAATTGCAAATTGTTCGATCTAACAGATAGTATGATTTCTTTCTTATTTTATTTTCTAATTTTTGTATTTTAGAAACAGGGTCTTGCTATGTTGCCCAGGCTAGTCTTGAAATCCTGGCCTCAAGCAGTCCTCCTGCCTCAGTCTCGCAAGTAGCTGGGATTGCAGGCTCATTCTTGTTTTCAAAAAAGGAAAAGGCAATTGTGCATATTGATAGGCATCTATGGGATAATAGCAGGAAAGGACTGGAGTGGGGATGGAATGGGGGTGAGCTGAGGAGGTAAATTTATTTTCATTTGAACAATACACTTCTATATGGAAGAAAGGAAGAAAGAAACCAGCAGGTCTGGGAAGATGCGTTTGACCCGTCTCTTCCCAGGTAACTCTGATGATCAGCCAGGTATGGGAATCAAACCTCTGGCCTCAAGGTTCCATAATCCTCTGGCTCTAACATTATTCCATGTCGGTTGTCTTCATCTTTCTCTCTTTAACCAACTTTATCTCCAACCCAATAGGATATCCAAGTCCATATGACAGAAAAGTCTTAAAAATCCTTCTAGCACCCAATCCTCCCAGCAAGGAAGGACTGAAACCAGGGCAAAAAAACATATATTTTAATGTTCAAATGCTTCAAATAGATTAAGCATTTGGTTTTACTTGGATTATTATTTTTTCTACGAATATAAACCATTTTGCATTTTGGAATCCTTCTGCAAACAGAGCAGTTTGTCTTTGTGTTTGCTCATTTAAAAACAAATATTTGCCTGCCAAGCAAATACTGTCTCTTAGGATGTGCTATTAATAGGATAATTAGGCAGCCGGTAATGAAAAGGATTGCTGGTAATTATGGCAAGATTTGTTTTGGCATTTGAAGGCAGCGATGGAGGCTGGAGTGCTAAAATCTACCTTAGAGTTAATTAGTACAATTAGAACACACCTGAAAAAATAGCCCAGCTAATGAACACTTCACTTTACTTTTAAAGTGACAGCACTCAGAGCTTCCCAGGCTGCTTGGGCAGTCCCAGCCCTAGCATTTCTAATGTGACAGAGAGTCGCGAACGAAACAACTTGAATTCGCCTAACCTCCATTTTCAAAAGCGCTTGTTCTCTGTAAGTGTTTTCCTCTTTCCTCTCCACACCACCCCTACCCATCTCACCAGTTTGAAAGCAATTTCTCCTCTATGTTCTCCTTGGAACCTCATGATAAGCCTTCGAGATGGATAAGCAAGGTTTAGTTCTTTTCTCATTTTTCAGATAAGAAAGTTGAAGAGGACCAGAGATGCCCAGGGGTTGCCCAAGGACACAGATGAAGAGGTCATAGATGAGGTCAGCAGTCGCAGCCTAGGCCTTGGGAACGTTGGAGAATGATTCAGAGAAAAGCAGCTTTCTGATTCGTGTAGGGGTCCCTGTGTCTGCAAGAAATGCTGGGCTTGCCGAGTCACTCCATAAAGTGGGTCTTCAGGGCCCACCAACCTGTGGCCCTGCTTGACTTTATTGGTGGTAACATGACCTGAGCCTGAAATAACAAAAATCATCCAGTTTGGAAAACATTCTCAAACTTAGCCTTTTTTCCCTCTTTTCTGTTGGATGTCTCCTTTCTGCGGCTCATCCTCAGGAAGGTTTTCCACTGTGAGCAGGCACTGGCAGGGCAGGCTGGGCATTGATGGACCAAAGCAGACGTGTGACATTCCTGCCGGGATGCATATGGCAGCATGAGTGCTTGGGGAGATGTGTGTGTTAGCATACATGGGGACTTGAGTAGGAGGTACACACACACACACACACACACACACACACACACACACACACACCAGAGGGAAGACATTAGAGGAATGAAGAGAGGGAGGAAAAAGGTAGTCAATCTAAGGGAAGCTCTGCAGTGTAAGGCAGGCCATTCAATCTTTCAATTCTTAGTTTCCTTATTTTAAAAATGGGGATAGAATTGGTACCTACAAACCTACGTCGTAGGTTTGTCATTAAGGATACAGTGAGACAAAGTCCACAGCATGCCTGGCCCATCCTCATCCCTATTCTTATCACCACAATTATTATTACTATTATTATTATTATTATTATTATTATTATTGTCGTCTTTATGGATATTGTTATAAAATGTGTTTTCCCCCTGACCCTTTGCATCGCCAACACTTGAGTTATCCTCCTTCAGACCTGTTCCCTTGTTCCTGCCCCAGGGTTCTTTTCAAGGCACCACCCTGCTCACATCTGCACCAAGAAACTTCCTCTGCCTCCATGACTCCAAACTCCATGTTTTACAGTTTGGAGGTGTCATTGGGGCCCTTGGAAATCACAGAATGTGCCCTTTTGTGATAATATATCCAACGTAAGAGAGTGAGAGTGTGTGTGTGTGTGTGTGTGTGTGTGTGTAGGTTGGTGGGACAATGAGGAAAGGAGGTCTGAAAAATCCGGGGAGACCACACCCCTCTTGGATTCATGAACCCTGTTCTCTATACAAGGCAAATACTAATACACAAGTCAGAAGAAAGCAGGAGACTCAGGCCTGAGATTATTGACTATCTCTTCCTGCACTGAACCTTCGAAAACCTTTGTCTTCAATTGCAAACAATAATAATAGTCACCAATGCACCAGATGCCATGCTATGCACTTTCAAACATGGTATTTAATCTCCACAGTAACCCCAGGAGGCAGGTCTCATCATCTTATTAAGAATGAGGAAATTGGGGCCCAGAGTGGTTAGGTAACATGTCCTAGGCCTCACATCCAGGATCAAAGCTGACCTGACTGGCCCTAAGCTCAGATTCTTTCCATTGTCCATGGCTCAAAATCTCCTGCTGAGAACTCAAGGACTTGGGGCCATGACAGGCACATTATTGGAAACTGTTAAACCTCTTGATCACCCAATGACCATTAACACTAGGAATCACGGGAACAGAACTTGCATTTGTGAACTGAACTCAAAGAAGAAAACCTCTCACATAAAAACTGAAACCGATGTCCCCCACAGTAGCTGGATTTGCACTGATTAATTAGAAAATTGCATTTATATAACCCTTTAATCTGTATTTATGTGTTGCTAAGGATGCAGCGAGCTGGACAGGGAATTACATCCAGATTAGCCTTGATCCATAAGCAGCCTGGATTGGAGCTGCCTTCTGTACTGAAAGGAGAGAATCAAAAGGATTTGGGACAGGGATCCTCAATGAAGACTCGCTCTCTCTCTCTCCTTCCTTGGACTCAAGGAGTCTGAGACTTTCCAGGGCTACCCAAGGAATCCTGCCTGGTCTGCTTGGTCAAAATAAGGGGTAAGATTACCCAAAGAGCTAATTTCCAGCTGAGTGTGGCACTTGGTTTCCTAAACAAAATTGGTTTTATTCTCCTCAACATGTGTTCAGCAAGATTAAAGATCCATCAACTGCACAGCTTAATATGAGCTACGCTGGAAGCAGCCCGTGTTCTCCTGGAGTAGGGGCAGGAAAGAGGGAGGGGGCAGAGCCTGAAATCCTGTTTACTGAATCAGAAAGACCATTAATGGATAGAGGGTATTGGAGTAGGGATGGCAATGCTTTGTGATATTTCAGGGAAAGAGATTTGGTCACACACACACACACACACACACAAAACACACACAATGTTTTAAAGTATTTCCGTTTTGTCTTTTTTTTCTTTTTTTTTTTAAGTTGGATTAACAGATAAGCATGGGTGGGGGAGATGTGGCTGGGAGTGTCAGTTCGATTCTTCAGCATGAAAGGCAGTTTGACTCTGGAGCCATGTGGGTGTGAGACTCAATGAACAATGCTCGGTCCAGGCTGCCAGGTGGGCCAAGTGGGGCCAAGTTGAGTCTGGAGGTGAAGGAGGGGGAGAGACAACAAGGCTGGAGTTTGACTCAGGGCAGGGAGACATTTGCTATTCCCATCATTGTCAGGAAGTTCAATTTCATTGAGTCTAGTATGGCTGAACGTTGTTGACCTTGGCCAGTCTGTTGCCCTACCTGGCCTCTCCTACATCAGTTATAATGGAGTAGACTGAATGACTGAGGAAGCTTTTTCCAGCTCTAATATTCTGCTTTTATGACCATCTCTATGGATGTCAGAGCCAATCAAAGCAGCATTTTCCACATCTCTCTAATACTACCTAGCAGTGGTACAGCATTGTGGCTTAAAAGTGCAGGTTCCACAGTCAGCCTGCTGGAGTGAGATCCATCCTGGCTCTACTGCTTATGGGTCCCACGGCCTTGGACAAGCCCTTTAACCTTTCTTTGCTTTGTTGTCCTCCTCTGTAATATTGCAGTGACAGTGACAGCATCTATATGACAGAGCTGATGTGAGAACTAGATGAGTGAATATGTGCAAAGCTGCTAGAACAGTCCCTGAAGACCAGCAGGTATTTCATAATGGTAGGTCGAATTATATTCACCCTTCTTCCTGCAAACCACAGCACCCTCACCACCGGGTATGACTCATCTGGGCCTCAGAACACATACCTTGGACAGCTCCTGGGTTGTCCTTCAACCTGACATGTGTATGGACCGTGCTCCTGGAGCACACAGCAGGCTCTCACAAAGGAGGTGAGTGAGCCATTGGCAGCCTCTGCTTCATAAGCTGCATCTCAGTTTCTATCGTGGGATAGATAGACTTCACTCCCTCTGGTCTGGTCCTAGATGTAAACAAAAACCAAATGTCTTTCCTCACTCAGCATTCTTGATCGCATTCATACTCTCCCTTACTTTGGATATTTTACCAAGAAAGTGCACATTCTCTTATTTCCAAGGGGCCCAATGGCACCTCCAAATTGTAAAACAACCCGCACTTTCATGGAAGCAGAGTGTCTTGCGGCAGATGTGAGCAGGTCGGTGCTTCGGAAAGAGACCCAGGGCAGGGGCAAGGAATGGGTCTCTGCTCCACTTGACTTTCCTTGCTGGGCCTCCCTGCCCCCATCTGTGAAATCAGGGCATGACATTCAATTGCTGTGTCCCTCCGTGTGTTCACGGGGACACTGGTCCCAAAAACACTGTCAGAGGAAAAAATGGCCCAAAAAATTGGGGAAATGTGGCTGCTATATCCCCTTACTGATAACAAGCAACATATTGAAGGCTCTGAGAGGCCCTGCAGTTTAAAAACAAAATTACTGAGTTTCACGTTAGCCTGGGGTTTCTAAGAGTGTCTACCAGTAGAGTCCTCCCTTCCTGTAACCTCTCATTGGCCTCCTAGGGAACTGGATGGCAATCTCTCATCACTTCCAATTCCAACGGACTGTGTCTCCTCCCCCAGGAAACAATAAATAAACTTGTAAGATTCCGTCATCCCAAGAAGAAGTAGTTCAGTGTCCTCATTTCTTGGCCTGCAGGAGAAGAAGAGAAGAGAAAACCAGAACCATGTGGCCAGCTTTACACACAGTCAGAAAAGGAACCCGTGACCCCCCGACCCAGGGCAGCAGGGACAGAGGTGAAAGGCTGTCTAAAGAAGATTCAGGAAGCCCAGCATGAGCCGCCTGACATAAATAAATAAATCAGGAGGCCACCCTGCAAAGCAGGTTGTATTGCATTATTTGAGCAAGGCTGCTAGACATCTGGACGTTTCTGTTAGCCCCCATCCCTCCTGTTGCCATAAATTTAAGCTAATCCTATGGGGCCCAGGATCATAAGAATAATCCTCACATCTGTGTGGGCTTTTCAGCTTTCAAAAGCTCATTCACAGAATTATCTCATTAGTTCCACTCAATGCCTATGGGAGGGACTCAGGATGATCATCGCCATTTGGCAGATAAATGTTAAAACCCAGAGAAGGAAAGTGACTTTCTCAAGGTCACACAGGAAGGCAGTGGAGAATTAAGATAAATGCACCAGGTCTCCTGATCCCCAGCCCAGGACTCTCCCATGAGAATACTACTGCCTTACAAAAATAGCCCTGAGACCCAGACATGTATCCCACAGCCGCCCAGGGCTATGTCTGGTCCCAGAGAAATTGCTTGTTCACTCTCTTACTGCTGTATGGGAATGGAACGTTGTCAGGAAGTGGTAGTGGAAAGACCATAGGCTTCACAGTTGAATTGTCCAGGTTCAAATCCCATCTTCTTGGTCATCAAACCTCAGACCATGTGGTGAAGGCCTGAGGTCCCTGAGTTTGCTCCTCACCCTGAAAGGTGGGAATGATAATTTTGCAGTGAGTGTCACTTGCTTTATCTGCTCTCCATCTCACCTTCTGATAATGACTCCCCACCTTCTGGGAACTGTTCCTCCTCCAACTCCAACCAGGTGGCTCTGAATGAAGCTTCCCATCACAGCATCCCTACCTGCCTGGCTACAGGAGCAGGCATGTGGCCCCAGCCGGGCCAGTCAGAGGCCTTCCCTGAGATTTCTCTCAAAATGAAATAGAGAGCCCCTTCCTTTCTAAGGGTGAAGCTGAGTAGCTGTGACTCCAGCCTCATGGAGAAAGGTGGCCTGAGATATCAAAGCTGGTGTGCAGAGAAAAGCAGAAGAGAGGTGGGGAGAGAGTCCTGGAGGCATCCAAGGCCTAGGATGCAATCAGCCCTGGGGCCCTGATGCCCCTGCCCTGTCCATGGGTGGGTAACATGAGCCTGTGAATCATCTGGGCAGCCCCTTCTGAGTGCCTTCCTGAGTACCCAGGCTGTTCTTAATGTGTAGCAAACAGGAATGATCACCCCTGCCACTCACTTTGAGGAGCCCCACCAGCACAAATGCCAGGAAAGCAGGCAGTGGTCCAGGAGACCCCTTAAATAGGCTCCATATGACAAACAAAGACCCAGGTCTCCCCAGCTTTCCGAGACTCCTGGAAATTCAGAGCTTATAGGGGTTTAACGACTGGAGTCCAGGCGGGTGGATCACTTGGGGTCAGGAGTTCGAGACCAGCCTGTGCAATATGGTGAAACCCCGTCTCATTTGAACATAAGGGTGAGAGAGTCCGTTTCATGTTCCTGAATGTTGAACCATAAGAGAACTTACCTAGTTAGAAAGTCTCAGGCAGCAGAATCCCTGGTCTAGGCTCTTGGTCTGGGTGCTGTTTGGGCTGCCTTTCCCTATCTTAGAAGACAAAAAGGAAGAAGATGCTAGTGGGTGCCCTGGACAATGGGAATGCACCTGGATCCTCTGCTTTTCTCAAAAAGGGATATGAAGATCAAGCCCGGTTATATACTATGTAGGCATAAAAGGACCTGTCAAAGTCTAAATACTGTCTAAAATCAAGACATTATTGTTATTATGAAATTATGAGCTCCAGACTCCCTTGACACAAAGCCTGACTTTCTCCAGTGAAATAATGGAAAGCCAGTGTGTGTGCAGGAATTGGAGGACAGGTAGTTAGAAAACTAAGCCAAAAGCATTTCCTAGTGAATCTTGGCCAGGCAGCCAACAACTGAGCCCCCTGCCTCCCCATGCCCCCTACCTACTGCCCTCTAGTTGCATAAACTTGGGGAATCAGGTGACCAGCCAACCGTCCTGGTTTGTCCGGTGGGCATGGAACCACCCCTCTGCATGCTCCTTCACAATGCCTGTCATCACATAGTATGTGGGAGAAATGGCTGGGGATCAGGCTCTGGAACAGGAGGGAGTGTAGCATTTCGTCTCCCTCATAGGGTGGCTAGCTGTCCTGTTTGTCTGGGACTGAGGGCTTCCTGAGTTAATAGGTGCCTGGCGAGAGTCACTAGCACCATGTCAGGGGCATCTTCCTCTACACATCTGTCTTGTGCTGTACCCCTAAGCTACTGTTCTCATTGTTACCCCAGGGCCTGTCATATCCATAGCTTGACTCAAATACTGCCGCAGCCTGTGCCTCTGTCCATGGTTCTGAACCGTTCTTTATGCACTGGGGTAAGGCTAATTCTCCTAATGTGAGATACTCGTTGGTTCATCAAGGTATTCATTCAATAAATATCTTTATAGTTTAGCTTTGCCTATATAACAAACCACCCCAAAACATAGTGGCTTAAAGTTTTTTTTTTAATTATCAGTTCTTATAATTATATGGGTCACCATATAATTATTTGGTCTGGACAAATCCTGCTGATCTGTAGTCAGCTGGTGGTTTGGCTGGGGCTGGGTGATCTAGGATGGCCTCACACATATGTCTGGTAATTGATAATCTGTTGGCTGGGGCACCTCAGTTATCCTTCATACAGTCTTTCCATCACATTAGCTCAAGCTAATTTGAATGGTGGACACAGGGTCCACCATTGGAGCTTGCAATAGAAGGCAAGCTCCAATACTCAAGTTCCTTTGATAAGTCTACATCACGTTTTCTACCATTCTGTTGTCCAAAGCAAATTGCATGGATAAGCCTAGAGTCAGTGTTGGAGGCACTGGGTACAGGTAGGAGAATGATTGTAGCCATTTTTTATAACAGTTTACCACTTCTCCAAATCTCCTGCATCCCCAAAGCACTATAACGCTGCAAATAATCAGATGACCCTCTGGTGAACCTGTAGAGAAATGACTTTACCCATAGGGCTGTTTTAAACTCAGAGTCCACTTGGCCTCTGCCAAAATCACTTTCATAATTGTATCAGGAGCAGTTGAAAGTCTCTTCGAACCCTCCTTCACAACATTCAGAGGCACACTTCGAGATCTTGCTGAACCACAAAATAATTGTTTTGCTTCTAAATGAACAAAAACCCTCCTGAATTGTAAGCCTTTTTGACAATCTTCAGCAATAATTTTTTGAGTTGTGCATGACTGGGCAATAAACCTCTAGTTACCTTCCTGGGTGAAGGCAGAAGAGCTCCAGAGTACAGTAGAATTCCTGAGTCCCCCACTTCTCTGAAGGGAGAAGATTTTAGAGAGCATCTCCTAGGGTCCAGACCCTTACGTAAATTTTCCCTTAATACTCACAACACTCCTTGAGAGTGGTGTTGTCTCTGTTTTATGGAGAAAGAAGCTGAGGCTGGGGAGATTAAGTATCTTGGTCAAAGTCACAGAGGTGGCAAGTTGCACGGCAAGAATTCAAACTCAAGCATTTGGACCTCAAAGTCAGAGCTCTTTCCACTACACCTCATCATGTCAGAGCTGCAGAGCATTTAGACTTGGGTGTGGGGCACAGGGTTTTGATCCTAGCTCTGCCCCCATTTCTGTAGCACCTTGAGACACTCACTTGTTCTCTCTAAGCTTCTGTTGTCTCATATGCAATAGGAACATCACCTGCACCTAATCCAGGCTCAATCAAGGTGAGTGCAAACATGCTTATCCCTGAGCTGTAGAGAGGACAGACAACTGGTATTTTGGGAGGGTGATTTTGACAGCATCTTTCAAAATTTTAATGTGTGTGTTCTTTCATCTGGCGGTTCTACTTCTAGGAATTCATGTTGAAGCAACATATTCACATGTGAGTAAGAATGCACATAAAAAGATGTTTATTTTGGCATTGTTTATAATAGCAAAAAAAATGGAAATCATATAAAGGCCCAAACAAATTATGTATATCCATGATACAAAATGCTATTTATCATTGAAAAGGATCTACTGATGCAAAGATGTCCAAGACATATTACTTTAAAATAATAAAGCAGATTTCTATATGATGGCACAGGAAGATCACAGGAACATATTTTAAGTGAAAAAAATAAATTTTAAGATGATCAATAAACGTACATATGCTTATTTGTGTTTATATATAGAGAAAAAAATCATTTCTAAGGAAACACACCAAACTATTCACAATGGCTTCCTCTATCAGCAATAAGAAGATGATGACTTCATTTTTTGATTGTTTATATTTACTTTCTGTATTGTTGAAAATGTTCACAAGTATGTATTCCATTTGCAATGCCAAGAAAGAGAGAATTCTAGTGCTGGAAGAAACTTTGAAGATCACCACGGCCCAGAGAGAGAAGCCAATTTCTCTCTGTCATGCAGCCAGTCATTGGCTCTCAGGCTGAAACCCTCTTGATGCCCAGTCCAGGCCGCCTTCAGCATCAGGGCAAGCTCTTTGGAAATCACAGAAGCCACAGAAGGTTGAGGAATTACACAAAGGAAACTGCCCCCATCAGAGAGCAGAGACCAGCATGTGGGCCTGGCTCGGCCACTTTCCTGCTGGCCTGGGCTTGAAGCAGGGGTAAGGCCTTTCCCAGCCCTTGTAATACCCAAAGGAATGCCACCCTGAGGTCTCAGGTCAGGCCTCTGCTCAGCACATGACCACCATGCTCCCCAGCAAGTCCCCCTCATTCCCCTCAGCCCCTGCCTTTACTCTCCTCCTTGAGTGCCTGGGACACAGCAGATGCACAATACAGGCAGCCTTGAATTCTACCAGGGAGGCCAGGAATGGCTAAGGGGCCTGTCCTCATGACCTGCCAGCAGCTGGATTGGAATAGAGGACTTCTGGGCTCTGCAACTGACGCCACAGGGGCATGACTTTGCATTACCTGCAGCCAGTTTTTCCCTCCAGAAAATGGGCATAAGGGTGACCCATTCAAGCCACCAAAAATAACGTACCACTTACAAAGCCAACCTTTCTAACTGTCCTGGGCTCACGTGACATTTTGTCAAAAGCCCATCATGTCCTCAGTGTGTGTGGGTCCCTGAGGGGCAATCTCACTCCACTCCCCTTCCAGTCACCCCGCACTGTCTCCTCCTAGAGCTGTGACCACCTGGGAAAACAGGACATGAACGCATGAAGCCATGGTGAGTCAGCAGATGGCGTGTCGTTCTGTCTGAGCATGGCAGGAGGTCAGAGAAGGGAAAGCCCCAAAGATGCCAGAATGCAGAGCCCTGGCCTCTACCTCCCAGCAAGAGCCAGACCCAACCTGCAAGCATGACCAGCATGATTTCTGACGAAGCTCCCAACAGCAGTGGCTTTCCAGGTTCAGGTATTTGCATTAAGGAAGAGGTGGGGAGGTATGTGAAGCAGTAAATGGAGATGCCAAAAGTTCTAAGTGTATAAAGTAAACATAAAGGAAATGTATATTTGGGAGAAAAGGTGAAATAGCTATCTGAGTTCTCCTCTGATGTGAAGCCTTTGCTTGAATTTTTAGACATGGTCTTTGTGTTTGTGTCGCATGTTCTCAGGAGGACTTGCTGCTGTGTTTCTGTAGACATTCTTGCCCTACCCCGACAATAGGGAGCTGGACACCCCATGTGCCCTTGTTACACCAACTGGGGTCTGTGGACCAGCGGAATAGGCATCTCCTGGGACCTTGTCAGAAACAGCGAATCTCAGGCCCCACCCGGACCTACTGAATTCGATTTGCATTTTTGCAAGGTCTCCAGGTGTTTCCGGTACACAGTCATGCTTGAGAAGCGGCCTGGCTCCAGGACGCAGGTTTCCCCTGGGGGTGTGCACTCATGCAACAGCGGGCATGTACCCTGACTTTAGGTGGTACAAGAGTGAACATTTACTATTTTCATGGGTTTTAAATTTAATGCCCATTTATAGTAAATAGTGCATCGTGTACAGAAATGGTAAGTTGACATAAATGGTATGTTTTAAAAGTGAATCAATTTAAAGAAAATATTCACTCACTAATAGTCTGGAGTTCTGAGAAATGACACCTTCAAAGGTGAGACAAGAATGACTATTTCCAGAAGTGATGATCCAGTTTAGGCCCCTCAAGGAGGTAGGAATGAAGGGGCTGCTGCAGAGAGATGGGGGCTTGTCCAAGGCCAACAGTGGGATTGTGGTGACAGAAACAGACTGGAACTCAGCCCCATCCAGGTCCACAGCGCCCTTTCCTCCCTCTGCCCTGGTTGCACCGCTCGGCCTGAGGTTGGATCTGCAGCCATGGTGACGTCGGGAACTGGAACATCTGCAGGTGACACCATGCACATCCACAGTGTGCATGGCTGTTACTACAAACAAAGGGAATGTGTGGTCAGTGGAGCCCAAGGCTGAGCCATTTGGAGATGAACTGTCTCCCCTCCACCCAGGAACCACGGGGCATCCAACTCTTCCTTCATGAACAAACATTGTAAGCTGCTCTGTGCAGGCTGAGAAGCCTAATGTTTTCTAGGTTTTCTAGGCGTTGGTGAGGTTTTGCAAATAGGAAATCTGAAGTTAGAAAGGAATTGGTCATTTATCTTCCCAGCCATCTCATGGACTTTGCTCAAATCTCTCAGATGGAGTCATTCTCTCTCTCTCTCTCACACACACACACACACACACACCCAACTTCACGATACGTTTAGGTTTTCCCTAAAGTTTTCTCAGCTGTGTTTGTACTCCCTGTGGTTTAGGGCTGTCAGTGTCTGTTTTTTCACTTCTTCTACAGCACAGAATCAAGTGGTAAATTCTCTAGTCTCCTGTCCCCTTCCCATTGTCTTGTGCGTAGCTACTTATCCTGGCATTTGAGGCTGCCATGGTTATGGCCTCAGTCTAACTTTCCAGGCTGTTTCCCATTGGTACCCTCTGCACACCATGTTCCAACCAAAATATCCCATGAACCACATGTTAAGTTCAAGACCAGCCTGGGCAACAGGGCGAGACTCAGTCTCTATTAAAAAATAAAAATAAAAAAAGAGTAAACCACATGTGGTCAAACCACGCCCATGCTCTGCAACCTTCACACCTAGCTTTCCACAAAAGCTGTGCCTTTGCCTAGAATTCCCCTCCACCTTTGCAATTCTTCTCCCTTAGAGCCCTTCTTAAATGCCCTCTCCTCCATGAAGCCTCTGAATTGTCCCCAAGCCCTTGAAACTGCCATAGCCCTCTATTGCTACCTTGTTGTGACATTTAGAACAGACCTTGAGTTTCAGCCTCCACGGCTGTGGGAGAGTGTTCCCTTATCTCTGTGTTCCAGGCTGCCCAGCCCAGGACCTGACTCATAGAAATCCCACCAGGTAAAATACTTTGGCCCTAGGTAAGTCCTGAGTTTGATTCCCAGCTCTGTTGGAACTACTAGTCAGGGTTGATGCTGGGTAAATTACCTAACCTATTTACTCAGCTATAAAATAGAAATATGAATCATGCCTTCATAGGGAAGGCATGATAGTAAAATGAGGTAGCATGTACTATATGCTTAACATTCTGCCTGGCACCTATTAAGTGTTTAATATATCATAGCTCTTATTAGTGTTATGGATAATAATAAAAGCAAACATTAAGTGGATTGAAAGATAAAGCCATAAAATCTAGAACTGGATGGCCTCTGCAGGTGTCTGGGCCACTGGTCCATTCTGCCCACCTGCCCACAGGCCCCTTTGCCCTGCTGTGCCTCCCTCACATTCTGGCCCCAAAGTGGTTCCTCCTGGCTGCTCCCTGCAACCAGGCCTGCCAGAAACCCTCTCCTTTTCCTTTACCCTGTGTCCCCAGGAGAGATCACAGGCATGTTAGGGGTCTGCAGTCTTCTTTGGGTTAAGAAGCAATGATCTGGTGTTAGCTCTCATTTTATGGGGAAGGAACCTGACCTGGAGGGAAGGAGGTGTTTGCAATGGAGGGGGTGCTCCCCAGGGAGGGGGTGTTCTCCAGGGAGGAGGTGCTCCCCAGGGAGGGGGTGCTCCCCAGGGAGGAGGTGCTCACCAGGGAGGAGATGCTTACCAGGGAGGAGGTGCTCCCCAGGGAGGAGGTGCTCCCCCGGGAGGAGGTGCTCACCAGCGAGGAGGTGCTCCCCCGGGAGGAGGTGCTCACCAGGGAGGAGGTGGTCCCCAGGGAGGGGGTGCTCACCAGGGAGGGGGTACTTGCCAGGGAGGAGGTGGTCCCCAGGGAGGGGATGCTCACCAGGGAGGGGGTGCTTGCCAGGGAGGAGGTGCTCCCTAGGGAGGAGGTGCTCCCTAGGGAGGAGTCCTTGCTACCGCAGAGCCACAACACAGACCAGCAGAGTTCTGCATTTTCCAGAGTGGCATTTCCCCTTCTAGGTCGGGCACAGATGTAGCTGCTGAGAGGCTGCCTCACTTATTTCTCTGTTTTCAAACAACAATGACCCTTTCCTCATCCATATCTTTCTTAACAAATGTACTTGTCTGAGAGAAGCATAACTTCCAAGTCTTCCTTCCCTGAATTGGGAGGAGACTCAGGGAGAGCAAACTTTCCAAGGACCAGCCCCAGGGGCGACCCTGAAATAGAATTCCCAGCAGGCAGTCAGCCCCTTCCTTTCCATGGAGGGGTCAAAGCCTGCTCAGGACTATGCTCACAGGAGCTCCTCTGGGAATGAGCAGGGCACTTCCCCTCCTAGGTGTTGGGGTGACCTCACAGATGGGAGGGAGAGGGTTGGAGGCAGCTAAGACACTGGACAGGTGTGTCAGGCTGGAGTCAACCCTGAGGAGCAGAGGCAGGGTGGAACACCCTGAGCCAGACACCAGGGACAAAAGAGGAGCTGATGTGAGCCAGCCTCCTCTGAAAGCGAGGAAGCAGGGGGACAGGTCAGTTGACAGCTATAGGAATACAATAGATGGTCGGATTTTTCAAGAGCTCCCAGTGAGCACCAGCTCCTCTAACCCCGGGAGCACCCCTAGGAGGGACTCTCATATCATCCCCACTCCACTGTTGCAGTCAAGGCAAGACATTGGTTACATTTCAAATACCACTCAGCTCCACTTGGGAAAGACAAATACTAAGTCTGAAAAAACGAAAAGCTGCCCAGTGTTTGGTTGAGAGTGGGACAGGAGATGGGGTTTGGGGACCAGGAATGTCTGCACAAGTCCAGCCTGAAATGCTTACCCCTAGAGTCACTCCTTTGGGTTAAAGTGATGCAAGGATAATTCAAGGAGGTAAATGGGAGAGGGAAAGCAAGCTCTTCTAGTTGCTTACCAGGAAAGTGATGACCAGATAAGCTGCCTGCCCTTCCCCAGCAGAGCTCTGGGACCCCCAGTTTAGGTCCGGGAACAAAAGGCAGGGTCTGGCTCAACAGAGTAGAGACTTCAAGAAAAACCTAGAGAGGATTCCCAATAGGGAGGACCTGGGTGGGTTTTCTTGTAAGCCAGTCAACCATCTGGCTTTTTTAACATACCAAGGAATGCCCTTTATGAGCTTAGGATCAGCAGACAGGGTGAAGGTTAGAGCTGTCAGTTTACACGGTCCCCACAGGCTTTTACCGTGTATTGTACTATTTCAGCAGTACCACAATACAGGCAAAAGTTAATAAAGAAGCCAGATTTTAAGGGCAACATTTTCCTCTGCTATGGCAGGCTGCATTTGAAGAAGTCTTGATCTTAGTATAGTAGATTGACTGCTTGAATGGCCCTGACAGTTTGCACACATCCACCCCATATCCGCAGCCATTGCCCCAGGACTTTGCAGTTCCTCTCACTAAAAGGGGGGAGACTACTTTCCCACCCTTAAGTCTGGATTAGGCCAATAGAATGTTACAGAAGTGACATGACAGTGAGTCATTTTCCAGTCCAAGCTTCAGGGACATGTGCCTCTGTAACCGGCATGAGAAGCTGCCCAAGGTAGGCTGCTGAGGATGAGGAGCAGAATCCACTTGCCCCACTGCCCAGGTGGGGCCACGTTAGCTCAGCTGACAGCCAGTCAACCCCAGGTGTGTTCAAGAACCCAGCCTAGAGGAGCAAAGCTGCTGGCCTACCTGCAGCTGAGCCTGCTCATGCAAGCCATAGACAGTTATTATGTGCCTTTGAGGTCACGTGGTTGTTTGGAATGCAGCATTATGGTGGCAATAGGTAACATACGGTTAGTCCACTTATTTTCCTCTGATAGTTGACCATGAGTAGTTGTGT
The DNA here is from genome assembly GCF_049350105.2 of Macaca mulatta. Taxonomy (NCBI): domain Eukaryota; kingdom Metazoa; phylum Chordata; class Mammalia; order Primates; family Cercopithecidae; genus Macaca; species Macaca mulatta. Next base: position 47,597,902 of record NC_133412.1, read on the forward strand.
CCCTGACTCTCTTCCATCCCAAGTACAGATTTCTAAGAAAATGTAGCCAAAAAGTACTTGGAGAGAAAAAGCTATTTGTTGGCTTCTGAATTTTAAATTAAGGCTAAGATACATTTTCCCCATTCAGAGAAAATATATGACCTAAAGAATCTATTATTACACTCATTAAACATTCTTAAAATAAATCAATTGGACTTCCAGCTCATCTTTGCTCTCTCAAAACCTTTACTTAAATTATAGTCAGGAAGTTTAAAGAAAGATAAACTCCAAAAAAGAGATTGGGAGAATAAAAAAGAAGATGGCAAATGAGGTTTTAAGAAAAGTTTGGAAAATAAGAAACAGAGGGACAACTGATGAATGACTTCCATTTCAGCTTTGTCTCTCTACAAGTACCGGTAAGAGCTAAACTAGAAGAAGCAAGCCAATTTAGGCATCAAAATTCTAGAAAGTCTCCGGAGTTGGAAACACCAGGCACTCCTGAAGGCAACAGTGCTGGGAGAAGCTGAAAATGTAGATTTGGTGGGAAGTTGTGTTCAACCACAGTAATAGAGTAAACCAAGAGAGAGGAAAGATGGTGTCCAAGAAATGGGAACTCAAACGCAGGAGAGAGGCCCTCAAAATAAACAAACAAAAACCGCCAGGACGATGCTGGAGGGAGACCTACGATGATAGCCATGCATACAGTGGACTCGAAGAGCACCAGTCCAGATTGGGGCAGAAGATCAAGAGCTCTAGAAGGGATGTATTCATAGAAAAAACAAGACTGACCCACTATCTAATGTCTTTATATATATATAAAGACATTATATATGTATGTAATGTCTCTGAATAGATGAAATATTTATTTTATATATATATATATATATATATATATATATATATATATAAAAAATAGTCCCACTCTGTCGCCCAGGCTGGAGTGCAGTGGCGCATTCTCAGCTCACCAATTTTTTGTATTTTTAGTAGAGGCGGGTTTTCACCTTGTTAGGCAAGATGGTCTCAATCTCCCGACCTTGTGATCCGCCCGCCTCGGCCTCCCAAAGAGCTGGGATTACAGGAGTGAGCCACCGCGCCCGGCCTTTAGTCATATTTAGAAGAGTTTGACAATTCCTCTGAAGAATGTAGAGAGAAATTCCTGATAAAAGGCAATTATTAGTTGCAGGAAAAATTGAAATTGTAAAAGAAAGGAAATATAATTATAATACATTGCGTGACTCAGCTGCAAACCATATTCAAATTGTCATAATGGCATAAACACCAAATATTGATGTTACCAAAGCTTGTGGTAGAACTATATTGGGAGGGTAGGGGAGAAGAGTGTGTGTGTGTGTGTGTGTGTGTGTGTGTGTGTGTGTGTGTGTAAGCTAAATTCTAATATGTGAAGCCAATAGATGATATATAAAATTGAAAAAAAGTCAGAAAACAGAGGCAAAATTGTATTAATCAAAATATGGACGTGCATGTTCCACCCATGTATCCCAGAACTTAAAGTAAAATTAAAAATATATATATAGAGAACTGAAAATTAGAGAAAAAAAGTAGTGAAAATGATTGCCTAAAGGAAGCAGGACTGGAGGCTGGGGAAGAGGATGGCAGGGAACTGCTTTCTTCCCCTGGAATTATTGTAATATCAGTGAGCTTTGTAGACAATATGCACATATACAGATAAACACACAGTATATTTTATTTTATGTATGTATATATAACTGTGATAAAATCTTAAATTGTAAAAATCAATGGAGGTTCACATGTGCTAAAATTACGGAACGTAGTATATATTCATTAGGCGAATATTATTAGCCACCTGCAGAAACAGTGGAGCGGGACACCTTTCCCACCTCCACAGCTCACCGCCTGGTTAGGAAAACGGGCCTACTAAGTGACCATGTCCCTGTAGCACACATGAGTGCTCTGTCAGGGCAGGGACGGTGTGTGGCAATGGCACTGAGCAGAGAAAGCTCCACAGAGACAGTGATGGTACTCCTGGGTTTGTTTGTTTTTTTCTTCTACTTACCTGCCTCTTAACAACAGAGAACTTAAGATCTTCTTTCCAGCAGCATCGCCTTCTTAACACATCTTGTACAGAAGTAAGGGATGATTCTCATTCTCATCATTGTCACAGTGTCTCCACGTCAACAGGCTAAACAGCTCTCTAACACTAAGAGGCATTCAAAAGTGGAGAGCTAGTGAGCTCCCAGGCACTGGGGTGTTCAGGCTGAGCCTCTGAGGTCAGCAGATATTTATCACGAAGCCTAGGAAAAGGAGGGTGGTGGGTACTTCCTTGAGGAGAGACTGAACTCATGGACCCCAGGGGCCTCCCGTGGACGGCGGGGAGCCCACGCAGCACACAGATCAGCCTGCGTTCTGCCATCCCGGACAGCCCCAGCAGGATCACAGGGTGAGACAGCAGCTCCTGCCCAGCAGCCCTGATCCGGAACAATGGCAGGTCTGGTTCAACATCCCAAAGCTGTCCTCTGGTTCATTTCGAAATCAGACATCCTCCAATCGATCCCTCCTGGAGAGCTGTCAGGCTGGCTGTTTCCTGGTGTCAGCTGAGAGGAGGGAAGCAATTCATTTGTTGGGTCTGACTGCGGCTAAATGAAATCAAAGACAGAGAGGGCACCTTCTGCCAGAGAGGAAGCCTTTTACTCAGGGCAGCCACAAAGAACCACAGACAAAAGGTGGCATGGAGGTGGGAGGGCAGTGAAGGGAGATTGGGACTCGGGAATTCTCAAAGCTATCCCTCCTCATTTCACAGATGGGGAAACCAAGGCACAGAGAGAGCAGTCCATCTCCTCAAGTTCACACAGTGGTTTAGGGAAAGTCTGCAACCTACAGTGACAAGACCTTGCATTTATAGAGGGCTGATAGTGCGCTAAGCATTTAATATTCATCACCTCACATAACCTTTCCAAAACTATGAGGTAAGGATCCTCATCTATTACACGAGATATGCATTTTAAAGATGAAGAAACTGAGTTAGTAGTCCAATACCACAAACCTTTAAAATGTGGGAGGCTGCGACTTGAACTCCCATCTAATTTCTAAGCTTTGAATCTTAACCACTGAGCAACACTACCCCTTGCAGATAAAACTAGGTAGGGTCCCTGTTCCAGACCAGAGCCTGGCCCACTGCTTTTCGATGCACAATTGTGCCCAAGCCCTGCTGGTGCCCTCCTGCTGTGGGGTTTATCTGTTTTCCCTTCACCTGCCTCTCTTTCTCTATGTATTTCCTTCTCTGAGGGTGTCAGCATCTCCATCTCTGTCTCTCCCTATGTCTCTTTATCGCTGTTTCTCTGTGGCTATGGGAGTGCTTATCTTTACTCTGGTGTGCATGTCTCCGAGTGTGAAAGTGTATCTGTCTGTTGCTCTCTCAATAGCTGAGGAACGAAATTCCACAGTGGGTGGAAGGATGGATGGATGGATGATGGATGAATGGGGGACAGCCTCCATCCACAAACGACAGACATGGTAATGAGCAAGCATCTCCCAGCCCAAGTACCTCTGGCAGCCAAGTCTCCCAGAGCCATTGATCTGTCTCCCCCTCTAATGCCCTCTCTCCCCAAGGCCTGCATATTCCATTTCCATCTTAACCCAAAGCTGTTTCCCCAGGGCTTGGTGGCTTGTATCCAGTTTTATTGTTGATACAGATCTTTAACTGCCCTGGGCTTATAACTGACATTTAAATTACTCTGCAAACAATGAATCAATATTTATGGATTCCTGGACCAATGCATTTGCCAAACCTGGTGTCCTGAGTTTCTTCCAGGCCAAAGGGTCATATGAGTCAAGGTCAAGGCTTCTTCTAGTTAAAAAATGGGGAAACCAGGTCTGCCTCTAAGCAAAGGTCTCTGATTAAAATAGAGCTGTGTACCCCCCAGACTATCTAACTGGACCAAGGTAATTCCCCATTGAAAATTCAAATTACTTCATTCACACTTAGGAGGCATTCCTATGTATGCAGAGCACCATGTTAAGCCTGTATGAGCAACAAGGATGAATGAAATCAGGTCCCCATCTTTGAAGGGTTCTCACAGTAGGAGGAGACAGAGGCACACATAGGCAACGATGAGCAATCCAAACACAGTCTGTGACGATAAAAAGAAGGGAAAACTAATTCTAACAAATGGAACTTCTTAGAGGGCTCCCTAGAGGAGAAAGTACATTCCAGGAGGGGAAGACAGTCAGGACCAACAAGGACCTGGAGATACTGAACAGGTTTTTAAGGGTGGGAAAAAAGGTTCATGGGAAAATGTCATAAAAAAGTAAACTGAGCCCTGATCCTGGAAAGTCCTGGATAATGAAGCTGGGGCATGTGGCTTTCCTTCTGCAGGCAAAGGGGTGGCACCAAAGGTCTTTGAGATAGGGAGGCACCCCAACAGAGCTGTGGTCTCCAGAGCTCTTTGGAAGCAGTGGGAAGCGGGGCCTTATGCTGATAATGGTCGGGGGTTGGCCACTGGGGCACATTAATATGGAATTCTAGCATTCCAAGCCTCACCACCCCCCAGGGCCCAGCAGGAGGGCTGGACCAGTTTTTTCTCCATCCTTTAAGTGTGGCCCTCGCCTGCCTCAAGACAAACAACGAAAACGAGACTGATGTTTCTGGGGCCTCTTTGGTGCTCTGAGTTATGGAGGTAGCCTTAATAGTGAAGGCCAAACCATTTATCACGCCGATGAATTTAAGCTCTGGTTCCAGGAAAAAAGACAAGCAATCTCTTGTCCCTGCGTCAGCACCGACACACATTCCCAGGCAGCCAATTTATTTGTCCAGCTGCCCTCAGCGGCTCGACTTTAGAGCTGGGTGAGCTAAAGCCTCCCCAGTGGCATGTCTCCCGGTGCCGGGCTCAGTCTGGGAGTTTGGTGAGGGAGGATGAGCTCCTGGAATTTTGGGAGGTCATTGCAGGATCTGGAGGAGTGACAAGGTACTTCTGGAGGGGCAGCAGGGAATGCTCCCCAGGAGGGCTGATTTATTCTTTAGGCACAGTCAGCACAGTGCCCAGCGCCACCACGCATTCAGGGGTCTGTGAAAATGTTTTCATTGCTCTAAAATCAGAAGATAATGAATATAATCTAGCTTGGATTAGGTTTATCTTTATACCAGTGCAGATATACATATATGGAGGAAGGGGCCCGTGAAAGCAAAAGGCCCAGAGCCCATGACCCAGGCACTCAGTATCAAGGTCTCTCAGTGAGGAGAGAAAAAGCCAGGCAGAGCTAGGGCCAAATCCTGCTTCCATTATGCACTGGTTCTAATTCCCTGTCTGCACCTCAGTTTCCTCTGCTATGAAATGGGCTAGTGCTCTGACACTTACAGGCAGGTAGAGAAGGCTGTAAGTATGCACAGTGCCTGGCAGAAAAGCAGTAGTACCCAAAATTATTACCCATTTGTCCAGTTCAGTCAATGTTCCCTCCTCCCTGGGAAGTTTCCTGACCATGCCAAGCCTCCTGTTACCTCCTTCTGAATGTCTGAGATTGTCAGTGGTAAGGAGACCCCAGGAGCCTCAGCTTATCTCTGCAGTTCCCTGCTAGGCTAGATCCAGGTCACACCCACAAGGTGCTGGGTGTGGAGAGGCCATCCATGCCAAAGCAGGCTGTCACCAGTGTGAGGCCAGGGGCCACACGCACATCATTCTGTTTCCCATAGCATTTGGCTCAGAGCTACACCCAGGAGCTACTCAGTGACCATTAGTTGGTTGAAAATCCCTAAATTTGGAGTTGAGATTCCTTGTGGTTTTCTGTGTTTGCCTGTGCTTTAAACTCTAACAACTGATGTTCATTCGTTCATTTAAACTCCCCATGGCTGCATGCTGGGGTCCTGCTAAACTTGCCAAGCTCACCTTGCCCCACTCTCCCTCCTTCTCCTTGCTAAGACCACACATGAACCTCTGGGCCCTGGCACATGCTGTCCTCTGCTCCAGGAATGTCCCTCCACCCTGTGTTTGCATGGCAGATTCCTCATCCTTCAGGAGTCATTTAGACATCACCTGCACAGGGAGGCCTTCCCTGACGACCTTTTTACAGTAGGTCCTTCCACTGTCTCTTTATCACTGAAACTGACCAATTTCTTCATGGCACTTAACATAAGTTTTCTTGTCTCATCTCTCAACCCACATAAATCCCTTGAGAACCTTGGCCAATTTAAATCATTACTGTGTTACATAACACCTAGCACAGGGCCAGACACTCCAAAATACTTGTTAAATGAATACATGAGTGGATGAATAAATTAATGATCTTATTTAAAAGATATCACGTGCTCACTCTGTACTGCATAGGCACTGAGGGGCCGTTGGAGGTTTCTGTCCCCGAATCCACACCGTGTGTTAGCCAGGTGCTTCCTACTGCCTGTGCATGAGGAGCTGGGATGGCCAGTGCAGGAGACTGCGGCCACCCAACGTGCCTTATTCAAGGAGCTGCTCCTGCAGGAGGGGATGTCAGTTATGTTGAGAGTCACCTGGACGGCCTTGTGACCTCCTCTGATTTGCTACTGCACCCTGCTCACACAGGGCAGGGGTGGTGGGAGCACAGGAGGCCAGGGTAGGGGGCTGTGGGGAGGAGGGGATCAGGTAGAAAACCCCTGGCACAACACCTGGGCCTTAGAAACCAATGCAGCACTTGGCTACTGCGCCTTCTGCCTACATGGGCTATCAGCTAGTGTGTGTGTGCGTGTGGGTGTTTGTGCATGTGTGTGAATATTCGTGCAAGTATAAACGTGTGAATGGGAATGTGTGTTTGTGGGTGGCTATGTGTGAATAAATATGTGTGAATGTGTCGGCGAGTGTGTGAATGGATACATGGGCTGTGCATGTGCAGACGGACCGTGTGAATGTGTGTGAGTGTGCGAGTGTGAGTGTGACAGAGTGAGTGTGAGTGTGCGCTCCACTGGCCCCAGCTGGGCCCCTCCCTCCCTCTCTCCCTTCCTCTCTCCCTGCCTCTCTCCCTCCCTTTCTCCCTCCTCTCTGGAAGGAAGCTGCGGGGAAGGGGCCAGATGGTCTCCCCTGACCTGCTATTTATCATCCCGGCAAAAGCTTATTCAGTTTAATGCTGTTGGGCAATTCATTTAAGGGCTCTGTTTGTTTCTGCTGATGAGGACTGTTAATTTGCACAGCGGTCTCATTAGGCCTAAACCACCAATTAATTCCTTTTGTTCTCATTAAATGGCTGATTCCTAAACATTTCGTGGGCAACAATAGGCTGCCCAGCCAAGCCACCACCCCAGGCAGCAGCGGGTGGGGGGTAGGGGGGAAGGTGTGGATTGGGGGTATGGCATGGGGCAGGTATCCATGGGGGCTCTCTTGGCCCCCAGGCCCCTGGCATGACCACCCCAGCCACGCGCTGTAAACTGCTCTGCAAACCCTTGGGACCCGCCAGTCATAGCTCAGCCCAAAATCCAGACCCCGAACATCATTCCCCGGGAGGGTCCAGGCAGCCCAGCAGAACAGGTTCCCAGTGTGAAGCTCTGAGCACCTGCCTTGCAGGCAGGCTGAGGCTCTCCCTGCCGGGTGTGCTGGGCAGGCCCTTGGGGAGCCCTTGATGCTTCTCAGCAGTTGAGCCAAGTGCCTTTGCCTGATGGAGATGCCAGGCCAGCCCACTGCTTCCTTAGACGCAGGTGCCATGGAGTCCTGGGGAGCAGAGAATGTGGGAGTGGGAAGTGGTCCTCAGGCTTCACAAAACTGAGAGTTGGAGACCCCACTGCCCTAGCAAGCATGTCACCCCTACTCAACCCCTCCTAGAGCTCAGCTTTCTCTTCTGGAAAAGGAGGGAGTTGGGTCACCCCCAAGATGCTTATTTTGAAACGTACCGAGCGGTTTATTCAGGTGCAGCATCTCACATATGCCCAGTACAAACCGTGCATAAAAGCAGAGGTACTCCAGCTAGAGTCCTGTGCATTTTCAGTCTCCGCTTGCAAGGCTCCCTCAAAGAGGGACACCTCAGCTCCCATAAGGACACCTGGGTGTAGGGTGTGGACACCTCTGGACTAGCTGTCCTCTGAGAGTGGGGGGTCCCTGCTTTTAAGGAATTGCCTGGGCCTCTGCCCACTCTCCCCTCTGTTTAGGGTAACTCCGTGATTGTTGGCCCTGCCCATTGTCACCATCATCATAGGAAGATGGAGAGAATGAGATAAGGCCCAGGAAGGCCCATGAAAAATTCCAATGAGGTACAGCCTGGCCTACACCAGGGTTTGCATCCGACTCCACCACTGCCTGGCTGTTTCTTAACTTTTAGAGTTCCTCATCAGTGAAATGGAAATAATACAAGCACCTCCCTCCTAGTGATGGCGTGAGAATTAAGTGAGTCAATACCGAAGTGCTTGACAGAGTTCCCAGCACATGGTAATTGCTCCAATAACTATTGGATAATAGATACTCCTAATCAGTATTAAGCAAACAATGCCTTGCCCTTCCTCCTTTCCCAGCCTCACCCCCACACCCCTTCCGAACACCCCTCCTCACTCACTCCAGCTTGCCAACCTACATTCAGCTCCCCCTCCCCTGGACTTCTCTAGTGAGTTCCTCGTGCCTGGAATGCCCTCACCCCCACATAAAGTTACCAGATTTAGCAAATAAAAATACAGGAGGCTAGGTGAATTTGAATTTCAGATAAACCACAAATAGTTTCTTAGTGTAAGTATGCTCCAAATACTACATGAACTATACTTACACTAAAATTATACCTAGTTTACCTAAAATTGAAATTTAGACCGGGTGTGGTGGCTCACGCCCATAATCCCAACACTTTGGGAGGCCAAGGTAGATGGATCACTTGAGGTCAGGAGTTCAAGACTAGCCTGGGCAACATGGTGAAACCCCGTCTCTACCAAAAATACAAATATTAGCCAGGCATGGTGGCATGCGCCTGTAGTACCAGCTATTCAGGAGACTGGGCCAGGAGCATTGCTTAAACCCAGGAGGCAGAGGCTGCAGTGAGCTAAGATCGCACCACTGCACTCCAGCCTGGGCAACAGAGTGAGGTTACATCTCAAAAAACAAAAAGAAAAGAAAAGAAAAAGAAATTTAACTGAGCATTCTGTATTTTATCTGGCAGCCCTACTCCAAACCCATGAGTCGGTGAAGTTGTACTCATCCTTCCAGACTCAAGTCAAGCATCGTCTCCTCCAGGAAGCCTTCCCTAATCCCCAGTTAATGTAGCCATCCCTTGTCAGTGCTCCTCCAACTTCCTAGGCTGGCTGACCTCAACCTAGCTCTGATCACTACTTTTCCCCATGCTTTGTGATTCATGACCCACATGCCCATCCATCCATGTAGCTTTTGAGCCCCCGGGGTGGAACAGAGGGTGTTTTATTTGGCTGAGAGTGGGTAAGGCAACTAGTGCACCCTCCCCTAAACTTGTTTACCATGGGGCCTCCTCTCCCCTTCTTCATCCTCAGCAGGCGCTGTGCTCAGATGAGGAACTCCTTCCTGTCTCTACCACCAGACTAGGAACAACAGCAGGAGGTGGGGACTGGGACAGAGATTGCTAGTTGCCACCCATCAGGTTCCTTCTCCCTTCTTCAGTAGTAACAAAGCCCTGCCTGGGACAGCATTGCACTGTGCCTGAAGACTACATTGTCCTGGCTGGGCGTGGTGGCTCACATCTGTAATCCTAGCAGTTTGGGAGACCAAGGTGGGTGGATTACTTCAGGTCAAGTCTTCGTGACCAGCCTGGGCGACATGGTGAAACCCTGTCTCTACCAAAAATACAAAAAAATGAGCTGGGTGTGGGGGCACATACCTGTAATCCCAGCTATTCCAGAGACTGAGGCAGGAGAATAGCTTGAACCTGGGAAATGGAGGTTGCAGTGAGCCAAGATAACTCCACTGCACTCCAGCCTGGGCGACAGAGTGAGACTTCAAAAAATAAAAATAAAAATAAAAAGACTACATTTCCAAGCTAGGCAAGGCCAAATAATAAAGTGATGGCCAGTGAGATGCATATGGAGTATTGTGTGGAAATCCAGGAGGCCTGGGAGATGTTGCCTTTGTCCTTCCTCTTTCCTCTTTTCTGCTGCTGGGAATACAGGTGTGCTGACTGGAGCTCCAGCAGCCATCTTGGACCATGAACTAATCTTGAGAGTGGTAAAGCAAAAGAAACCTGGCCTAGATAACTTTGTGGAGTCAGCATGTCAGCCCTTTACTGTATAGTGTCAAGAACTGTGAAAGGTCTGAAATTTTACCCTACTTGCAAGTTAACAAGTTAACCTGCCAGAGTGTCATGCATACTAGCAGAAGACATGAGACTGCTGGTCAGATACCATGGACTTTATCACTCACGATACAGCAAGCGGCATGAAGTTCATGTTCATGTCAGTTTGCATTAGTTCCTCTTGTCCCCAGGTCCCTTGGGGCAATGCAAAGCAGTCCAGGTAGATGCTGCAAATGCAGGAGGTTTAGGTCACAGCTGAGGAACCCAAGCTTGGGAAGTCCCAATCCTTTATAACAGGGCTGGTAATGAACCTTCCCCACCCGTGCCCTGAGCAAGACATTATCTTTATCATACTGGACAGCAAGCAAATCCACCCTTTGACACAGAGAATGACACTATCTGTATGTTCTGAGCCTATAAAATATCTTTGCAAAGATGACCTGGAACAAAAGCCACCCATGGCTCTGCTTATAAGACAAGTGAAAATGAGGGAGACTTATGGAGCATCGTCCCCCAGCATATGCTTCCAAACTTCTGAGTAAGACACAACCCCAGTGCGTTTAAGACATTATTATTCAATGTTATATGCAGCTGAACCTGGTGCTAAGTGATACAATAATACAGCTTGTTCTTTGTTCCTCATGTCAGGTAAGTATGTGTTCTCTATGTAAAGAGGCCCTTAGAGGAGAATAGTCTGCCCCAAGTTTGTCCTCAGAAACAGAATATTTGTCTTTAACAACTCTGAAATAAAAAATCAACCTCATTCATTCTGTAAAAATTAATTTTTTCCCCAAGTTGAATCATTAAAGACGTAAAACTACTGAGATGGACTTCAGGGCAGCAGGAGGTGAGGATATGACTGGGCCAGCATAGTGAGCTACATTTCCGTTGGCATGGATAACCGACTCATGGATGGAGTTTGAATTCATGTTGGGCTTTAAGGAAGAATAGAAATAACTCAAGAAATCCCCATTATGACTTCCATGGCCCCACAGGGTAACAGCAGTGTTGTCTGCCCACTGCTTTTCACCTTTGTGGCAACAGCACTCTCACTTCTTTTGGGAGCTGTCCCTTCCCTTCATCCACCCACCAGTGAGGTTACAGAGGAGACAGTGAACCTGTGCACCCATGGCCGGCCACGGCACTGGGGTGGGAGATATGACTCAAGCTGGGCCTGCAGAGCCCTCCCCAGGGATTTTTCAATTGGGAACTAAGGAAAGAAGGTCTTTTCCCCTTGTTGGCAAAACCAGAAATCTATGGTTGGGGATTATAAGCAGTCCGGTGCTCAGTCTCAGAGAGGGATGCTGACATGGGTGAAAGACCCTGAGAGCCACGCTGGTGATGGCAGCTGACGGAGCCCATTGCCCCTGCTCCTTCTGTAGGTGAATCCCACAGCTCAGTGAATCTCCCCTTTTGCCTGATTGGTTTGAAGTGGATGCCAGAACTGTAACTGAGAATCCAAACTACTATCTCCAAATTGAGTCTGGCGACCTTAGACAGAGGCTGGCCTCCTATGTGCCCATTCTGTGTCAGCATTGAGGGAAGACAAAAACAAACAAACAAACAATGAAACAAAACAATCAGCCTGGCTTATCTGAACACGTGCAACACCGTAGAGATGGTGCCAGTGGAGGCATGCCTCAGACCATGCCATTAACAGAGGACCCAAAAGTTCTCAGCCCAGTCTCCATCCCACGGCACAGAACTGCACCAGCAGAGTGAGCCAGCCAGGGAGGCCTCGGCTGACCTCTGCTACCTGCTGGTGTGTACACAATATCAACTCAAGCCCCCTCAAAGCCCGCGTGAGAAAGCAGGTGCTGCCTGCCTGCTCCATATTATTAGAATTCATTTCCATATGTTCCTTTCATCTTCTCTCCAGGATAATTGTTCTTCTGGGGCTCAGGGCGTGGGAGGGCAGGAGGTGAACACTCTTGTTTATCAACTCACTAAATGCCTGCTTTAAATTAAAACCCACACCACATGCTGGCTCACACAGGAATAATATTAAGACCAACTGTTTTCCTGTCTCCTGCTATCAATGCCAAACTGATTTAAATCCACATTTCCTTTCCATCTAGGGACATTCATTCTGGAAGTATCTAGCAATAACCTAGTTCCTACAGCTCCCAATCATTTTTTTTTCTTTTCTCTTCTTTTTTTTTTCTCTTTTGAAAGACCCTCTGCATTTAAGAGGACACACAGCCTGAAAGATCCTTTTATACCCTTTACCGTCAGCCAAACCCTAGTCCAAACAGTGTGTCTGTTTAATCAGTCAACAAGCCATTATTGTACCTTCTCAGTGCCAGGACCAGTGCTAAGTCCTTCATATACATAGTCTCATCTAATCTGATCTAATCCTCCCAATAAACCTGAGAGAGGTATTATCATCCCTTTCCAGAGGAGAAGCAGAAGTCCAGAGAGGAAGAGTAACCTGCTCAAGGTTAGGTGGCTGCGGGCAGTGGAGCTGGCAGCCCTGCCCACGCTATCTCACATTGGAGCCCCGCCCTCTGCCCAGCGGCTGGCCACCAATCTGCTCTCTCTTATCCCAGCTGCTCCTCTCACCCGACCTGTGGCCAATAGGCCTGGATCATTGCCTGTTCTGTCTGCACACTGGATCCAGACTGCACTGGCAGTTATTCACCTAGAATGATTTGATCAACAGGAAGGATTCTGCTGCTGCTGCAAAATCCACTTCAACGGCCTTCCTTTGACTGAGGCGAGCCCACTAATCCTTTGGGTTAAAACATATGGTCCTGTTCTATAGTGAGTAGGTCTATGCAAACCTAGCCCCAAAGCCTGAGGAAGCTGAGAGGCCAAAGAAAGAGGCCAAGAAACCCAGGTTCTCAGAAAGAAACATTTAATAGGGACTCACGAACAACCTATGTCTTGGGCGGCTGCAAGGCGCAATGGTGGACACCCACACTGCTAGCCGCAGACCCAGGGCTCATATACCGTAGGGAATTTGCCTAAGGGCAGGATTTATAGTAAGCATGTGTTTATGGTAACATCAAGGTTGTTTTGATCTAAGGGCAGGATTTACAGCAAGTACATGTAAGTTTAGAGATCTTAGAGGCTTTCCTGAACTGGGGTTAATCAGAAGTCAGCGTGACACATTCGCATCCAAGATAGAGTCACTTCAGCCTCCACAGGTCCTCAGACATCTCCTTTAAAATGCACCTGCTCTCAGTGTAGTCAGTGCAAAACAAACAGCCCCAACATTTAGTAGCTTCAAACAACCACCATTCTATTTCCTCATTCTTCTGTGGGTCAGCAGCAGCTTGGGCTGGGCTCTTCTGGGCGGATCTTCTGCTGGTCTTGTCTGGAGTCACTCATGCAGCTGCACTCATCTGGCAGCTCGCCCATGACTGCTCCTCATTGCTGCCAGGGGTTCCAAGGGAACAACGGTGGAAGCTGCAGGACCTCTTGAGGCCTGGGCTCAGAAGCTCCATGACATCACTTCCTCCGCATTCAATTGGTCAGTGCAAGTCCCAAGAGGCAGAGAAATCCACTTCACCTCTTAACTGGGGTAAAGGGTGTGCATACTGGGGTTGGGGGGAATTTGTGCCCCTTTTTTTGCAGTCTGCCACACTTGGGAAGATTGGTGAATTAAGGTGTCTCTAAACCAGGTTTTCTCAGTCTTGGCACTGCCGACGTGTTGGGACGGATTATTCAGGTGATTCCTGGTTTGGGAGCTGCTCTGTGTAATGCAGGTTTAGCAGCACCCCTGGCCTCTACTAGCTGTCAGTAGCACTGCCCCAATTGAGGCACACAAAAATGTCTCCAGACATCACCTAATGCCTCCATGGAATGGGAACATTGTATCTGTTTGCTGACCGCTGCTCTAAAGCAAGGGCCCCAGAGAAGTTGCTTCCCAAGCCTCTTGCAGTGGCTGCCTTGGGCCCCGTGATGGGCTCTCCTCAGTGCAGACCAGCCCAGGGAGAGGGGGCTTTGAGAGTGAGAGGCAGGAGGTACAGTTTAGAAACACAGCCCCTGTGTTTTGCCAGCCCTACTCAGCACAGCACTCACGGGCAGGCCAGGGCCAGGGGAGTGTGTCTCAGTCCCACCAGCCCACGGGGGAAGGGGCCCTGCTGAGGCGGGTCCAACTCTGGACTCTGTTCTCATCATCCCTGACTTCCTGCCAGTCCCCACCCCCACTGTGTGCTCCCCAAACTTCAGCCACCTTTCCACGGGGCTGCCTCACCAGCTCACACAGCAAGGCCAGGAGTGAGTCCAGCTCTGACAGCCTGGGCCTCACACTTGCCAGCTCCTGCCAGCTCTCTCCCTAGGCAGTCGGGGGCTCCTGAGTGGACTGACCACTGGAACCACAGGCCTGCAGGCCACCTGGCCATGGGCAGCATCACTGCCTGAGAACCCTCGGCCCGTCTGTTGGCAAACACAGCCAGATCCACTTTCCATCCAGATCCAGAATCTGACCACCTCTCACTTCTCCCAGCCTGGCACCAGCCACCAGCACCTCTCACCTACATGCTCCCAGCAGTCTCCCACCTCGCCTCCCCATTCTATACTTGACCCTACAGCCTAGGCTCCACCCAGTGGCTACCGGACTCTGCTAAAGCTTCAGTGTGATTGTGCTACATCTCTGCAACTCTGAGAATGGTTGCCATTTTCTCAGAGGTAAAGCCCAAATCTCCACTGTGTACAACTGATGAGGCTCTGCCTGACCAGGCCTATTGCTGCTCACCCCACCTCCTATGGCTTCCGCCTCCCTCACTCTGACCCGGCCACACTGCCCCTCCCTCCTCCAACACGCCACACATCCACCCACCTCAGGGCCTTGGTCTTTGCCCCTTTGTCTAGAATGTTCTTCCTCCCCATGTTCACATGCTCCCCTCTTCACTTTCTCCAGGTCTCTCCTCAAAGTCGTCATTTCAAAGAGGCTCTGTCTTAGCTGAGGCTGCTGTAATGACACACCACAGACTGGGTGGCTTAAACCACAGACATGTATTTTCCCCAGTTCTAGAAGCTGAGAAGGCCAAGGTCAAGGCACCTGGCTTGCAGATGGCCACCTTCTTACTGTGTCCTCACATGGTGAAGAGAGAGAGAGCTCTGGTGTCTCATCGTCTCCTTACAGGGACACTAATCCCATCATGGTTGGGGGCGGGGGCACACACATGGCCTCATCTAAATCTGATTACCTGCGTCCCAAAGTTCCCACCTCCAGATATGATCACGCTGGGGGTTAGGGCTTCAACATGTGAATTTTAGGTGATGCATCCATCCATCCTCATTTCACCTGCCCTGGCAACTCTTTTGAAAATGTCAACCCTGGACACTCATATTTCTTTTATCTGCTTTATTCTCTCCATAGCACTCATCCACTGTAGCATATAATCCATTCTACTTTCTCTTACCTATGATCTGTCTCCTGCACTAGAATGGAACTCCACATGGACAGGGATTTTCTTTCTTCCATCCACTACTGTGTCCCAGTACCTAGAACAGTGCTAGTTAAATGGAAGGGGATCAATAAAAATGTATTGAATACAAATGATTGATTGAATGAATAAATAAATCCTATGCAGGACAGGGACACCTGTAGGAGGTGGAACTAGTTTGAGTTCTTCAAGCCTCACTGTGCATGGTGTTCAGGTGGCTTGGAGGATCCCTTCCAGCCTGAAGTATTTTGCCCCAGCCCCAGCCAGGCCTCCCAGAATCAGTTTCCACCTCTCATTTCCCCTCCCCTTCCATCCTCCCCTCTCCCTCCTGCTGAGAGCCCTGATGCCTGTTCAGCTCTGCCTGCCCTGAGACAGCAGGCCTCAGTGGGGCTCCATCTGGGTGCTCTGAGCCACCTGGTACTGGGAAGAGAGAAGAAGCAAGAAGAGCCAGGCTAGGGGGTGGGGGCAATGCTGCAGATCAAAGGCTGGGAACAGAGGACACATCACCACAAGGCCAAGGCAAGGGCTTGCACCCTAGCATCTCCAGACACATTTTCACAGGTGCAAACATGCCCATAACACACCCCAGCCAGCACTGGCTCTGGCCTCCCTCTCCAGGGGCTCCCACTCTTTTAGTAGCATGAGAAGTGCTCAGGGTGCCAGTCGCCCAGGCCCAGGCAAGACAACGGGAGCCTCACAGTCTCAGCCCTTCCTGGGTGTGAGTCTCCCCCACTTGATGGGCAGAACAACTGACACTCAGAAGGACTCTGGCTTCTGGACCATGTTCTCATTTGCCCTATCTGAACATTGCCACACAAGCATTGATTTACTTTTGAAATCAGAAAGAAAACTAGTTAAATATTAAATAAATGATTGTTGGATAAAAGAATAACCCAGTTTTTTGGCCAGGCACAGTGGCTCACACCTGAAATCCCAGCACTTTGGGAGGCTGAGGTGGGCTGATCGTTTGAGGTCAGGAGTTTGGGACCAGCCTGGGCAACATAGCAAAACCCTGTCTCTACAAAAAACACAAAAAATTAGCCAGGCATCACAGCAGGTGTCTGTAGTCCAAGCTATTCAGGAGGCTGAGGTGGGAGGATGGCTTGAGCCCAGGAGGCAGAGGTTGCAGTGAACCGAGATCACACCACTGCCCTCCAGCCTGGGTGACAGAGTGAGACCCTGTCTCAAGAAAGAAAAAAAAAGAATAACCCAGTTTTTTAAACAGAAGAAAGGGAGACAGACAGATAGGAAGAGAGCAAGAGAGAGAGGAAAGAAGGAAGGGAGGGAGGAAAGAGACAGGGGGAGGGAGGAAGAGGAAAGGAGGAAGGCAAGAAGGGAGTGAGGGAAGAAGGGAGGGAGAAAGACAGGGAAGATGGCTACCATTTTCCCACAAGAGAATGGATACTTCCCACCCTCAACACTGATCACATATAAACACTGAAAATGATTACTTCTGCTGGTACTGCCATGTTCATACAAATTAATTCAACAGACCAAAAATATATGAAGGTGGTCATGCTCACCAACCTCCCTCAGCCCCACCCAATCCCCCAGGGAAAATTTCCTCATTCTCCATTCAGTTACCCCTTTTTTCCCCCTCCTGGCATTGTTGGGGGAGGGAGAGAACTAACTCTATACATAATATAAGGCTGAGAGAGAGGGAAGAGGAAGAGGAGGAAGGAAGGCCCCCTGGCCTGGGGGAAGAGGGAGGTTTAGGGGATTTGAGGGAAGGGGGTTAATACATGTAGTTGTGGACTGTGTATTTGAATCCCTTTTAACATCCTTTGAAAAATTTAAGTAAAAAATACATTTAAAAAAATTACTTGGGATTGTGTAACTCTGCCTCCTACATGTCACGCTCACTGAGGCTCATTAACAGCTATCTGGGTATTTAAACAGCGCCTTCCTATTGACCAAAGACTTCGCATAATCACTTCACAGCCACAGCAAACAGTGAAGCAGAGGGCATCTTTACTCCCATTTTTCAGGTCAGGAAACTGAGCTTCAGAGCAGGACAACTAGAATCAGACGGTTAAACAAGAATAAGAGGTAAACCTGGGCTATGATGCAACGTCCCACTGCCTCCCATGTCCCACACTGCCTCCCTGTAACCTGTGCACTCAGAGAAGTGGCCCTTGGTGGTAGGTACATCATAGCCACCTGGGGAGTCTGCAGAAATGCATATTCCCTGCTTCCTGCCCCTGGAGATCCCAATTCAGTGTGTCTGAGGGAGGGCCTGGGAAACTTAATTTTTATCAATTAAAAATCTAATGTTGGTTGGCCCATGGATCAAACTTCAAGAACCACTGGGATAAGGTATGAGGATAATATGTCCTCTACAATGGGTCAGGTCACTCCTCTGATGATGAGAGGTGAATTCACACAGAAAGGGTCAGTGTGGAGCAGGCAGGGCTGGTGGTCTGGACGGACAGTGTGGGTCATTCACTGTGCCCAGACCACTGCCTATCCAGGGAGCTCAGGGCAAAGGGCAGGCCCCAGGACATCATTTGAACAGGAGATAGGGGCTTGTGGTGTCAGGAGAGACTGAGACCATCGAGATGTCACACAGATGCATCAGGAGCACAGGGATATGGGCCTCAGGACTGGGAAGTGGAAGGAGCAGAGCCAAATTTCAGCAGACATGGTGGTCATGCCTTTGGGCCTAAGGCTGTTGTTTTTAGAGGGTCCACACGGGGTGGCCCCGCCATCCACTTTTAGTCTCAGTTCCCTCTTGGTTCTTGCAAGGGTTTAGTAAAGTTCCTTTTGACAATTCCTTTTATCAATTTCTCTGGGAGGCTCCATCACAAGGGCATTCAATTGAATTAAATAATCAATTGTTGTGCGGGAAAGTGTCAATTTGCTCACCCACGACGTATTCCCACCTCTTCCTCTGAGTGGCTCTTCCTGGAGAGCTACAACCTGTGCACACTGACTCCCTTCCAGCTAGGGTTCCACATTGATTTGGGTTCTGCTAATGGATGGACTCACATGAAACTGAAATTCAGAACTGAGCCAAGAGGGAAGAGAGGCAGCATGAAGCTTCCACCTTGATGCAGAGGAATAAGATTCTAGAACATGCAGCTGTGGAAGTAACAGCATTGGGGCCTAAAAAGAGGTGATTAGGTCTGAATGCAACTTTCATATGAGTGGATTGATGTTGTTACGGTGGGAGTGAGCTAGTCATCACCAGAATGGTCTTGTTATAAAAGCAAATTGGGCTCCCTATTGCTCCCTCTCGTGCTCTCTTGCCCTTCTGCCTTCTGGAATAGGACGATGCAAGAAGGCCCCTGCCAAATGCAGGCCACTCGACCTTGGACCTCCCAGCCTCCAGAACTGTAAGAAACAAATTTCTGTTCTTCATAAATCACACAGTCTCAAGTATTCTGTAATAGCAGCACAAAACAAACTAAGACACTTTGGGAGGCCGAGGCAGGCAGATCACTTGAGGTCGGGAGTTCGAGACCAGCCTGGCCAAGATAGCCAAACCATGTCTCTGCTAAAAGTACAAAAATTAGCTGGGCGTGCTGGCAGGTGCCGGTAATCCCAGCTACTCGGGAGGCTGAGGCAGGAGAATCACTTGAACCCATGAGGTGGAGGTTGAAGTGAGAAAAGATTGTGCCTCTGCACTCCAGCCTGGGCGACAGAGTAAGACTGTCTCAAAAACAAACAAACAAACAAACAAACAAACAAAAACAGACTAAGACAGGAACATTCTCTCCAGACTTCCCTGGGATTCTGAAGGCCATTGAATACTCTATGATGAACCCCTTTCTGCATAAATAACCAAAGTGGATTCAGTTCTTGGTAGCTGCATCCTGCCTGACTCAGTCATTTAATGCCAGTGTCTCCATGAGGGCAGAGGCCACAGCTCTCTTGTCCACCATTGAAACCCCAGTCACTATCTGGATCCTGGCACATAGTAAATGCCCAAGAAACATTTGAGACATATTACCTAGGTGAATGAATTCCCAGACTACTTTATTGCTGCAGAGAGAAATCTGGAGAAAAAGGTTACTTCTACTCTGGGTCAGGAGACAACCCTCTGGACCGGAGGGGGCAGCTTGGCAGCCAGCCCTTCCCACCTGCTATTTTATGTTTTGGTTTTTTTTTTCCCCCTACACACCCAGTAGTAGCCTGGCTCGGGTGAGCTCGGGGGTATAGAAAAGGAGAGCAACCAGTTGCCCCTCTGTGCCCGGTCCCTGCTCCTCCGGCCATCCATGAGTGATGGTTTGAAGTATGTTTGATTTCACCTCACCTAAATTTCCCTTCACACAGTGAGTCATTTGGGACCCCCATCACCTCACAACAAAACAAAACCAACCAGGGTGCAAACTGGTTCTATTGATTTGCAATTAGAAAAATCAATTAAGAAAAATATTACAACAGTTTCTAATCCCTGCCATAAAAATCACTCCAATTGAAAGCTCCTGAGTGGTCAGGTCCCTCCCTGGGCTTCAGAACTGCCCTGTCTCCCCCTATAGCCATTGTACTCAGAGACCACCAAGGCTAGGAGAAAGGAGCTGGGGCCTGAGAGGGTGCAAGCTCCCTTCTGGGCCAGCCTCTAGGCCCACCTCCTCTGGTCCCATGAATGATAATACAGTATCAGCACAACTCACCATTCTCACTCCCACCCGCTAAGGCACGACCCCAGCCCTCGAAGAGGTCCCCAAGTGTTTCTGAGCATCTCCAGAAGGAATCTCACAGGTGCTCATGAACAAGCCCTGTTGGGACCCACAGCAAACCCCCTGGTCCAGGTTTTGGTAAGGACTCTTCTTTCTCCCTGTCCTGGCCCTGGGCCCTGGAGCAGCTCTGTTGGGCTATTCGTGTGGAGGGAAATGAGGGCTGCACTTCCAGCAAGCTCTGAAGCAGAACCGCTAGGCACCAGGGTTGATCTGGATTGACTTATGGTGGGCCTTGCCATTCACCCCAACGGGGTCAGCCATGAGTCCCTGGGAACTGGGCTAAGAGAGAAACCAAGTGACAGGTTCTAGAACATTAGGAATGCCCATTTCCTCCCAAAAGCTAAGACTTGGGCATTTACTGGGTGAGGACCCTAGCGTAAGGATCTCCCAGGAGGCACTTCTGCCCGCCCTGCACATGTATTTCATGTCTGCTTCGCCTGCTCATCATTGCCACATCCTGACCCTCATAGTTGACACAATTTAGGTTCTAATTAGGGTCCTTAAAAGAATAACACCAGCACTTACATTTGCTCAGAACTTTACCATTTAAAGAAGACTCCTACCTGCACAGGTTCTACAGAGATGCTGTTGGCCGCATATAATAGAAAACCTGACTCAGATTGGCTGAACAGTAATGCAAATGTATTGTTCACCTTCAGAAGAGGTTGGGGATGAGGTGAGCAGCTCCAGCTATGATTTATTCAGCATCTCCACAATGCCATCGAGGACCCAGTCACTCTCGGTTCTTTCTCCCTGCCATCCCCTGCAGGTTGGCATTGGTCTTCAGGTACATCCCTTCGTGCTTGTGAGAAGCTTGTGAGATGCTGCTGCAGCTCCCAGCATCACACTCTCACATAGCAGTGTCCAGAAGTAGGAAGCAAGATGTCCCTTTTTGGTGTAACTTTTTAGGAGCAAGAGGAATTTTCCAGAAGCCCCAGTAGGCTCTCTGCCTTCTGGCCACAATGGCATCATGTGGCCTCTCCTGACCCACCACTGGCCAGCTTGCACTGAGCACCTTTTACTCTCTAGGCTGGAGAGGGGCCGTGCACTGTCCTGCAGGACCTGACACCCCAGCCTGGGTTCTGCTAGCAAAGAAGGAGCAGAGGGGATGGGTACTTGGATAGGCAATGTCTGCCTCTGGCCTCATAGTGCCTTGGGGAGGCAGGGCACAGGCTTGTACTAATTTTCGGTGGGAAGTTGCCAAGAGGGTGGGTGTCTGGCCCAAGGTCACACAGATACAGCAGAGCAGGGTCAGCTCTTGACCTCTGACTGTATCTCCTGCTCTATCCTAATATGTCCTTCTGGTAATATGTCCTAGGGCACACAGCCAGGGCAGGAAGCAAGACCCCAGCCCTGCCACCCAGGGGTAGGGTCCCCAAAGCAAGGTGGGGAATAACCATGCTCCTCCCAGACACTCCTGACAGGTGGAGAAATCCTTTCTAAGAAACACAGACATTACCTTGTTAATAAAATTCTGCCAATTAACCTTAGGTCCATGCTCCACCCTCCTTGCATTTATTCACCACCTTCCTTGCATTTATGCCCCACCCTCCCTGCATCCATGCCCCACCTGCACTGGCCTGGAATCCGTTTCAGCTCTGGCTGTAGCAAGCAGGACAGTGTAAATTGTCCCCCGTTACATTAACATCCGACCAAGCAGTCATTAAGAGAGTCACAATCAATTTTTCCAGAATGATTGCTATTGCACAGGGAACTTAATGGAATCACACAGTCATTTGAAAAGAAAGATGGGGGGAAGGGTGGTGGTAGCAAAAGGAGGAAGGTTGCCCCTCCCGTGGCGACTGCCAAGCGCCGGATGGGATCTCATGGTATTCTGACTGGTTAATCACCCAGCAGAATGGAGACTGAGGCTTATTAGGCAAATGAAACATGATGGATGTTTTATTTCAACAGTGGAACTGGGAGGGGAGGCAGGCAGGGTCTCGCAGCGAATGCTGGGTAAGCCTGGTCAGGAGGAGCCAGGTTCTGGCATGTGGGCAAGTGGGGACGGCCACTGGGGGACCCCAACATGTAGGAAAAACAGGTTTAGGGAGTTGTTTGAAGCAGGAATTGCAGGCTTAACCGACCACAGATTAAACTGGAAACCTGTCCAAAATTACCTTGTGCCCACTGAGACCATGTCCCCAGAAGGCAAGACCTAAAGCAGATTGGGGCCAGCACACACTTTCTGTGTCCCCAGGGAATATGGGGCTCTTTACTCTGCAGAAGGGAGCACCTGCTGGAGGTGTATAGCAGAAGGAAGGCAGCTGTGGGCTGCAGTGAGCTGGGTGGACAAGGGGCACGGGTGCTGTGGCCATGGTCTCTCTAGTCTCGCTCTCCCTGGAGCCTAGGAGGAAGCTATGACTCCAAGGCTTTGCAGAGAGGAGGCTCAGCAGTAGCTTGCAAGATCCTGTTCTGGGCACGGGGGAATTCCTCATGGGTGACTGGAGGAGCCCATTTTCCCACACTCGGGAGAAGGTGGCAGGAAGTCCCTGGGAAAAAGAAGTTGGTTAGTTCAGCTCCAGCTGTCCTTGAGTGCTACAGGCCCTGGGTCCCCTCACCAAATTTGCCCCCAAGACCCTGCCAAGTACAGTGGCTATATGAGGCAGAATTGTTATTACCCTCATTCACAGGGATGATGAAACTCAGGCTCAAGCAGGTCAGGGACTGGCTTAGGGTCCGCTTGTAAGTGGGCTTGGACAGAGTCAGAAACGGGCCCAACTCAGCTTGACTCCATCTTGGGCGCAGATGGCAGGGCACCTTGGGAGGCTCCTAGGGGGACAGTTCTCATCGAGTTCACCGTTTTTTCTCCAAGTCTCCTTGTGGAGCTGCTTGCCCGTCCAAGAGGATTCCATGTCTTTTGCTCATGGCTGCCGTCGTTCATTCAGTGGACCTTCACTGGGCAAGAAGGGTGTGTTCAGGTCTCTGAGGGACAACACTGAACCAGACACAGGCTCTCGGGAGCCTTGGGGATCTGACCACCTAGGAGGCCTGCAGAGGAGGCCACTGTCAGGTCTGCAGTCAGAGGTCAGGGCTTGAGTCTGGGCCGTGCTGTGTACCTGCCATGGCATCCGGGACATGTTCTTTAACTCCTCCAAGCCTAAGTTCCTCTATCTATACAATGGGAATAAAGGGCATTTACTTTTCAGGATTATTGGAAGAACTGAAAGAGAGAGCTTAGGACAATAATAACTTATTGAAATTCCTTGAGACCAGAAGTGTTTCAGGATTTAGAATACTTTTTGGATTTCAGAAATGAAATATGGCGGATATGCCACAATTTTGTCACCCCAGCATGATCTGGGACAGTGCCCTGTAATCAAACTCACTAACACTTCTGCAGGGAAACTAATGAATATTCACAGTCCATGGGATAAATAAAGACTTAAAATAGTTGCCAAATGAATTTTCAAAAAGCTCTCTGTGTTCAGAGTGTTTGGGATCTCAGGATTGTGGATAAAGGCTCTGGATAGTAATGATAATAGTAGTGACTATTTGCTGAGCATTTACTGATTTACATGCATTTGCTCATTGAATCCTCACAGCAACTCCATGAGAGCAGAGACTGTCATTATCCCTGTTTTGTAGCAGAGGCTGAGGGCCTAGAGAGGTTAATTCACTTGCCTGTAATCATATAGTTGCTCAGTAGCAGAGCTGAGATTGGACCCAGGCAGTCAGGCTTCAGCATCTGTGTCTTTGTTCAGGTTAGAAATTCAAGATGATGGTGGGGCTGCTGGTAGGACCTCAGAGAGCACCTAGCTAGCCTTCCTGATGCAACAGAGTGCAACGAGGAAGTGTGACTCTCCAAGTCCCCTGCCTTCTTTGCACCAGAGCCTGGGAATACAGCCATGTTCCTAGGCTCCGAATCTAGTGTGCTATCACACACACACACACGCACACACGCACACACACACAACCTCCCAGCCTCCACATCCCCAGCACTACCAGAAGCCAGAAAAACATGCTTGGCCAGACTGAGGTGCTGGGAAGGAGAGCTTGACATTCACAGCACTCAGCCTCCTTCTGCCTCTTCTTCCCCCTGAGTGACACCCCCTCCTCTCCTGAGGCCCTCAGCACCCTCCTTCTGAGCGAGGGGGCAGTAGCTTCATGGGAATGTCCCTGGGCAGTAGAGCCCTCTTGGGTTGCACTTAATCATGAATACACAGATTGAGGCTAGGGAAGGCCCCAGAACACTAGACTTGGAGTCAGATAGGTCTGGATTTCAATTTCTCCTTCTTTTCTCATGGGGCAAATGGTCTTCAACAAGTGATTCCAGCTCCCTGAGGCCAGCAAAGTAACAGGTACTTGGTAGTTAACACGAGACCTGATGGGTACCCAAGGGCAGCTTCCCTCCAGACTCCAGGTAGAGTGAGGCTGGCGGGCCTAGACCAGGGCCACAGCTCCCATGGCTTCCCTAGTTCACGGCAGCCCACTGCCCTCCCTGCTGAAAAGATGAGCACCCCCGGCATGGCAGGGCTCCCTTCTATGGAAGAAATAGCTCCACGAGGAAGGGCTTCCTGGGGAAACAGAAGTGTGTGGTGTCCCCAGACTGCTTTAAGTCTTGCCACGTGGAGACATGGATGTGATGGGCACTGTCATTTTCCTCATCCACAAGCCTTTTTTGCAGGACCTCTCAGGCAACTGACCAACTGGTGCTCCCCCAAAAGCTGAGCGGCTGGGCCTTGGGGCCACTCCACCCACATTCTCTCATGGGGTGGGGGACACTCAGGGCATGAAGCCCGGGGAAGTGGGGTTCTAGTCTTCTATCTGTCAAGAGAAAGATCAATCCCTGGCAGGATGATGTGACTCATGGCACAGATTCATGAGTCAGGAACCTGAATCTGACCTTTAATCCCACCATTTCTAGCTTTGCGACCCTGTTTATCTCTCTGAATCTTCATTTCTTCATCTGTAAAATGAAGATGATAATATCTGTTACTTCAAAGGGCTGTTGTGAGGATTAAACCAGGTAGCTAATTCACACAAGGATTAGCTGAGCCCATGGCTCAGCTAAGTGCTTTCAGGGGAGTCCGGAGCAGACAGACATGGCCCTGGCCTCACAGGCCTTACAGTCTGGTAGGTGAGTTGATGATCAATGTGGAAAATAAAACAAAATATAAGATCTTGGCTTAAACAATAGTTCTTATCATCCTCCGTTGAGTGTGGCTATGCTTAATTAACATGAATGTGTTAAAGCATTACTATGTATCAGTATTTATTATTTATTTGTGGGCTATTAAGAGACATGTAAATAGAGAGATTTTATGTAAATAAACATAATGCATATGTATAGATGCATAGCCTCAATGGACCCTCATAAAGATTCTATGTAGCAGGTATTTTCCCCATTCCTCAGGTAAGGAGAGCAAGGCTTAGGAAGGTGAAGTGATTCGCCCGTGGCTCCACAGCAAGGAAGGCATGGAAGAGAGACGTGAACCTGAGTTAGTGTGCCCCAAGGACCCGTGTTCTTATTCACAGGGTCTCTGCCTCCCTGTTAGCTCAGAGGCCATGGGGTATGTGAAATGGCTGCTTGCAAATTACAAGGGCCAGGCAAGTATAAGGGATTATTATAGCTCCGTTCCCTGCATCACATCTGGTCCCTTGAACATGGGCAACTGAGCCTAGGATGGGAGCCAGGGAGACAAGGACATGGGGATTCCAGAGGAGGAACTGGCTCCCCTTACCATTTGGGGGACACTTGGTGAGTAGAGGTGGCATCCCCCTGGTTGATGCTTCTTTGGGGTTTCTTGGAGCTGCTCAGCCCAAAGGGAACCATCTCTGGAGAGCTTCTATTGTCCTCGAGAGGACCGTTAGCGGGTCACTGTCTCCATTGTGCAAGGTCAGCGCCATTCCAGAGAATCCCCTAAGCCCTGGATCTGCCATCTGGGAGGCCTGGGCTTTAGTGACAGACATACTTGGTCCTGAATTCCAGCTCAGTGTTTCCTAATTATGTGACCTCAGGCAAGCCATCCAAACTCTCAGAGGCTCCACTGCCTTATCTGCAAGGTAGGGAAAAAGTCCTGTCCACAGAGCTGTCTTCAGAATTGAAAAGCATGTCTGCAAAGCACCCAGGATGGTGCTGGCACAGAATTGACCCTCCATAGATGGTAGGAGATGAAGAAGAGGGGCCCGGTGGGCACCGGCAGAGAGAAGTCATGCCTGGTAATGCCTATCCGTGCTGCAAGAAGCAGGATGACATTGAATCCAGTCAATTAGGAGAATTTCCCATAAAAATTTAATTCTTCTGTAAAATAATAGTGCAAAGTGAAATAGGTGAAGCATTTTTAAACTGTAAATTAATGATCTATAGTTACAGCCATAATAATAATAACAGCTACCAATTACAGAATACGGAAGGCCAAATCTGGGCCAGGAGCTAAAACACGTTGCAAGCTCCCCGCTTTCTGAGATAAAGATGCTTTGCTGCATTTCGCAGGCCAGGAGACCGGGGTCCAGCAAGGCCAGTGGTGTGCCCAGCACCCCACAGATACTGGGTGGCAAAGCTACAGCTTCTCACTCCTGTGTCATCCTCTCTCCTGCGTTCAGGCCTTTTCAAACACACTTAGAGCAAATGTAAAGAAAAAATCGGAACAAGAGCCACCTCTCTTTCAGTATATCTGTCTCCGATTCGAGGTTAAATGGAATTTAATCTTCCCTCCCCAGACTTCTGTTGCCTGGTGCCAGCTCTGCTTCCAGGCCAGGAACACCTTATGAGCCAGGCATACCCTCAGGCACCTGTCTGCAGCCCTTTGAGAAAGGCAATTAAAGCCCCCCAGGTTTTTCTCCTGCATCTTTGCATGGTGAGAAACTGATAACTCAGGCTTCACATCTGTTCCCCTCAAGACTTCCCTGTCCTCAGAGCCAGTCTGCTCTCAGGCAACCCTTTGGAGCCTTCTCTAAAGTCACCCCCACTGCTACTGAATCCTCTTCAGGGTTAGAAACAGATAAGATGCTGCAGTCTGGAGTGTCGTTGAATTAGTGAGCACTGGAGTCAGGCTACCAGGTTCAAACCCTGACTTGGCAGTTACTGTGTGGCCTTGGGAGAGGCACTCAGCCTCTCATTTATAAAATGAGGTTGATAATAATATCACCTACCTTCTAGGATTTTTGTGAGATTAAACAAATTAACACATGCAAAACACTTGGAGCACTGTATAGCACTTAGTAACTACTCAAGAGCTATTAGCTACTACTGTTATTTTCTATGCCCTAAATGTTCATTTCCCATCCATGGCCGTAATGATTTCTGCTCAATAATAAAGATAAGAAGCAGGATAGCTCTCATGTAGAAAGCTGTACACAGCAATAAACTCTTTCAATGCACCAGCTCCTAAAAGTGCAAAGCACAGTGATCGGCACATAGTAGGTGCTCAGTAAATGTCAAGATCCTTAAGCACCCAAATCACCCAAATTACTTTTTTTACTCACTTAACTTTTAACCCCTCTTTGTCTTTTAAGCATATATATATATATATATATATATATATATATATATATATATATGCTTATATATAGACAGGGTCTCTAATACATATCTAATATGTTGCCCAGGCTAATCTCGAATTCCTATGCTCAAGGACCCTTTCCTACCTCAACCTCCCAAAACACTGTGATTATAGGCTAGAGTAACCTTTCCCAGACTAACTGTAATTCAAATTGCCCTCAACAGTGTGCTTCTTAAAGAAAACAAATTGTTTTCCTGTGTGTATTAAAATGGACAGAATCATTTTACAGGTCACTCAATGATGGACTGCCATCTTCCCAGGTTGCCTTTCTTTGTGGTACCTCCCCTTGCCATTATTCCAAACCTCAATGCTCACATGCCCCATATCCAGCCAGCCCCCAAATCCTGTTGATTTTCCTTAAATGGCTCTCTTTCCCAGGCCTTGCTCATGGTTCCTGTTCAGCATTTTTGTTACTCCTGAACTATGACAGTTCCCTCTAGATCCTCCCCTTCCCAGCCAACCCCATGTCATAAATCTCCCCTTTCTAGGGATCCCTCATGGGCGACCCCTCTGCTGCCCCACCCTGTTCCTGGCCCTGTCAGGCTGTCTTTCCCACACAACCTTATTCTGGGCAGCTTTTCTTGCTTGTCCAGCTCAGTTGAAAACTCTTGAAGGAGACATCACATTGTAGGTACTCCATGGATTTTCCAGTACGTTCACATCTAACATAGGGTGAGCACAAAAAGAGGCCTGCAACACACACTTCCCGGTGACCAATGGAGGGGTTAGAGCCATGCTTTCAAATCCAGTTGAGCTGGCCCTGTTTTTAGTTTGAGAAATATTCTGGGGCCTGATTTGCCAGTCTGAGTAACTAGGTGTGACACCAAGTGTCGGCAGCTAATTACTTTTAACCATTATTAATAGGTCTGCACTAATTATCTCTTGCACATAGGCAAGATTTTACAGATGAGAGAGGGAGGGAGAGGAGGAGGAAAGGGATGTGCCCAAGGCTAAGAGATGAGTGGATTGTCAGCATGGGGGCTAGAACCCAGGTATTTGGGGTCCTAGGTCAGGGGATACCCCCTGCCTCCAGGTAGGGGTGGGGTGGAGAGGGTTGGTTTGGGGGCTGCAGGGCTGGGACCAGGGAGAACAGCTTTGTGCACGCAGGTTGGTGAAGCTACCATCTTGCCTTCCCCCTCTCCCCACTCCCAGAATGCAATCTACCGAAACCTCTTATTAAAAGTATTCTGGGGGTGATAAAAGTGTCACTAAAGATTTGTTCATTTTCTAAACTGTCATTAAAAAGAAATTTATGGTCAGGGGAAATATAGGCAGTGGAGGATGGAGGGTGGGCAGGGAGAGAGGGAGGATGATTTAAAATCAGTCCCTTAATAAATTAAAGATGCTCACTTGCAAGAGGGGCTTGGAAAAGGAAATTGCTAGAAAGTCATGGCTTTCTCCATTCCAGTTGGCCGTTGTCCTCCTCCTGTACTCTTCATCTCAACTACACTCCCATTCACATCCACCCTCCCCTCCTGACTAATCCACAGGGAAAATGCTTCCTCCATGCAGGCCCACGCCATCCCCTGTCCTCCTCCAGGAAGGCCTCCAGCTCCCGTCCCCAAGGCTTCTGCAGCCCCATTGTCTGAATATTAAATAGACTATGTCTCACTCCTACTATACTGTAAGATCTTT
Organism: Macaca mulatta; assembly: GCF_049350105.2. Classification (NCBI taxonomy): domain Eukaryota; kingdom Metazoa; phylum Chordata; class Mammalia; order Primates; family Cercopithecidae; genus Macaca; species Macaca mulatta. The sequence continues at coordinate 47,627,263 of NC_133412.1, forward strand.
GAAGGCAGGAGTCCCGCCTCAAACTATTGCATGAATCTTAATCAAGGAAGGTGAAGTGATCTCATTCCTTTAAATTAGGAAATGTTAACCGAGAAAAGGGAATGAAGAACCCAAGGAGTTCAGTCCTCATTTCACACGCGAGGAGCCTGAAGCTCAGAGGGGAAATGGAACTCACCCCAGGTCACAGGGGAGCTGCCAGAACCCGCCTCTCCTGGGATCCAGCAGTGTGCCCAGAGCTTACACTCAGAGTCCAACCGTGCCCTCCCCACTCACTAGCTTGGGGGACCTTGAGAAAGTCACCAAGCCTCCTGTGCCTCGGGCACCAGAGTTGTTGTGGGTGTCAGCTGTGATACTGTTGGTGCTTTGCTCCGCGATATTTTTATTTTACATCACCTTGTCATTGGCATCATGATGGCAGGAAGGAAGGCAGTGCAGCTCGAAGCTGTCAGGGCTTCAGTCTTTCACCTGGACCCTCTTCACCTGCTCAGCAATGGTCCAAGCATTCACTAAGTGCCAAGTCCCAGGCTAGGCTTGGGAGATACAGAGACCAGCAGGCATGGCCGCAGCCTTAGAGACACTCCGTTCTGGTGGGGAAACTACTGCTGGGAATGTGGGAGTCCCTGATGGCCTGGCTCTCACTCCTTCTGGCTGGGTAGTGGGTTCACATTTCTCCCCCCACTGGACTTTGAGTGGCCCTGCATCTGGCTTTGGCCAAGCAGGACCAGCCCAGAAGGAGGCCTCTGGGGAAAGGAAGAGGGTGTGCCTGGCAGGGGTGGGAACAAGGGTGTGGGGAGCTCAGCAGGTGCTGACCACTGAGAAAGGGAAGTGAGAGAGCAGGTTCGGGCCAGTGGGGATGAGGCTCTCAGGTCTGAGCCAGGCCCGCAAGGTGGAATAACCCCGCCTCCCGCTAACGCAGGTGCTCAGCTCTTGTCCTGAGTGAGGTTCAAGAAGAGAGGCTGGAGGCAGGAGGCAGCCTGTGACAAAAGGCTGAGAGCTGAGCCTGCCTCAGACCCACTCTGCTGCTACCTCCGCAAGCTGCCTGCCTGGGCCTCCTTCTCCCGTTGGGTAGGCACAATGCTGTCCTCCACTTCCTACCCTCCAAAATGAGGATCAGCTGAAGGCGGTCAAGGAATGAGCACTCTCTGAACGAAAATAGCACATTTCAGAACCTCATGGAAGCTTTTTAGTGCACATGCCGTGAGGCCTGGGTGGGGAGGGGAGGGAAGAGGAAAGGGAAGAGAATTTGACATCTAGATGAAAGAGGGAACAGAGAACTTTTGTGCATGGCATTTAGAACACAAACACTGCATAACCGAGCCATGAGGCTGCAATGCAGACAAAAGAAGCCTGGAGAAATCCCTGGGAGCCACGGTCCCGGTGGGCTTCTTGGAGGAGGGGAAGGCTGGTTTGGGCTCCACAGGTTTGGTGCACACAGGTAGAGGAGAGGAAGGAAGGCACAGGCCGCAGCGGGAGGGCTTGGGACCATGGGGGCCCTGCAGGCCTGGCCAGGCCATGAGCAGAGGAGGGGTTGGGGGGCTTCCAGTCTCTAAGGGGCCTGAGGACCCAGGTCTCCGCAGCCCTCCTGACCCCCAGGGAGCCCCTCCAGCCTGTTTGGTGGGTTGTTTGCCAGTCTCTGCCCGGGAGCCTTGGCCTTCCATCTAGACATCAGGCCAGCCTCCACGTGGAGGCAAAGGATGGTAGATCAAGGATGGGCTGACGGGCGGGGGGCAGCGTCAGTGGAAAGTTCCGCCTGCACAACAGCACACTGATACCTCTGGGGCCAGCCGTGTCCTGCTGTGCTCAGGCTTTCTCCCAGCCTGGCTCGGCCTCTGCTTCACTCTGACACTCTATTTTTATGCCTCGATACCTCACTTTGCATCTGTGGCTCTCTGTTTTGCGCTCTCTCTCTCTCTCTCTCTCCCCCCCCTTCTCTCCCTGTCTCTCTCTCCTCCTCCCTCCCTCTCCCTCTCTCTGTCTCTCTCTCTCTCTTTCTCCCCCTCCCTCCCTCTCTCTCTCTCTCTCTCTCTCTCATCTCTCTTCTCTGCCTCGCTCTGAACACCTATGTCTGGTTCGCTGTGTCTTGCCTGTGTGTCTTTTTCCATCTCTGTCCCTCTCTCTCTCCCTCTCTCTCAGGACCTCCCAACCTGCTCTGTGTGACTCTGCCCATCTGTGACCGCCCTCTGTACTACAGCACTAGCTGACAGACGCTGAGATTCCAGGCTGGAGAAGTTTTTCGGGTTCCATGTAGGCCTCCTGGAGACTTTAGCTTGCAGGGAGTGCGGCTCCTTTTGCTTTAATCTGGGGGGGAATCTGATGTTGGTTTCTTTGACCTCCTCTGCCTTTGATCTTTATCTTTGAAACCCTGTGTTGTTAGAATGCGATTGACTTCAGATGTTCTCATCCTCCCCAGAAACCTGAGGGAACACAGTGCAGGGGTCTGGCTGGGTGATCCCCCAACATCGCATGGGCAAAGATCCTTCAAGGGCTCCGGGCTTCAGGCTGGACACCTCCAGCAGGCTAAGCGAGAGGCTGTTCATGAAGCCTGCAAGCTCTCGTACAGTGGAGAGCCATGTGGTACATGGGAACACCCGGGGCGTCAGGAGACAGACCTTCCTGGGTTCTAACCCCAGCCCTGCCATTGCTGCCTGAGTGACTCGGGACAGGTCGTAAGTCTGAGTTTCTGTTTTCTCTTCTGGGATTTCCATTTTCTCATTTCATGGGGGTAAAACTGAGCATGAGAACTTGATGCACTGATACGTGAAAGTGCCCCATGGATTACTTAGTATGTAGTCAGTGCTCCAAAATGTTCCATTTCCTCTACCTTTCTCGTTCCTCTCTCTAAGACTTAATTCAAGTCCAGGCTTCACTGGAGCAACAGAACATCCCTATAATAATTACAGGGCCTTGCTCATCATCCCTGCTTAGTAGGGCACAAAGACATTGATAGATACACCACTCTCACCCCACATCTTGTGCATGACCAGCATGTGGCTATTTTTACAGCATCTCCAGGGCTTATCAGCCCTCCAGCTCTCTACTCGCATTCATTCACTGAGGCATCAGGTCATAGCAGGACCCACAGAGTGTAAATGACAAGCACAAAACCAACAATAACAATAAAGTAACCAACTTACACAGCGCCTTTGTGTCTGCGAAGTCTTCTTCCAGACAGACTTTGTTGCTTTTCAGGAGACTCCTCAAGAGGTTACAGATAAGAGGCCAGACCCCCCAACAGTGACCTAGCAAGTCAGGGACAGAGCTAGGACTCAAGCCCTGGTCTTCTGACTCTCAGACTAGCCCAACGTGTGTCACCAGGAGGCTTCAAGATAGCCTTTAGAGACTGCAACTCAGCTGGTTTGTGCTGGGGCCTGTGAATCTGCATTTTAGTAAACTCTCAAGAATTCTCACGTAGGTGGTCTCCTCCAATCTGAGAAACATCCCACCCCAACACGTGGAGGAAAGAAAATGATTCTTGCTCAGTTCTCTCCCTCAGGCGGCAGCAGAGGTTTGGCTGGTGGTGATGCAACTCTGCCCCTTGCTGTGGGCAATTAGGGTCAAGGGTTGATTAGACAAGCTGAAGGGAGACTGGCTGGGCCTGGAAATGTGAGTTCTGTATCTGGTACTGGAGTGCCTCTCTGTAATTCACTCTATGGGGCTCCTTCCTGGGTGAGGAAATAAATTGGGGGTCACTGGTTCTCAACCTCGGCTGCACATCGAAGTCACCTAGGGGCTTTAAAAAATGTTGGTGTCTGGAAGCAGCCTGTAGAGACTGTGATGCAATGAGTCTGGGGTGTGGTCTGAGCATGTGGGATTTTCAGAAGCTCCCAGAGGATTCTAAGTGGAGTCATGTTTGAGGATCACTGAACCAGGACACTGAGGTCAGTTCTACAAAATTCCAGCCTATGACTGAGAGCAGATGTGGCACAAGAAATGTTGTCTTCATATGTCTGTGTGTCTGTGGGTATGTGTATAAGTGTGTCCCTGCTTGTGTCTGTGAATGTGCCTGTGTGTATGTTTGTGTGTGTCTGCATGTGTTGTCTGTGTATGTTTCTGTGAATGCACCTGTGCGTGTGAGTCTGTGTGTGTGACGGAGAGACCTAGAGGGCAGGGCAGAGGGGATAGGAGGGGCTGTAGAGGTGAAGAAGGGCTCTCTGGGGACACGAGCACCCTCTTTTTACAGATAGAGCTCAGAGAGGGTAAATGACCAAGCCTGGACCCTAGGCCTCCGCAGCACCATATCCACAACCCAAGGTCTAAGATAAGAGGCAGAAAGGAAAATCAGAGCTGGTGTATGGCTCCGGGTTTTGCTGGCTGACATGAATGTTTTGTTTGTTTGTTTCTGAGATAGAGTCTCACTCTGTTGCCCAGGCTGGAGGGCAGTGGTGTGATCTTGGCTCACTGCAACCTCCGCCTCCCACGTTCAAGCAATTCTCCTGCCTCAGCCTCCTGAGTAGATGCTACCATGCCCTGCTAATTTTTGTATTTTTAGTAGAGACGGGGTTTCACCAGAGACAGTTGGCCAGGCTGGTCTCAAACTCCTGACCTGCAGTGATCCACCTGCCTTGACCTCCCAAAGTGTTGGGATTATAGGCATGAGCCACCGTGTTTGGCTGACATGAACTTTTGCTTTGCTTCTTTACCTGCTGCAAAATGCTGGGCTCAGGCCAGTTCAGCCAGATGTGCTGCCATGAGAGGGCTGGGCCAACCTCTCTGAGAACCACCAGCTCCCTGAAGCTGCTCCCCAACCAGTAAACCCTGCTTTCTCCCCCACAAATATTTCATGCATACAGGCTATGCCAGTGTGAGAAAGAGCCAAGTCCAGGCCCCTCACCAGGGAGCAAACATTCCAAGTGACACTCCAACATCTTGGGGCTGAAGGCTTTTGGACAGAGTGCTTGCCCCAATGCTACCTAGAGAAAGCCCCTGGGGAACTGAAAGTGCTCAGGACTGGGGCTGAAGAACCTTCCTCTTACCAGCTCTGTGATCTTAGGTACTGGCAAGCCCTGGTTTCTACATCTGGCAGATGGGCATGCAACACCTGCCCAGCCTCCTGAACAGGGGAGCTGGAGGCACAAGCAGGGGAATGTAGGTGAAGGCACTCAGCAAATTAGGCAGGATCCACTTGTGCAAGAGGTTATTTCCAGGCATGACCTGAGGACTGCCCCAGCCACTCTCCAGCCCAGATGTCCCCTCAACTGCCTGCTGATCCCTGCCATTTTTATCCTTAGATCTAGCCTCTGGGTTAAGGATATTCAGAAGATTCTGCTGATTTACAACCAAGGATTCTGACAGAAGCAGAGGCAGGGGTGATGGTACACTTCGCACCATTCATGATGCTAGTGTGACTTGTAAGCAGGTCAGCATCAGGAGGTGGCACAAGCTAGGAGGGAGAAGGCTCCTGCAGGGATGGAACCAGAGGGCCTTTCCAGGAAAGGCCAAGGGAGAGGGCCGCTGGCTGCTCTGAGGCTTCCTGGGCAGAGAGGGTGAGCTGCTGGCTTAAGTGCCCTAGGGACCTGGGAGTGACTGGTGGGGAAAAGAGGCTTGGGAAGCCAGAGGGGACCCAGGAAGGCCATACCAGCTTGACTTACCGCAGCCTGGCCCAGTGTCAAGGACTTGGGGCCTGGAACCTGGCAGGTCGAGCTCTGCACAACTGTGTGGCGTATTTCTGAACCTCTCTAAATATCATTTTGTCATTTATAAAATGGAGATAAGAACAATTCCTTTTGAGAGCCTTTTATATACATAAAAGCAGACTAGCTGTTATTATTACTTACAGTTTCGCTGAGACTTTAGCACAGGCAGAGTGTGTGTGTGTGTGTGTGTGTGTGTGTGTGTGTGTGTGTGTGTGTTCTGCCCCCTATCTGAGTGTTCACCCCATCTTTGCTGTATTATCTCTCTCCAGACTGAATGGAGTGCAGTAGAAAGGAGAAGAGTCAGGAGTCAGAAGACCTGGATTCAAATTCTGCCTTTGTACTGGATGAAGAACTGTAGACAAGTCCTCATTGTCGCTCAGAGTCTCACATATAAGGACAATAGATGGGATGATAATCACTACACCATGAGGTTGCTGTGAGAATTATATAAAATAACCTATCAACAATAATAGCCCACGTTTGCCCCACACTTACCAGTGTGCCAGGCACCGTTAAGGGCTTCACATGCATAATTTCAACCACTACAACCTTTTAATTATCCCTACTTCTGTAGATGTCCCTACTTCTATAGATGAGAAAACTAAGGCTCAGAGAGGTTAAGCAATGTGGCCAAAGGTCACACAGCTTGTATGTGGCAGAGCATGAGTCTGAATCCAAATGGTGACTACTTCACTACTTTACTAGGCACAGGATCCCAGCACATCCAAGTTGGAAGATACCTTAAAAGCACACCAGGTCCAACCTGCTGCTGACTGCTGAGGAGCCTGAGAGCCCTGCTCCCAAATTGCATCACAAATCAAATCTCCTTTTCACCCTGACCTGCATCGTAACTTCCCAGATGATTCTCTGCATCTGAAGGCCTTCACCAGCCACATGGTATCCATAGAGCGAGTATGGTTCCATTCAGAGGAGGGCATTGACACCCAAAGAAGTCAAGTAATCTGCCCAGGACCACACAGCAAGTCTGAGGCTGAGCTGGGAGTCCAGCCTCCTCCTGCAGGCTTTTTTGCTGCAAAGCCTTGTATTACATGTACTTGGTGGGGCTGGGGGCATTTGATGCTGGAGAGAGGGTAGTGTTTCTGAGACCTCTGAGTCCTTAAAAGCATCTAGGTATGACCCTTGATGCCTTGTGATCTAGATTCTGATGAGACGTGGGCAATAATTTCTCCTCTTCTCCCTGAGATCCAGCCCGATGTGGAGCTTTGTATCCAGTACGGCTGCATTCCTGCTGTGCCCATCCCAGTGTCAGCTACAGCCTGGGTGGCCCATGGAGTGGCTCACACTGCTGGTTGTCTACTCAATATTCATTCCGATTTTTGCATCAATGTGATATCAGCATGCCCAGCCTCAAGTGATGAAATGTGATGGGTCTAAATCCATCATGGTAATCCGTTTCCTCTTTGCCAGTGATGGGCTTGTGAGTTGCTGAATGACACAGTTCCAATTAACAAGATGGGAAGGAAGTAAATGGGAACCTCCAGGAAAGATTTTCCTCCTGAATGAAGACACATATGAGAAAAGAACCCTGGGTCCTCTCTCTCCCACTCCGCCTTCCTTCCTACTGGTGATGCTTTTGGGAAAGATATAATGCCTGGAACCAGGGTGACTGCCTTGTGACCATGGGGCAACACCTGCTGAGGATGTCACAGCAGGAGGATAGAGAGAGCCTGGGCCCTCGCTGACATTGTTGAGTTGCTGCACCAGCCTTGGAACCACCTGTCTTGTCAACTAAGATCACATATATATGTACAGGTTATGCCATTATCTGTTTGGTATTGTTACTTGCAGTCAGCATGTCCTAACCAATAAAAGGGATAATAAAGGAACTGGGCGTGGTGGCTCATACCTGTAATCCCAGCACTTTAGGTGGCCAATGGGGGGGTGTATCATCTGAAGTCAGGAGTTCAAGACCAGCCTAGAAAACATACCGAAACCTATCTCTACTAAAAATACAAAAATTAGCTGGGTGTGGTGGTGGGCACCTATAATCTCAGCTACTTGGGAGGCTGAGGCAGGAGAATCACTTAAATCCAGGAGGTGGAGGTTACAGTGAGCCAAAATTGCACCACTACACTCCAGTCTGGGTGACAGAGCGAGACTCTGTCTCAGTAATAATAATAATAATAATAATAATAATAATAATAATAGTAATAAAGGGATCTACTTTAAGAAGTCAACACTCTGATATCTGTTTTACATTTTAAAAAAAAGCTAAGTTTTGGAGAGGTCACTGTGATGCAGGGCAGGTGAGCCTCGCAGAGCAGAGATACTCTGGGCACACTGCCTATGGGGTAGCCCTGCTCTGCGAGAAGCAGCACCTCTGCTGCTGCTGTCCACTGCTACATGGATTTAAAAATGCTGTCTAACACCCCAGCTTGCCTTTGAATTCTTTGCTGGGCAAAGCCAAGAACCCTCCTGGGCTAAGCCCCAATTTGGGGGCTCACCTGCTCTGCCTCAACTCAACTTTCCTACTTTATCCACCCCTCCCTAGCTAGTAGAGACAAAGGGATTTAGACCTCGTTCCATCTGACTCCCAGGTCTGTGTGCCAAACCACCACACAGAGAGGGCTGGCTCCTGCTGTAAGGATATCAGATAAAAAGCTGATTTCTCCTCCTCTCCTAGATCTGTCTCTAAATTACCCTATGTCCAAGTACTCAGTGAACATCCCTGTTGGAAAATGTCCTGTCAGACAGATGATGTGTTTCGGAGTTGAGAAAAAATAGAGATGAATGGATGGGGTCTGTGTAGGATGAAATGAGTCCTGCCCATCAAAGCCTTGTGCTAGCTTTAGGATCCCAGGACACTCACCTGGGAAGAAGCAGTGAAAAACACCAGGGAGAACACATTTTCCACTCCCTCCTGTCTGGATCCTTCAAGGCTAGTTCAAGGGACCTTTCTTCCAAGAAGTCTGCCCTGACTGTGCCAAACAGAACTGGGCTCCCAGGGCATATGTTTGCACACTTCTTATAATGGGCAGATTTTTAAAGTTATTTATGTGCCTATGTACCCCTTCTTATAACTGAGTGTGAGCTCCTGGAAGGTCAGACTGTGTCTTAGGGCCAGCACAGTTCTGAGTATCAAGTAGGACTGATGCAGGGCATCACTGGGGCTTAGCCCATGAGAGTTCTTGTCTTCACCCAGGAAAGAATTCAAGGGCAAGTGGGTGGTGGGATAGAAGAAAACAGCTTTCTTGAAGCAGCAGTGTTATGCTGGCATAGGCAGAGAGTAACAGCTCAGGGCAGTTCTGCAGTCATATATATACCTACTTTTAATTGCATGCAGATTAAAGGGTGGTCAATGCAGAAATTTCAAAGGGTATTTCTGAGTCATCAGGTCATTGCTATGGGAAGGGGTGGTAACTCCTGGGTGTTGCCATGGCAATGGTAAACTGACATGACACACTGATGGGCATGTCTTATGAAAGTTGCTTCCGCCTGGTCTCTCTCTTAGCTAGTCCTCAATTTGGTCCAGTGTCTGAGCCCTGCCTCTGGAGACAAGTCCCACCTCCTACCTCAGCAGTGCAGGAAATGCTTTCTGGTTTAACATGACAACATTCAGTGCTAACCACACACCCTGTAAGGGCAGCTCCCTCAGGTTGGGTTCATCCCCTATTGTGACACACACACAACCCCAGGGCTCAATACAAATCCTTGTCCACCAAAGGGAGCTTCTTCCATCAAAATGTGGGGTGTTTGTTACGGGACACGCCGAGAAGCACAGTGGTCACGTAAACCTCGGGGAACCCAAGACATCAAACAGTCATCACAAAAGACAGCCGAGAAGCTTGGTCTTGGCTGAGGTCCAGGCAAGAGTGAGAGGCGGAGGGAGCAGTGAGCGGTGGGGTGGGGGGTGTTGGTGGGGGGTGGCGATTCCCTGAGAGGAGCCCAGTAGGAACCAAATGTGCAGACCTACGGGACACCTGGGGCTAGCTTCAGAGAGCACCGGGCACCATAGAAATGGCAGCTTCACAGCTTCCTTCCTTGCTTCCACCAGGCACTGCTGCCTTGGCCCAGGCCTGCGGAATGTTCCAGAAGCTGGCAATGCCCTTTGTCTGGGCCTTACCCTTCCCTAGAACACAATGGCTTGTTCTTGAAGGGCTCAGGGTTTGTGATTCCTCAAGTAAGCCAAAGAATCAACAGCTTCCGGGGGCTGCCCCTCAGCAGCTCCTATCCACGGTTATTTTTAGTCGCATTTAATTTGGCAGCTAGGAGCACTTTTGATTTCACAATGATTAGTTAGAGCTTGTGTGTGCGCTGTTTTTCTTCTTACCACCCGCCTGTCTCCCCCAAGGGGACTGGGTGTTGTTTTGACTTTTATGTGTTACAATAAAAACTTTCATTGTAGCAAAATGTTTGCTCGTCAAAATTAGCTTGGTTAATTCCAAAGAATTGTTTCATCTTGGCTCCACAGACACCGGGGATCTTTTTTACAAGAGGAATTGGCCACCAGCCAGCTATCTCCGGGACAAGTCCTCTGTAGTGTTCATCCCCCTGGAATTTACCTTTAAAGAGGAAAGACCTGCCTTCGCTTTCCAGAGGAAAGCCGAATGCGTCCCCGGGTTCATGTGCTCCACAGCAGGGCAGGGAAAGCCGGTGACGAGTGTAGATTTGGTTGTGTTGATTTTAGAATCACAGGCCTGAAGGAAATCCCCACAAAGAGAAAGACACATGTGAGGGTGTACACAGACACAGCTCACACAAGCACACACCCACAGGTGTCACACTCATGGCACGAATACACACACGTTCACAAACCCATAGACCCGCCAGGGCAGGGCAGCTGACTCTGCACACACGGGAAGAGAGAGACGCAGAGGCCTGAGCTCCACGCCAGTCCAGGTAGAAACGCTTGAGCCACCTCACCTGCATTTGCAGGGCTCAGCAGGCAAGCCCAGCCTCACCCCTCTGAGACCCACCCACGTAAGCAAGGGTTGGGGCGCCACCTCCAAACAGTCTCAGTTATCCTGGGGCCTGGGCTCAATGCTCCCTTGCATGACCGACCTCCCACTCCTCGGGGAAGCTGGCACTCCTGAGCCCGAACCCAGGCCAAGCGGACCCCGCTGACAGCTCTACCACATGCCGCCACCACTCCCTTGCCACAAGCTGAGATCGTTGTTAAACAAGAAGGCGCAGGAAACTCACAGATGTCCATGACAGTCGGCAGACCAACGTTAAATGCAGTCATTGCACAAACTGTTGGGGAGGCTCAGATGAGAGGCTCACCACAGCAGGGATGGAGGGACAGGCAAAAGCCACATAGAGTTGGAAAGTTGTCTGACCTGCGTCTACACCTCTGGGACAAAAAGGGGTTGGGGGAGATATCATTGCCAGACAGACTCGCTGGTAACACCGCTCCTTCTCTCCCCTGTGCCTCTCCACACCCCATCACAACTCTCCTTACTTGGAGAAAAGGGACAGTCAACATCTAAACATCTAAAGGGGAAATTGGTCTCTAGACCATGTAAGCATTCCTTAAATTTTTATCAGGTGCCTACCCTGGGCCAGGAACTGGAGATGTAACAGAGTACAAAAGCCATGCCCTGTGGGCACTGGTAGGGGAGAGAAGCAACCAAGGGCTACGGAGCAACATGCAGCACCGACCAAGGTGATGAAGAAGAAACACACCACCCACCCCACGGGTGACGGCAAGTGGTGAAGGAACAGGCCCATCATGCAGGAGGTCTGGAGGCACCAAAGGGATTGGAGAAAGGAAGAATGTGAGTGGGAACCGAGCGGGTGTCTGGGAAGGGCAATTCCAAGCCAGCCAATCAGAGTTGATGAAGCTCCAAGGCTGGGCAGGCTGGGTAGGCTTTAGGAAGTCGATGTGGCAGTGCTGAGAGAGCGGAGAGGAGAGCGGAGTAGGGGCAATGAGCCTGGAGAAGTAGCTGGAAGCCAGGTCTTGTAAGGTTTCGTGGACACGGTGAGGGCTTTCGAGGTCAGCCTTCATCTCTAAGCACCAGAAACCAGGCAGCCTGGCAGCAGCTTGCAAAACTCTGACCCACCCTTCAGCTGCTGGTGCTCTTCAATCTAGAGGTTTCTGTGGCCAGAACTTTCAGTTCCCTGGCTTAGAGACTAAGCCCTCCTTCTTAGTCCCCGTTAGGGAAGGGACATGCAGAAGCTGCTGGAAAACTCTTCCTTCCCTGCTGTGTGCCAGCCAGGGTTGAGGACTGTGGCAAGGACCTGGCCTCGGAACCCAGCTGAGTAGAGGGGCAAGAGCAAGCTGTGGATGGCGTCCTGTGTATGGCTTCCCTTGCCCAACTGTGTGGCCTTGAGTAACTCACTCGCCCTCTCTGAGTCTCAGGTTCCATCGTTGTCAAATAGAGATACTTCACTACAGAGCCACAAGGGTCAAATGAGCAGCAGAAGTCATTATAAAATGTGAGAATCCCTCACATCTGAAAGTTTTTACTTTAAAATTGTTTCTCCCCTGCAGGCTCAGGACGGGATGCTGGCTGCTGTGTAGGGGAAGCAGAAGGCTTCTCTGATGAGGGACCTGTGCCTCCCTCCCCTGCCCCAGCCCCCATTCTCCCTGCTCTACAACTAAGTGGTTTCAACTAAAGGCTGAGGCCAACTTAGAGATCCTGCACAGCCCTTCTGGTATCCAGTTTCTCACCCGAGATTTCTGCCCAGGCATGGGTTTCTTGTTCCTTCCAGACCCAGAGCCACAGCCCAAAGAGCAAACCAGCTGTGCTCTCTGACTGGCAGCTGGAAGAGCCTTGAGGAGCCCAGGTCCAGCCTATGTCCAGGATTCAGAAACGGGAGGATGAGGCCACCAGGGTTCTTCCCATGTCCCCCAGTAGCCAATAGCCTGATTGCAGCTTTAGGGCAGGCTTCCTCTCTGCATTCCTTAATTACTTTTTTAAAAAGTCGATGATTCTTAAAATTGATGCTGCTAAATCACCTCATTTTTAGATCCTAAGGATGTGTATCAATGGGTAAGTGGGTAAAATACAAGAAAACATGAGGGGATGCTGAGGGAATAACTAATACAGATAATCAAGGAATTCTGCAGACCTAAAATTCATTACCCCTCAAAGAGACAAGACTTGGCTGGAGAGCGAGCGAGAGTGTAGGGACAGTCACACCTGGGGACTTGTGGCTGGGCACATGAGCAAGAATCTGCTTTTAAAGAGTGCTGGGGAGTGGGACAGGGGCCCACCAGGCTCTGGGTGCCCAACCTGATACCTTTCAGTCTCCTGCCTTCATTCTGAACCACCTGAGCTCCGGCTGGTGCTTCTCCACTCACCACAACTCCACCAGCCTTTCCTGGAAGCGCTGGCCGCTCAGAGGAGCAGCAAGGTTCAGGGAAGTCAAGGCAACACAAAACCGTGAATCTGCCTGGGCCCCATGCCCGACGTGGCATAAGCCCCTGCTGAGCAAAGACAATACACTGAGAAGCCAAATCCCCAGCAAGAGATCAGCAGTCCTCACCTTCCCTTCCCTGCCCAGCTGGTGTCCCCAGACCCTGCACTGGGCACTGGAGGTACAAGATGAACAAGACCCCATCTCTGCCTTCAAGAAGGTCAGTGTCCCTCTCTGAAAACCAAGTGTCTGGACCCCAGTGGCTGGAGAGAGAAGAGGACTGCATCGTCGGGGAGGGAGGGATGACAGAGGGAGGCTGGCCTTCCCAATCCCTGAACGATTTGAGGTTCTTTTCTCATAACCAGGAGGTCCTTCGGGGCCCTGTGGATGAGCCTCAGACAAAGCACCTGCCTCCATGTTTTCTCCTCTTAATTATTTACTATGCAGTTATGTGCCAGACAGTGTGCCAAGTGCTTTACACATATGAATTCATCTAATTCCCTCAATAATTCCATGGGAGAGGTGTTATTGTGTATCCATCTCTATTGGACAGGTGAGGAAGATGGAGCACAGAGAGGTGAAGTAACTGGCTCAAGGTCACACAGCTATTAGATGCTGGAACTATACTAGACACAGCAGCCAGGTCCAGGGCTGCACTTTCACTGACTGTGGTAATGGCTTCTCTAACAGCGATGACATGAATAGCACAGGTGACCACAAAGTGTCAGTGTTGGGAATCTTCCTAACATGCCTTTTGCTCTATTTTATACTTGAGAAGTTAAGCTGCTAGTATAATAATCCTTAATATTCATTGATTCATTTGTAGGTGCCAAGAACTGCTCAAAATACTTTATATACTTTAACTAACTTGATCCTCACACCAACTCCATGGGGTGGACACTATTATTACCTCTATTTTACAAAGGAAGAAACTGAGGCACAGAGGGGTTAGGCATCTTTATCAGTCAAGAGTTTTCCAGAGAAACACAGAACCAATAGGATAGATTGATTGTTTGATAAATCAATAGATAGATTGATTATAGGAACTGACTCACGCAATTACGGAAGCTAAGAAGTCCCATTATCTGTCATCCGCAAGCTAGAGAACCAGGAAGACTGGTGGCATAATTCAGTCTGAGTCCAAGTTCAAAGGCCTAAGAGCGGGTGGGTGGGGTGGGGATGGGGGCCTAAGTTCTCGTCCGAGGCCCAAGGCCTGAGAACCAGGAGTGCCAATGTCCACAGGCAGGAGAAGATGAATGTCCCAGCTCAAACAGAAAATAAATTCTCCCTCTCTCTTGCCTTTTCATTCTATTCAGGCCCTCAGTGGACTGGATGGTGCCCACCTGCACTGTTGAGGGTGGTCTTCTCACTCACTTGATTGATTCAAATGCTGGTCTCTTCTGGAAACACCCTCACAGATACACGCGGACATAGTTTTACCAGCTCTCTGGGCATTCCTTAGCCCAGTCAAGCTGACACATAAAATCAACCATCACAGCACCTGGGTGATTCCCCAGGTGATCACTGGCAAAGCTACCATTTGAACCCAGGCAGTCTGGCTCTAGAATCTGTGTTCACAGCCACTCCACTCCACTGCCTATAAATGTAGAAAGTTAATGAAGAGAAGAGCCACAGCTCAAAGCCAGGTCTGTAGACTACCTGTGCCTGAGCTTAGCCATTATGCCGTGATACCTGCTCTGCCCTGTCTGTGACACTTTTCCAGGTTAGGGATTCCAAGCAGAACCCCAAGCCTCTAGTTCTCTACCTGCCAAGGCAGCGAGTCCATTCTTCCTGGGCTTCTCTTCCTCCAAACAGGCTAGAAGCCTTTCAGGGTTTCTCCCACCTGCCTTGCTTACCTGGGCCCGCGCTGTCCTGAAGCTTACCTGTCCTCCCAGCCTTCTGGTCAGATATGAGCTCCTGCTAGACCCCTGGGTTGTGAATCTCTGACTGTGGAGCCATCCATAGTTCATTTGGGGAGTTCTGGACCCTTTCCCAGGTTTGTGCCCATAGACAGAATCCGAGCTCTTTTTTCTTGGTCCAGCTCCTAAAATCAGGAGGCCTTTTCTACTGACAAGGGTCTGGCTTTCCCTCTCTTCTGAAGCTTCTGGGCCACTTTTTCCCTTGCCCTACCCCTGCTTTACTTCACCCACCAGTTTCTCCTAAGGTCACATAATCAGGCTGAACCATGGTGCCCTGGTCACTCCTCACCCTCCTGAGTGAAGCTGTGGATGGCATCAAGCCCACTGGGAAAGAGGCCACGTCGAATGGAAGCAGCTGTGGCAGCTGCCTCCTGTGCCTCATCCTGCGCAGCTGGGCCCAGGTCAGCCTGACCCAGAGTGGTGCTGTGGCTTAGCTGAGCACTTGACGGCCAAGGGTATCCTGGCAGAGTCAGACAAGAGGAGGCCTCCCCAGCATCCTCTAGAGGCAGCACAAAGGAGGGGCCAGACAGATGGCACTCTCCAGGCCTCAGATCCTGCTCCATGATCTTGGGCATGACCTAATCTATGTTCCAGTTTCGTCTTCTGAAAAATGGGGGACATGATAAACACCTCCAGGGCAGCTGTGAAGATTAAGTCCTGACTGCTTGGCAGAAGGTGAAAGGACTCTTGGAGGTCTCTTTCAGATCCACCAGCTAAGCATTCTGTGAAAACCAGGGAGGGAGTCTGTGGTCAGGCTGCATAATGTAGGCATCACATTTCCTGAAAAACCAAAAGACAAGAGGTCACTTACCATTGCCATTTGCGACACTCTTCAAGAGGAAGTTCTAGCTTCTTCCAAAAATACCTCTGTGCAGGAGTCGGGGGTGCCACTGCAGAGCCTGCCCTGGAGTTAAGCATTGTCCTGTCTAGGCATCTTGTTTGAAAAGAAATGTGTCCTGTCTTAGGAGAGGCAGCAACACAGCAATGGGGGCACCTATGTGGGAGGGAGGCACAGGACTGAAAGTCAGGATAAAGCACAAAGCGGGGCTGAGCTCAACTTGGAAGACAAACCTCACCAACTCCCATGGCGGCTGAGGGCCAGCTTGGGGTGGCCACACACCTAAGTTCCTCGTCCTTCCTTCGGGCAGTACTTGACTGTTCACAAAGCCTCTTTTGACCTATGCACTCCTCAAACCTTGTAACCCTAGGAGATAGCTTTATTTAGGCCCACTTCACAGATGAGGACACTCAGAACCAGACAAACTGACTCCCCTGTTGTCAACAGTGTATTAGGGGCAGATCCGGGTCTTGGACACAGCTCTGACTCCAAGCCCAATACTCTGCCCCCTACACTGCTCACTGCCTGGACCTACCAAGAAGAAGCCGTGTCCAGCTGCCCAATCCCAGTGCCATTGCATCCCCTATGGGGAAAACTTGTATGAGTCCAAAGGTAGTAGGCCAGCAATCATGTGTCTACAGCACAACTAGTTAGGATTCTTCAGGTCCAGTTAGAGGCCTACATCCAAAATTCTGGGTGCCAATGAGAGAAATAAAAACTGCAGTGAGTGGTCAAGCTCCAGCCACCTCCTTTTCCCTCTGTCTTTCCCCTTAGGAGACCTCAGATAGTTTCCAAGAGAAGAGTAACGAATGAACACCTTCTAAGACAGTGGATTACGCCAGGCTGTCAGGATAACACTGGCAGCAGGGCTAGAGGAAGAGCCCATAATGAAGTCAACCAAGTCACTAGAAAGGATATAGGGACATAGGAGACTGCCAGCCTCACCCCAATCAGGGGTCCTCCTTGGCTCATGGGAATGGCCACCTCCTTCTTCCTCCCTCCTTTCTGTATTGCTGGCCTATGCTGAACACCCTACAGCAGAACCTACACCCCACACCCTATGTATTCCTGACACCCTACAGCAGAAGCCCCAGAGGCTGGGGGCCAGCGTGCTGTGTCTAGAGTATGGGGACTGAAGGAAAGGTAAGACCTGCTCCCCAGCCCTGTAGAAAGCAGCAGCAGCTCCAGAGGGCAGGCCTGACGCTGGGGATGGAAGGAGGTGACTGGCCAAGCACTATGACCTGACATCTTCTGGGCCAGCAGTGGCTTATATGAGCTCCCTGCATTGTGGGTCTGTCTGTGGCATCCATCTGTAAGAGGAGGGTCTTAGTCTCTAGGAGTTGCACAGCTTTGGGATCCATGTGATCTCCCTAAGGCAGGAGAGAAGAATCCCTCCCCTTCAGGTTAAAGGCCTTGCCTTGCCAGTGAAGTCCAGATGGACAAGTCCAGTACCGGGCAGTGCACAGTGGAGAGGGCAACCACTATGCTGCAGGGATTAGTGATGTCGTGGCTATGGCCACACATGTGTGGGGTGTGTCTGCAGGGGTGATGCACGGGGATAGGTCAACTGTCCAGGAAAACCCCTAAGTGTGTCAAGAATGGGGCTGTGTGTGTCTCGTTCATCCCCCAGTGCCAACCACAGTGCATGGGAAGCATTAGGCTGCACCATCGCCTAGCTGTGTGACCCTGGGCAAGTTACTTACCCTCTCTTGCTTCAGATTCCTCTTCTGTAAAACGCAGCTGGTGCTGGGGTTGTGGGGAGGATTTGATGAGACAGTGAGAGGGCCCAGTATGCTTTCCTTACCAATGTCCCTTGTGCCCACAGAGCATCAGGAAACATGGAGCCTGACACCTGGGGTCCCACTGGGAGAGAAGGGACTTTTGATCCTAGAAACCAGAACCATCGTCAAAAGAGAAGGCCAAAGGCACTGGAAACCTGAAACCTGGAGAATGCTGTTTACTGAGAACACTTCACAAAAGTCATCATTGTTTTCTCTGAGAAGCAGTTCTCTAAAGGGCCCTTGAAATACCTTACCAAGAAATACTCCAAGAAGAACAATCATTGCAACTTCCTTGGAGAGCTGCCTCAAACAAGAAGACTCACAAATCACCTTCCATCTAGATGCGGAGAGGTGAAGGTGGGTCTGAGGCAGAGGGCTGAGTTGAGTTCTGCTGGAGAGCTTGGCTTTAAAAACGCAGGATTGAAGGCACTGAAACATCTATTTATAAAGGGCTTTCACCTTGTTGGTGTTGAAAAGGACTGTACTCTGTCACAAAAGAAAATAAACTTAGCACAGAAGCATTAAGCCTAACACATACTAAGTGCTCAATAAATGCTACGTGTAATCACAATTATGTGCATTATAAAATATTACTATTATTTATAGACATAAGTATTTGTATATAAGTATACATAATATGTATATTGATAATAACAATACTATTGTCACTCAATAAAAAATAAACGCTGCTATCTGGAAGAGTGGGAGAAACAATCAGGCGACCTTGAAATTTATTATTTTAGAACAGAGAATCAGTGCTCAGAGGAGAAATTTGGCAGGATGAGACCGGCCAAGGTAGTGCAGACAGTCAGGCTGGAGCTGGGAGAAGCCCTGTCTGCTGTCCACCATACTCCAGCCCTGCCCCAGGACCACAGCCTGCAAAGGGATCAGCACCCCCAACCCCGACCCGATGGTGTCTCTGGGCCAGGGCGACTGCTGTTGGTCTCACTAGCACCTCCCTCTGCCCTTGCTCGGGGAGCCTCTCTGGAGGTTAATCTGTGTCAGCTCAGCCCTGCAGCCACACCAGCTGCTGGCCCACCCTCCTGGGACCCCAACACCACCAGAGCTGGCAGACCACCCCAGAGGGCTCCCCTTACCCTTCACTTACAGATGGGCAGTGTCTTGCCTAGGGCCCCCCAAATCATAAGGGGCAGCAGCTCAAAGGGCCATGGGAACCAGGGACAGTCCTATCCAGAGATGCCACAGGGGACTTGGTGGCTACTCTCCTGAAATAGGCAAACCTAGTCCCACCACTCCCTCTCCCTGGATGGACACTATCATGTTGTAATGAAGAAGAACACTACAGTTTGAAAGACAATTTTGCTTTTATCCTGGGCACCAGGGGACTGGGGAAAGCATAGAGAAGGGTGTTCAAAATTTATTTTATTTGCATACTTCGCAGGGGGCCACCAGACTCAGTCCCCCAACCGGGTTTGAAGCAGGGCAGCCCACTTGCTGGCTGCTTGTGTTTGGGAGGTCCATTGAGCTCCCTGGGCCTCAGGTGCCTCCTCTGTAAAATGGGAGTAATTGGGAGTCACTTCCCAGATTAGCCTCTGGAAGTCAACTGAGGCTAGACTTGTAGCAAGGCACTGGGCACAGACGCACAGGGACAGGTGCGGGAAGCAGCGGCTGTCATTCCATTGGCATGGTGAAACGTCTGAAAGAATATTCACCAAAATGTAAAGTAGGGGGGCAGGGAGGTTATCGCCGAGCGGCAGGATTTCGGTGATGCTCATTCTTTTTCTTCTTTTCCTTTTCTTTTGGTTTATCTGAATTTCCCAAATATTCCACAATGTTCCTGAATGCATTGTGTCATTTGAAAATGATAATAAGGGAAAAACAAGCACTAAGCCCTGCTGTGATGTGTGGCCGCCTCCATGCTGGGGGAAGGGAGCCCAGGGCAGTGGCAAAGCCCAGGACCAGCGCCCCAGGCGCGGGGGAAGGCGACGCCCCCTCCCCGGGGCAGGGAGGACCCCCTACCCCAGCGGGCGGGCGGGCCCAGCGCTGCTCGCTCGCTCCGGCTGCGCCTGGCTCAGACAATGCGAACACACAATCATTCATTATAACTCAATTACAGTGATTAAAGCTGGTGGCATGCAGAGGCAGGAGGGAGTGTTGCCAACAAAATTTACACTCCGTGTCATCAGCGAGAGATAACAGCAGCTGACGCGGCCGATCGCCTCCCCTGCCATCTGCTCAGTGCGGGGGCCGCCCGAGGGGCGAGAGCCGCTGCGCGCTAATGGTGGACCGTGGAGCAGAGAGCCGCGGAGATGGGCTGCCTCGGGCTGGGACTGGGATAGCAGCAGCGCTGGCTAGGGAAGCCAGCCGCGACCCCTCCCTGCAGACTTGGCCGCCCCCGGAAACTCGGCATCTGGAATGGGGGTGTGGGAAGGCCAAGGTGCTACTGTGCTGGGTTGGGCCCACCATGGCAGAGGCTGGGATTCTGACGTCTGATTTCCATCCCCCTGTTTCAGATGAGGAAACTGAGGCACAGATGCGCAAAGACTCACACCCTGTAATCCTGGGGCACAGCCAAAATTCAGGCCTGCTCTGGGAATGGCGCAGAGAGGGAGGCAGGGAGCTGAGGACACTCTGGACTACAGGGGAAGGGAAGTTGGCCAGGGTGAGGCCTGAGACCCTGGGGGCCTAGAAGGCATCAAGGGTGGTGGCAGGAGGGCCCACGGGGCAACGCAAGGAGCACTAGGCACAGGGCAGGGCTGCTGGGGGAATGTCGTGGGTTGGGGAGAGACGGTTGGCCTGTGTCAGGTGGGCTCTGGCCACAGTGACCAAGAGAAACTCAGGGGGCAGGGCTGGAGGCAGAGGCCCACAGCTGACATCTGTGCTACCACAAGGTAGAAGGTTGAGGAGGGTAAGCTGCCTTTCAAGGGGTAGCAATGACGCAGGCCATCCCAGAACACTAGGCTTCCAGCTTTGTCAGCCGCAGGAAACAGGGCACCTGTTCAATGCACCAGCAGATGTAGTTGGTCTCCCATCTGGGAGAGTCTCCCTTCTGAGCCCTGTTGAGCAGCAGTGGGACATGGGAGGTGAAGGATGGGTTCAGGCCGCCTTCCCCTGGTTATGCACTGGGTATATTTTTCTGGCTGTGGCATGCTCTGAGGCTACCATCATCATGCTAGTGTTCATGCCACCAGCTGCCTGGCGCTCTCCTCTCTGCCTCACCCTGTCTGACTCCACAAGTAGACCTTGTTTCCCAATGGCAGAATTCCACCCAGAGTCTCCTTGTTATACTGTCGGAGGCTCCTTGGTTCTCCCAGAGTCCATCTCAGTCCTCAGCATTCTCCTGTCACCCTCACCGTCCCTCAGGAGCCTCTGCACATGCCACACTGCCCCTCCTCCATGGCCTTCCTCATCCCCCTCATCCTTCAGAGCCCAGCTCAGACCTTACCTCTTCCAGGAAGCCATCCTGGCCCTGGGGGCCCGTGGGTGCCTATCCTTTGGACTTCCATGCCCCTGTGCCAGTTCGTGCCCGGGGAGCGTTGATCATGGAACATTGGGGTCATCTGGGGATGGAGCCGTTCCCCACCCCCAATCCTGGCAGCAGCTTGCGGGCAGGGGCTGTGTCTTGTTCATCTCTGAAGTCTGGGGCCCAAGCCGAGTGGGTCTCCAGAAATGTCTGTTGACTGGATAGAGTCTGAATGAGTATGTTCCAGGGTGGCTAGACAGGACCTGACACACGGACTGTCTCACGAGGCCTGGCTCAGGACAGTGCAGAACAGAGCCCACAGATGGGAGCAGAGATCAGTGTCCTCAGAGTGAAAAGCAAGGGCAGGAAGCTCAAGGGACAGGAGCCACCCTCCTGCCGGCTCGGGCCTCTCCTCACATCTATTTGAAGCCCCTCAGTTCCTGCCCATACAACCCCACTCTGTGCTCACCAGCTCTCCCACCCTAGGTGGCAGGGCAGGGCTGTTGGCTCAGAATGGACCCTCAGAGCTGCTGACTGTGGAGGCCGGAAGAAAGAGGGAAGAGGGAGGCAGTCGCCCTCTCTCTCCCGCTGCACATCACAGGTCTGGCCACCTAGAGACCAGGACATAACCAGCTGGGGACAGCATAGAAAGAATGAGATCCAGGCAGGGCCACACAGCCCTGCTCAAGATGCACAATCCCCTGAATTCCCCAAGAAGAACTGAAAGAGGAAGCTGAGGAGGGGTGGTGGAGGCTGGGGATGGGGTGAGAAGCTCTGCAACACAGAAACACTGAAGAGTCAAGAAGCCTGGGTTTTCGTTTCAGTCTTGACTGGAGGTTGTGTGAAGTTACCCATTCCTTCGTTCTGCAGATGGTGCAAGGCATGTGCACTGGGGATACCAGAGGGACTGAGCCTGACAGAGGTCCTGCTTCCATGAAACTTTCTACTCCAAGTCTCTGTGCTCTCTGGACCGCAGTGTCCCCATCTGTAACAAAGATATTGGACTAGATCTGGCTTTCCCAAGCTGTGGCACGGAGGAGAGTTTTGTAAGAAAGATGACAAGGCATTGAAAACCATGGGCTGCAGAGCAGGAAATTATTCTCTTCCCAATTCTCATTCAATCGTTTCTGATTTGGACAAGGAGCAAGTTTCACTTGGGTGCGAATGGGTCCAGCGCAGCTCTCAAACACTGGGTCATCTCCCTTTTTCAAAAAGGAAGGAGTGAGAAGAACTTGAGGCACCGCTATTTAGAATTCTTTTCATTGCATTTACAAGTATGCAGACTTTTAAATTTAAGATAAGGAATATTGGTATTTTATTTATGATAATATATAAAATTTCCTTTTAAAATACTTACATTTAGGCTTTAAAAAGTAAATTTATTTTTAAAAACCTATCAGGTAAATCATAGGCAAATATCATTAGATGACTGCGATTCTTTGATTGAGTAGATCTAGGTAGCTCTGCCCATGCTGGTGGGCAGGACTTAGTGTCCTGAACACCTGCGCCTCCTGGAACTGAGCCAGCAGGGCCAGAGGAGGGTGCCTCACACTGATAGAAAGGTGATGGTGAGTCAAGTAGCAGTCTTGGGTAACATCTGTCCTTAGGGCTTCCTGGAGACTAGGGAGTGTGTCCCCAAACAAGCTTGAATGCAAATTACTTTCGTCGACAAACAAGCTGATCTACATAGTGCATGCACAGCAGTTGGCAGCAGTTTCCAAATAGTGCCCTGCACAGAGGGATGGCCTCTCTGCGGTGTTCAGCAAAGTGATTCAGTACTGTGGGCTTCCTTCCTCCTCTCTTCCTCCCTCCCTCCACCTGCTGACCCTCCTGGGAGGCACTAGAGGTTCTCTAAGTAGTAGCTCCAGCTCTAGCACAAGGAATCTACAAACTCTTCAGGCTCATCCAAGGACAAACTAGCTCAGAACTGCAGAGAGGTAAGCAGTTCAGGGACTGGCATGTTTAAAATGCCTTTCCCTCTCTAAACCTACAACTCCGATGCACCCTTAAACACCGAGTCAAATGTGACCTCCTCTGGAAAGCCTTCATGAATACTTGCCCTTTTTTACCCTTCTGAGAGTTGCCTCTTTCCCCCTGATGAGGACCCCCACAATATGCTGTATATTTCATGCCCCTAGCCTCCAACACCAGGTCTGCTCTGTCTATATTTATTGAATTAACGCATGGGTGTATGGGCCGATATGCTTGGCTTACAATCCTGAACTAATTTTCAGATTCTATTCACTCTACTTCTCCTTTTAAGGAAAGGAAACTTTTCATTGAAAGCATTCTTTTGGGCATTTAGTAACTATTTACCAAACACCTATCACATGACAGGTACTCCATTAGGAATTGGGAATAGAGAAGTGAACCAAACTTGATCTCTGCCCTCAAGAAATTCACGGTTGGTTGGAAAAATGAGGCAAGCAGCAAATGAATAGCAACAAGGGAAGGATTTGAAATTCATCTTCACTTAGATGTAAACCACTCAGAATTTAATCTACTTAGCAAGGAGATACAGATAGCAGATCAATGAGGTTAAGTAAAAAACCCTGTAACCCTGAATTTGAATTAGAAGCCTCAGTAGACCTCATGGTGTTAACAAATATATAAATACGCACATATGCATTTCTCAGCTTTGCTACTGAAAAGGCCTAGAAACGATGATCATTTCATTAGCATCAAGCCCCCAGATTATGGTCTCTGAATACCATTTTCCACTAAAAAGAACCAAGGTTCATTGGAAAAATGGCCAATTCCACATCCAGGATGGAAAATATACAAGATAAGCCAGGGACATTGTCTTTTACCAGAAAGCATGGAAGCTCTCAAAGACTAGTATGGTCATATTATAAAGACTCAGGAGACATCTTCAAGAGGATCCCCAAATAGGATGATTTCAGAAGCAATAAAGATAACTCCACTTGCCTCAAACATATCAAATATGTTTAAATTCACACATTCATAATGTTTTAAAAAAGAATACCTCATTGGTCAATTGTTGAGGATACTAAAGAATTAACTTATTATTTTGAAAATTGGCAAATAAAACAAATGAATCAAGCATTCATCTTGCCTTTCCTGTACGAACTGTACTTCAAGGTAAACAAATGGTTGGTGAGGGGCAGTTTCTCTTTATAGCAATATTCAAGCAAATACTGCAATTGGAATCATCCTTATGCAGCCCCTAATGAGTTAATGAATCTACACAATGGTCATCAGTGACTGCTAACATACAAAAGGAGAAATATCTAGCTACTATGTGTTTCCTAATGAATCTATGAAGAATTCTGCCTCCCTCCAAAATCAAGCCTGGATCTAATCAAGCTCCAAGATCTAACTACAATTTAGCAATCAGCAAAATTCAGATTATGTGAAGCTCTAAGGACAATTTTTTTTTCCCAGTAAATAAATGTGTGTATGGTTGTGGTATGAGAGAGAGAATGTGGTATGAAGGAGGAATCTAAAAGACATATCAATTGTGCTTGCTCTGTGTGGATCTTATTTGGATTCTAATGCAAATAAATATACTTTGTAAAAAGACTTATGAGACAATTGGGGATCTCTGAATACAGATTGGATATTTGATGATATGAGAAGTTATTTTTTAGGTTTAGTGGTATTTGGTTACATTTTCAAAACAGGTCTTACCTTTTGGAAATAGTAAAATATGTGCTAATTTAATGATGAAATGTCTGGAATTAGATGCATAACACTCCAGCGGTGGTGACTGGTGGAGATGGGTGGGGTATAGATAAAAGAAGATTAGCCCTGAGTTGATAACTGTTGAAGCTGGTTGATGGGCACATGGAGATTCATTATTCTGTTCTCTCTACTTCTCTATCTGTTTGGCATTTTTCATAATGAAAAGCTAAACAAGTCTAATCCATGCTGTCTCTGCATGAGAGCACTGCCCCTGCACACTCACAAAATCATTAGAACCACAAAACAGCCACGCTGGAGAGGACCCAGGGATTGATTATTCACCTGCCTTCAAGCAACACATAAAGGATGAGAAGATCGAGGACCGGAGAGATCCTGTGTTGTGACTAAGGTGATGTGGTGAGCCCGGGGCTTTGCTCTCTGCCACTGGGCTTGGGCACCCCCACCCAAGGCCCCCTTTGAGTCACCAGAAACTATAACGGGGGCGAGTTCTTTTTGGCTTTTTTAAAAAATCTTTAATTATGAAATATTTCAAGCATCGCAAAGTACAGAAAATAACACGACACTTCTAAAGCCACCACGCAGATTTTTAAAATGTGAACATTTTAACATTCTCTAGAGTTTCTAAAAAGTAATAAAATGTGATAGGTACAGCTGGACTCCCACTGACCCTTCCCTTTCTTCTCTCCCCACAGATAACCATTATCCTGGTGGTGTGGGGTGCTCTTTCTACTCATATATATATACATACACATATTACTCATATATATATATATATATATATGCTCAAATATAGAATTGTTTTGTGGATTTCTATTTTATATAAATAGTATCACATCATGTATTTCCTTCCACAACTTGCTCTTTTCACACAACATTGTGTTTTTGAGATTTATCCAAACTGATACAGAAAGATCTAGCTTATGCATTTTAATGCCTATGTACAATTTTATTATAGGAAAATGCATAGATCTTTTAAAATCCATTTATCCATTAATGGACAGGTTGTTTCTAATTATTTTTGCTCAAACAAGGAGGCAATGAAGATTCTGTACATATCTCTTCATGGAGTTGTTGACGAGTTTCTCCAGGGTGCATACCTGGAAGTAGATTTGGTGGGTCACAGGGTTGTGCTGTTCCTCCTTCATGATTGCCAAATTGCTTGGCAAGGGTAACATATTAGTAATAGTAATAGTTGTTTGGCAACCACAAAGTGGTTGAACCAATTTATGCTCCCAAAGTGTTTGACAATACTAGTCATTCACCACCCTCGTGGAAGCTTCATATGATCAAACTCGAAAACTCGCCAGTCTAAGGGGAACAGGTCGTTCCATTTCATTTTGTTTTGTAAATTTGCATTTCCCTGCTAGCTGGTGAGATGAGACATTTTCACGTGTTTATTGAGCATTTCTGCTTCCTCTCCTGTGAATCACCTGTTTCTGTCCCCTACCCATTTTCCTCTTGAGTTGTTGGCTTTCAGTGTACTGATTTGGAATAATTCATTATCTATTCCAGACACCACTTTCTTCGGTCAGTTATAGGTATTGTGTTTATGTTTTTTCATGTTTTGTTACTTTATAGTATCTCTTGTTGTACAGGTATTTTAAAATTTAATATCATCAAATTGATCTCTCTTTATTTTATTATAGCTTTTGCTTACTGTCTTGTTCAATAATTTTTCCCATCCTCTGAGTCCTCAGGTTGTTCTCCAATATTCTGTACTATAAGCTTAAAAACCTTAATCCTTCGAGAATTTATTTTTGTGTACCGTGTGAGGTAGGGATCCATTTTCCCACCATGAAGATGGCCTGTTGCTCCAGAACTTTTTGCTGAATAGTGCTTTTCTCCACTGATGCATAATACCATCTATGTGATAGTCACATTCTCACCTATACAGCAGTCTACTTATGGACTCTCTATTCAGCTCCATTGGTCTATTTGTCTACACACGCAGCAAGAGCACACTTTCCTGCTTACTGTAGCTTTACAGTAAGTCTTGACATCTGGCAGGCTAAGTCCTCCTCCCTTATTTCTTTTCAAAATTATATTTGCTATTCTTGGTCCCTTACTCTTCATATACATTTTGGTATCAGATTATCAAATTACACAGAAAACATTCCATTTGGATTTGTTTAACATTGTATTTATAAATAGCTGTAAAAGACAGCTTCTTAAATGAAAAAACTCATAAATGACTTTCTTATAAATGACTATGGCATAATTTGTGATCTACAGAGGTCTTTTTACATTTAAATCTTTAATATAATTTTGTATTTTTATCCTTAAAGATCTTACATAGCTTTACTTGGATTGACTCATAGGTAGCATTTATTGCTATTATAAATGCATTTTTCTTCACATTTTCTAATTGGTTGCTGCTTATGAATAGGAATGCTATTGATTAATGAAATTTGATCTGGGAGCCAGCAACTTGACTAAACTCTCTTATTAAACAGTTTTATATTCTGTTTATATCTAGTCACATTATCTGCAATTAATTACAACTTTTTTTCTTTTGCTTCAATCATGATACTTTTATTTATTCTTTTTTTTAATGTTATCCTATTGCATTGGCTAGATCCTCCAGCACAATTTTGAACAGAAACAGTAATAATGAATAATCTTGTGTTTAAAAAATTTTTGTTTAGAGATGGAATCTTGCTACATTGCCCAGGCTAGTCTCAAACTCCTGGGCTCAGGTGATCCTCCTGCCTCAGACTCCCAAGTAGCTAGAACAACAGGTACACACTGCTGTCCTGGCTTACTGTTTTTATGACCTTAATATGATGCTTCTGAAACTTCACTGTTATCTATTATTTGGCTGCAGGTCTGATATAGCTCTCCATTGTCAGACTAAAGTTTTCTTTGATTCCTGGTTTGTAACTTTAAGGGAGTCATGAATGGGTGTTAAATTTTGTAAAATGCTCTATCTGCTTCTTTTTACTGGTAAAACTTCCCAAGACTTCCAGGTGTTCTAGAAAATAATTTGTGGCCTCCAATAGTTGCTTGTAGGGTTCTATGTCTCAAGCTTGTTAATTATGTTGTTCATATCTTTTATAACCTTATAAATTTCTCTCAGCTTGATCTACCGGTTCCTCTTAGTGGTATGATAAAACTTCCCATTCCTCCTTGTAATTCTGTCCATTTTTGCTTTATGTAGTTTTTCGGTATTGTTCTGAGCTAGGGATCCCCACTCTGCCTTTAAAGTCTTTTATTTATCACATTAAATGATTCCCTTTTCTTTCATGTAGGCTAGCAAAATTGTTTTATTTTAATTTTATACAATATGTCTGTGTTCACATGGTCAAAGGGAATCCTTGTCAGCTTGCTGTTTCATTTTTCAGAACTGGAAATTCTAGGCCCAATCTTTTCATCTTCCAACCTGTTGCCACCAAACACTTGCACAGGGCAGCTTCCATCTGTGATACCCTGGAGAGACAAGGCCACAGCCCCATCCTCACTCCCTCTCTTGCCTCAGCAGTCAGCAGCTCCCAAGGGCCCACTTCTGACCTGTCTGAGAGGGGCACTGAGTCCGGGTCAGGTTGAGCACACGTAGGGTTTTCTGGGCATTCACAGAGGTACTCAAATGGATGTAAGGAAGGTCTGATCTAGGCAGGGGAGCGTCTGTCTCTTGGCTTTTCTTCCCATACTCTTCCACTTAAGATCACTGATCTCCTCTGCCCATGGGATCAGTTCTGTCCAAGCTTCTGCTCCAGTCCTCATGAGGCAGGCAGTCCACCAGTCATCCTCCACTCACCCACCAATCCTCTCATCCACTCATCCATCCACCTATCCATTCATTGATCATTTCCACCACCCATTCATCTGTCCATCCATCCCACCATTCATCTATCCATCCATCCATCTACCCATCCATCCATCCACTCATTTATCCATCCATCCATCCATCCATCTACCCATTCATCCATCCACTCATTTATCCATCCATCCATCCATCCATCCATCCATCCATCCATCCACTCATCCATCCATCCATCCACCTACCCATCCATCAATCCACCCATCCATCCATCCATCCATCCATCCATCCATCCATCCATCCAGCAGCAGTGTCATAGAAACCTTACAAGTCATGTGACCTTGGGGAACTTGAACTTCGGTTCTCTCATCCATAAAATGAGTATAATAATAGCAATGACCTCATAAGTCAGTTATGAGAATTAAATTAAACAATATTTATGAAGCACTGATTGACATGCACTAGCACTCTAGAAATATTAGTGTATTATCTTCATCACACACTCACTGATTCACCCAACTAACATTTTCCTGAGTACCTACAATGCACTAAGCACTGGAAATACAAGACAAAGTCGCTGTTCTGAGAGTCCACTGTGTGGTGGGAGGGTCAGTTGGGCATCAGGAGACAACATATCATTAAAGTAATACAGATGGTCTTTGACTTACAGTGGGGTTATGTCCCAATAAACCCATTGTAAGTTGAAAAAATTCTAAGTCAAAAATGCATTTAACGTCTGTAATTTGGGAGGCTGAGGCAGGTGGATCATGAGGTCAGGAGTTCGAGACAAGCTTGGCTAAGATGGTGAAACCCCATCTCTACTAAAAAATACAAAAATTAGCCGTGTACGGTGGCGGGCACTATAATCCCAGCTACTTGGGAGACTAAGGCAGGAGAATCTCTTGAACTCGGGAGGTGAAATTTGCAGTGAGCCAAGATTGTGCCACTGCACTCTAGCCTGGGCGACAGAGCAAGACTCCATCTCAAAAAAAAAAAAAAAAAAAAAAAAGCATTTAATACCCAATAAACCCATCATAAAATCAAAAGTCCTAAGTAGAACCATCTGTAGTCATACTAACATTGTGCTTGGTATGTGCTACCTAAAGTTGGGAGAGAACACTCTGAGAGCACCAAGGAGTAGGGAAGTGGGCAGTCAGGGAAGGCTTCCTGGAAGAAGTGACATTAAGGCCTACTCCTGAAGAACGAGCAGAAATTCAAAGAAGGATGCACCGCATTCCAAGCTGAAAGAGAAGCACACGCAAAACCTAAAATGGGAGAGCATTGCTTTTCAGGGCATTGGAAGTACTGTGCTGCTGGTGTGTGAAGGGAAACAAGATAAGTGGGGAGGGATGACTTTAAAGATACAGGGCCCACACCTGGATGAGTTAAGGGTGAGATGTGCTGTGCAGAGGGCCAGTGAGGGGCTCCGAGCCGGGCAATGATGGGGCCAGATGTGCAGTTAAAAAGGTAACTGTGTGAGTGTGGTGAGAGCTTAGAATAGGTATATTACCCAAGTAAGGAACTGATCATACACCATGATCCAGTCACAGATCCCTGGGTCTTCTAATGCCAATTGTGTTAGGGACTCAGAGCCCTGGGGCATTATCATGGGCATTCTCAGACATGGAATTTCAGCCTCCCTCCATCTTCTCCCCATTCCGCTGCCTCTTCTGGTTCAGGCTGGAACTGTGGTCTCTGCCCAGCTCCCTCCTCTGGTTTCACCTGCCTGCTCAGCAAGAATCCTAGCCCAGCTTCTGGCCTGGAGGATACTGGTGGGGGTGAGGGGTGGGGAAATTGCAGCAATAACTGGGACGTAAGAAGGCTGGATGGAGCTGGAGGGAGGAGCAAGAACTAGATGGGTTAGGTAGGGATGCATTGTTGGGACTGTGCTCTCTTTTACCCCAGGCCTTAGCACATGCTGTTCCTTCCACCTGGAACACTTTTCTTTGAACTTTTCATTGCCATGCCCATGGTATTCTTCACTTCTGTTTAACTCTTGGTCCTTCCAGGACCCTCTTGCTCTGCCCTTCCATACTCAAGTCAATGCTTCAGCTATGTGTGGTGGCATCTGGTTTGCACCTTCACGTATCTCATGGAGTGGGAATTGTCAGTTTCTATGTTTTCTCCCAGTTGGCTGAGAGCTCTGAGGGCAGGCACTATTTTTGCATCTTAGCATCGAGAACCATGCCAGGCACATATTAGATTCTCACGATATAAACATTGGTAGGATGGATGGGTGAATAGGATGGCAGATGGATGGAAGAGTGAATGAAGGGGTGTATGGATAAATGTGCAGGTAGGTAATAGATGGGTGGATAAATAGATGGATAGAAGGCTGGGCAAGATGGGTGGGTGGGTGAGTTCTAGGAAGTTCTTGAGGCAGGAGGCTGGTTTCCATGACTGTTCTGGGCCATCTCCTTTCCATGAGTCATTTCCTTACCAGTCCTGTTGGTAGAGCAGCAGGAAGACTCATTCCCTGGATATTTATCCTCCAAGCAACATCGAGTCCTATAAGCTGGGCAGCTCCCTCCCAGCTTTCTGTCCTCCAAATGAGTGTGCTAAGGGTTTAGGGGAGGGGGATGTGTTTCATCATAATGTTGGCTTGGACTCTGTGAGTCATGGTAAGTCACTTGCTCATGGTAAGTCACTTGCCCTCTCTGGGACTTAATTGCCCCATCTATAAAATTGGGCTTAGTATAGATGTCTCTTCAAATATGAAAGGTCCAATTTTGGTATAATGTTTTAAAATGCTCCATTAATCATACAATTTTTTTAAAAGTTCAGATTTGTTTGCTTTATATTAAAAATGATGCTCATTTGTAAACACTGAATAAGTTATCGGGGGAAAAAATTACACTTGTATCATCATGGGCTATTTGACGGCCAGTATCTAACATTCAGCAGGTTTGCTAAGGACTCTTCTCACTCCAGCATCCAGATCTCTGTGTCTCCATACCTTCTCAGAGACCCTACAAGTTACATAATTACTGCCCACGCTGGGGTTGGGGCCACCTGGGGGCAGGGAACAGTGCTGTGACTCAGAGGGAAGCTAGAAAGGGTGGCTTTTTCAGCTCTTGCCAGAGATGACCCAAACATTTTTTTTGAGACAGTCGCGCTCTGTCGCCTAGACTGGAGTACAATGGCATGATCTGGGTTCACTGCAACCTCTCTCTCCCGAGTTCAAGTGATTCTCCTGCGTCAGCCTCCTGAGTAGCTGGGATTACAGGCGCCTGCCACCAGGCCCAGCTAATTTTCATATTTTTAGTAGAGATGGGGTTTCACCATGTTGGCCAGGCTGGTCTCAAACTCCTGACCTCAGGTGATCTGCCCGCCTCGGCCTCCCAAAGTGCTGGGATTACAGGAACAAGCCACCTCGCCCAGCCCATTTGTTTATAATTTGATGGGAACTAAAACCCTTAAACCTGGCCTCTGACAACTATGGTCCTCCATTTTTAAAAAAACATATATTGCTTTGAGCAAAAACAGCACAATAGAATTGAAAACACTCCAGACATCATTTCCCTTCTCTGGGCTCCAGTTACCGAGCATCCGATGCCCTGGGTATCACACCAGACACTGCGAATTAGGATAATCCCAAACTGGTGAAAGCTCATCATTCACTAGCACTGCCCTGGGCTGATGAGGTCCTGTGCACTGCCCTCCAGGGAAGTTAGTCTAGGTGGGAAGAGACAAGCAAATAGGTGCAGGGACCATGTTGTCAATGCTATGGTTGCTACAAGCCTGGATTTCTGCATAAGAGGAAAGGAACCCTTAGAGGGTGACAAAGAAAGGCTAGAAAAATGGCATCAAGGCCTCCTGTCACCCTGTTAAGTAAAAAGGGGTAACGTGGGGGGATTAAGTATGGAAATAGCTTTACCATGGAGTGGGCCCCTTCTCTTAGACTGGAATGCTTCCCAAATACTGATGTGCACAGGAATCGCGGCAGCGTGTTAAAATGTTGATTCTGCTTCGGTAGGACTGAGGGAGCTCATTCTAGATTTCTAACCAGCTCCCAGATGTGGTTTGTGCCGCCAGCCAGGGTTGGGTGGAAAGCAATGGAGGGGTGGTGGGTGGGGAGAGGCAGCAGGAGGAAGCATGTGCAGTGAGAGGTTCAGTGCAGGGGAGGCGCAGTGTGCTGGCATTAAGGACAGCAGCAGTGGGAACACAGGTCAAATGAAGGAAGGGGCTGTACTGTCTCCCCCATCTCGAACAGTGAGCTTCTATGGCAGGGACTGAATCTTGGTCATCTCTCCATCCTTGACTGTGCCCAGGAAATCTCAGTGAACAGCCTTGCAGAGGTTCAGTCTCTCCTCAAAGAGTAACACTGGTCTTGCTTTCTAGTAGGACAAGCCTGGAGGGCGAGTATTCCCTGAAGGACACTTTCCTCTTCTCCCAAACCTGGGCCTGCAAGCCCCAATTCCACCCTGATCTTGGCACCCATGGGTAACCTCATGCTCTTGACAAACACACAGTCTTATTCTGGCCAGAGCCTGCTCCCAGCCTCCCAGCCCTCTTGCATTGCCTAGAGATGGACACACGAGAAAGGTACAGTCCAAGGTGCACCGTTTTCCTCACGCCCCTGCAACCAGTTGAGGCAGAGCTGTAACCCACTGCAGCCTCAGTCCGGTCCCTTCTACCTGCTGGCTTTGTCTCCTCCATAAGCCTGAGAGGACCTCCCTCTCCAGCTAAATGACCCCTCTGTGTGGAGAGAGGCCAGCTGTCCTTTCTAGTCATAAAGACGGGGCTGTATGCTGAGATTGTCATTCCTCTTTTTTTTTAATGTTAGATTCCCTTTCTTGTATGAAATGACAGCAGGCAATTGTGCTGATTGAGAATGACTTCGACAAAATAAGGAGTTGGAAATCATGTTCATCTCCAGTGCCCTGAGCGCTTTCGCTAATGGGTGCACGAAATCCAAGCGCCTGGGTACCGCCCCGGGAATGGGCACCAGCATTCTCCTCTTCCCTCCCAGCCCCCAACTCCCTCCCTGGGGACAATGACCTGCATTTCTGGGTCTGCCCCTTCTGCAAATGCTTCCTTCTGAATCATCCAAAAACACGCCTTTGTGAACTAGAGATGGAAGATCTCCTTGTCCCACCTAAACATGTTAAGTTTAAAATAAAATGGTGCAGGTTTCCAGGGTCCAGATGCTCAAAGACACTTTGCAGTTTCGCTTCAAGTTCATTACATTTAATTTTTTTCCAAAAAAGTTTTGCATTGACAGCTGTACAATACTTTGGTGTTAACCTGTGGTCTTCCTTCCCCTCAGTGAACTCTGCCCTGTCCATCTGTCCAGAGGAAGTCTTAGCTCCTACCCCACACCCTCCCTGGCGCTTGGATGGGAGGTGACGCAGTGTGGGATTGTGAAACCCCCGCTGCGCTGTTGGGTACTGGGGGGCGGGGGGAGCAGCGCGTGGGAATGCTGTGAGATAAGAAGAGCTCACATGGACGGGAAATGGCCCAGGCTCCAGAATGTGAGAGCGACACTGGCCTGGCTGTTTTCCTGCGGGGGGGACTGACAAACTGGGGGTTGAGACAATTAAGACGCAACAATCAAACCAACCTTTAAATAGTAACTTTTAAAAATATAAAAACAGTTCAGTACAATGACTTTTCATTCTTTTTTTCTTCAGGAATAACTTTCTTCTACCCTCACCCTCCCTTCTGGCTAGAGCCTTAGCAAGAGGTGGCAGACGGACATCTGAGGCCCAGAGAGACTCCGGATGCCCCACGCGCCCAGCCTTGGAGAGGCACAGGGTGTGGCGCCAGCCTCCACATCCCATGCCCGGTGCGCTCAGCTGGGGAGCAACCTCACTGAAGGTGGGTGGCGTTCCCTGGAGCCCCTCCCTCCTCCTCAGCAGACGGAATCACGCATTACAAAATAATCCATAAAAATGCGGTATAAAAATTATCTTCGATATGCTACATCCATGGAGAGCCCGCCACCAGGACTCACAGCGGCCTTTAGCTTTTCTTTAAAAGAAGAATAAGAAAAAAAGACCAAAAGGAAAAGAAACAAAAAAACAACCCAAATCCTAACACCTCAGAACATGGTACCGAAAGGTGGCACCTGCCAGAGGCGATAGTCTACCTAACCTGTTTGGGCCACGAGAGACTGCAATCTGCAAGAAATATCCACAGTGTGCCAGATCTGTGTCCCCCTCTCCCAGCCCCCAACCCCCACTGCCCTGCCCAGGGCGGAGGTGAGGGAGATCCTCCTTTCAGACTCACAACCCTGTAGGTTTAAACACTTTCCCCCCTCTAAGGGGAGAGGAAGAGGCTGTAGGCAGGAAGGGGGAGAAGGCATTTTATAAAAGGACATCACTTCTAATTCTTTTTATTCAAATTAAAAAAAAAAAAAAAAAGCACCCACATCAGTTGCTATTTTTCTCTGGTAGCTCCCTGAGCTGAGTTGCTATGCTGTCTTCTAACTTTTTGTCCTTTTTAGGCTGTGTCCCAAGATTCAGAAGAGCTGGAGAGGGAGTTCCTTTGAACTTCCATTGCTCATAACAATAACTAAGTGTGCACCAAAGAGAAAGACCAGGCTGAGGAGGAGAGAGGGAAAGACCAAGAAAGAGAGACACAGAGAGGGCAAGAGGCAGCCAGAGTGCAAGAGACCACAGAAAGCTCTGTTTCTGCAGGCGTCTGCCCGAACAGGCCCCCATCTCAGTGCCTTCCATCCCTCAGTCTGGCCGGCTGGTGCTCAGTCCAGATGCCCAGACCCGTGTGGACGGACAGGCATTCCAGCAGGTACCTTGCGGCCAACCTGGTTGCCTTTTCCACAATCTAAGACTTTTCTCCTTATTCTTCAATTGGTTCCTCTCCCTGTCTCCTCTTCCCAGGTGAGAACATCCGTTTATTTAAAAAAAAAAAAAAAAAAAAGCCACCACCACGAGTGGATTACAAATACAGCAGGCGAAACACACGGTCAGAGTTTCCGGTGGGAAGGGGGCCTCTCCCACTGGTCAGTCCGCAATAGGAGAGTCTGTTATTTACATTTTTCACAAAACTTGTGCACTGCACAATCGGCAAAAAGAGACCCCCTCCCCCAGCACAACAATGTGGTCCACTCCAGCATCCCCGACCCAAGGTGGGGCACAGGGCAAAAGAAAGGGGAAGAACAAAGAGACTCATGAGCGGGTCTGTGGGGAACCGGAGCCATAAGCCTCCAATAAATCTATTTGTAGCAACTGCCAGCATTGTTCAGGGGGAGGAGGAGGAGCAGAACCCATCCGAGTCTGTGAGACACATCAATCTAGGCCCAGAAGTCCAGATCGTGATGGGGCACGCGCCCTCTCAGCCGGCCGGAGCGCAGCCCCGAACGCGCAGCTGCCTGTGGCCCATCCTCCGCCATCCTCAGGGCCCCTCGCCTGGGGGTCTCCCTGTCAGAGCCGAGTCGGTTTCTCCCAGAGTTTGACAGCCCTGCTGGAGTTCTTGTTTAGTAGATGACCTCATAAACTGTGGCCTTCTTGTCACCAGAGCCTGTTACAATGTATTTGTCATCCGCCGAAATGTCACAACTCAAGACAGACGAGGATTCTTTAGACTGGAGGAGGAAGACGAGGAGAAGCAGCAGGAAGGCGTGGGGTGCGGGGAGAAAAAAGACAGGAATTCATTTTCCAGTGCTCAACACCATCTCGGTTCTCTTGGAAACAATCGCCCTCCTCTGCCCCTCTCTGATGCTCCAACCTGGAGCACAGTGCAGTGAAGAGGAGGTGGGGAGGCTTTAAACCACCCATGAAGCATTTTCAGGTAGAGCTCCCCTCCCACCTGCTTTTCCACAATGAAAAGCTCAGCAACAGTCTCCCATGTGATCTTTACAGTAAGTCATAATGATCACAACAGGACGCTTTAGCACGAGCTTCTCTGAGTTTACAAATAGGAAGAAGCATTTCCGAGCTAGGAGCTGGCGTCAGCAGCTCAGGCCCACAGCCTGATGAGTTAGGAAAAGGATTGGCACCTGATGTTTGAAGCATGTGCTGTAACTAAAGACCCTAACAATGAGGTTTGACATGCTAGACACCAGACATTTCAGTCTGGGTCCAGAAAGTGGTATGTTGGCTGAGGGAGTGAGAGAGAACACAAATGTGTGTGTGTGCGCGCGCACGAGAGAGAGAGAGAGAGAGAGAGAGGAAGAAAGTGTGTGTGGGAGACTGAGTGTGCATGAGTAAATGAGTGTGAGTTTGATCATGTGTGGGAAAGAGTGCACGTGTGTGTGTGCATACGTGTGTGTGCCAAAGTGCAGTATGGCAGGCCCCAGATCCTGGTAGATTATAAAAAGCCTCTTCCTTTCCTCCTCTCTTTCCTGTCCATGTCCCTGCTGGTGCTGAATGGAGGTGGAAACACACACTCACTCCAGGAGGGAAGCTGCCCAGCGCACCTCCTGCAGGTGCTCAGCATCCAGCCCAGAGCAGAAACATTTATGCTACTCCTCGCTCTCCAAATCCGACAAGCGCCCCTGCTTAAACGCCCTTGCCCTCGGGGGTCAGAAGCCATTAGTAGCAGATCTTATGTCTTGCTGGAGTCCCCAGGTCCTTGGGAGAACCCATCTTGCTCCCCCATCAGGTAGGGGTGGGGAGGGGACCAGGGCAGGTCTGATCCTGGCTCCAGGCTCCTCCTGTTCTTCCTCCTGCTATCCTCACTCCCATCACCACCGCCAAGTTTCAACTCTGGGAGGAACCCAGAGGAGGGCTCAGATGGTGGGCAGTACCTGGAATATGCTGGCTCCATAAGGCGTCCTCCAGGCGTTGAGAAGGTTATCTTTCCCAGTGCTCACGAACCACTTGCCTGCAGGTGGGATGCAAAGGCATGATCAGGTTGTAGCTCGCTGCCCTCTAAAGCAAGACCAGCCCCAGACATGACCAGCTGCCATAGAAAAGCAGTGAGAACTGCTAACTAGTATGACTCTTCAATTTCGAGAGGCATTTTGCAAATGACACGTGGATACCTGGAGAAGGCCTTTCTTTGAAATCCAGGGGGAGGGCTGGGCGGGGCTAGGGTGGGAAAAGGTAGGATTTGAAGTTAATTGCAGTGATAACACTGCCCCGAAAGACTCTTGTTAAAGCCACTAAGGTTGACTGGCCTTTCTAAATTCTACTACTGGAAGGTGGCGGGAAATACCGAAAATATCCAAGCCCTGGGAGACTGGAGACCTGGCTGAAGACAGCAGTCAGTGGGCGCCCTTCCTCCAAGCAGGCACTCGGCCAGGGCTCTACATGTGTTAAAGCTCTGTTGCTCCCTGAAAGCCATGAACACCATGCTATTCCGGACCACAGAGGAAAATCCACTAGAGTTCAGAGAGGGTGAGATGTCCAAGACTGCACAGCTTGTCAGTGGAGGAGCAGACATTCCCATCCAAGGCTATCAGATGTCAAAGCCACTGGTTGTAACCACCAAGAGGAACTACCTGCACTGCTACTGTCCTGTTCCTTTGCCCCAAGCCTGCAAGAACTGGCTCTGGCCTAGTGTCCTGAGAGTTCAATAACTCACGGTGACATCTGCATCCGAGAAACAAGGATGGGGAACAAGATCACTAAAGGGTGCTGAAGGGGCACCAGCCCAGGGGTTAGGAGGCCTGGTTCCGGGGCCTGGCTCATTCTATAAGCTTTAGGCCCCTCTTCTGTCCTGTTGGGTCAGGCTGCCCTGGGCTCCCCACCCTACTCCATCAGGCCTGGGCCCATCCCAGGCTCACCGCAGTAGGCGAACTTGAGGGAGAGCACGCAGCTCTCGTGCAGGTGCAGCTGGTACTTGTCAGGCTTGGTGTGGTGCAGCACCTCCACGTTGCTGCTCTCCATGCCCACGGCCAGCCACTCCCCAGTGGGGCAGTAGCCCAGCGAGAAGATCTGCAGGCAGTGGGAGGGGAGACGGACTGAGCTCAGCATTCTTTGCCCTCAAGAGGAGGGCGGCTCCCAAAGGTGCTGCTCAGGTCCTCTGAGGCTCAGGGTCCCTCCCTACCCACCCAATAACCCAGGAGTATGGGAGGTCATTTTCCATCCCATTTTATAGGTGAGAAAGCACAGACATTTTGCATTCAAAGTTACTCTGTCTCTGTGACTTTCGTCTTTCCTTAAGAAAAAACTGAGTTTAAAAAAAAAGGCCTACTAAAATATTAAACATTTAAGATTAAAATATTAAAGTGGGGAATGCAAATAAGAATTAATAATCCCTGGCATTTCCCGAATGCTTTCTGTGAATCGGGTTTATGGCTACGGTTTTTAGAGGGATCATTTCAGTGCCCACATCAGACCTAGGAGGGTGCTACTATTATTTCCATCTTGTGAATGAGGACGCCAAGGACAAAGTGCTCAATAGCAGCAGAGAAAGAAATCAAATTTCTACAGTTGGGCCAAAAGTATCCAACCCCAAGGTCATCTCTGTCTGTTTCATTGCTGCTTCCTCCCAGAAGCCTTCCCAGATGGCTCAGGTTGGTCCCGAGTCTCTTGGCAATGGTCACTCTGTGAGGATCCCTTTGTCCCTGACCCAGCCACTGGGGCCCTGGAGGGAGGGAACACACTGCTCTTTGGGAAGGGAGGAGTCTTGGGCCGCACACCTGGGAAGTGAAGTCATGCTGCTGTAGCTGCCGGCCCTCCCGCAGGTCCCAGGAGCGCACCGTGTTGTCCAGGCCCCCTGTCCACAGTTTGGTGCCATCGTGGGAGATGTCTATGCAGCTGGCCCCGTCCGTGTGGCCCTGGAACTGCCTATGAAAGTCAAGCAGGGAGGAGGATGAGCCCCGGGAACCACAGACTGCCAAGTGGCAGCCATCCCAGGGGCAGTCTGAGCAGAAGAGGAAACTGAGGCCCAGAAGAGCGCACTATGCACATGGTCCCTTAGTGAGCTTGCAGCAAAGCTAGCTCTGGCCTCTTTCCAGTTCCACAGAAGGGTTTGCCCCGGGACAAGTCCCGTGGGAAATGGGGGGTGAAAAGGGGACCTCACACCAGGCTTCTGAGACTGAATCCCTCCAGGGTGGGCCTCTGGAGAAGGTGGAGCTGGAGGCTCAGGAAGGCCCTAGGGAAGCCATGTGTGAGATGACTGATAAAGAGAATGCAGGGCCTCACTGCCTTTAAGACACAGCTCCTTAGCCCGCACTCCATGCGCCCTCAATTTACCCTCTTAATCTATCTCTTCACCCTGCATGAACTATGGGGCTGAGGCCATCCATGAACACGTTGAATAACACACACAGCCCATGTATAAGAGTCAGCTGGGCCAGGCACCCCGTCTGCTTTTGCACTGTAGCACTGTCAGAGGCAGATGCTCCATTGTCACTGTTTTACACAGGAAGAAACTGAGCCGCAGGGGTTCAGCAACTTGCACTAGGTCATAGTGGAGGCAGGATTCAAACCCAGCAGTTTTGTCCTAAGGCTTGTCTAGACACCACATGATGTGGCTTCCCAGTCAGGTCTCCCCAGTCTGGTCTCTGGGCCTCTCTCCCAGCCTCTCTGCTTGCTCCACTAATCTGACCTCCACTTTCCCAGACATGCTCTAGCTCCACTTTCTTCCCAGAGCCCTCTCCAAGCTCCTGGGCCCAATGGCCCTCCCTCCTCTGTCCCTCGAATAAGGCAGGCAGAGCTGTCTTTTCACCTGTGCATCCCTCATCCCAACGATTATGGCCACCCCACGGCACCTCAGACAAGGCCAAGGTCACAGCAAACAAGACCAGGCAGGGTGGGTAAAAACGTCCCCAGGACGAGGCACTAATGCTCCCTCCTGACGGCTCACCTGACCAGGGTCTGGTTGTGCAGGTCCCAGACAGCTATGTTCCCGTCGCTGCAGCAGGAGAAGCAGACTTTGGCATCAGGGCTGATGGCCAGGGCATAACAGGCGGGAGCCGAGGACGTCAGCTCGGCCTTGATGCGGGGCGTGGGCGAGGCCAGGTCCCAGATGGTGAGCGTGCTGGCCTCGCCGCCCACGATGAGCGTGCGCCCGTCAGGAAGCAGCTTGCAGGAGCGGATGTAATTGTCCCTGTTCTGGAGGGAGAAGGGGCAGGGCTGAGTGCTGCCTACTTCCCCTCGTGGGCACCAGGAGAGTCTTGTCCAGCAATACTGAGCACCCTCACCAGCCCTGCTTACAGCCTCCCCTATACCCAGCAGCTGCCTGGCTGTCCCCATTCCTCAAATTCACAAGCCTTTGATCTTTCATGAATACCAGGAGGTCAGTATCAGCCCCACACACAGAAGGCACAACTGGGGCTCAGAGAGGTTAGTCAGCTTGCCTAAAGTTGCTCAGCCAATACGATGCTAAGCCGGGCCCTGGGGCTCTCCCCCGTGGCCCAGGCTACCCCATCCTCCTACACCAGCTGGAGGAGGCGCGGTGGCCCTGGGATTCTCACCAGGCAGTCCAGCTGGGAGATGGGGCTCTTGCTGCCTGGCTGGCTGATGTCCCAGATCTTCACGCAGCCCTTGCCACCTGTGTAGACGTGCCTCGTGGGGTTGCTGATGGTCACGGCACACACCACCTCCCCGTGGCTGAGTGTGTTAATCTGCCGGGCGTGCCTCGGGATGCCGGGGCCTGCCAGGGCGTCGTGGGGGAAGGGCACGGGCTGCATCTGCCCATCAGCGCTCACATGGAATGAGTACGCTCTGAAAAGGTGAGAACCGTCACTGCTGCCATCCACCCCGGCCCCTCAGAGTTCCCACAGGCCTGGCCCAGGTCACCTGCACCGCCCCCGACTGGCTGCCCTGCCTCCAGGCCCCTCTGCTCTGAAACCTTTCGAACCCAGTAACCCCATGTACTGGGAGGGCTCCACCAGGGTGGAGAGTGCTTAACAGACCAGCTTTGATTTTTACACTCGGTTATATATCCTTGCTCCAAATCAGACCAGAAACCCACAGATGTCCTGGAATGCCCTTTCCCACAATCCATTCATTCCCCCAACAAGCCAGCCCTGGAAAGGGCATGGCTGAAATGCCACCTCTTGCTTTAGGAGCCGGCGGTATTAGGGAAGGGATCTGCTTGCCCCTCAATAGCAAATGGGAAAGTCCGTGTCAGAGTCGGTGGGAGCCAGCCTGGCCTGCCTGCTGTTTCCGGCTCTGGTGGGCGCCCTCTCAATCAGCATCTAGATTCTCGTGGACAATTAGAGGACTGTGTCAGGCAGTGTCTCCGCATTATCTATAGGCTCAATCTTTTAGTTTCCTAGCAACCCGAGGAAGTGAAGGGCCGGGGAGAGTGTGCCCTCCAGGGGAGGAAAGCACTGCTGACAGGGAAGGGCCTGCGACCAGCGGCACTGGGGCCTTCCCAGCAGGTAGAGCCCAAAGGAGTCGGCAAGGCCCACCACAGCTCCAGGTGACTCGGTGAGGAGTGTTCCTTGTCTCCCAGCCCGGTGGCCATGTACTTAGCTAACCCCATGGCTCCTCTGTTGGAGGGAGCTTCTGTGGGTGCTGAGAAGCATGGCTTGGCTATAGTTTTCTGGGGTTGCAACTAGGCCTCGGTGCCTCCAGAGGGACAGATACCTTTCCAAAGGGACATGCACCAGGGCAAATTCTTCGTCAGGGGATGACGTGTGTTGTTGGAAGGAGGGGTAGAGTGCTCTCTCCTCCCCACCCTACAAAGCATGCAGTAAGTATAGCCAAAGCTTACGGTTTTCCTCCAGGAATGGAGGCCAGGCTTGAGGGGAGGCCTGTGGCCCGCATGGGGGGGTGAGGGTCAAAACCAACCTGTAAAGCAAGGCAAGACAGCCCTCCATCAGCCGTGTTGCCACACACCCCCACCCCTGCCTCCTCCACCACCCACCCGGGGTCCTACCTGCATGGCTCTGCCACTTTATAACCCAAGAGACAAGCTGAGCAGAGCAGAGCCCATTGATTCAAAGGAGACACAGGCCCAGGAAGGCCCGTGGCAGGGAGGGGGTGACAGTGTGTAGACCCCACTCTGAACCAGCATCCTCCCTGTTCTGCAAGGCAGAGCTGGCCCTGCCCTACTTCTTTCCTCTCCTGTGGTCCTAGTGGGCCTGCCAGTGGAGAGAAGGCCACCCAAGGTCCAGGAGGTAAAAAGGAAAACTATCTCCTGAAAAAGGGCCCCTCTCTCCGCCAACCCTAACTCTTCTTTTTCTTTTTATTTTTTGAGATGGAGTCTTGCTCTGTTGCCCAAGCTGGAGTACAGTGGCGCAATCTTGGCTCACTGCAACCTCCGCCTCCCGGGTTCAAGGGATTCTTCTGCCTCTACCTCCCGAATAGCGCCTGCCACCACACCCAGCTAATTTTTGTATTTTTAGTAGAGACAGGCTTTCACCATGTTGGCTGGCCAGGCTGGTCTCGATCTCCTGACTCAGGTGATCCACCCGCCTTGGCCTCCCAAAGTACTGGGATTACTGAGCCACCATGCCAGGCCCCTAACTCTTATTATTCATTCACCACAATAGAAAGTCTTGTAACGACCAGTCCCATCTACGAGACCCCCGCACCATGAACATCACCTGACGCGCCTGGGATTCCCACCCCCCAGAGCTGGGAAAGGCAGGGCAGCCCCGTTTCGCAGACTGAAAGGGAGGCTGCCTTGCGTGAGGTCACAGGGCAGTTCGTAGGCCAGTGGGGGATGGAACCCAGGTCTGCTGGCCCCAAAGCGTGTGCCCTTCCAGCTAAGTCTCAATTGTTTCCGATACACGTTCTCCCCACAGGGTCAGCTGCCTGGCCTCGAGACCCTGAGGGGCCCCCAGGCCCCCTTTGGCATGTGGAGAGCACCCCTCCAACCCCCACCAGCTCCCCACACTGCGCCCAGTCCCCAAGAAAGGAGCCAAAAGGTCTACGTACAGCTCCAAAGCTCACCATTGGCGATCGGCCGTAGGCAGCGGCTGCAGCGGCGGCGGCGGCACTCATCTGGGGTGGGATGTTGTGCAGGCTGGCGTAGGCGCCAGGACTGGTGAGGGAGCCGTTCATCTCGTGGTGGCTCATCATGGCGAAGGGCGCTGCATAGGAGCTGGTGATGGAGATGGGCGTGCGCAGAGCCGAGGCTGCGAGGGGGTGAGCATCAGGGAGGTGGGCCTTAGGGGGATTGGGACATGGCCACGGCCGCCTCACCCAGCAATAACCCTCCCTGCATTCTCAAGCTGCCTGCTCCAGGCAGTCCCCTCAGACTGAACCCACCCAACTGGGATCCCTGCCTTCAGAGCCAAAGAAACTTAGAGCTTGGCAGATGCAC
Source organism: Macaca mulatta (assembly GCF_049350105.2). Classification (NCBI taxonomy): domain Eukaryota; kingdom Metazoa; phylum Chordata; class Mammalia; order Primates; family Cercopithecidae; genus Macaca; species Macaca mulatta. Next base: position 47,670,736 of record NC_133412.1, read on the forward strand.
CCACCTGTTTTTACAGAGCAGGATATGGAGGCCCCAAAGAGGCCCAAATAGAGCCTCACTGGACTAATGACAGGGGTGGGAACAGATCTTGGGAGCCCTGACCTGTCTGATGCTGTTTTCATATGTCTGGCCCAGCAGGGGCCCCAGAAGCCTTGGTGTTACCTCCTCCTCAAATCTGACCATGAAGTCCCCAAGGGCAGGCCCTGGGAGACACTGCCTGTGCTCTATCCCATGGGTGTGTGTGACCCCTGCCCTGGCCAGGGGCAGACCCCCTCCCCCCAATCAGATCAACCCAGCCCATGGTGCCTACCCATTATACCTATCGGGTCCATGCCCAGAGGTTTACCCGGCATCGACCTGAGCCCTGGGGTCGTGCTGGTGCCTGGAGTCGGGGCGTCGTTCCTTGGGGTTGGTGTGTTGGACTTGAGCCCAGGGGTAGAGGATTTGTCGTTCTGAAGAGGGGAGATGCACAACAAGGGAGGCCATGAGGCTTCCATTCTCCTAGGAGCCGGGCACAACTGGTGCCAGTCCCAACATGAAGCCCAGAGCCAGCCCCGTAGGAAGCTTCTGCCGAACAGCCTCTCAATCCTTACCCAACCTTGTTTGGCAGGGACTGGGGTGATCACTCCCATTTTACAGATGTAGCAACCAAGGCTCAGAAAATGTTAACTCATTAGCACAGGCCCAGCAGGCACAGGAGGTAAACCTGGGCCAATCACCCATCCAGCTTCTTCCACTCCACCCCTCTGCCCGCCAATTGGCACCATCCCAGCTCTGGTCCCTGCTGCTCCCTTTCCACTCCCTTCCACCCAGACCCCACATACATGACCAAGGTCTTTGGTCTTGGAGGAAGGTGTGCTACTGGAAGAGGCCACCGAGGCGGGGCTGGTGGGGGCATCCTTTTTCAGGCTACGGGCCTTATCCAGCCCATTTTCAGGAGGGGAGTGTGCCGGGCTGACCCGGGGCGTTGCGGGGTCCTGAAAACACAAGCGATGCAGAGATGCACTGAAAGCAACAGCCAGCCTTGAGGCTTCCCTGCTCTGGGAGTGAGAAGGGAAAGGGCATGGGTGTGGGAAGAAGAGCTTGGCTCAAAGACTGGGGGTCCCACAGTGAGGGGAAACTAACTCTTAACCATCTGGTCCGACTGAGGCCTGGGGAGGGTGGAAGGGTGATCTGCCCAATGTCAAACACAAGTTCAGGACTTCAATCAGCCTGCCTGGGTTTGGCCGAGTGTGGATGCTCTCCAGCTCCTCCTCCTCAGGCCCCTGAGGCTGAGCCCCTGGGGGGGATGGAGGATCACTCACGGGAATAGAAGATGGCCCCTATCTGGGATCTTTGGGGGTCTCTCTCTGGAGACGCATTGCAGGAGGCCCTCCGGGCCCATAAATGCCTGGACACCATGCAGCAAAGCCCTGCCCTGCTCCTCTTGGCCCCCTGAGACCTCAAGACTGGAGGCCTTGTCTCCCTGCTCAGGCTGCCAGCAATATTAGAACAGACAGAACAGATCCCACCCTGGGGAGGAACAATCCCAAACCATCCCCAACTAACAGCCCCCTTCAACCGGGCCTGCCCATACCTCATTGGAAACATCCACCACCAGATCATCACTCTTGTCCCCATCACTGTCCTGCAACCAAGAGAGAAGCCAAATGGTAAGAGGCCACACTTTCCCCACCCCTGACCGGGCCCAAACCACCCTATCCTTCTACTGGCCAGGACCTGACGCCAGGCCAAACTCCAAAGTCCATGCTTTCTACTCCAGCCCTGCCCTTCCACAGGCTCCACTCCAGCTCAACATGGTCCCCCTGTGAGGCTGTCCCCTACCCCAGCCCCTAGGTTACTCCACTCCTGTGCCCACTGGGCAGCCACACTGACACCCACCCCATCATAACAGTTCTAAGCCCCTGCCCCCACAGCCTGCCCTTCTGCTTCTCTCTGAAGCCAGAACCTTCTTCCCAGCTGGTTTTACATTCACCATCCTTCACAGTCAGTGTGCTGCTCTCACCTGGTCATTCCCCCCGCTCCGTGTGGGATAGTGACTTGCCTTCTCTCCCAGAAACACAGCTGAGTGCCCTTTGGGTGTGCAATGTGCCCGAAGCCACACAGCAGCCATGTAGCTGAAGAGGGCTGGGTGCAAGACTGCAGAGGCCCTGATCATATCCTCCCCTTCCCTCTGTCCCAGCTCTCAGCCCTGCACAGCCTGGCACAGGGGAAACACAACAGCCATGCTTCCACTAGGGTCTCATGTGCCGGGGGCCTCCCATTAAAAGGCTAATGAAAGACATGACTGGGTGGCCAAGTGAGTGCGTGCCTGGGGCTGACTGAGAGGACTGTAGGGTCCACATTTTGTGGGGCATCGGGAGCAGCTCCTTAGAGCCAAGTGGGATTCTGGCAGCACCGTGACAGCAGCATGGGTTTGTTGGCCCATCTGTGGGAAGAGACCCCATGAAGGCCAGGACGACCTCCCCGTCCACCTTTGCCCTGGAGTGGCTCACATACTCACAGTGTGTGAACTTCACCCCAGCCCTGTCCCCACCCTGCCCTCCTCAATGGGGCCGCCTATTGCCACCTGTGCTGCTCTGACTCCCTGCCAGCCATAAGAGGACCCTGGCCATAGCTTGGGCCCTGCAGACACCCCCTGCCCTCCCCAACAGAAAGCCCAGTGGCGCCACGGCCCCTCGGACGTACGTATCGGCTCAAGCTGTCCTTCTCCTCCGCCTTCCGCTTCTTGGCTTCCATGCTGTAGTCCGCAGAGCCCCGGTGCTTTTCACTGGCCCGGAGGCTTTCCGAGGGTGACACAGAGTTATTCTGGAAGGAAGAAGAGGGTTTGGGGTTAAAACTTTCTGCTGTGTGTAACAACTCGCACATCCACACACTGCTAAGTGCAGGTGACAGGGAGGTCAGAGGAGGGAAGAGAAGCTGAGCTCCTCTCTGCCCTGCAGATCGTGGCTCCATCAGAGCCTTGCCAGGGAAGCCTTCCCCACTCCCCAGACTGCGTTCCCGGGGAGATGCCCTGGGAGCACCCCCAATTCTCTTTTGCAGCTCCGCACTGCTATTAAATAATTAACCCCGCAGTGAGCCGTCTGCCTTCTGGCCTGTGAGACTACACTCCGTGAGGGCGAGGGTCACCTGGGTCTCGTTCACCACCCATCTCGAGCCTGCCGCACTCATTTGCTCAAAGGATGGGTAAGTGGAATTTGCACTGAGTCTTGTAAGATGGATCTGAGCTGACAGGCGGGGGCCATGAGCAATACTTCATTTGCTGAGCCCAATAGGAATGGGGAGATTGACAGGGAAGGAGGGTGTCAGGCAGCCACCAACTTCCCAGTGGAGATGAGCAGCCGAGCATTCGGTGTGAACACCCCCGCCTCCATGGCAAGGCTGTCAGCACTCTGGAGAAACACCAGGGTTGTGAAAAAACAAAAATGCCACGTCATGAAGCCTTCCCCTCTGACAGAGACAGGAAAAGGCACAAGGGCAGGGACAGTCACCGCCTCTGTAGCCATTACCAAGTGGAGACCCTGAGAGGTTGGCGAATGTGCCCAAGCTCCCCTAGCAGAAGGTGGCACAAAGGGAACCCCAAATTTTCGTGAGTTCTCCCTCAACTATAAAGCAAATGAGGATGAGAAGCCTTTGGGATGGGAGGCCTGGGAAGAGGGAAGATGATGGAGCAGTCCTGGGGGTTGATAGTGGTCAGAAATCACCATGTGGCTGTTACCACCGAGCTGGGGAGCAGGGAGGGAAGTGCTACTGGCAAGGGCACCTGCCAGCAAACCTCTGTGTCCAGAGAATAACATCAGGACCAACGCCCCTCTACAATATTGGTGAAGTTTACTCCTTCCTAAGAGCCCAAACTTTACCTTCACCCACCCACCAATTTTCAAGCAGCTGCCCTGGGTCAGGTCTGGTGCTGCAGGCCAGGAGTGGCAGAATGAACGAGACACAATCCTGGCCCTCCAAAGCAGCTATGGTCCAGCTATGATGGAGCTGGAAGAAAAGGACAGGCCATCCCCAGTCCCAGTCCCCATGCAACACAGGAGGTCACATGGAGACACAGAGGGACATCTGTTCAGAAGAGAAGAGCATCAGAGGGCAAGTGGAATGAGGCTTTACTTCTCCACTTTCTCAGAGGCCAAGGGTGGCTCAGGGGTAAGGGCCACTTGGAGGGAACAGAGCTGGGCAGTATTCGGTGGGAATAGTGCGGCAACCAGCCTCAGAACTTAATTTCCTTTCCTAAGCCGGTTTCTGGGCAGCCCTTCCCTGCCAAGTTTCTGCCTGAAGCAAATTAAAATGGCAGAGTTATCAAGCCTTGAAGAAAAAATGGAGGTTATAATGGAACTGCAGCTCAACCTTCCCCACAGCCGTGCAGGAGCGGCGGCGATGCGCGCACAGCCGCAATTCAATTAGCTGCTGCAATCGCCGGCAGAAAAATCACCGTCATTTCATTTCATTTCCTCTGACGGTGGCGGCCACCCTGTGCTAAGCAGAAATGCTTCCAGCCCCTCGCACTGGCTGCCCCTTGCAGGCGGGCGGGCAGGGGAGGGGGCGTGCGGCTGCTCGTGTTTCTCCTTGCAACCCGGTGCTCGGCTCAGGAGAACAGCGAGCTCTTTCTTCTCATGCAGTCAGGCTGAAAACCCTCGCCGCTACCGGAGAGTCATGTCAGGCATTTAGCGGCATCGATCCAGCCCGCCTCTGGCTGGCAGGCGGCCAAAAAACTAAGTATTTTTTATTGCTTCGGCTAGGCAAGGAAATATGAATGAAGCTACCTCTAATTGGACTCCAGACTAACCCCTCTGGGACAGCTTCCAGCCCGTCCCCCATCCCCCCTCCCACTCTGACACAGCCTTGTCCTTCCTGCCGTAGGCCTCATCTGTTGACAACCTGGTTTCCAAAGCCTGATTATTTCAGTCTACACCGCCCCTGACACCGTCACCACACCACATGCCATGCGCACAGCCTCAGCCCTGAGCTACCCACTGCTGCCTCTGCCCAGCATCTTGATTCATTCCCATTGGAGTTTCCTGTGGCCCATGTGTGCCATGCCTGAACCTCAGTGAGCACGGTAAAGAGCCCAGCTCTTGGGGGTTCCCAGAGAGAGTCTTTTAGCAGAAAACTTTCACAGATGGGGCACAAAGCCAGAAGCCAATAGGGATGAGGATGAGGTAAAGACTCACGCTCTTTAGAGAGTGCTGGCCTTCCCACTCCCCCACCAGTTCCACTGCAGTGGGTCCCTGATAGCCAGGTAATCTGGATCCTCAGTCAAGTTACCATGGGTCTTCCTAAACAAAGCTGAGAGGTTGGCCAAGCAGGAATTATTCCCATGGTATAGATAAGGAAACTGAGGCTCTGAGAGGCCAAGGGAACTACGCAGGGTCTCATAAAGCTGGGACCAGACCTCAGTCTTAAAATGTCCAATCCAGTCCTCCTTCTATCTAGGCAAACTGCCTCTCCAAAAATGCCACTGTTAGAGGATCAGTACGGAGGCAGTGAACATGGATTTTCAGCTTCAGTGACTCCTCTTTTAGGTACCTAGCCATTCCTCAGCCCAAATGTGGTCCTGGATTCCTGAGCATGTAGGCAGGGCAAGAGGCAACGCCAGCCTCACTGCCAATGGGAGGTTTAAAAAGTCAGCCTGGGTTGGGGGAGGGCCAGGAAGGGAAGGAGGGTTGGACTGGAGAGAGTTGCCCAAGGAAGCTGCTGTCTAGATGGTTAGTTAACTGCCTGACCTTCCAAGTCCTACTTAACACGAGGTAATAACCAAAGCCATCCTAACAGATTAGATGGCCCCAGATACAAGGACGGCGATGAGGAATAAAATAGCTTTGCTAATCGCTGGAGGATTTTTTTTATCCAGACTCCACTGCGCTTATTCAGAAGGCTTATTCACTTGAAACAGAACCTCGGAGCCTCAGTGTGATCAGAAAGATTTACAACAAATCTCAGAGCTGGCAGACACGCAGGCGGCCTGGCCTTAATGCTCGCCTGCTAGCACTTTCTTAAATCGAGTGAAAGCCCAGAGCAGGGAGAAACTGCAGGCGTTTGAAGGGAATGAGGTGGATGCAAGATGATACAGAGGCATCCTAGCTGGGGGGTGGGTAAGAACCTTGGCCCTCAACATGGGACACCTCGGTCCTTAGACCTGGGTTTAGCCCAGAGACTCTACAAAGCCCCTTGCAATGGAAGACCCAGGGCTAGTCAGCTGACCTCTCAGAGTATCACCTCTCATATGAAAGGGAGTTAGAGCTCATTTAGCCCAAGCTCTTCATTTGACAAATGGCAGACCTAAAGCCTGGGGAGATGAAGGGCTTCCACAACTGAAGGTCACTCTCAACAGGTGACGACAGCAGCTCCCATTTTATTACAGTAACTACCCCTCACCCTGCCACTACCACCACTGGCTCTGGACTAAGACACCAGCACTGAAGCCAGGTCTCCTAGCTCGGCAAGAGTAAACAAACAACAAAACCCCCCGTTTCAACCCACAGAGCAGAACCGGGAACCCGGAAGCCAGCTTTGGACACCAACTGACTGGTCTCAGGCCCACGATTCTGGGAGCCCCAAGTCCCACCTCCTCCCAGCACCCAAACACCCCTCCGGCTTCCAGAGTGCCAACACTTACCGCACTGGATTCTCTCTCTTTGGGGAAGGCAGGCCAGGACAGGACGAAGGTCAGGCACCCCGAGACAAAAACACAAAAAAGAAAGGAAAAAGGTCAGTCTAAGTCCAGCTGGCTTTGTGATTTGCTAGTGCACTGGTTTTAAAATGGGCAGAAGGCCTGGATCGCTGTCTCCGTGGATCAGCCAAGGCAGGGCCATTAGGTGGCGTTTCTCGGTTTGGAAATTCGCCACCCAAATTCCAGTGCTGCCCCCACCCCTCCAGTCCCCAGGGTGGGGAAGGGAGGCCTTTGACCCAGTTCTCCCTGTCATGCCAAAGGGCACCAAGTTTACTCTTTAGCAGACTAGGGGTCTTAAGACCACAAGCTTGGGAAGGATCATGCCATACAAAATACCAGCAGGACCTGGGAGTTAAGAACTTTATTGTAAAAATAAAAAGGAATTTAGGAGTGGTTTCTTTAATTTTGTTTTTGAAATTAACACCATTCTCTTATTCTTTGTCAGGATGCCCCTAAAAGCTGAAGCCTCTGATAATTTTCCCAGCTAAGCACTAGCTCCCCAGTTCTCCTGTCTGCTGTGGAGAGGCCCCTCTTCCTCTGCCAAAAGGACCATCCCACTGTAAGACAAAAAAATGTAGCCTCAGTTCTCGGGACCGGCTACCACCCTGTGGCCTGGGCCAAGGCAGGATGGTGACATTCCAGGTCCCTAGTGCTCAGAAGGTGTTGGCTACGTGCCCTGGTAAACACCGTATCTAAGGGCAGAGTGCATTTGGCACCAGTTTTTGAAAAGAGCCTCCCAGGGAGCCAGGCGTTTCTCTTTTCTGATCCAATGAACCACTCTTGAGACCACGCTCGGTGCAGCTTCCTGGGTCCTCATGGTAAGGGCTCACAGAGGGTCAGGGAACAAGTTCTGACTCCAAGTCAATGTGATCTCTTGCTGGGGTGTGCACTACCCCCACGTACAGGCAGCCAGCTAACAAACCTTTACCTGAGCACTGACTGTGCACCTTTCCCAGGTTTCTGCATTGGTGAGATGTAGATGTAAGGAAAACACCCAAGAACTTGGCCCTGTGCTAGGGAACTAATGATCATGGTAAGCACAAGACATTTTCCAGGGGTAGAATGTAAGAGGACAGTAACAAGGACTTAGCCTTGGCTTCCCAACTCTTAAACTCTTATGAGAACTTGAAAAAGGCCCCTAGTCTGACCAGGAAGGCATCCTGAAGGGGTGGACTGGGGCTGGGCCCTGAAGGCCAGGCATAGGTGTTGTAGGAAGATGGGAGGGAGCTCCAGATGAACAGACAGGGTTTTCAGGACAGGGAGTTCCTACACCAAGGATTAGGAAAAGGTGCATGGGATGCGGATGGCGCTGGCTTCCATGCACCAAGTATTCAACAGATGGCTCCAAATCCTTGGTAACTCTTGGTCCTAGGGTGACAGCACTTGCTGGGTCCACTCACTGTGAGGCCTATGAGTGCCCATGCCCAGCCTTGCCCCACCCCACCCTCTGCCCCAGCCCAGCCGCACCTCTGTGATCGAGTTCATGGTGGTTCTTCTCATCCTTCACCGTCAGATGGGCCTGGCTGCCCAGGGCGCCCAATGCCAGCAGCCCGGAGCTGCTCCCTGTCACTGGGGGTATTCCTGGAGGCTGGAGACCTGACGGGTGGGGTGGCAACTGGACCGGGGGGCCATGTGTGGCATGGGAGAGGTGCTGCGCCTGGAGCTGCTGCTGCTGCAATGAAGTCGGTGGTGAGTACAGCTGAGCTGGGGAGGGCAGGGGAGGCGTGGCCACCTCAGGAGGGAGGGAGGGAGGGAGTGGCTCTTCCCATTCCTCTTGCTCCTTCATTGGGTGGGTGGTAGGGGGAAGCACCCCCAAAACCTTTGCCCCCAGCTCAGTCCACATGAATGTCTCGCTGAAGGGAGTCTGTTAATAGACTGCAATGTAAAGATTTAGGTCTTCAAGCACCCCCCAACCCGTTGTACCCCAGTTTCAGGAAGAATTTCTCAATGTTTGTTTCCAAGCCTGAGATAAATAATGCATGCATCAAAAAACCACAGAGTCACGGGGTTCCCTCTGAGTAGAGAGGGATCCATTTTTAAGCTCGCAGCCCTGGCAGTGTTTGCTCATGCATACATGCCTTCAGCATTAGCTGCCGGCAGCTCCCACCCTGAGGCTGGACTCTGGGGAAGTCTCCTTATTTCTTAGGAACTCCAAGCCTGCCTTACAGAGCAGGGGCAGGACAGGTCATCACAGCAAAGGCCCCAGGGCCAGATGAGCTGGAGGCCAGTGGAATGAGAGCTAACGTCATCGGACATCAGTGGAGAACGGGGTAACTGGAAGAGTGGAGGCTTTGGAACTAGACAGACCAGGATTGGAATCCCAGGTCTGGCACTTCCTAGCTGTGTGGCCTGGGGCAGGTTACCTCAAGTCTTGGACCTCAAATTTCCTCATCTGTAAAAGGGGAAAGCAGCAGACCCCAGAGGATTATTGTAAGATAATGTTTGCAGCAGCTCACGGCACACAGCTACTAAGCCTCATGGCAGCAGCTAATATTTACAATGAGTTTAAAATGGATTCCTGAACCCTTCTAAAAACTTGCCATGTAGCAAGTCAGTATTACCAACAACAACAATGCAATTCTCTCTGTCTCCTCCCCAGTCAAGGACTCGGCTGCCCTGGCTCCAGAGGCCCAGCTTCCCTACTCAACACTAGCCTCAGGGGCTTCTCTTTCCTCTCCCTTTGCCACACCCAACTTCTTCTCCACTACTGCAAGGGAAGTTAGGTATGCTGGTATTCACCTATGCACACATCTTTCTTCTCAACTTGTGCAAGAGAAGAAAACTAACACTTACTGGATGCCTGAATGAATGCCTGGGCACCTTCCAACCACCTGGCAAGGGAGGGGTTGTGCCCATTTAATAGATGCTTAGGGGGCTAGAGTAGGTAGCTAGTAATTGGCCAAATCCCACCACTAGTAAATCTGTCAACCACCACCCCTCACCCTAAGAATGTTCGTTCCTAACAAGATCCCCAAAGCAAGAGGGGTTGGCGGAGAGTGCCATACAGAATAGATCTGAGAAGCTTCCAGATCTCACGCCTTACTAAGGGAGCTCGCCTGTCCATATGAGATGGTTTTCTGGCAACTGTGAACAGATAACAGAACACAGCGAAGGCCCATGGCTCCGGCAGGAGGAGGCAGTAAGTATTTCAGGTGATGGATAAAGGGCCCCACTCTCCCCCAGCTAAGCTGCAAACTGCCACCTGGCCTCATCCCAAAGTTAATGGCAGCCACAGTAGCCATGGCTCTCCTGGCCCCAGAGGGCTCCCTTTGTCAGTTCTGGGTGAAAGGCGGGCACTGCAGCCGTCGCTCAAAGCTGTCAGAGCACTTCTGTGACGTCTGCTGCTAGGCAGTTCACGTGCACTGTCCCAGGGTGGTCCGACCCCACATCTGCACTGAGACACTATGGCTGACACAAAGCTATGGGGCCGCTGGAGCCAGCATCACAGAGTCCAATGCGGAGATCCAACCCCCCCCCAGCTAAGAAACTCCAGCTCCTCTAGGATGGGAGCTTGCTCTGAGCTCCTCCACTTTTTCTTTTTTAAGAAAATGTAATTTTTTATATCTCATTACAAAACTAATACATGCTCATTTTAAGAAAATACTAAAAACAAGTAGACATTAAAAAGTTTTTTTAATTACCCTTCAGTCCTACCCTTGGAAGATTCTACTATTAAATCTGCCTAGGTTTTTATTTATGAAAATCTACACATTTCAAATGTATTTTTACAGAAATGAACTCTTGTGAACCATACCGCTATACAGCTTGATTTTAATTGAGGAATGTTTTGAAGAAATTTTCTTGACCTTTTTAATGGCTACCTATTATTCCCTGGTGTGGTTGGACAATACAACTTTATCTGGATACCTGGTTTTAAAGTGAGTCTCCAGTAGGGCCCCTTTGTTTTTTTTTTTTTTTTTTTGGAGACGGAGTCTCACGCTGTTGCCCAGGCTGGAGTGCAGTGGCGCGATCTCGGCTCACTGCAAGCTCCGCCTCCCGGGTTCCCGCCATTCTCCTGCCTCAGCCTCCTGAGTAGCTGGGACTACAGGCGCCCGCCACCGCGCCCGGCTAATTTTTTGTATTTTTAGTAGAGACGGGGTTTCACTGTGGTCTCGATCTCCTGACCTTGTGATCCGCCCGCCTCGGCCTCCCAAAGTGCTGGGATTACAGGCTTGAGCCACCGTGCCCGGCCGGCCCCTTTGTTTAGACCAATTGTTAGTAGGCCTGTTAATTCTGCTGGTGGTAACTATTTAGTAAAATCCCAGAAAGCAAGGGCTGAGGTATTTAAGCCGCATTTTATAGTGCAGAGCCAATAAGATCCCTCGAGGAAGAGACAAGGAAGAGGAGGGGAAGGAAGGCTTCAAAGAAGTAGCTTTGCTGCCTGTAGACACAGCTAACTCCTTTCACGAACAAGTCTGTTTCTAGAGAAAATGTGCATTGAACATTTGTACCCAAGGAAAGATGGAGTTGAATAGCTCCACGCACCCTGACTCTTATCTTACCAGGAAAGGTCTCTTCTCCTACCCAACCCTCTAGGCTCAGCTTTGCCCAGTTCAAAGGCTGTCTCCTCTGGATGCCCTCCCACCTCAGGTTAGAATGGATTTCTCTGTTCTACAAGCTCTAACGGCTCAGACAATGGAGCGAGGCAGAATAAGGCGGACTTCCAGCTCTATCCTTTATCAGCTATGAGTCCTTGGACAAGTCAGCCGACCTCTCTGTGTTGTGCAAGGATCACATGTGTAACTACAGGTAAAAACGGAGTAGGTGCTCAGTCTTAGCAAATGGACAGACCCCAGGTGAAAACTGTTTCTTTTGCCTTTGTGCACTGCTTGGCAACCTGTGAGTTCCAGAAACAGAAACTGTGTCTTCTCCATCCTAGCACCTCTAACAGTGCCTAGCATATTTGCTTAGTACATGCCTTCTAAGTAAATTAGTGAAAATTTTGGAAAAGGTGTATGAAGAGGCTGAGAAATGGTGTCCACAGGTGCCAACCGCCTCTCAGCTCCACGCCTTCCCTCCAAGGCCAGTTAGATGCAGCCAGAACAGTTAGTTGGGACAGGAAGCATCAATGGGGTCATGAGGTGTCCTGCTTGCCCAAAACATGAACCAGAGAACCAACGTCAGAAACTTGGAACAGAGGCAGCAGCGGCTGTTTGGCAGGCAGTGGCTTTCAAAGCTGTTAAGCTTCCGAGGCTGAGAGGCTGGTTTTCTGCCTTAGTGTTGTCAGGTAAGAGCGTCCTCTTTGCAAAAGAGAAAAGGAATCTTCCATGCAAACTGAAGCGTTCCTCATTTCCGAGTGCAAGAGCAACCTGCTGCAAAGAGCCAGAAACTCCCTCGAGGTCTCCTTGGGGTGGTTTGAAGGCACAGCGAGGACCGGCCCAGCAGACTCTGGGAAGCAGGGGCAGGAGAGCCAAACTCCAAGGCTCCTTCCTCAGTGCGAGAGCAGATGCCAGGGCTTGTCAGATGGAGGGTCTGCTAACAACAATCTTGGGTACAACAGAAAGTGAAACGAAGATTTTTCCCTGACAGGTCTGGGGGCCAGCGGGCAACGCCCCACCTGACCCCTGTCCCTATCACAGCTCAGCACCTCCGCAGGCAGGCGGGCACAGCTGTCCTCAGGCTGTATTCCTATCCCCTGCAACACGTCTGTTGGCTTCAGAGCACAATGTGCTCAAACACAGTGATGTCTGAGTGGGAGGCTGATACTGTTTGCAACTGGGTAGCTTTCCCCATGGCAGAGAAATGGAATCAATTCCACCATCAGAGAATGCCTGTCTCCAGCTTATACCATTCCTTCCAATATGGGAACTTCTCCATCCACAATATGAAAGGAAGTCAATAATTCCCTCTTGCACCCCTAACCCCAAAGAGGGGCTAGGAGCCTGGAACCAAGCCCATGCATGGGCATTCACTTTTCCCTCCTTGAACATTTCCTGCCAGAGCGTAAACAGGACAACGAACATGTACTCCACAAAAGTGATAAGCGCCTGTGGCCTGGCTCAGAAGGTGCGGTCACTTCCAGGAGAGGCTGAAGGGAAGATCTTGCTTGCAGAGTATGTGTAACTGGATTATGCACATCACGCCTTAGGCCTTCGCTAGGTAACTTAATGCTGCGTTTCTCAGGTTCACAATTTGGGTTGAACTTAGTTAGTGAGGCTGTCTAAGCATTTCCAGAGCCAAGACACACCAAGGGCTCCCACCAGAGGAGGCAAAGACGGAGTCCTGACTGCATAAAATGAACCCTTCTGCTCTCCAAGGACAGCGAGAACAGCTCCAGGCCCCCAACTGCTCCTTCTCTTTCACATCACTCAGTGGGCACCAGAGCTCCGTGCGCATTGAGCTTCTGGGGTTGGTAACAGCTTTTAGTGCTCACAACAACCCTTGTGATCCCCACTTCAGAGATGGCGAACAGGCTCGAGAGGCTGAACAGCTTCATGAAGCCAGCAGCAACCAGAGCCCAGACTCAAATTCGGCGTTACCCCCCCTCCACCACAGCTGCCTGGCTGAAAGACGGATCCTAAGGCACATTCTCTTGGCCATCCTTTCTCTCATACAAAATTCAGTCAATTGAATGCAGCTCATCCACATCTTGGAGTGAATGCAAGAACCTTAGGTATGGCTTCAAAATATCCTGTGTATTCTGTGACAAGCTACAACCTCTCTCTTCCTCCCCTCCCTCCCACCTAAAAAAAAAAAAATCAAGTCAATGCTCTGTGACATCTCCCCTACTATTAATTTCCAAGGGAATGAAGACCAAATTGTCAGTGCGTAAGCAGATGAGACCTCCTCCACTTTCCAGTCCCAAGACCTTGAGCCATGATACAGCAGTTTTAAAAAGAAGGTTCCAGAAATGGGTGATACATCAGCTCACAGGGTCTTAAATCTGCCTGGGAAAGACAGATGTTGCCTTCTGCAAGTTGCTGACCAAGGGTCAAATTTCCCTCCTCGTGCTCAGGAATCTTGTCCTTCTAAAGCCCCTCCTGTTAATTTTATCCAAGAAGCATGTAAAAGAAACAGGGCTACTGTAACCAAGTCTCGCCTGGCCCCAGCTAGAAGACAGACAGTCTTCTTCCTCTCTTCCCTCAGTGGACACCTGAGTTCCCTGTGGTCCAGCAGGGAGTGGGTAGGCTTGGCTCGAGAACCCAGTTCCCTGTATCTGTTTTTCCTTCCCCTTTTCACACACACCATCCTGACCTTGGATCCTGCCCTTTCTCACCAGGAAGGAAGACCCCAGGAATACTCTAATCCTCATGATAAATATGCCACTGGATACCTCCCAGCCCATGCCAGAGGCATCTGATACTCTCTTTGAGTTGAGCTGAGCCACGACCTCAGAATCTTTCAACTCCACGAGCAAGAAAGCCACTAAACAAGTAGGGCAGATGGAAAAACTGAGGCTTGGAGGAACAAAGCGACTTGCCCAAAGCCCTCCTCTAAGTCCAAGACCAGGGTCTCCTTCCGGAGCAGCAAATCCAACAGTGCAGTGGGGGTAGCCACTGGAAGCTGCCAAGAGCCTCCTGGGACCCTCTTTCTCCTGCCCTTTCCTGCTGGGGCCAGGACGCCTGCCCTTTTGCTCAGCCGGTGGCTCTGCATCCCCTGTTATCCTTCTTCACCTCGCTTCCCAGAGGCAGCTCAGCTGCAGGCTCGCTCTCTGCTCTCCTCGAGGAGGAGATAAAGAACGCCCTGACTAGATTAGCGGCCTCCTTCGCTGGAGTGCAGTCAAGCACGGCTCCCCAGCGCGAGCACGCCTCGGTTGTCCGTAATTCCTGCCTTGTGAGGCTCTGTCAGGCGCAGCGATTAGACGGCTGCCTGCTTAATGACAGGGTGATGGCTGCATTCACTCAGAGCTGGAGAAGCAATTACCTTGAAAATGGGGGTCACAGGCCCCACTCGTTGGCTTTAATTGAATTCCAATGTCTGCCTCGAGCTGCCTCGACCTAACTTGTAGCTTCCTAAATACTACTTAAAGGAAGTACAGCTAATCCAAGCAGTGCTTCTCTCCCAATTTTACTCCTTTCTTAAAACTTAAAAAAAAATTATTTTCATAACAGGATTTTAATCCCAGCACTTTGGGAGGCCGAGACAGGCAGATCATGAGGTCAGGAGATCGAGACCATCCTGGTTAACACGGTGAAACCCCGTCTCTACTAAGAAATACAAAAACCTAGCTGGGCGAGGTGGCGAGCGCCTGTAGTCCCAGCTACTTGGGAGGCTGAGGCAGGAGAATGGCGTAAACCCGGGAGGCGGAGCTTGCAGTGAGCTGAGATCCGGCCACTGAACTCCAGCCTGGGCGACAGAGCAAGACTCCGTCTCAAAAAAAAAAAAAAAAAAAAAAAAAAAAAAAAAGGATTTTAATCCCAAAGAGGGAGGGAGGCAGAGGGGGAGAGGGGACCCTGCTGTGGCCACTGCAGGGTAGGAGGAGTTGGCCTGGAAACCTCAAGGAGATAGTTGGAAACAGGATAGGGGTGAGGAGCTGGAAGAGAAGTGTCAGAAAACAGAATTCACAAGGTATGTCCTACTCCTGCAGTCCCCTGCTACCACTAGCAGAAGAACCACCAAGCTGAGAGCTGGTCACTGAGACAGATGACACAGGCCACCCTCCAGGGCTGCACCAGAGTCAGGGGAAGAGTCCTGGGCTGTGAGTCAGCCACCTGGGCCTCTGGCCTGGCTTTGCTCCTAAACATCATAATCACCACCCCTCTCGGTAAAACCAGGGCATTGAGCTAGATCAGAGGTTCTTAACCAAGGGCCATTTTGCCTCCTACAAATATTTGGCAACATCTAGAGATGTTCTGGGGTGTCACAAGTGTCGGGGGTGTTATTGATATCTAGTGGCTACAGGCCAAGGATGCTGCTGACCATCCTACAATGCACAGGATGGCAAAGAATGATCTGGCCCCAAATTTCAACAGTGTCAAGGTTGACGATTCCTGGGCTAGATGATCTCTGATGATACTTCAAACATTAAAATATCATGATTTCTCCTCTTGGGGTGCTGCCTTCCAGCACTGAACACTTCTTCACGTTCTAGTTTTAAGATTCCTCTCTGCCCATTCCACACAGTAGGCCAGGATTCAAACCAGGCCAGTGCTTGCAACCCCCACCCGCCCAAGCAGCAATGAGAAGTGTCCCTATGGGCTCAGCCCAGAAGGGCAAACCCACTGGGCTGCCTTCACCAAAGGACTCTACAACCATCACGGGTCCTGACAGCGTGATGGAGGGGTCGGTGCCCGTAAGTGTCATTCTGTGATTCCAGCCTCCCAGCATTCCTGGTAGGAGTCAGGAGTGCCCAAAGAGATGAGCCGGTGTACATTCTCCCTTTACAGATACAGGAACTGAGGCCCAAGGAAGAGAAGGGACTTGCCAAAGGTCACATGGGGGAACAACTATGACTAAAACACAGACCTCCAGGTTTCTGCCCCAGGCAGAAAAGTCAAGAGTTATCATGTATCCCATCAAGCAGAGGAAAATTCTGGGGCCTTAGTTCCACCTTGAAATAGTGACTTCCCATAAGAACAGAAAGAGGAAAGAAGACCAACCAGGTTCCCAGAATGTTAGAGTTGAATCAGTCTACTGCTTCCCAAGCCTAACTACACTTTAGAATGATTTAAAAATCATTAGGAACACAGATTTCCAGTCCGATCACCAGACCTATGGAAAAGACCTCTGGTGCAAGTGCCCCTGAATCTGTACTGTCCAGAAGCTCCTCCGTGGACTGGGAAGCAGTGATCCCGTCCACCCGCTTCATTTTAGAGATGAAAGGTGGACAGGTACACCCCAAGGGTAAGAGCCTTGCCCAAAGTCACACTTAAAAGACTCTTCTTCCTCAGGTGCTTATCTTAAATGTCACTAGCCTCACACCAAAGCAGCAAGTAGGAGAAAGATGCCACTTGAACCTAAGAAATGCATTAAAGATACAAGCCAGGTAGACCTAGCTTCCCCTTTCCACTAAGGGGCCAATCCGGAAGTGGGCCTCACAGAGCACTCTTGGGTATGTCTTCCTGTGTAAAGGGGAGATGGGACTTCTAGAAAGTCAGGAAAACTGGTCTAGGCTCCCCAGCTGGAGTTCACAAGCGTACGTGATGAATGCTCAGCCAGGCAGCTTCGCACATGGGACAGCAAGACGTAAACCCAAATTCCACAGCACGATGCACATCAACAGTACAGCAGAGACTGTTCTGATCCCAGCGGCCAAAGAAGGGCAGACTTCTGCCAGGGAGGAGGCAGACAGGCGCCGGGGTAAGTGTGAGGAGGTGGCCAGGTACTGGCCAGTTGGCCTGGCCTTGAAGGTGACCCTAGGCCCCCACCCTCCTCAATGGCAAGGACACCAAAAGCCAGTGGAAGATGAGGCAGATGGCTGAAGAGGTGGATTTGAGGCATGCCTGGCTCCCCTTTAGTTTGAGGCCTAGGAGGCAACTGGGAGTCAATAGGGAAACAGTCCCACAGGGGTCCAAGCCCTTGGGGTGTTTGTAGAAGCCGGAGCCCTGGGGCTGCCATTCTTTGAGGCCAGCTAAGGTCAGGGTCAATCTCTGGTTATGATAAATGAGAGGAATAAAAGGGCTATACACACGGTAAGAGGCAGATTGGGGAGTCCACGTACCCCGATGATGGCGTTCAGCTCCGTCATGGTGACCTGCTTGGCGCGTTCCACTGCCTGCGCCACCTGCTGCTGGTGCTGGAGGGAAGAGGGTGTGCGTTAGATGCAGCCACTCTCCTGGACAGAGGAGGTGACGGACTGTGCAGCACTGGCAGGGACTCTCGGAGAGGCCCAGAGCAGACAGAGGAGCCCCACTGAACAGGCATAGGACACAAGCAGCGGGGAGGGTGACAGGCGATTTTCCTTTCTCTTTTAGACCTTTGTCAATGAGCATGTATTAGTTTTGTAATTGAAACTTCTTTTTAAGTTCTAAAATAAAGACGCATGCCAAAAGATGGCTATTAGTCAATCATACACACACAAATTTTTTCATGCAATTTGCGTATGAGCTGGGTATCAGATGGTATTACAGGATGATTATTAGTTTTCTAAACACGGTAACAATACTGTAATCATGAAGGACGGTATCCCTGTTTTTAGGAGATGCAGTTATAGTTTTAGTGGTGAATTGTCAGAATATCTGCAATTTACACTCAAAGGATTTGGGGAAAAAGTGTATCTACATATACCTTACCCGTATCTGTTTAAATAGAGAGAAAACAAAGTATGTTTCCAGATAAACAGATAAAGAAAAAGTGGTAAAATAAACCCTAACTTAAACCACGGACTTTGAGTGATGATGTGTCAATGTAGATTCATCAGTTTCAACAAATGTACTACTCTGGTGAGGATGTTGATAGTTGGGGAGGATATGGGAAATCTCTGTGAAGCTAAAACTGCTCTTAAAAAAATAAAGTCTATTTTAAAAAGTGGTTGCATTAATTCCCTTTGGCCTTGAGGTAGTACCAGCCACATACACAGCTTTCTCCCCTACTGGGCTGCAAGCTCTGAGGGCATTGTCGTATCTGATTCTTACATATTAATTCAATCATTTATTGGTCACCACTCTGTGTCCAAGACCCAGGAGTCCGTGATGGAGCTGACATGGTCCCAGCCACTGAGTGGGAGTAGAGGGCAGGGCCTGCCCTGGCTGGAGTGAAATCGGGACAGAAACAGAGCCTGCTAAAGTCGGCCCATCTGTCTGGTCGGCACCAGGGGACTTCTTTGGAGGCATTTATCTCAAATCAGGCACTGGTCCAGCCGCTGTCCCAAATGGAGGTCCCTTGGAAGGCAGGCTTAGAAGGTGGCATGACCACCTGGTCATGCTCCCAGCAAGGACACTCTGTACCAGGAACTAAGGTCCCCTTTGGGCTGGGGATGCTAGTTTGGATGGGAAAGAGGCACCCACTGCCCACTGATGGTTAGGTCGCACGCCAGAACCCCCATCTCTGGACTCAGGCAATGGTAGAGAAACAATTCTATCAGAAGAAGGAGCAAATGGTCCCTCTGATACGGCCCCCTGCCTTCAGACTGGCCGGAGAAGGCTCTGGAAATCTCCAGGTTGTCAGCTCAGTCAGTATGAATGGACAGGGGCTGAGGCTGGGGCTAGGGCTGGGGCTCAGGCTCCAGTGAGACCCCACCAGCCACTGGGCTGATTTGGAAAGAAAAGGAAGAAATAATAAAAGAAGGTCTTACCTCTTGTGACAGGAAAGGCATGATCTGTGCTAAAATTGTATTCAGTCTCTTCGCAATCTCCGTCTGCAAAGGCAAGGAGACCACATGAAGCTCAGGCAAATAAATTAAGTCACTGAAATGTCACAGACAAGTGGAAATGCAAACTCCCCCCCAAACCACAGCCCCTCTCCACGGGGCTCCATCCTTTCTGCCCTCAGTCTGCCTCCTGCCAGGAGGCTCTAGCTAAATCCACAGCATGAAGAAATCTCTTTCAACTCCCTCACAGCCAGGCTGCCTACATTTTGGGGAGCTCCAATTTCCATCAGAGGTGGTATATATGTCTGGATCAGAATATAGTTTGCATCCTCTGGATGGAATCCCTAATTAAAGCAAAATGAAATAAAAATCACCCCCAACAACCCAGCAAAATCCATTATAAGAGTGAAACACAGTTTAGTGAGAGAGGAACTGCTCTGCCCGCTGGTGCCCAGTGCCAATAGGACACGAGCTCTGAGACAAATGGGACAGAGCTGATAAGTGGTCCTATGTGGCAAAGGGTTCCCTGGGACTAGCCTCTCCCTCACCAAGATCAATCCATACCCCATATATATGCTACCAGCCTAAAATCCTACCATTAAACCTTCTTTTTTTTTTTTTTTTTTTTCCAGTGAGACACGGTCTCACTGTCACCCAGGCTGGTGTGCAGTGGTACGCTTTTGGCTCACTGCAGCCTCGACTTCCTGGGCTCAAGTGATTCTCTCACCTCAGCCTCCCAAGTATCTGGGACTACAGGTGCACCGCCATGCCCAGCTAATTTTTGTATTTTTGTAGAGACTGGGTTTTGCCATGTTGTCCAGGCTGGTTTCAAACTCCTGGGCTCAAGTGATCTGCCCACCTTGGCCTCCCAAAGTGCTGGGACTACAGGCATGAGCCACCGCACCCGGCCAACACTTCATTTTTTAGGATACAGCATTGCCTTGTCTAAGAAGCTGCTCAGAGACATAATTCATTAGATCCCTAATCCCTCACAGAAGTCAATCTTAGAAACGCAGATCAATTCTCTGCCTCATCTCCCAACACTCCAGAAAAGACTGCATTTAGAAAGTCAACAGTTTCCACCAGCATCCTATGTAAACTTTAGATCTCAGATCAAGAGTGGTGCTATAAGGGTTAACTGAGTCCAGATAGAAAGGCCTAGAACCACTGACAGATGACTCTCAGAATTGCTTTTCTTATCTCATTCTGAATCCTGAGCCGGCCAGGACTAAGGTCCCAAAGCTGGCTTCAAAGCTCTCATCAGCACATAGCAATCTTTCAGAGACAAAACCATGACAACAGCCTTTAAAAATCTGTGAGTATCTGCATGTCAAATGATTCTGGATGAGAAATCCTTGTGCACTTAAAATAAAAACAATCTGAAGGCGCACAAATAGACCCTGGACTTCAGGAGAATTCCTGGGGCTAACACCCTCCACCCCCTCCACCCTTGGCCACTGAAGAGGACATCTCTGGTTTGTGGAAAGGCAAGCCATCAACTAAAGAGCCTTATGGGCTTTTGCAGGCCTGCGTGCTGGGCTGCCAGCCATGGTGGCAGGGCTCGCCAACCTACAGAGCCTGTCCGCTACAGTGGGGGATCCTGGTGGGGAGAGGATCAGGAATCACTGCTGTCAGCTTTCTGCCTGGAACACTCCAGCTCCTCAGGAACAGAGTCAGTGTTTCCCAGCCGGCACCACTGTTGGCATTTGGGGAGAGACAATTCCTGTGATGAAGGACTGTCACTCACATCCCAGGCCAACTGTGTCAACAACGGCCCCCACTTCCGAACTGCCCAGCTCAGACCCACTGGGACTTCACATTGACACATGTGTGGGGCACTCTAGCCAGGACACCATACATCAGGCTTCCTCAAACACCATGCTATTGACATCTGAGGTTAGATAATTCACTGCTGTGTAGAGCTGCTCTGTGCACTGTAGGGCTTTTAACAGCATCCCTGGCTTCTCCGCCTCCTAGACACCCGTCATTCATACTCTAAGGAACCCAGGAGGATTACTAAATAATCATAATATAAATTATTAATCTAGTTAAGTGGGAAGAACTCTCCCAAACAGAGTCCTTCCTCACTCTGCTTATTTTTTCCCCGCCTAAATCAACTGATAGTAGGAATGGGGTTCAATGAAGCAAAAAAGTCCGGGTTGGATAGGGCAGGAGTTCTAGAAACAAGCATAGGCTGCACCTCACTCCAAACCTGCACAGAGTAACAAGTTCGCTCACCTTTGAGTTCACATGCCAAATAAGAATAGAAAGATATGTAAAAATAAAAAGCAAACAAAAGTAAACAAAAGAAACCAACCTGACTGTTCAGGAAGCTCACAGGTCCAAGGCCCGTTATCTCAAACAATGATAGAGCAGTGCCTGGCACACAGTAAGTGCTCCATAAATGTTTGGCCCAACGAATGGTATCACTGGCATCTACGCATTTATTGAGACTTCATATTGCAGTGACCCCTGGCTGTGGATCTGGGCCTGCCCCAGCGTGGGCAGCATCCGTGGGAGGGGCCGTGGTGGATGGAGTGTTGACATACAACTGGCTGGTGGGTAGCCAGTGGCCCAAGCCCTTCACCAATGGTGTGGGGCGGCACCTCCAAGCCAGGCCAATCGCAAGCCACCTAGATGGGTCTCTGGCCACTGCCCCTCCCCATGGCCAGGAAGGCAGGGGGCAAGTTCAGAACATCCCCAGTCACTCTGGCCTCCTCAGCAACTATTAACTTTCACAGTCTCTGGGAGGGCAGGGTGATTATAAAAAGGTTCTGACTGTGGCCTCCTTCCACTGGCAAACAGGCCAAGGGTCAGGGTCTTGGGAGTTGGCAAAAAAGAAAAGTAACTGACCTTGCCCTTCCCCACACCCTTCAGCAAACACATGGCCAAAGGCTTCCCACAGGCAGGATCTTCCCATAGGGCTGGTCTGGAGCCCAGCTCACTCTGGTTATGAGGACAAGGGGTCTCCCAGGATTTATGTAGCCATCTGGGCCACCAGGTGACCACAGCTGGGTGGCTCAGGCCAAGTTCTCTCTCATTCTCACCCCTCCACCCTTCTAAAGTAGTTCCTGCCTCCCAGCACCACAAACAAGCATCAACTGAGGGCTATCACAACAACGCCACACAGATTCAGAACCTTCCACGAGCCTGGGGTAGTGGCGTTCAGGCTGTGTTTCCTGAGGCCCACGTTCCATGAAGAGAGGCCTCTCTGCATGGCAGGAAGGCCTTTGGCACGTCACAAGACAAGACTCTGTAGGGTTGAGGCAGACAGAGGGGAGGGGCTGGGTTTACGTTGGGAGAACCTCCTGGTTCATGGTAAAAGTTGTCCTAACATAAACCCAGCCCCTCCCTTGGGAAAGGGGTGTGAAGCAAGCACATCCCATCCCTCCCAGCTGTCACTGTGCCATCATCTCCTAGTACCCTCTTGGGGTCTCCCCACAAAGTAGAAGCAGGGATTGGTCCTCCCCCATCTCTACAAAGGCTGCCCTACCCTGAGAATGGGCTGTGTGTACTCTGCAGAGTCAAAGCATGAACAGGAAAGCTGTTTGCTCAACATTTTTAAGACATGTTTATTTTTTGGAGGGTGGCGCTTGGGGGAGGGGAAGTTCCTGGAAAGGAAAAGCTGGCTTAACAGAAGCCCTCCTAACAACAGTAATGGCCGCTGACATCGCCCACCCAACTTGCCATGTGTGCATCCACAATAACCCCACAGAGAAGGCGCTTGTCAACATCTCCACTTTTCAGATGGGGAAACTGATGCCCAGCCATTAAGTGACTTCACTAAATGACTTCTTACCAAGAAGCCGAATTTTGACATTTCAAGAGAGCTTAGAGAAATATTTTTGAAAGAAAAACCACCATTAAGGTTAATAATTGACAGCACTTCTGATTAGAACAGCTGTTAAAACAGCATTGGATCCAACTCAAACAAGCTCTAAACATCAGTTCCAAAAAAGGGAAAAAAAAATTGTTGAAGTGTGACTTCAACAATTGGGACAGGTCACAAATCACAAACTGGAACTCGATCATACGTTGGAAAATTCCTTTTGGCAACTCGGCACAATCCGTTGTTATCAATAAGGCGGCTGTAGTTTCCAGAGGCCGACCTCCATCCTTCCCTCCATCCCGGTCCCACAAAGCCACTGCTTTTGAGCCGGGTCTTCAGAAGCGAACCTGAGAGGTGGTGGGAGGTGGGAAGACGGCTCCCTTTGGAAAGCACTTTGGAAAAGGTGTTCAAGGAGGCTGGTGCCGCCTTTGAAAGTTTCTTTTCAAGTATGGTTCAAAGCAGGCGGCTTTGTTGGTGGAAAAACATTGTTCCTCAGAAGGGACTAATCTACTAGATACAGACAGAGAAGCAGTTCAGAGAAATGGGGACAGAGGTCCTGCTACATTCAGAATCTGCACTACCAACTGGGCGCTGCGAGTAACATCTGCCCTGCATCTCTGTCGAGATTGTTAGGCAAATAAATGACAGAAAACAAGATAGTGGGGGGCAAGGGTAATTTCCCAAAGAGCAATCTGTTCCATGCGTCTTAGTAGCTCCCATTTGCATGATCATCTCCTCATTAAAGCAGGACCTCTGAACATCTTGCTGTAAACCGAGGGTACTTGAGCATTCTAAAAGTCTATTTCTCTAACCACAGTCTAGTATTCACGTTTGCTGCTACTTCGGACTATCCTTGGCCCTTGACCCAAGACACTAAATTAAGGGAGATGGAGCCTGATCTTGAGCTGTACCCCCCAGCAACCTCCTGCTCCTGGGCTTGCGGCAACCAGCCAGTCCTTGCCCTTATTTTTAATGTAGGTGACTGTGTTCAACACACAGTCGAGAGTGACTTCCACCAGAGGGTCTGTCTGCTAGTTAGTTTTAAACTGCCCTGTCCTGTGCACCTGTGGACTCTGAATGCACAATTCCTTTTAAACTCAGCCAAATAAGGGCAAGGAGAAGAGAAAGCTGCCCCTTTAAAGAATGTGGTATGCTCCAGTGCCACACAGAAATGAGCTGGCCTCTACCTCCAATTCTGCCCCCATTTAGTTGTGTGGCTTGGGGCAAATCACTTCCCTTCTCTGGGCATTAATTTTGCCATCTGCAAAATGAAGGGATTAACTAGATAATGTATTAAGATCCAGGAGCGCTAACTTATAGAGTTTTAGAACCCTAAATATTCCCAAATTGCTGTGCAGCTTATAATTTCCTCCATAAAGATCCATAAAACAGAGCATCACGTGAATTTACAAAGGACCAGTGGAGAAGAGCCAAGCCACCTTGAGATGTGGATGGATGCTGGCTGCTGGCTGGGCAGCTGGCTGACCTGGGCTGGGTCCCAAGGACCAGCCTTCAGAGCACGAGCCATTCAAATTTGTCCATCAGCAAAACTGCACTTCGCTGCGGAAGAGCCTCTAGGCAAGAACAATGATATCATATTTCTAAGTGTCAAGCCCCTACTGTGCAGTTTCTGTGATTCACAAGGGAAGACTGGTTGGTGAGGCTAAGACAACCAGGCCAGGGTTCTCCAAGTTGTTGCATTCAGTGGGAAGGAATTCCATGTCTGTTAGACAGGCTAGCGGCCATCCCATGCTACTAGGTGTTTAGTTACATTTGTGAAATGAGGATTTCTTCTTCGGAAAATCAGGGCAGTGTCATGCAAAGAGCATGGTACTGTGAGTCTAGAGACTGTTTGTGGATGTGCGTGAAAGATGAGATGAGGAAGGGACCTGCCCATTTGAAAGGTGAATTACATTGCAAAGCCATGGGGAAGTGATGATTTTCATCCCAGCAGGCCTCTGGGCCTCAGGTTACTCCTCTAGAAAATGCGTGTGTTTAGGGGTGTCGTCTCAGTCAGCTCTGAGGTTCTTAAATTTTAATCAGGTTTTACCTGGTTCTCTGACTGAGTCCTTGGGATTTGAAAACAGTCTGCTTCATCTCGAATTAAATCTCAGAGCTGCAGGGAGAGGCTGGGGTGGGAGGCTGTGCAGAAAGAGGTGGCCCTGGCCCCAACCTTCCCAGCAGCCTCCCAGCAGCCAGGCGCCAATCACCCAGATTCAGAACACCACGTCTGGGCATTTAACTTAAAATATCCCATTGCATTTCCTAGGCAATACTAAATGGATAGCCCCTGAATGATTTGACTAAAAGAGGATATTCCTTGCCAGGTAGTTTCTCCTTAGGCCGAGCTCAGAGAACACTGAAATAAAGCAAGCGGGTGTTTTATCAACAGAGGAAGAAATCCATGGGGGGCCGGGGTACAGCCAACAAAAGCTGGGATGGGGTTCCCAGGCCCTGTTCCATGCACGCCATGGGCTCTGAGAGGAAGCAGTGCTACAATATAAGAAGGGGAGGAGGGTCAACAAATGATCCATGCAGTAGCCTTGGGAAATGTAGCCCCTCCCGCTACTGGAGGGGCTGGTGAAGGTTCACATCACAGATCACTCAATGATAGGTGAGCCTTCTTAAAGGCCCTTTTAGCACTGACATATTGATCAGATTATATATAACTACAACGCCATTAAATATTTATGCCCTCCGAGGAAGCCTGCTGAATTCTTTATGCAGGGAGGACTTGGTACAAGAAAGGCCCAGCCCCCTCAGCGTGACCCTGAGGATCTGTCTCCTCGGGGAGGGACAGGGATGCTGGCCTGGGCCAGCCTGTGAGGACACTCTGGGCACCAGCCCCTGTGCCCTCCACAGGCGGGTAAGGATGACAGTGAGGATCCAGGGCAGGGAGAAGGAAACGCACTCACTCTTCCCCAGCTAGGACCAACCAACGGCAAGGGACTCTGGGGTTGCTGAGGTTGGGACGACCCTTCTGCACACTTCCCTGAAAGGAATCTCACCTCCCCTTTTCTTCCAGGGGTCTACGGTGTAAGGGAACTGGGGATAGTGAGGCTGAGTGAGCATGCATCCAGGCAACCCAATCCCAGAAAGAGGTGGCAACATACAGTCTAGAGTCCTGTATTCCTAGCCCAGATCCACCCTGCACTTGGGCCTCAGTTTCCACTGAATAAAGAAGGCCGATCTGAGTCCAGTGTAATAATCAGAGCTCTCAAAAATGAATTAGGTGCTGTGTGAGTGCCCTGCCCTTGGGAGCATTCCATGGAGACCCAACAGAGACTTGGAGGCAGGCACCACAGGGCCCATATGACAGCTCAAGTCCCTCTCGGCTTTGGGACTCTAAGAGTTTCATTCCTCAGACTCTCAGTTTCCATCTACCGGGCTTCCTGTTAACAAGATCCAATAATCTTTAAATATTTGTTCACTTTAATTTCTTGGTTCCCAAACACTAAACTCTGCTTGCTTCCCACCCCTACTTGTGAGGGGAGATGGCTCTCAAAGAGCTTGCTTGTACAGACAGAACAGGGAGTGCTTTTTCAGATTACACCTTCCCCCAACACTGCCCATTCATCCCAGGCACACCACCCCCACCCTTCCCTCTCTCCTTCTCCTCCTCCCTCCCCTCAGATAACCCCCTGCCCCCTCCCCCACCTTCCCAGACTCCATTGGCCAACTCCTGCCAGGAGGAAAAATTCTCAATTCATCCCTGTGGGGTTGCCATGGCAACCCCCAGCCACCTAATCCCCCTTGGAACATTATGCAAATCTCCCCTTGCCCCTCAACAGGCTGTAAAAGTCACATTACCCTTGCAGAGACAGCTCATTAAATTTTGGGGGTCTCCCCACATCAGGTCAGCACTACAAATGAAATGCTGGCTAGGATTTTTTAAGGGCATGGATTCTTTGGGAAACCAAAGTGGCATGAGGGAAGACTAAGGTGAGGGGAAGAGGAAAGACTGACTGTGGGCAGAGACAGAGCCCCATTCTATCTACCCACCATCTTATTCACAACCAAAGAGCATACCTCTTCCATAAATTAAAAGAAAAAGGGTTAGAGGGTCTTCTTTCTCCAAATAAGGAAGGCAGGAGTGATGGCATTTCTTAGGCTATGAAAATCAAGATCAGTCATTTAGAAACTTATTTTATATGATAAGCTCCTTCTCAAACTGACCTCCTCCCAAGTCACACCATTTGACCTCTCATTTTACAGATGAGGCAAATGAGGCCCAGAGTGGGCAAGAAGCTGTCACACAGGAAGACCACACAGGAAGACCAGGTGGTAAGCAGATCTCCCAGGTTAGAGCCAGACTTCTTTCCTCTATATCAAGGCCTCTCAACCAATAGTAATTGTTTCCCCAAGGGATTCTGGCAATGCCCAGAGACATTTCTGGATGTCACAAACTGGGGCACTGATAAAGATAACTAGTGGGAAGAGATTAGAAATGCTGTTAAACATCCTAAACACAGAGGACAACCTCACCACAAAAAAGTATCCAGCCCCAAATGTAAACAGCACCCAGGTTGGGAATCCCTGATCCACATGTGGCTGACACTCAGGTTTTATTGAATTCTTCAAGGGTTCATCTGGTTTCTTCCTAGCACTGGAATCAATGCCTATAGTACGGTGGTCTGGGGGTGGACACGGGGGAAGATCACAGGAGACCTCATCTTGATATGGTCTGTGGATAAAGATCACTGAGGTCCACGAGGGAAGCAGGCCTGGTTTCCAGTTCTGAACTGGCCGCTGGTCCGCTGTGCAACAATGAGCAAGTTACTCAACCTCTTTAACCGTCAGTGCTGCTATCTGATGCGTGGCGCCCACGGTGCCTATGCTGCAGGATTGTAGAGCCAACAAGTCACATATGGGAAAGGGCTCTGAGAAATCTTACAACACATGCAACACCAAGGATCTTGTCCTCTATGTCTGAGGTCTTCACAATTTGGAGACTCTGTTCCTTTGTGAGAATACCTTGCTTTGGCCTTTCCATGTGCCAGGTATTGTGCTAAGCAGGCTATATGCATCCTTCGTGGCACTCCCTATAACTGTAACTATACAATTTATGAAGCCACCAGCCACCTGTGGCTAGCTAAATTTAATTAAAATTAAATGTCAAACTCAGTTCCTCAGTCACAGTAGCCATATTTCAAGTGCTTACGAGCCACATGTGGCTGGTGGCTGCCTTACTGAAGAGTGCAGACACACAGCATTTCCATCACTGAAGAAAGTTCTACTGGGCAGCACTGCCCCAACAGGCAGGTGTTATTATTATCTCCACTGCAAACTGAAGATCACAGAGGTCAGTCTGCTCAAAGTCACACACCAACAGGAATTGATCTGGGACTCAAACCCACATTTGTCTGACTCCCAAGTCAACCTCTTAGCCATAGAGACAAATCTCCCAGCTCCTGGTGCTCTACACGTAACTCTCCAGGATCACCTGGCAAGAACCTGTGATCTTCTGAGGGAGAAACGGAATTCACTGGGCAAGAAAAACCCCACCCATCACCCAGTAGGCCTGGAAAATGCCCAATGGGCATTCAGCGTCCCGGGAGTTTAAGAAGGGAGTTTGCCCAATATCCCTGGGCAAATGGATAGTGAGGAAGAGCTGGGTAGGGGTCTCTTGAGAAGTAAGGTAAAAAACTAGGTAACAGAACAGTGAGAAAACCCAAGACGCAAAGAGAAAGGGGTATCTAGACACTTCTCAAGTTCCTGCAGGCCGGGCCTGTGGGTGCCACACACAAGGACTAGGTGACATGGAGGCTGAAACCAGGCCAACAGCAGAAAGACCCTGTGGGGGAGCGGCAGGTCTTTCGAGCTCTAAACCAGGCTGCTTCTCCCCCATTTCAAGTCTGGCTTCATGGAGATCCCCCGTTTCTCTGGGATAAAGTATGAGATCCCAGGAATTGAGGGATGGGAGACGGGAAATTCTTCCCGTCTTTCCCCAGGGCTTCTGCTGTTAGGCAAAGCAAAATAAGAACTGGACTTTAGCTTTCTTCACTGGAGATGGAGATCAGAGGAAGGGGCCTCCTTCTAGGAAAATAGGCAAGTAAGGGTTTAAGGATGAGCTAAAGACCTATTTTGACCAATCAGTACCAACAGGCTCACTTCCTCTATCTCCCCTGCTCCTCCTTCCTCTATCCCACCCAACCAGTTAGACCCTCATTCCAGACCATCTGGCATCACCTGCTGCTTCTGAGCCCTCTGAGTGTCCTACTTTTCCCTGGACAGAGGCCAGGAAGGTTAATAGAAGTTCTTGTACCCCACCCCCACCAGAGAGCTAGAACAGACTCCCATCCCTTGTCCACTAGTCCACACTGAACTGCCTTCCTCTTCTAATTTTCCCCAGCAGAAATCGCAAAGCATCACTGGTTCCAAAGGATGCCCCTGCCAGTATTATCAGAATTAATCAGTTTCAGATCCAAACTCAGCAAAGACCTGTTGAGGGCTAGCCCAAGGGAAAGATTTGGGGAGTGGGTGAAGAGTCGCCTCCTCCAAACTTTTGGTCATATAGCTGGCTGGGTGATGTAGGAGTCCAAACCTCAAGTCTTCATGGCTGACCAGGAAGGGAGAGCCCTCTCCTATACCCAAATTGCATATGGTACTCAGTGCTAAAACACTAGTGGGAAGAGCTCTTCTGCATTTGAGTCTCCATTTGAAGAAAGGATCAGCCTTCAGTGCGAACAAAAAAGCAACTTCTATTGGCCTGCGGTAGTTTTCATTCAAAAT
The DNA here is from genome assembly GCF_049350105.2 of Macaca mulatta. Lineage (NCBI taxonomy): Eukaryota > Metazoa > Chordata > Mammalia > Primates > Cercopithecidae > Macaca > Macaca mulatta. The sequence goes on from NC_133412.1 coordinate 47,700,157, forward strand.
TAACAAACAAAAATAGCAGTAGAAGAGCTGTGAACAATAGTCAGAGTTAAAAGCCTCATGAGATCAGGCCACACACAACACTTGGAACTCCATGCCCAAACAGACAAGGCCTGGCAAGCTGAGTTTACCAATTCACCCACTCAGCACTTGTCTCTTCCCCATCTCCGCTTTGTCATCTCTCCCTCCCAGTTATCTCTTCCCACCCCACCCTGCCTTCTTCCCCTTTTGCACTTAAACTGTCCATAGTGTGAGATGAAAAGAAAAAGATGCCTAAGATACATTAAAGACACTTTTAAATAAAGATTCATGACACCTTTACAACTCTTTCTATAATCACAACGTTTGCAGCCTACAGGCCTCTGTCAGAAAACTAATAAAGCTTCTATCCTTCCCAAAGAGTCCATAACACTCTTCAGGGTAAGAGAGAACCCTGAGCTGGAATATTACCTTCCCTCCTCAAGTCCCCACAAAATGCACACTGTATATCCAGTATGGGCCAAGCACTGCTCAGGGTTCAGGGCCCTTAGTGAAAAATACAAAATGGTCCTGTCCCTCATGAAACTCACAGTCCTGTCACAGCACAGGCCTCACCTCCCCCACCCCAATTTGAGAACATAGCCCTCTAGTACCCAGGCCATCTTCACATTCCAAGCTTTCAGGGTATGCTCTGATGCTTTTATCCTATGTCTGTCTGTCCTGGACCCAAATACCCATTATTTTAGCTGCTAAGATGAAAATGTCAAATCTGCTTTGCAATCAAGTGCTACAGAAATTCTAAGGGGTTTCATTATAATCTATAATACCTGGAAGATCAAATTTTTCAAACAGTTTGTCCTCAGGAAAGTACTTCCCCTGGGATTGTTTGGTGGTGGCAGCAGCCAGAACACTGGATCCTATCATTCACACGGTGATGGAAGGAACCACCTAAGACACCAGCCAAGCCCATCCATACTCCTACCCTTTACCAACAGCAGCCAGCCTGAGAGAGAACAGGACAACATGGACTCCAGGCCCTAACAGGGTTTCTCTGGCCTCTCAGGCCCCACAGATGGGAACTTGCTTCTCTCTTCTCCCTTCACAGGACACATTGGCAATGGGAGGCTTTGGTGACAGAGAGGCAAAGGAAACCTCTTCCAAAGGTCTGCATCTTCAAAGCAATAATGAAGTCGGCTGGTGTGAAGGGGAGAAAGGTATTTGTTCTCAGATAAAATCTTCGGGGTGGACTAGACGGGCCCCTTGGTTAACCCTCCAAGCCTGGTATGAACCTCTACTTAAGAATAGAAGTCCCTGTCCTACCCACCCTGTTGATTTCCAGATGGGCCTCTTGGGCCATCAACTCTGCAGTGAACAGCCTCCTAGAATCTAATTCCTTAGCAGTCCTGCCCTGACTCTCCAACAAGGTGACCCCTCTCCTCCAGCCCTCCCCCAGAAGGTGGCCTCTGCCTAAACATTCACAGTGACAGCTCCGCAGCCCACTGATTGTGCAACATCCTTAGCAAACAAAAGAATTCAAAATCAATGCTGATGTGAATTCAGACTCCCCCATTACCTCGAGAAACACAAGGTCCTAAGGACTCTCAGTAGGGCAAGGCTGACCCACAGTTTGCTGCCTGCAAAGGACGATGCTTCAAAACAACAAACCCACCAAATATTCCCCGCTTACATGGCGGCAGGACATTTCCCCCTTCCTTAAGTTTCTCCTTAACCCCAACTTGAAGGGAACAATTATTTTATAAAGAATTTTTTTAAACTATGTATTTTGAAAGAGAAGAGAAAGTCAAAAGAAGAAAGGAAAAAAAGGAAGAAAGTATCTTGGCTGTGCGTCTCAGAGAGCATTTGTTGAAAACAAGATATTGTCCCTTTAAGCATATAAAAACAAGGCCCTTGAGCACGCAGTTCTCACTCTGGTACACAATTATGGGTGCTTTCAGCTGTCTAGCACTACTTCAAGTGCTCTCTTAAACCAGACTGTCAATGGCATGTTGAAAGCTATTTTGCTGGCTGCTATCATTAATAGCAAAGTGGAGAGCTGGGCTGATGAGAATTAAATATGGGGGAGGGGGCGGGTCATAACCAGTCATTACAGAATTACCAATATGAGAAAGGAGACAATGCCACTTTGGGGAATAAAGTTCAAAGCAGCGCATTACGGTAGGAAAGCAGGCAGGGCAGGCCACAGACGGCCCAGAGCGGGCCCCCGCCCCCACCCCGAGGCAGATGGACTCAGGCCAGCCCTGGAGAGCCAGCCATGCAGGGATGGAGGGAGCCACGGAGTTGGGAGCTGCGACTGCAAGGGCAGAGGGGCCTTGGAGATCACTCTGCTGCAAAATGTCACCACCTCGCCTCACTTCCCAAGTGCAGTCCCCGCCCCACATCATTCCAAAGACGTGTGGCTTCCAGAACATATCTCACTGCCTTGCCACGAGCTGTTGCCACCCTGGAGGGGCCTCCGCTGCCGACTTCTGCCTCATAAACCCTCCCTTTAAGACTTGCCTCAAGTAAAGCCCTCAGTGAAGTCCGCTCTCACCCCACTCTCCCCTCCCAGGAAGAATAAGCTGTTCTGTGCTGGGTGCTCCTCCTGTGACACTCGGGCCACACTAGCACTTACCTCACTGCATTGCAATTACTTATTTAGACATCCGACTCCCCCGCAGAGGGAATGGTGTCTTATTCGGCTGTGTAACCAACCCCTGCCCACACCCAGCACATCCCAGGCCCCTAATAACCGCTTTGGGAATGAATCCAACCCCCTCATTTCACTGATGAAGAAACTGGATGCCGGGCCATAGGAGGAAGCCTGCAGAGCAGGCGGCCAGCCCACAGCTAAAATCCCCACTTCCTACTCAGAGTTCAGGGAATCGCAACTCTATTCTCAGATAACCTGAGGAAATTTTGAAGAAAAACCAAGATGTCTAGTGAGCACCTATTATATACTAAGTGCTATAGAGCCCTCAGCAGAGGGGCTTCTTTCGTACCTACAAAAATGAGATGAGGAATGAGTGCCAGATGACAGGGGAAAACACTGCCGAGGTTAGGTCTTTGTCACCTTTTTGCCCCTGGTGTCCCAGTATTTTGTACAATGAGATAGAAGGACTTTCTCCCACGGAGAAAGCAAAGGGAGATTTATTCCTTGAGGGACTCCTCCTTCAACAAAATAGAAACAAACAGCCTAGAGCCTTCCTCTGCAAGGTGGGAAGGAGGAGTTCAAGCAAAGGAAGAACGCTGCCGTCTGCTGTGGGCTCCTGGTCCAAAAGAGTTCAGAGAATGAGTCCTGAATTAGGAGCCAGGTTCCCACCCCTTGATTTGTAAAGTAAGGACAAGGGGTCATTTGCTCATCTCCCAGGGTCATTTCAATGACAAATGCACAAGAAGGAAAAGACCCCAAAAGCACTGAAACCGCCACTCTACCACTCCCACTGGCAACTAGAGAAAAGGGGTCCAAAGGCAGTCTTGAGGGGTTGGGCAGCCTCCCTCTAGCTAGACAGCATGCAGGGAGCTTGGAGCCCCCAGACCCCAAAGCTGAGCGAGGCAGGCACCCCCTCAGTGAGAGGACTCGTGATTACAGTCTGTTCCAGGGAAGATCAATATGGCAGGAAAAGTCAGATGGATACCAGGGCATAGAACTCTGGCAAAAAAGAAAAAAAATTTTCACAGTTCAACTCAGATGCCACACAAATAGGCACTTCCCTAGTCTAAGGACCTTTGACCCCTTCTACTTTGCAAGTGGTCCCACATTCCCCTACCAAGACAGGCTCAACTCCTTGGCAGAGTCTTTTGTAACCTCAACACCTGGTAGCTCCCTCTGGCCACCTGTACCTTGCACCTTCACCGTGGTCACAGAACTTCTGTGTGCCTCAAGATCTTCCAGCCGAGCCCCTTATCCTTTAGATGAGAAGATCCAGAGCAGGGAGGGGAGGGGAGTGACAAATGGGGATTTTCCATTTCCCACCTCAGCTCTGTGTTTATGGCACCCCATGGCTAGGGTAAAAAGTTCACAGGTTGTACCTCCCTTCTCTGTCAATGAATCTTTCCTCTGGGATTGCTAGTTATGCATTATGTATTATTATTACACACATCAAATCATTAGTTGTGCAAATAGCTGGCAATTCAAAACAGGACTGTGGACAATAAGGGTTCGGCGATATGATTATACAACCCGAAATGGGGCACTTTGGACTCTGGTGGGGCCAGGTTTGTAGTCTTAGCCTGTCTGGATAATAACGCAGAAAGAAGCAATAGTAATTAAAGACACAGAGTACATTAGAAAAGGAGCACTCTTCATTTCTTGAGTCTGACAGAAAAGAGTCCCGGGCTGGAAGGGAAGCAGCGGTAGCAGCTTTACCACTAACGTGGGACTGTATGACTGGATACATCAGCTTCCCTTCTCTGGGCCTCCGTTTCCTCATCTCTAAATTGAAAAGTTTGCATGAGAACCCAAAGGGCTCTTCCAGTTCCAAGATTCAAAAAGAAACTTACAGGAAAGGTTGTTCAGTTTACAGAAAAAAAGGTGACTGTATCGTGTTGGCACAACACTGCCCCAAAATCAAAATGGCTCAAGTCCACTTTCAAAACATCAGTGCTCACCAACAGTGGGTGAAAAGGCTGCCTGACCCAGCTTCTCAGAGCGTCAGTGCCTCAGATCCAACGCATGGCAGTCGCTCTGGGGCCCCTGGTTCTAAGCTGGCTTTGTTATTTGTGGCTGACACCGGAAAGCCTCTGCACAAACAAGATGGCAACTGATGAGCCAGTCAGTCATCACTGCCTCCCCAGCCTCTCTGAACCACCCTCGACATTTGGACGGAAAGCAGGGGGCTTGGTGGAGGTGGGTGACCTCTTGAAGTCCCGGGCCAGGCCTGTGATCCTGTAATCTTTGCTTTACCGTAATTAGGGAGGGAGGCAGAAGAGTAGGAGGAGAAACCATTTATTACTTCTCTGGGATTTTGACAGCTTGGAAAAAGAGAGAGACAGAGAAACAGCCAGAGAAGGAGCCAGCCACAGTGAGTTTAACCTCTCAGTAAAATAAAAATGGGCTGGACGCACCTCATCAGCTGCCCTCTGTCAATACCCGGGCCCATCTGGCAGGACTCGAGGTTCCCAGCTAATTGGCATTTCCCATAGAGCCAGCAAAGGAGAGTTTTTAAAAAAATATGTGGTGGTGATGGTGGAGTGCGTGTGAGCGTATGCGCACGCAGGCTGAGGACTGCCACACTTCCCAAGGTGCTAGCTCTGTAGATCATCTATTATATAAAAGTACAGACAGTCCGCACCCCCACCCCAGCTTAAAGATGAAGAATCCAGCCTGTTTGTTCCAGGCAGATGTAATCACACGAACAGTCAAGTCTAGAGGGCAGGACACTGCATGAATAATTCAAGCACTCCAGTCACTTGATTGTGTGTGCAGATAAAACACCAGTCAACCGCTAAACAGGTCAGCTGATAAACTTGTTTGCTCAGGCCTAACCACCATTCGCCAAATGCACCCAAGACCCACACTACAATTAGTGGCAGGGCTTTCTTCTCCAGAACCCTTGCAAACCTAGGGAGTGGCCAACTCCATTAGGTTAGGGTTGCATTTCATGGCACAGGTTTCTTCACCTCCTTGCCTCTTTGTTCCTCCACAGCCACAGGGTGATTTCACCCAACTCAGAGACTGCCATAAGCTTGAGAAGCCACTGCATTCAGAGCACACATGTTCAGGCTGGGAACTCAGGCTAGAGGGCAAAGGTGAGTGGCAAGCAAGGTAAAGTGCCCAGTGGGAAAGCCAGAGGGCTGGATTTGAGTCCCAGCTCTGACTTCCTGGCCTCCCTGAAGCCTCAGTTTCCTCACCTATAAAAAGGGGGCAAAGAATCCCTCTTTCCACCACCGGCAGTTGAGAGGATTAAATGAGACAACGTAGCCAAACCCTAGGCATTCTCCCCTTAAGAACCTTGTTTGGGGAATGGCCAGAAATCCCAGATGTACACAGCTGCTCTTTATATAAACCCCACCATCAAATGCGTTAAGATATTTAACTCTTCCTGCGTTCACAGCATCCCCAGGACTCACAGAACAGATCTGCTGCGAGCCAAGGTGGATTTCTTAGTGCCAAAGCACCATCCATTCACAGACATGCGGAACACCACCCATGCAGACCTCAACATGCAACGAGACATTACACCTTAATTACCAAGCTCTTACAATAACTGCTGCTATAAATTTTAAACCTGGGTGCAATTACCTTCTTTAAACACACCCAAGATACTAAGCGTTGAGAAAAAAAAAGAGGGGGGTAGACAAAGGGAGGAAGTGGCACCCTGCATACACCCCAAGGTCCTTGAAACACCTGGGACCCCAGTTCCATTTCAAGCATTCTTCCGGGACCTGGCCCGTTCCAGTCGCAGAACCTGTCTCGATTCTATTTTCCCGAGGAGAAATATCTTTACGTATAAAGCCCTGTCTGTTTATTATTTCTGTGTGTCAAGAAGTAAAAACATGGTAGCCTTCATATGCCTTCCTAAGGGACTAACTAATCCCTCAGGAAGCCACAAGTTGGCTTCCCACACATTGCTCAATAAACTCAGGCCCCTTTCTGGCTTCCCTTCACCCAACACTGGGGCTCCCTCCAGGAGGGGAAAGGAAACTACAGATCCCAAAGGCTCTACAGGAAGCCACTCAAGTGGGTAGGAATCTGCCCACTTTCCAGGGTCACCTGCCCTTCTCACCTGCCCTGGGTCCTGCCTCCTTAAAGAGCAAAATTGAAACCTTGTAAACGACTGTTAATTTACAGCAGAAAATCCATTCAAGTCACGGTCACCAAAGGCTAGAATGAGTCAACAGTCTTCTGAGATTTCATGAACACCAATTGTTAAAAAGAACAACCGGCCTGCCTGCTCCATTTATACGTGCCAAGTCAACTCTAATCGTTGGCCAAGCCAAATTATAGGCAGCCTTTCCTCAGAACACAAATACACAAACAGGCCTCTCCCACAGCCCAGCCTAGCACCGGGACTAGTTACTGATATGCACTGAGATAAAGGGTGTTTGTATTTGCTCGGTTTGAGGTATACTGTTATTAGAAGAGTGACAATACCAGGTAGTTTACATATCCATCAAACGACACCACACTAGCTAAACTGGTTTGACTTCAGGATTTCAAAGCTGAGCTCAACCCCCAGCCATCTCAAAAGTCCTGGCTAGGCTGCCCCTGGGCAAGTTACTTCACCCAGGAGCTTCAGCTTCCTTCTCTGTAAAATGGGAATTCGGCTGCCTTTAAATCAAGACAGAGATGAAAAAACCACCTTGTCAATGCAAGGCATTAAAGTTGTATTTCATTCTGGCTTTATATTTTTAAGCAGTTAGCAGCTTCATTCCCTTAAATTTCGACAGCTCAGCCTGGCTTTTAAGGCTCTTGAAGTTTAATCTTATCAACGCAGAACATCACATTTTTGCAAAAAGAAAAAAAAGAGAGAGAGAAAGAAAAAAAAAATCCTCCTGTATTTCCTCTTGAGAATTTTACATTAAAACAGATAAAAGCAGCCAGCCACCTCTGGGCTTTCAGGAGTTTGTAAAGCAGATCCTGGAGGTACAACTTTCCCTTTGGTCCTTTATCCTCCACCAGGATCCAAGACCAGGACTAATTTCACAAGCTCGAATGCTAAAAGCTCAACGTGTCTAAAAAAAAAATCAGCAAAGCCTCAGACCCTGCATTTCAAGGACTTGATCCATTCACTCTTCAAGGAGAAGGGGGAGGAATAGAAGAACCAGGCTCATTTTCAAACAAGAGAGAACATAAGACGTCCACATATGTAAGTTTTTAAAAAATGAAATATATTTTTCAAAAGAGAAAAGCACTTACCTGCTTGTGCATTTCAATGTTCAAGCCATAGGACATCTCATAGTACTAAAAGTAAAAAGAATGGCTATTAACAGACAACACAGAAATCTGATCATTTTTGAAAATCAGTTTTTTCTTGGAAAGGTTTTGCCCAAGTCATACTTTTACAATACATTTGCTAAAGAAGTTTAAATCAAACTCCAAAGCCAGCTTACAGAGCGGTTTAAGAGCTGACAAGGGTGAGTGTTCCTCTCATCTCAACAGAACGTTATATATGTGGTAGTAAGGGGAGCTGGGTCCTCCCTCCCACAAGCACCACATGTGCCCTATATCCTGTTTATACAAGGTTCAGGTTCAACAGGGAATCGTGTGTACACTGGGACCCTCTTGTCCTCTGAGAGTTATTTAGCACTGTGTCGAAGGCCTCTTATGTGGAAAGCAGTGCAGGCAGCCATGCCCTCTCACAAATGAAGATTAAAACTTGCTGAAACGGACACTGGGCAAAAGGAAGACAGTCTGCCTACTGCCCCAGCGTGGACAAGATACCCAGCTGGGGGATCCCTGAGGAGGGGAGTGAAAGCAGAGGGCTTTATAAGGCCTCTCCACTCCTCACAACATCCTGGGGAAGGAGGGCTTCTGTCCCCCTCTGGCTAGATCCCAGCTGCAAAGCAGAAAAGTTTCTAAACACTCCCAGGAGGTCACTAAGAGAGATTTTTAGCAATCCTAATTTCACATGGGCTGGTCCAATCCTATCTTACTAGCCAAGATAGGGCAATGGCAATCGGCCCCTGGGCAACTTTCAAAACACAAATTAAAGGCACACAAAGATAGTACAGAAGTCGCCGGCCTGGAATCGGGGTTTCTCTTTCTGTCCCTCCCCTCACTCACCCTCCTCCAAGTGGCCCCGGCAATGGAAGCTGGGGAAGGGGAGGGCAAGACCAGATTATGCCCCCTACTAAGGCCGCCCTGCGGCTGGGCGGTGGTGGGGACCTGGCGCTCATCTCCCCAGATACACGCCGCGCCCCCGGCCGGGGTCGGCGCCCCCACTGCCCCCCAGGCCCACTGCCTCATCTCACCATCACATAATGGCGCTGCATCTCCGTCTTCTCGTTTGCCAGCTTGTCGTACTCCACTTTGAGGCTGCGAGGGCAGAAAAAGCCGGCTCAGGCCTGGCGCCTGGGCAGCCTCCTCTGAGGCCCCGACCCAAGGGCCTCGGGAGCCACTTTTCCACTTCCCTGACACCCTCCGGGGGCGCCCTCTTATCCCACAGCCAGGGGACGCGGGGGGATTTGGGTCCCCGCCGTGGGGAGGGGGATGTGAAACAATTCGAAACTTCCCGCGGCCCAGTCAGAGGACTTATCACGGCCGCAGGGGAGCAGGACCCTGACGCTGGCTCCCCACACCCAGAACCCGGAGTGAATCTGCTCGCCGCGACCTAGACCCTCATTCGGGGATCCCACAGGCGGCGCTGGGAGCCGGGCGGCTGCGGGCAATAAAGGGTTAAGGCGGCGCGCTCGGAAAGGGGAAACAAAAGGCGGAGGCCCGGGCTGCCCCGCCGCCCCTGGGTCAGGAGCCCCCTCCGTCCCCGCGGGGGATGGCAGGAGCCGCGCAGGGGCCGCCCCTCCCCGCCAGCCCCGGGGCGGCCCCCACCGGCCTTACCTGTGATACTGAGCTTGCAGGAACTGGAATTCGTCTTTGATCCTGTCACAAGACTCAGCCACCGTGAATTTAAATCCCGGCTGCCCGGGTTGATGGGGAGCCTGGAGCCCGCGAAGACAAGACAGGGGAGGGGGCAGGGGCATGAGACGGCTCTCAGAGCGGCCGCGGCCCCGGCCCCTCCCCGACGGCGCCCAACCAGAGAGGCCACCCTCAGCCCAGAACCTTCCCAGCAAGTTTCTCAGCTCTCCGACAGGGAGGAGGGGGGGCGCCCCATCTCTCCCAGTCGGCAGCGGGGCTCCCATGCCTTTCACCAAGGGCCTCCCTCTCCCCAGTAAGGCGGGGGCGGGAGACAAGCCGGGTGAGTTGGGAGACTTAAGAGCTGGGCCGGGGACCGCGTGAACAGCTCCCCCTGGAACACAGGCAGCCCCCCGCGCCACTCGCGCGGAATTAACCTCCTCTCTCAACGGCGCCCCCCGGCCGCATCCCCTTTGTGTGAGAGCACACGCACAAACACACACCATAAAGGTAGCAACAAGCAAAATGGAGGTGCCGGATAAACTGCCTCGTTTACCCTGCCATGATAGATGCTTAAATAAACCGAGTTGCAATTACTCACCGGATGTCTGCCCTGCGGATACATGGCAGGGAGGGGTCGTGATTCCGAGAGCGTGGAAGCGCCGAGAGCCCGGGCCGGGGAGGTGCGGGGGAGGGGGGAGCCGAGCCCGAGCGGGGGGCGGCCGGGAAACCGAGAGCTCGCCCCCGGCCCCCCCAGCTCGTTCTCGCAGCGAAATCCCAGAGTCGGGCGCCCGCCCCAAGTGGAGACAAAGAGCCGCGGAGCAGGCGGCAAAGTCGTCGGCGGGCGCCGGGGCCGGGCGGCGGGCGCGGGCTTTGTGCGCCTAGGGCTCGGCGGGCAGCGGCCGGCCGCCCTCCCTGGGCTGAGTCGAGCGCGTCAGTGCCCGGGACTGCGCGGACATCGTCGGCACCCCGGCAGGTCCGGCGCGGGGTCCCGAGGCCGGGGGCCCCTCCTGGGGCGAGCTCGGGCCCCCTCTGGGTCAGTCAGCGCGTCGCGCCTGTAGGGGGGCGCGCCGGGGCAGCCCCAAGCATCCGAGACGCGCGGGTCCGATCCTAGAGGCGGCCGGGCCTGGGGCTCGCTGCGAGAAGAGGAAGGAGGCGGGCTACGAGGTGGTGGCTTGGGGCCGCAGGAGCGCCGGAGGGTGAGGGCGGGAGCCCGGCGCGGGCGCTTCGACGCCCCCCCTCGGAGAGGAGAGCCTGCTGTTCCGTCTGCTACTGACGCTGCCGCCGCCGCCGCCGCTGCTGCTGCAAGCCCTTCCCAGGGCCGGGGAGGAACTCCGGGCTCAGTAGGTGCAAATCAAACGCCCTGGCATCCTAACTCCAGCGGGTACGGGAAGCCTCCGCAAAGGGTTCTCGCTGCTCCCAGCTTGAGCGCCGCGTCCCCAGCGAGGAGCGCTCGGCGCCACCGCCGCTGCCGCCTTGGAGCGCACAAGCAGGAGAGCGCTGGAAGGGAGACGCAGCCCGAGACCGGGGAGCTCTGCGGCTTCCTTCCTTTCCCTCGGCCCGGCTCTCCTCTCCGCGCCCCGACAAACCCCCAAAACACACACACCCAACACACACACGCGCGCACACACACACACACCAAAAAAAAGTGCCCCGGACCTACGGATACCACACACAGACAGGCGAGGGGGACGAGCACGAGGTCTGAACTGCCGCGAGAGCAGTTCCAAATAGGGACTGAAAAGTAACAAAATAATGTGGCAGCTTCGTCCGGCGCTGGCCAATGGGAGCGCGGGGCCCCCACGTGGGGCTGCGGGACTCGGCCTACGACTGGGTGCCGCTGGGCGCGACGTCACAATGCCCTCTTGTGTCTAAAACTATGCATGAAAAGTAGCAATCAGGCCCTACCCGCTGGTGACTTTCGCATGGGAGTGAAAAACAGCGCTCCTCAGATCAGGAATTAACCGAAAGACATATAATAAATAGATATATATTATAGTCCTGGGCTGCTAGAGTTTTTTTCCTCCTCTTTTTTTTTCCCACGATCTACTAGCAAATAATTATTTGGCGGGAGGAGGAAAGAGGGAAGACAGAGGAATAACAACAAAAGAAAATAAGACAGGCTGTACAATCTTCAAAACCTGTGGCTGGTAGTAATGTATCAGTTTATTCTGCAGCGGCGGCGAACGATTCCTCCCTCTAATCTCATTAGGTCTGCAAAGCAGCCCAATTAGATACTATAAAACAAACAATCACTTTGTCACTTTAATGTTTTCACTTCAAAAGATTTAGGACTGATAAAATGGTGGCTCCTAAAGTTGCCTCCGACCTTTAAAAATTTGCTTGTAACTGAGGATGTCCCCTTTTCTTCACCCCTTCTTCTGCCCGCCTCCCCCCCATAGCCCCCAGCTCTCCTTTGTTCACTCGCCCTTCTTTTCAGAAAGCCAAATAAACATCTCCTTTGATGTGCGGCGGCTGCCTGCGAGGAGAAGTCTGAGGGACTCTGGCTTGGCGGGCAGCGCAGATGGAAGGGCCTGGCTGCCCCTGGACAACAGGCTCAGCCACGGCTGGCCCCATTCGGGGCGCCTTCCCGGTGGGGACAACTTCACCCTCGCCGTAGCCTCGCCGCTCGGGCTCCTCACTGCATCCCCAGGCTGAGGGGGTTGGAGAAGGGGTCGGGACCCTGCTCGGCCGAGGCCCGGGAACTCCGAGTTCCCACCTGGTTTGCTCAGCCTGCTCCCGGCAGCGTCACGGCGTTGGCGGAAGCCTGTAGGTGTCTAGGTCGCCAGCCTGGGCACCCCGGGGGGCGCGGACGCTCCCCCACTCGCGCCTCGCCCACCCCTGCCCCGCGCCCCCCGGACTCCCCGCTTGGTCGCACAGGCCACTCGACTCCCGGGCCAGCTTGCCCGCAAACCGATGGCCTCGCCCTCCCGCGCTCGGGGTTACGGCGGGGCAGACGAGCAAGCAGGGAGTGGCCCTCGAAGCGCGCACGGCCCGGTGGGCTGCCAAGGCGGGACCCCCGGGGCCCTCCCCGGCAAGTCCGCGAGCCCGCACGCACCCCGGGGCCCGCGGCGGGCGCGCGCGAGCCGACCGCGCGCCCCTGGATCTATATTCTCCCCTCATTAGGAGCCGGAGGTTAGCTTTTGCATCTTAATGAGGAGCTGAGAGCTAGCGGGCGCCCGGAGGCCGGAGCGCGGGGAGTTACACGTGAGCACCAGCCTCAGAACTGAACCTCCCCGCGCCCACTCCGGCCGCCAGCCCCGAACTGCGCTCCCTTCTTCATTTATTTATTCTCCTAAATAAAAACATAAATCGTGTTTCGGCGCGCACCGAAGACGGAGGAGGGAGAAGCACGGCTCGACAGATGCGAGCATCTGGCCGCAGCATTCATTAGACACAAAATGGCTCCTCTTTGGAGCTTCCTTTCCCCCTCCCCCTTCTCTGCCCTCCCCCTTACGTCACGGGTGGGCGCACCCGCTTCTTACCCGCCCCGCCCCTTTCTCGCTCCAGCCCCACGTGGGGGACGCCGACCACGCCTCCGAGCAAGGTGCGCGTCACCAATCACGGACCGCCGAAGGGGCTCTTCGTTGCTGATTGGCGGAGTTGCTGGGCCTTGTCAGTCCGCGGCCAGAGCTGTCAGTCAAAACCACGCGGGGTGGGGGAGCGCTGACAAATGCCGAGGCTTCTGAGCCTCCCGCTTGCAAATAGTGCTTGGAATGGCTGCTTAATTAGCTTTGAATGGCTTTTCCTTCCAGCTCAAACAATCTGTCACTACCATGTGGTATAAAGGAGCCATGCATAAAAAAGTAAGCAGAGGCTAAATATCAATTTGATTTTGTGTATCAAAGGAATATTTTATTTTTCTCCCTAGTAATGAAACGTATCAATTTAAATAATAAAAGGTAAAAACACACACACAAACAAAAAAAAAAAAAAAAAAAAGGAAAAGAAAAGAGGGAAAAAAAAGAAAGAAAAAGAAAACCCAAACTCTACGTTGTTGCGACTCCTGCGCACGCCTGAAACAGGTCACTTCTACAGCCCACGTTCTGGAGGAAGCCTGAAGACTCCCCGCTCCCCCCTTTAAACTTGCATTTAGTGTTTTGTTGTCGTCGTCCTCCAGAAGTCTAGAAGGAGTGGTGGAGGAGGGGTGGCCTGTAAAAGGGGACGTGGGGGCGGGGGATGGGGCGAACTTTAAAGAGAGCTCTTTGAAGCTGCCACTCAAAGTAGAGGGGGTTTTAAGACCCCGTAAACTGGGAGTCCTAGAGCAGGTCTCGATTTGGGAGCCGAGAGGAGAGGGGGCTGAGAGCGGGTGTGCGTCTCGCTTGAATTTATTAAACACAATGCCTTTAAGATGCCAGGGACGCGGCGCCTCGCCGGGCCTCCCTCTCAGTCTCCCTCTGAACTGGCTCCGACGGCGCCCGCCCGCAGGGGGCTGAGAAGCCCCGGGGCCCCCAGGTCGGGTCTTAGAGGACTGTGTACACACAGAAAACCACAGCAGCTCTGTCTCTGGCCCGGGTGTCCCTCCTGCCCCGATGTCCACGTCCCCGGTGACCACACAAGCCAGAGCGCTCCCGCACGGCAGACCCACGTCGAGTTCACCTGTGAGCCCCAGCGCCAGCGCCGAGCCCGGCACGCTGGAGGAGTTCGCGGCTGAGTGTCCCCGACGCGGTTTTGCAGAGCGCCGCCTCCTCCGCAGAGCCGGGCGGTAGAACCACTCTACGCAGTCAGGAAGAACAGCGCTTGAGTGCTCACTGGGTACAAGGCAGGGCACTGCTACCCAGGCAGCGCTCTCCTCTCCCTTACCTCACTCCCGAGGGAAGCGGTTTGGCTGGGGACCCCATTTTATAGAGCAAAAAAGAGAGGCTGAGAAAGCTCAGTCATTTGCCCCGAGCTGGGCAGAGGGTCAGGATTCGAATCCAGTTTAATGGTCAACCTCAGCGACCCCTTTGCTTGCGCAAGCTGGATACGTGAGAGTTTTTGCTGAAGAAAAGACATTCATTCATTCCCAGCCCTTACTGAGAGCCTGGTTTTAGGAGTACAGGCCTCTCCTGCCTGTAGCTCCCACTCACTCCTCACCCAGCATCGCTCCCCGCTCTCACCGGCTGCCTGAACCCTGAGCAGGAAGGGGGCAGGGAGGTAAGGAACCAGGCCAACATCCCTTTAAGCTTACCACCAATATCTCCCCTTCCCCCCCACCCCCCACATGCCACCCCACAAATTAGGAAAAACAAGGAGAAAAATGCATGTCTTTTATGCTGGAGAAAGAGAAAAGAAAATAAAAAACATGTATACAACACCCCGTCCAAAGGCTTGACAATTATTTTAAAGAAGGAGGGGAGTCGACAGAAAGAGTTCAAACGTCTCTGTCTCCAGTTCTAATTGGAAACGTTTCAACTGTTTATGTTACAAGAAGTGTCAGGGTCATTTGCTACCGGAGAGCTGACTTCTCATTGGCTGCTTAATTGAGTACCTCGGAGTCCACCCCACGTGGGAGAGGAATTCCTGGCACATTTAAAAAAAAAAAAAAAAAAAAGTCACCCGGGTGAGACAGAAAGCCCGGCCTGGATTTACAGAGCAGCGGCTCCCCAGCCCCCAGCCCCTCATTTGGGGTGCAAGGTGGCTGGTGAGCGACTGTCTGCCAGTCCGAGGAGCCACTTCTCTGATTCTTTTAAAATATTCGTCAAACACTTTAGCTGAGTTAATATATGTTTTACCCCCTTTCTTAGGAATTAAAGGGTATGGCTCAGGCCAGCCACCATGCTGTGGTCACCTATTTGAGGAACTGATCACAGTGCCATGTGTGGGGTTGCAAACCTTTCCATGTCATCCCTTCCACTGGCTTTGATTTTTGGAAGCCTCTTGTTGGAACTGCTCAGAGAGGACAGAAATCTCCCTCACCATGCCCCGCTCCCTCGGTTGATTCTATAAGGCTCCTCTGATTCTTGGGCTTTGTCTTCATCACTAGAGTAATTCTGTCCCCCCTACCCCACCCCTCCACTCACCAGGCATTCCAGACCTTCCTCCACAAGCAAGGACCTCAACACAGAGCAAAAGGAAGGGAAATTTTTATTTATTTAACAAACTCTTACATAGTGCTCAAGCTGTGTGCAGTGCTATTCTAAGCACTTGACAAATATGAACACATTTAATACTCACACAAGAAATGAAGTGGGTGCCATGAGTATCACCCCCATTTTACAGATGGCGAAATGGATACACAGAGGTACAATGATGTGCCCAGGATCACGTCAGTGACCGATGGACCCAGGCATTTGGGCATCAGTGTCCCTGCCCTTAACTACTATGCCCTGCTGTATCTACAAGCTTGGCTTTCCTGAGAATGCAGGCCAGGGCTGCAAGAGGGACCACAGGAACCTGGAGGGCCCCAGAGGGTCCCAGAGGGAGCTCATCCTGCAGCCACCTCATCTCAGGGAAGGCAACAGAGGCTAGTAGAGGGAGAGAACTTTCCAGGGTCTCCCAACTCCATCTTACCATTCTCTGACTGATTCAAGTTATATGACCTTGGGGTACTTATTTAATCTTGCTAAGCCTCCATTTCCTCATCTGTAAAGTGGAGATAACAATCCAGTACCTGAGAGAATTGTCCTGAGAATCAATGGAGATAATGCATGTGGTGTACTTAGTACAGAACCTGGCACATTAAGTGATCGATAACAGTTAGCTGTGGTGGCCATGATGATAACACACAACTATCTGGGTGATTCAACTCCTCCAATATTTTCTGTGTGCCTGGAGAGGCTAGGAAGCCCTGGTGGGAGCAAGCCAGGCAGCAGCCCTAACCTTATTCTGCATAGGCACAGCCACGCCCAGGTGGGAATACCCAGCTCCTCTCCTCTGGGCTCTCAAGAAGGCCCTCCTGAGGTAACTGGGCCTTCCTCTCCCTCTCTGGGAATCCCATGCTTTATCAGGATCCTCAGATGACCTTGGGCATCCCTGCAGCCCAAGGACCCTTGGAGCGTGCAGGAGGCGGGAAGGAAGGAATGGGGAGGGGCAATTCAGAGCTAACCCTGGGGTGAGGTGGGAGAGGATAGAGGCAGAGAGAGATCTGTCGGCCACCACAGTGGAATTCATAGCATTTCTGAGAAGACAAGCCACAAGAAATAAGCCTATAAAGTATGAAGTAGGGAAGAACAGTTGTGAGAAGGATGGTTCTGGAAGGACTTCCTGGAAGGGTGGCGCTTGAGCTCAGCTCAAAAGGATGGACAGAAGTTGCGGTGGGCAGAGGGGGCAGGATGAATAAATATTTCTAACAAAACCCTTCCCTTCCCCCTTCCCCAGCACCTAGGTCGTTTCTGCTTCCTTGGGTCTTGTCTTAGTTTTGCCACCTGACAAGCTGTTTTTGCTCCCTGGGGAACAGAGCTAAGAGCTTGCTTCTCTAAGACCCTGCTCCCATCCCCACTCCCATTTTAGGCTCCAATGAGGATGCCTCTGAAGGTTACTACAGCCAGGAGAGAGGGGTCCGCTCATCTGGACTGTGTGGCAGCACCAACCTGGGCTTCAGGAGGCCTGAAGATCTGCAAGACCTTGGGCAAGACCCCCAAACTCCTGGGGTCTCCATTTTTACCTCTGAAAAATAAGAATAATGGCACCTAATTTCTTACCTGGCAAGAATTTACGGAAAGCTTACCTCCAAAATCTAAGGAAAGCCCTTGCCTTCGAAAACATACACAAGGCGAGACTGTCCCCAATTCCAGGTTGTATTCCAGGCTGTATCTAGGCCCTCAGAGCTAAATAGAACCTGTGAAGGGAAATAGTGTTGGGTAGAAGGGTGGGGGTGGCGGTGAGGGGACCAGGACCATTAGGGAAGCTGCCTGTAGAGGGTGGACCTTGCTGTGGCTCAGTGGGAAGGAAGGAAGAGAGTTCCAGATAGGAGCAAAGGTGCCCAGCCAGGACACTCCAGAGAACACTCACTGGGGAATGGTTTGGTTTGCTCCATGGCCCAATTAGCGGAAGAGGCCACTGCCTCTCTCCAGAAAGCTTTGGAAGCCAGACTACCAGGCGATGATTTACGATGAGGCCCTCATGCCCACCTGAGACTTTGTGAGGGGCAGGTGTGCAGGGTAGGCATGGAATGTGTTTGTTCACCTGTCTTTAGCAGAAGAATAAGACTGGAAACATTCTCCCCCACACCCGCTCCAAAGCCGAGCTGAATTGCATCCCGCTGTTCCCAAGGTGCACTTTGCTGACCTCTATTGACTAATGGCGCAGGGTTTCCATGCCTCATGCCGGAACCGGGTAAATATTTATCGAAGTGATTGGGCGTTCTAATTAAGAGATTTGTGCCATTTCTTTCTTTCCTTTTTAAGGATTCAAAGCTGAGGCTTAGGAGATTAAGAAATATTTTGCTGGTATTAATGCATTCAACTTCACAAGGGTGGAGGCCCACGCTGTAAGAATTATCCAGGCCAGTGGAAGGGAGTTCTGGGGTCAGTCTGGATCATTTAGGCGGAACTTGCGCCAGGCACACCTGGTCTTTGATGGAGGTTCTGAGTTGGGGCGGGGAAGGAGGAGGGAACGAGAGATGAGAGAGTATTTGCCTGACAGATTTGATTTTCACTCCCAGATCTGTTATCAGCTTTGTATCTTTTTAATAAATGAATTTATAAATGTGAGTTTGTCACATACATCCAGCAATAGTGAGAGTCTGATCAAGTGTGTTCTCATACACCAGTGGCTCTTAACTGAGGGTGATTTTGCTTCCAAGGGGAATTTGGGCAGTATTTGGAGACATTTTTGGTTTTCACAGCTCAGGGTAGCAGTGCCTTTGGGTACAGAACAGAGATGCCTCTAAACATCCTGCAATGCACAGAACACCCTCCTCAACAAAGAATAATCCAGCCCCAAATGCCAATAGTCCTGAAATTGAGAGACCCTGACATATATTATCTCATGTAATCTTAACAAATAGGGCCGTTCTCTATGTCCCTATTTTGCAGGTGAGTAAACTGAGATACAGGAAGCAAAGTGTCACATGTGCAGGAAGGGAAGAAGCTGATTGGTGAGCCCAGTCCCCTCTGTCTCCAAAGCCTACCCTCTGTCCTCTCCTCTCAGTGCCCTCTCTACTAGAAAGTAATTCAAATCCCCCCAGTTCTAGGTTCCTACCTTGTGCCGCATTTGAGCCATTTTAAAGATTGCCCTACAAGTTAGCAATTATCTAGTCATTCAGATAAAGTCACTTTATGAAGAGCTAATGCTAGAGAGGTCCTGGGATCCTCTGGCAGCTCCTCCAAGTGGGGACAACAGTCCTAGGTTATTAGGTGCCTGTGTAACATTGGAAAATAGTCACAAAAGTTGCCGTTGGCACATCCCTGAAAGATGTCAGGCTGGAAGGCTAAATGGAATTAGGTTGTACGGAGTTTGGCAGGGAGGTGTGGCCTAGTGATGGGGTATTCTTTGCCTTTTTGGGGAGTGCCCTTCCTGAAGTTGAGATTCTGCAGGAGGGAGATAGGGGCAACCACAGAGAGGTGGGTTGAAACAAGGTTGGGGGGCAAACACAGGAGACTGATGGGGACTCTGAAAGTCCAAGCTGCAGGTGGACCTTGGAGTTCTGGAAATAGAGAGAGATAGGGGCAAGAAAGGGGGTAAAGGGGCCTCACTTGCAAGAAAGGCACATAGAAGACTATAGATTTTGATGTTGGAGTGGAATTGAAACCAATAAAAAGACTCAATTTGAGGGCTTGGAGTTCCAACTTATTATTTGACCACTAACCTACCATAAAAAATCTATGAGACAAGGTACAAACAAAACCAACGCCATCTTACTTTTGTCTTGTGTTTTCTGCTTAAAGCATTGTCTTGTCTGTGGGTTCCTAGTTAAGACACAACATGGAGAGTGAGGAAAATGATGCCCATGGCAGATGAAGAAGCTGAGGGCCAGGGAAGGTTAGGTAGTTTGTCCACCACCACACAGTTGACGATGGTGAGTTCTGACCAAACTTAGGCTTTCTGGCACTAGAATTGATTCTTTCTATAAACCAGTCAAGCTTTCAAATTGTGCTCTAAGGAGGTCCTGGGATCCTCAGAAGTTGATGGGGGTGCCAAGAAGATAAGGAATTAAAGAGAGTGGTCACAGGGATCACTTCCCCCACCTCAATCAGAACAGCCCCAATTTTTACCTGTTTTATAGTTTAGGTGTCCTGGTGATGCCTCATTCAGAGGACCTTGTGTTTCCTTGTGCTTTGGGAGTCTTTTAGCTCTAATTTTGCATCTCATTTGCTCCTGTGAAATGGCCTACTAGAAAAGGGAGACTCTGGGAAGTCCCATTCATACCCCTAGAGCCTCATTGGTAGGGAAAGTAGACTCAAATTCAGGCCTTGTTGTGTGGAAGGGCTGAGCAGCTCAGAAGGGACAGGCTACAGATTATTCTGGGGGCAGCCTCCCACCCTTTTACAGGGAAGGAAAGGAAGACCCGGAGAGGTGGAGTAACCTAGCCAAGTCATATGGCTCATGCATGGTGGGCCTGGGATTCTATGTAAGCCCTGTTGAGCTGCAGAGGCTGTGCCCATCACCACTGCACTACCCTACCCAATACTATCCTGCCTCACTAACCCACCATTCCTTCATGCCAGGTCCCAGTGAAATAATGCTCTGTTCTCTGCTAAGTAGGGGCCTGGCACTTCCTAATACATCACCTAATTTATTACCGTGGCCTCCTGGTACTTGTCTTCCATTTGAACCTCCTCACTGGAAATGTTATGCACTGCAGAGGCTGACAGCTGAACATTATGCTTCTAGACTTACTCACTGCAAGGGTTCTGAAGAAAACATGGCTTCCCCATTAGATCCACCCAAGCAAGATGGGAAAACAGCAGTAAGACAGAGACCATCTCTGGCTACCTGTTCTTTCTGGTTGGTGATATGTTTGCGGAGATGGTGAGTTTTTCTGCACCTATGTTGCAGTAGCCACTACCTTCATAAACGTCCAGTGTAAGTTGTGTGGGTGGAGGGTGCAACTCTCTGAGCTCTGAATTTTGATGACAGACCTCCCTGAAGTCAGAAGTTCTTGAGGTGACCATCTATTTCCCCATCCTCCTGACTATACCGGAAGAGGCAGCCCTCTGACCCTATAAAACTCCTAGAAGAAAACACATGCTAAAGCTTTGTGACATTGGATTTGGCAATGATGTGTTGGCAGTGATGCCAAAATCACAGGCAACAAAAGCAGAAATAGGCAAATGGGACTAGAACTTAAAAACTTCCATGCATGAAAGGAATAGATTAAAAGAGGGGGAAAGGGGGCTGGGTGTGGAGGTTCACACCTGTAATCCCAGCAGTTTGGGAGGCTGAGGTGGGAGGATTGCTTGAGCCCCAGGAGTTCAAGATCAGCCTGGGCAACATGGAGAAACCCCATCTCTACAAACACACACACACACACATACACACACACACACGCAAAAAATTAGCTGGGCATGGTGGTGCACACCTGTAGTCCCAGCTACTCAGGAGGCTGAGGTGAGAGAATCAGCTGATCCCAGAGGTTGAGGTTGCAGTGAGCCATGATCTCGCTGTTGAACTTCACCCTAGGCAACTGGAGTAAGACCCTATCTCAAAAAAAAAAAAAAAAAAAAAAAAGGGAGGGTAAAGGCAACCTACAGAATGGGAGAAATATTTGCAAATCACATATCTATAAGGAGTTAATATCTAGAATATATAAAGAACTCCTACAACTCAATAATAAAAAACCAAATAACTTAATTTAAAAATGGGCAAAGGACTTGAAAGACATTTTTCCAAAGAAGATACACAAATGGCCAGCAAACATATGAAAAGATGCTCAACGTTACTAATTGTTAGAGGAATGCAAATCAAAACCACAATGCAATATCACCTCACCCCATTGGGATGGCTGTTATTTAAAAAAAGAATTGTTGATAAGGGTGAGGAGAGATTAGACCCTTGGTGCATTGTTGGGGGGAATATAAAATGGTACAGCCACTATGCCAAACAGTATGCAGATTCCTCAAAAAATTACAAATAAAATTACCATATGACCCAGCAATGCCACTTCTGAGTATATACACAAAAGAATTGAAAATAGAATCTCCAAGAGATATTTGCATACCCATGTTCATGGCAGCATTATTCACAATAGCCAAGAGGTGGAAGCAACCTAAATGTCCATTGACAGATAAGTGAATAAAGAAAATGTGATGTGATGTGAATGTGTGTATGTCTGTGTATAGACACACAATGAAATATTATTCAGCTCTAAAAAGGAAGAACATTCTGTCACATGCTACAACATGTATGAACCTTGAGAACGTGATGCTAAGTGAAATAATTGTTACAAAAAGCCAAACACTGTATAATTTCACTTATTTGAGGAATCTAAAGTAATCACACTCATAGAAACAGAAAGTAGAATGATGGTTGCCAGGGGCTGATGGGAGAGAGGTATGGGGAGTTATTGTTCAATTAGTACAGAGTTTAAGTTTTGCAAGATGAAAAGTCCAAAAATCTGTTGCACAACAACAGGAATATAGTTACTATTGAATTCTATACTTAAAAGTGGTTAAGATGATACATTTTATAGTATGTGTTTTTTACTAGGATTAAAAAATAGATAAAAGGTGGCAGCGCCTCTGGCAGGTGAGTTCTGTAGAGTTCTAGTCATAGTTCCTGCAGGCCAAGCCTCCAGGACTCTCCTCTAGCTTAAGATATTAATTCCTTCTATTAAATGTCTGTTTCAAATAGCTGGGGTGATCCTTGTTCCCAGCACCTGGCCTCTGACTGATATACTCCTGCTTCTTCCAGCAAACCTCCCTACTTGTCAATCTCTGCCTGACTGGTGCTTTTTGGGGTCATTTATGTTTCCTTGATGTTTATCTGTTTTATTAGAATAGTGATATTGAATGTAATGATGATACAAGGCCGTTAAGCATACACACAAACAGGTGACTCCGTGCAACCGAGGCACAGCATGCTACTCAGAGCTTAAGTGCTACTTGCAGATACACAAGTTGGAATCCTGACACCCCAGCTTTTTTGCTTTAGGACCTTAGGCAAGACACTTGTTTTTGCTAAGCCTCAGTTTCCTCATCTGTAAAACTGGGATAATGCTAGTGCCTTGCTCACCGTGTTGTTGTGAGAATTAAGCAGGATAACGCGGCTGGCAGCAAGCCTTCAATGACTGTGAGTGATTTTGAATGAATGAGGACACATCAACCGCTTGGTCTCAATGTGTTCAGACTCCTCAGCCTCTTTATCTAAATCCAAGCTTGGATGCTTTTCTACCTAGAGCCAGATTCTCTGCTCCCAGAATTTAAATATGTCTCACATTAATGGGAGACACAGAGAGATGGGAAGCTGGGGAGCCAGAGGCCTCAATGTTAGAAGTCAATGTTCATCAAAGGGCCCCTGGAGTCCTCGAAAAAGGAGAATGCAGAGGTGGGTGGGTTTTCAGTAGACCTGAATGTATGTGTAGGGGGTAAGAGGTAAGGAGACGCTCCTCCAAAGCCAGCAAGGGCGAAACATGGAGGCAGCCCCAGCCCACCTGCCTGCAGCCTCCCTCTTTTTGGAGGCCAAACCCAGAGAGAATGAGAGCCAGAACCAGGCTGTCCTCCACAGTTGGCACACAGGGTTCCTCTTTTAGCCAATGATGAGAAGGTCCTCTCCAGCCTAATTAACTGCAGACTTGTAACTTCTAACTCAGACAGGAATGAGGCCAGACACAGACTGAGCAAGAACAAAGCCCCCACGACTGTGTCTATAGGGCTGGGCTTCAGAACGAATCTTTAGAAGATCTCCGTCATACTGTTGGTTGGGGTCGCAGAATTGAGGTATAGAGAGAACCTACACATGGGGTAATCAACCCATGGGGGAACTGTGAACATGGACCCCTTCCCAGATGATACTCCAACATACATGATTTTGGAAAGGGCTCCCCAAAAGGGGCTGAGGGAGATCAGAAGAGCAGATAACTTGGCCGTGGATGGCTGATGGGTTGAGGGCCAGGCTAAGTGACCTGGCCTTCATTCAGGGGATACTAAAATGACTGACTTGTAGGTGTCAGCCTTGTGCTAAGCCATTGACACAATTGTTTCATCAAACTGTGTAACAACAGGGCCATGATTGCTGCACCCAGAACCCCCTCAGCACTGAAGCCCCATGCCCCAGCTGCAGAGAGTATTGGGAGAGGAAAACGCTGAGCTGAGACCCCTTCTGCAGAAGACAGCCAGCTGCCTCCCCAGGCAAGCCAGCCTCAAATGATGCTAGGATGTGAGGGTCCCGGGAGGCCTCGTGCCCCAGCCCCTTTGAGGCAGCTCTGTAGGACCAACCCAGCTCCAGAGCTCCCCATGGGGTCGCGGGGACCTTTTTGTGACTTCATCAAGCCCTATGTACTTTTCCCTATGCCCCATCCTGCCTCCAGGTGAGGCGCTGGCAATGAAGCACTCCTCAGTGAGCATGGGAATATTCTCTACTTTATGATCGCCAGATTTAGCAAATAAAAATACAGGACACCCAGTTACATTTGAATTTCCTTTAAACAATGAATTTTTTTTTAGTATAACTATGTCCCAAATATTGCATGGGACATACTTATACTAAAAAAAAAAATCACCCGTTGTTTATCTGAAATTCAAATTGTACTGGGTGTCCTATATTTTCATTGGCAACTCTGCTCCATCTCAGTCTGTGCTTTGGGGAACCTGACCTGTAACAAACCCCACCAAGTGGGCACTATCATTGCCCTCATTTTAGAAACAGAACACTGAGCCTCGAATTCTGGTCCTATGAGTGACCCTGGTTATTAAGGCAGGAGTGGAACAACAGCAGTGGATTTGGGAGCTGGATCGGGGTGGGGGGTGCAGAAACTCCTCAACTATTTTCACAGCCCCACCACGAACTGGGCCTACAGCTCTGGAGGAAAGGACTCCAGTACGGGTTTTCCAGCCAGCCTTCCCTGGGCAGGGCTGAACAACCCCCTGGAAGAACATTTTAATCAGCCGCCTTGTCTCTGCCTCTCTTGGCCTTTGCTTTCATTGTCAGAGTCTCTGTCAATAGCTGGAAATCCAGGCAGCAGCACAAGTAGACATTTCACTCCTTCCCAAGCAGAAATCTCACAAAGGGCAGGGCTCCCCTCTTTACAAGGAAAACAAACAGGTCTTCAGGCTCCCAGGGGCTGGGGGTGGGCTGGGGCAGAGGGAGGCTTGGGGGGAGGGGGAGGGGGCAGCCAGCTGGCTCAGCCTGGCCCAGGCTCCCACCCTCACTGGCTTTCCACTTCCATCTGCCTTTCCCCCACGCAGATCCAGACTGCGGGGGGAACCTGGGCGGGCTCCCCTCTCCTCTGGAGAGTGCAGCTGGCTAAAGCCTCAGTATTGCTCAGCCAGCCCTAGCAATTCCACTCCATCCCTCCCTGGGAACCAGGGTGACCTCTAAGCAAATTGGGTTCTGCCACTCCTCTGCTCAGAATCATTCTATAGCACCCTGCAGACATAGACTGTGCCCTTCCACACTTCAGGTCTTTGCCCGTGCTGCTCCCTCTACCTGCAATGTCCTTTCTTCTCTATTTGAACCCATCCATTCTTCAAGATCCTTTTTTCTTCTGTGAAACCTTTGCTGTACCCCCTTAGTCAGAATGAGTCACCTCCCTCTCTGGGCTAGCATGGTATCTTTACTTGTGTCTGATGCCCTCATCCCAGGCTGTCCTGCTCCATGTTTAGCTGGGTACGTGTGGTCTCTCCCCGAGGCTGTGAGCATTCATCTGACCTTCGTGCAGCATTTTCCAGTTCGTGAGGTGGTTTCACATCTCTGCTCCCTTATAGCTCTCTTGGATAGACACCATTGTCCCCATTTTAAAGATGATGCAATAGAGACCTGAATGGTTTCCTGATGTACTCATCATCAGGTAGCTAATAACTGCAGAACAGGACTTGATTGCGTAGATCTTCGAGTCAAAGGCCAGTGCTGTTTCCAGGAAAGGCTGGCATTCTGACCTTACATGCAAACACCACCTAGCTCAATGGCTAGACACACAATATTTCAATCGTGCTGAGAAGAACCCCTTCCCCTGCTCTCCCCACCAACCCTCCTGAGGCCCCAGCTCCTGGCTGGGTATGAGGATGCTGGGGCACGAGTTCGACTTCCGGCTCTGCCTGCTTCCTCTTTAACTGGAATGCTGGGGCCGGGTGACTGGGAGGTCAGCTTCTGGGGAGTGCAATAGGAAGCTACCATCATTGTGCCATTGACGGTAAGGCCAAGAGGAACTGGGATTGGGGCCCATGCACTCCGGAGAAAGGGAGTTGTACCAGGTGCTTTCCGCCTCTGCGTGGCCCCAGCATCAGCAGCCTACCTGGCAAAGAAGCAAGCCTGGAATCTCCCATTTCCCATGGGCCACTGGCAGGGCTGCCCCAAGTACAGGGCTTCAGTAAGGGCTTCCACCCTAGACCTTTAAAGTAGACACCAATCTCATCAGGGCATCGTGATGGCTCTACTGTCCAACCAGATCCCAAATCCCACCTCTTGTCACCCACTCTGCTGCTACCAGCAGGTCCCAGCCACCATATTGCCTCTGCTGGCAGACTCTTGCAGCCCCTAACAAGCCTCTGTGTTTCCACCCTTCCACCCCTCCGTGTAGTCGGCGCTCAACAGAGGAGTCAGTATGATGATGTCAGTCCTCTGCTCCAAACCCTGCCCTGGCTTCCCATTTCTAGCCAAGAAAAGCCCAAGTCCTTCAGTGGCCTGGTGGGCCATGGACAGATCATGGAGAGGATCTGTCCCCATTGTCCTCTGCCCCTCTGCCTTGCTCACTCCACTCACCCCCTCCTCTGTGCCAGATTCAGCCCTGCCTCTGGCCTTCACACTAGTTGATCCTTCTGCCTGCAAGGTTTTCTTGGCTAACTTTCTCTCCCTCTTCCTTCACATCCTGCTAAGAACCTCACCTTTTTAACATGGCCTACCATACTGGAGTCAGTCCAGTTCCACCCCCACCACTCCTGACCCTACTCTCTGCTCTACCTGTTGTTTCTTTGGTAGCCGTTGCGCCTTTTAACAAGCCATGAAGCTTGCTTATGTTGATTGCTTACTGTCTGTCTCCTGCCCTGGAATGCCATCTCCATGAGGCAGCCAGGGACTCTGTCTTGTTCACTACTATAGCCCTAAAAGAGTGCCTTTGCCTGTGGTATGCACTCAATACATATTTGTGGGTGGAACTGAATCTATGAATGTGGATTGGGGTCCCCAACCCCTGGGCTGTGGACCCTGGGCTGTGGACCAGTATCTGGCCATGGCCTGTTAGGAACAGGGAGGCACAGCAGGAGATGAGCAAGCATTATTGCTTCAGCTCCACCTTCTGT
This sequence comes from Macaca mulatta, assembly GCF_049350105.2. Classification (NCBI taxonomy): domain Eukaryota; kingdom Metazoa; phylum Chordata; class Mammalia; order Primates; family Cercopithecidae; genus Macaca; species Macaca mulatta. The sequence goes on from NC_133412.1 coordinate 47,726,959, forward strand.
CAGATCAGTGGCAGCATTAGATTCTCATAGAAGTGTGAACCCTATTGTGAACTGCATATTCGAGGGATCTAGGTTGTGTGCTGCTTATGAGAATCTAATGCCTGATGATCTGAGGTGGAACAGTTTCATTCCAAAACCATCCCCATCCTGTCCGTGGAGAAATTGTTGTCCATGAAACTGGTCCCTGGTGCTAAAAGTCGTGGAGATCGGTGATGTAGATAACAGTCCCTAAATCATTGAGCTGTATAATAATTAAATCAATCAATCAAGAACATGAAAGTTCTCATGATCAATGTGTTAAAATGAACATGACTCTTATCCCCAGTGAAAGGGGTTAAGGGTGCTCCCACCCTCTTCCTTCCTGTTGCTGGGGCCTGGGTCCCCATTCTGTGAGTGGGACCTCAGCTAACAGAGACCTGGCCTTCTCCCCTTCTAATCCCCTGCCTTTCCTGGAGAGTGTAGTGGGATGGGGAGGCTCATCTGACAGGGATTCCTAGAACAGCCTGTGTTTGTGTCATAGGAGGACATGATGGCCCCATGTGGGAAAGGGACGTGACTGAGGTCTGATGCCCAGTCTAGGTCCCTCTCACCATCCCTCTGGCAAGTGCATATTTGGAATCCCAAAGCAAGAGTCAGTATCTAGCAAAGGACGCATTAAAAAAAAAAAAAAAAGAAAAAGAAAAAGAAAAAAAGAAAAAAACTGTTTGTGAAATGTTTTAAGATAGAAAGCCTTACATAGGCATTTTTCGTTTTTATTTGGTTATGCTTATATTAAATCATTTTTGTTGCAAAGAATAAAATAATATGAAATTTAAAATGTCCTGGAAAATCTGAGGTATATGATTGGCTGTTTGCATTTTTCGTTTCAACAGATATTTATTGAGGACCCATTACACATAAGTCTTGGAGATGGACAAGGACAAAACACAGTCTCTGCTTCCAAGAGTTCTTTGGCTGGGGTCCGGAGAGGATGGGAGGTGTTGTGTAAGAGAGGATGTTGCTGCTGTAGCAGTTGTCTCTTTGGTATTTATCCAAATGAGTTAAACACTTATATCCACGCAAAAACGTGCACAGGGACGTTTATAGCAGCTTTGTAATTGCCCAAACTTGAAAACAACCAAGATGCCCTTCAATGGGTAAATGAATAAACTAACTATAGTACATCCAGACAATGGAATATTATTCAGGGATAAAACAAAGATATGAGCTATTAAGCCACAAAATTACATGGAGAGACTTTAAATGCATATTACTAAGTGAAAGAAGCCAGCCTGAAAAGGAAAAGGCTGTATGATTCCAACTAGATGACATTCTGGGAAAGGCAAAACTATGGCGACAGGAAAAGGATCAGAGGCTGTCAAGGGTTAAAGGGAAGGGAGGGACGAATAGGTGGACTACTGGAGAGTTTCAGGACAGTGCAACCACTTTGTGTGACACTTTCCACATTTGTCAAAATCTAAAGAATGTACAACATCAAGAGTGAACCCTAATGTAAACTGTGGACTTCACCTAATTATGTATCACTATTGACTCATCAATTATAGCAAATGTACTATGCTAATGCAAGATGTTAGTAACAGGGGAAACTGGGGGTGAAGTGAAAGGGTGTTGGGGAATTCTACTTTCTGCTTGATTTTTCTGTAAACCTAAAACTGATTTTTTAAAAGTCTATTTAAAAAAAAAAAGAGCATCATGAAGTGTAATCATGGAGAAATGCATAGGTATTATGGGAGCAATCTGGGGTAGGGATTGGGGAGGGCTTGGGAGTATGGGAGTCAGTAACGAAGTCAAGACCCTACAAAGTTGCAAATTCCACCTCTGCCACTTATCCACCATGTAGCCTTAGCCAAGTTACTTAACACCTCTTAAACCTCAGCTTACTCCTCTGTAAAATGGGGCTGATGAGGCCTGCCACCAAATTATTACGAGGTTTAAATAAAATGCAAATAAAGTACTTGGCACTGCCAGTGATGAGAGTCAGTGCTTGGTGAAAGACAGTTTCTCTTTATGCCACGGTGGGTGAGGAGGCTGGCTCAGGTGGCGTGCAGGAGGAGAAAGCATGCTAGCCTGAGAAGCAATGTGGGCGGAGCCCTGGAGGTTCAAGGAAGAGCAGATGCAGGGGGTTTGGCTCAGCCAAGAAGGGCATGTGGAGGGTGGAGGCTGTGGCTGCAGAGGCAAAAGAGATAGGTAGGGTGCTGTGGCCTTGTGTGCCATGCTAGGGAGTTGGTGTTTCCTCTTGAGGATTAATGGAAGGCAGGATGACTGGCACTGGGTATAGCCATGATTGGCTTGGCAGTTTAGAACGTTCCCTCCAGCAGGCACAGAAAAAAATGAGAGTATGGGGGAGGGGGGAAGCAGGAAAGGAATGACAGCAGCAATCCAGGGACAATTTTTCTGGAGCCAGAGTAGTGGGAAAAGTTGGACTGTGGGGTCTGGGAGCTCGGGTTGTGGCTTGGGAAAGCAGCTTAGCTGAAGTCACCCGCTGGCTAGCTGTGTGACTGTAGGTAAGTCATTTAACCTCTTAGAGTCTCAATTAGTTCTTCTTTAAGAATGTCTGTCTTCTAGAAAGATCCTGAAGTTGAAATAAGATAGTAAGAATGAAAGAAGTTCTGGGGGCGGGAGAGACAGGAACTGTATACTGAAGTCTCCGACTATGGGAGGTGGAAGATGAAAACGGCACAGTCTAAAACTGCAGCATTCAGAGCAAGGCCTGTGGGGCTGACGGTGCTGGGTTTGAATACTGCCCCGCTGCTTACTAGCGTGAAATCTTGGTCTTACCACTTAATTTATCTGAGCCTCCTTTGTAGCATCTGCAAAATAAGGATACTAATACCTACCACACAAGGTTCTGTGGTGGGGTCACATGAGACAATTGCCAAGGGCCCAGAACATAGTGAGGGTTTCAAAGATGAGAACAGTCATTACTATCATCATTATTATTATCATCCTTGGAGGAATATAATCAAGAATATTTTTTCTTTTATTGTGATCTGTGTTATCAACATGATGTATGTATCGTGAGTGTCTTGAAAATAAAAAAACTTAATTTATCAAAAGAATAAGAAGACAAGCCACAGACTGAGAGAAAATATTTGCAAAACACATTATCTGATAAAGGACTGTTAACCAAAATATACAAAGAACTCTTAAAACTTAACAATTGGAAAACAAATGACCTGATTTCAAAATGAGCCAAAGATCTGAACAGAGACGTCACCAAAGAAGGTATATAGATGGCAAATAAGCACATGAAATGATGCTCAACATCATATGTCATTAGAAGATTCCAAATTAAAACAGTGATGAGGTACCGGTCCACTCTTATTAGAAGGGCCAAAATCCAAAACCCTGATACCACCAAATCCTGGTGAGGATGCAGAGTATGTGTGCACTCTCATGCACTGATGGTGGGAATGCAAAATGGGACGGCCACTTTGGAAGACAGTTTCAGACAAAACCAGAAGTACTTTTATCATATGACCCAGCAATCTCACTCCTTGGTATTTACTGAAAGGAGTTGAAAACATAAGTCCACACAAAAATCTGCACATGGATGTTTATAGCAGTGTTTTTATCATAATTGCCAAAACTTGGAAGCAACCAAGATATCGTTCAGTAGGTGAATGAATAAACTTATATCCAGGGAATGGAACATCATTCAGTGATAAAAAGAAATGAGAAGCCAGGTGCAGTGGCTCACACCTATAATCCTAGCACTCTGAGAGGTCGAGGCAGGAAGATTGTTTGAGGCCAGGAGTTCAAGACCAGCCTGGGAAACATAGTGAGACCCTGTCTCTACAAAAAAAAGTTTAAAAAGAAAAACAAATAAAAAAAAAAAGAAATGAGACATCAAGCCATGAATAGGCATGGAAGAATCTTAATGCATTTTGTTAAGTGAAAGAAGCCAACCTGAAAAGGCTATAGACTAGGATTCCAGTGATGTGATATTTTGGAAAAGGCAAAACTATAGAGAGGGTAAAAAGATCAGTGGTTCTCAGAAATTAGGGGAGAAAGATGGGTGAATAGGTGGATCACAGAGGATTTATTTAATTTCAGAGAAAGGTCTCGCTCTGTTGTCCAGGCTGGAGTGCAATGATGAAATCATAGCTTACTGCAGCCTCAAATTCCTGGGCTCAAGTGATCTTCCTGCCTCAGCCTCTGAAATAGCTGGGACGACAGGTGTGCACCACCGCACCTGGCTATTTTTAAAAACTTTTTGTACAGATGAGGTCTTGCTATGCTGCCCAGGCTGAGCACAGAGGATTTTTAAGGCAGCGAAACTACTCTGTTGCTGAGACAGTGGATGTATGTCATTATACATTTACCAAAACCCATAGAATGTACAACAACAACAGTGAGCCTTAATGTAAACCATGGACTTTGGGTGACAACGACACATCAATGTAGGCTCATTGATTGTAACAAATGAGCTCTCTGGTGAGGGATGTTGTTAATGAGGAGGTTGTATAAATGTGGGGGCAAGGGGTGTATGTGAAATCTGTGTATTGTCCATTCAATTTTGCTGTGAACCCAAAACTGCTCTAAAAAATAAAGCCTATTAAAACACTTTTTTTTAATTAGCTCAGATTTGACACACAGAAAGAAACATATCCAGGAGACCAAGCACAGATGAAGCTCATGGATTCAGAATCTTGGAGAGGGGAAGGTCTTAGAGATCCTGTTTTCTCAGTCTCCAATCTGTGACCCTCACTTTTACGAAGATTCCCTCATGGAAACCGTCCCAGTTGGAGGGCTTTTTCAGTGGGGGCATGACTTTCTTGGAATCTCAGTGGGTCAGAAGTAAAGACCTTAAAGATCGCTGCCTAGTCCCTTTGCAGTTCTGATGAGAATTAGGGTGTAGGGGACAGTGCCCCAGTCTCCCAGCTGTGAGCGGTACAACTGGCTTGAGTCTCTGAACTCTCAGGGCAGAGGTCTCTCCTGTGACCTCCTCCCTTGTTGGAAACGGCTTCGCCATCCCCCAAGGTGGCCTGTGAGGGCTGGACCTGGGAGAACCAGGATGGCCAAGGTGTGCGGTGCCAGGCCCAGATAGAAGGGTAGTGGGGGATAATAAAAGTCCCCTGAACTCCAGGCCCAAGCCCAACAATCATCCTGCACTCTCTAACCCTCCCCCTTCCAGGCTGATCCTCCTGGGTCCTGACCTCTCATCGCCTGGTGCCCTTGGCCTTGCTCCATGTTTCTCTAAGGAGAGAATGGGGAGAGGCCTCATGGTCTAAGAGGCTGAGGGCCAGGCCTTGGAGCAGGAGAAAGCTGGGTCTGGACTTTTCCATTCCAAGCCCCACTCCTCTGCTCTCAGCTCAGCTGCCTAGTTGCCCCCCTCAGGCAGGAAGGGATGGTGGACAAACAGCTTGCATGTGGCCTGTCACTAAGAGGGAGGTGGAGGCACTCCTCGGGGCTCCATCCATGGTTACACAGCGCCTGCTGCCCAGTCATCAGATGAAAAGCCAGCAACTGCTCCTGAGAGGACCTCATTGATTAAGTCTCTCCTTGTTATTAACAGCAGGAACTCTGGGCCCAGGGTGTAGCCTTGCAGAGCTCTGAGGGAAACAGGGTGATGAAACAGAGACCTGTGGTCACAATCGACACATGTCCCTTGCTGGCTAAAGCCCACACTCCCTCCAAGGCCCACAGGGCCCCGGGTGACCTCAGCAGCCTCCGCTGGTGCCCCGCGCTGGGCTCCAGTCTCAGAGCTGCACCGCTCCTTCCCAAGTCTACTGCCCCACTGGCACCCAGCAACGGGCTTGAGCTGGCTCCCACTGACCTTCGATTGTCTGTGTTCAGTGACATCGTGCCACCATGAGAGTGTTTACACCATACAACGCCAAATGCTACCAACCTGCTGACCCCTCCTCTGCCCACCCTAGAGCCAATTACTAGAAATTTACTAGCAGGTCACTGTGCATGCTGGTCTTTGCCAGACACACACTTCCTTCCCTCTTAAAAATATTATTAATTGTTTTTTCAGAGACAGGGTCTTCCTTTGCCGCCCAGGCTGGGATACAGTGGTGCAATCATGGCTCACTGAACCCTCAGTCACCTGGGCTCAAGCAATCCTGCCTCAGCCTCCTGAATAGCTAGGACCACTGATGCGTGCCACCACACCCAGCTCATTTTTAAAATTTTTTTCTAGAGGTGGGGTCTTGCTATGTCACCCAGCCTGATCTCAAACTCCTGACCTCAAGCAATCCTCCTGCCTCAGCCTCCCAGAGTACTGGGATTACAGAGGTGAGCCACCACACCCGGCCACTTCCCTCCCTTTTTATACCTCAGTTCAGGTGGGGCTTCCTTAGAGAGGCCCTCTCTGCTCCCCCAGGCCTGCTCACACGTGCTGTTACAGAACTAGGTCTCTCCTCTCTCCTCAGAGCTGAGTAGCGTGTGGGGCACGTAGCAGGGACTCTGTAAGGCTGTGGGGAGGTGCATGGGACAGGCTAAGGCATGACAGTTGCGAGAAGGGAAGGAGCGGCAGACACCCTTCTCCGGGGACCTGCAGTGTAGCTCTCTCTCCGTCTGCTCCAGTTAAGAATGATGTCTTCTTCCTGCATCCCTCCTCCCTGGAACAGATGATTTTCATTTTCTGCCTTGATAGCTTCAAATCGCTGCCTGTCTCTGGGAGGACTCAGGCACTTATCCTTCCTCTTTAGCAGGGGGAGGATCTCTCTGGACCTCTAAGCCTGGCTTTCTGTTTTCAGCAAAGGCCTTGGAAGTTGCAACCTCTGCAAGGCTCCCCTGCCTTTCCAAGCCCTCTCCTTCTCTAGCACCATCTTTCCCTTCCTCCCTGTGGGCCTTCACACTGCCCTCAGATTCCTCTTCTCTCCCATTTACAAACCTTGCTTCCAGGCGCAGACCTGCAGTTGGTCATTTACAGCTTAGTGAGAATTAGTGGTGAGGCAGCCAGAAGCAATGGCTTCCTTTCACTTCTCATCTTTCAGGGCTCAGCTCAAACCTCCTTAAATAAGTCTTCTTGGAACAATTTAATCTTTAGTTGGGATCATAGACCTTGTTAATTTCTTTCACAGCCCTGACCACAGGTTGTGATATGTATTCATCTATCTTCCTCTAGCTTATCTATTTACTGGAATGTTGGCTTTAGAAGGCCAGGGAACATGTTTGTCTTCCCCACTCTTACACCCTTGGGGCCTGGCCAATTGATGTTGAAGGGGCGTTTCTTGGCTGCACAAATGATTGCTCATCCATGTGCAAATCTGTGCTCTGCCCTGCCCAGTTGTGTCACTGGAGACAGCTCCCTTGCTCTGTGGTCTCAGCATTCTCATCAGCAGATGGGTATAACGGTACCCGCCTCTCTGGATTTCAAGCCTGTTGTAAGGATCAAATGTGATGCCAGGTGGGAGATGTGGACCCCAGCCATGTGTGTTGGGGGCTAGGGCTTATTAGTCCCAGTGGCTGTGCAAATGGCATCTGCCCTCCTTGTCTCCCTGCTGTGTGCCGTGAAGGGGTTCCAGGAACTCCAGGTGGCAGCAAAGAGGTGAAGAGAATAATAATTGATGAATGAAAATGATGATAACCAAGTAAATAATAATAATAATAAAAGTAATAATAACTGACTTTATCAGGTGCTATTCTCAGCTCTGCACAGGAATTAACTCATTTAACTTTAGAACAGCCTGGTGAGGTAGGTCCTCTCATGGTTTCTATTTTATAGGTGAGAAAACTGAGGCCAGAGAGATTGAGTAACTCATCCCAGAAGTGGAGGTGGGATCAAGTTTTACCTTTTGATGGGACTTTCCCTCAAATCCCTTCAATCTGCTAACTTTCCCCGTTTCGTTTCATGACTGTTTATGGATTGCTAAAACCAAGAGTTCATCTCTGAGTGTGACTTTACCCCTTTGGCAGGCCCTGGAGGTCCAGCAGTGAGTGGGACTGATCCCTGCCCCCAGGGAACCCATTAATGGGGTGCAAGTGTGTGTGTGTGTGTGTGTGTGTGTTATTCTCAGCTGCCCAGTCAGCCAGGAAACTCCCTGAGGACACAAGGAGGACTGTTCCTTCTCTGCTGTGTTACTCTAGGACAGAATGAACTCTTACAGTCCTAGAACTCCAGAAAATCAGCACCAGAGTCAGCTACTCATCAGCAAAGTTACTGATCCCTTGCTTGGTACTGGGTTTGGTGCTTCATGCCAGGAACACAGTGGGAGCAAAGCCAAGCCCCCATCCTCGAGGGACATCCATATGTGGGGATGGGACTGGGACTCCGTAGGTCAATTCTTAGGTCAACTGAGTCCAGAGAGAGTAGGAGCCCTCCAGGGTCAGGAATCAGGTCAGTGACAGAGCCAGGACTAGAACCCAGGGCTCCTCCCTCCTAGGACTGCCCCTTCCAACTCTACCACCTGCCTCTGGATCCTGTGGGAAGCCGGCTCTCCTTCCTCCAGGATGCAGGTTGCAGCCTGGAGCAGCGGCTGACCCAGATCCCACACTGTTAGCCCAGGGCCTATTGGGGCCTGCATGGGAAAGGTGAGAATGAACCCACCACCCTCCCCTCTACCTGGCCCTTAGCTGCCTTCCTTTATCACCTTGTTAAAGGCTTTTTCCTCTCCATTTGGAACCTGGAATTTCATTATTTCGCATGTGAAGCTTAGGGATAATAGGCTGCCACTTGAAGGCTGCTTTTCATCTTCAAAGCCCTCTGCAGACTTTTAATTAGTCCTCTCTGGCCTGCTCCAGTAAGTGTTCTTGGGCTAGGAAGGGGGAACCCAAGGGAGGCGGAGGGACTTCCCTCAGGTATGTGGGGCTGGCAAAGGCCTGAGGAGGAAAAAGAGGAGCCCTGGATTCTGGAAACTTCTCCTAACAGATACCTAGCTCACCTAGCTCCCAGACTCCTTTCCTGTTAGGACAGCTGAATAACCGAGGGCAGGGGCATTCCCTCTTGTGGGAATGTGGCTCAAAGAACTTCATAACCAGACCCTAAGTTGCAATTCCATCCCCTGCTGATTGCACGGCCTTGGATGATAATTAACCTCTAAGCCTCTGTTTTCTTTTCCATGGAATGGAGGTAATAACAAAGCGCTCCTTGATGTTGAGGATTGAGCTAGGTAAGTATCTGGCACAGAGTGGTGCTCACTAGCAGTGAATGAATGGATGAATGAATGAGTGTGGCTAGTGGTGGGCTGGAGTGGGGAGGATTAGAAGTAGAGAGAGGCAAGGTGGGGACTGAGAGGAAAATAGGGACTCTCCTTCTTCCTTTGCCCCTCCTTATCCTTAGCCCGAAGGCCAGGGGTTTTGCCCACAAAGCAACCCCTATCAACGGTGTTGCATGGCTGGTCAACGAGGGATTGATGTCTGCCTTTGCAAGCCCTTGAAATCCCCTGAAAATGGTGATATGGTCTATTTTTAACAGTGGAGAACCCCGTCGATGAGTTGCCAGGTGAAAATATGTCCACCTGCTCAGCCTCCCCAGCTGGACCGCTGTGAGAGTCAAGACTAGACAGCGATGCCACAGCCCCGGCTTCAGGGTCTCTCAGACCTGGAAACAAATCTCTGCTGCTCCACTCACTTGGACAAACACTCAAGCTAAAGCAGGGAGATCCTCCCTGCCTCTCAGGATGATTGAGTTTGGTTCTGTGATGAGCTGTAATGTGTACCGAGCAGCTCACTATTGAGCTCAGTGGTAGCCAAAGCCAACAATGTAGGAGCCTGGGACACCAAGCACGAGTTGCACCCTTGGGTCCATGGCCACATGAAATGGGGAGGGAGGTTGCCTCCTGTCAACTGGTCACCTACCCCGTCCTCTTCATAGACTGGCACGGGAGTTAAAAAGGAGGGCTGAGAAATGTGTTCAATGTTTCAAAGTCATTCCTGGCCAGGCGCAGTGGCTCACGCCTATAGTCCCAGCAATTTGGGAGGCCAAGATGGGAGGATCACTTGAAGTCAGGAATTCGAGACTAGCCTGGAGTTCAAGCCTAGCCTGGTCAACATAGTAAAACCCTGTCTCTACAAAAAAAAAAAAAAAAAAAAACAACCCACAAAAATTAGCTGGGTGTCATGGCACGTACCTGTAATCCCAGCTACCAGCTCCTTGAGAGGCTGAGGCATGAGAATCTCTTGAACTCAGGAGGCAGAGGTTGCAGTGAGCTGAGATTGCAGCACTGCACTCCAGTCTGGGCGACAGAGTGAAGCTCCATCTCAAAATCAATAAAGTATAAATAAATAAATAAATGTCATTCCTTAACATTTTGGTACCTCTAAATTTCAGTAGCAGGGACCCCTTTGCCCCCGTCCTACTTGGGACTCCTATGCAGGTTATTTAATGACAGTTTCATCCTTCATGTCCTCTCTTCAAACCTGTCAAAAGCAGGAACTGAGTTTAGGGTGTGACTGGGTCCCCAGTGGCTGGCACACCACAGGTGCACAATTAATACTTGCTGTTGGTGGTGACAATGTAAGGGATGGGGTTTGGAACGTGGGAGGAATCAGAAGGACATCATCTCATGAGGAATCAGAAATACCGATCCTGCCTCCTGTCTGTGCCCAAAAGGTAGAAATATTGAGAGAGAGAGGATGGGAAAAACATCCACAAGAGAAGTGAGTACCACCTGGCTGGTGCTTCCACCATCTGCCCAGACCTCTTGACTGGGACAGGGGGTGCAGAAGGGCTAACCAGATATGACCAGATCCCTGAGGCAGGGTGTATTTGCTGAAGGGTGGGAGGAGCTAGCTGGTTAAGGGATGGCGTGGGGAAGGGGGTGCTAGGGGAGTATTCTAGGGTAGAGCCCCAGGGTGGGCAACCCCAGAGCGGCACAAGGTAATCTCTGCCTGGGGGGATTCCTCCTTCCCTCAGCAGCCAGCATCTCTTGGGACCCTGCAGAGCAGGAGCCCGCAAGCCCAAGAGACTTGGGGCATCTCAACCCTGCTTCTCACAAGAAGTGTGATTTGGGCAAATTATCTAACCAGATATGGCTGGAAAAGGCTTGTCCCTCCCATGTGCAAAATCCCCACTGGCTCCCCAGTGCCTGTGCCAGGCGTCTGTGGTCTGTCAGCTGTGAGGATGGTTTCACGTGTAATCTATAGGTTCTTTCCACGCCTTTCCAAAACTTGGTGAATGCCTGGTACCTTCTTCTGTGACATGACTCTATGGTCAACCAGAAATGACACATCACATTCACTCATGCGCTCACTTGCTCACTACTCAAACTATATTGAGTTTTTCTATATTCCACAGTGCTGGCCACTGGAGGTTGGATGTGAGTCCCCACATGTCTCCCCTTGAGGGAGACAGATAAGCAAATGAACCATGACCACACAGAGTCATCAGAGCTCAGCAATGAGCCTGTATCTGTGGGTCAGCAACACTGCCTGGAGGAAGCATTAAGGTTTAAGCCCAGAGAGAAGAGAAGATACGAGGGGGTTGGAAGAGAAGATATGGAGGAGGTTGGGAATAGAAGCTTTCGTGTGGAGAGGGGCACATATGAAGGTCTGGAGAGCCACAAGTACTTCAGCAAGGCCTAGCAGAGAGCTGAGGGACTAGGTGGTTAACGGCCTTGCATGCTGGGCTTTATTCTGAGGGTAATGGGGAGCCATGGAAGAGTCTGGAGCACCAGCGTGAAATGTTCAGAAAATTTTCTTTTTCCTTTTGGCTAGAATAATAATAGCTGAGCTAACACTGGTTTTTCTGTGGGAAAATACACAAATCATTGCTTAATAGAAGTGGTCTATTCAGAAGAAAAAGCCTGCTAAAAGGTGGGATCCTGAGACAGAACCAAACAAAAGATGTGACGACATTGGTGACCTCAGGTCCACACCCTATCTCCTCACCCTACCACCCCAGCTTTGCCCCCGTTATTTCAGACAGACCTTCCTTCCAGCTGGGACACGTGTGGGTGTGGCTGTGCCTGTGACTTAGCTCTGTGGTCACCCTGCCTGTGTGTGCCACTGCCCCCGCCTCCCTGCTCCCCACCACTGCATCTCTCCAGAGCCCAGTTCTGCCACCCCCTCCAGCAAGCCTGCCCTGGTTCCCCCTGGCTGCTGAGAATATTTTGCTATTTCCACTTGGAAGAACTTTAGTAGGGTTTCTAAGGCAATGTGAATGCTCCGGTTGGGCTGTGTGGTGGACTAATCAGTGCTCAAACCTTAACCTGCATAACCAAACAGAAAGCAATTTGAGGGCAGGGGCTATGCCTCATTCCTTTTTGGAGACCTCAGTCATCCAGCCATCATCTGTGCCTGAGAAGCAGCAGGTCCCATATTAACATGTCTCTTCAGTGGAATCATGTTTAATTGTGTGCATCCTAAACTTGTCCAGGAATATTGTGAGCCTCCTCTTTGGAATAAGTGTAGAACCCCCCTAAATTTCTGCAGGGTCATTCTCTTTGGTGCCTGGTGACCCAGTCCTCTTTCTGAGCCTTCAGAAGGCTCACTTGCTATCCCTTTCACTGGGCTTCCATAGATTTTGGTGCCTATCTCTATTGTGTTTCTTATTCTATTGGGTCAAAGGCATTTTTTAAAAAGTGTCCACTCTCTCCACCTCCCCATCCCCACACCCAGCCCAGTGTCTGATTTGCAGTAGGAGATCAATAAGTGTTTGTTGAATGAAAAAAAATGTACTAGTAAGAGTACAGGACCACTCCTTAGGCATATTAAATGGGAACACAATCACCAATTGAATTCGTTTCCTTCAAAAGAGCCATGTATCCTGGAAGCTCCATTCCAGACGTCCAGATGGCAAGGCCGGGGAGAGCTGGGAGTTATTCCTATTGAAACCGTTTCCTCCAGAAGGCCCAGAGTTCAAAAGGGAGGCATTTGCCACAAACAATTGGGCCAGTGTGAGACGATGTGGGTGGCACGCTTCCAAGGTCTTGGTGGGACTTTGAGCAGTTACCAATGCAAATAGGAGAGAAGACTTATCCCCGGGGGCAACTGTGGTCACCCAGAAATGGAGCCTTTGGCAACAAGGAGAAAAAACCAGGTCAGCCACTGCACGGGGATTTTCTGAGGGCTGTGGAGTGGCCTCTGGACTTGGAGTCAGGAGGCCTAGGTTCTCAGCTGGGATCTGGGTTTTAGATCAAGGGTTAAGATGATCTAATGCCAACCTTATTTTCCAGAGGCATTTTTCTAAGCCAAGAATTAAATGCAGGGCACATCAAAGGAATTTTCCTGATTTGTGAATTGTTTCTGCCAACTCAAGCTTCAGAATAAAGATCCCTTTTCTCATTCTTTGATATTTATCTATTGAATATAGGACTATTCTGAAAACCTCTACGCCAGTGAAGCTCATCTCCCAGAGCTATCCCTGTGCATCCTACTGTCTGACCTCCCTGCCTTTGCTCACGCCCTTCCTCGTTTCAGAGAGTCATCTCCTGATATTGCAGCGTCATCCAGACTTCGTTCAATGTTAACTTTTCTTTGAAAGTTTTCTCTGATCACCACAATTTATAGTGATCCAAAGAGAGAGAGAGAGCCAATAAGCATGTAGAAGACATGGAGCACCTATTACTAGGTAGTATTGGCTCAGCCTTACAGTGTGCCAGGCATTGTGCTAAGCTCTCTACAAGTATGATCACACTCAGCTCTCAAAACAATCCTCAGAAGATCATTCTTATACAATTTAAAAAATCCCATTTGTGGGCTGGGTGTGGTAGTTCACACCTGTAATTCCAGCACTTTGAGAGACACAAGTGGGAGGATCACTTGAACCCAGGAGTTTGAGAACAGCCTGGGCAACATAAAGAGACTCCATCTCTACTAAAAAATTAAAAAAAAAATTAGCTGGGCATGGTGGTGTGTGCCTACAGTCCCAGCTGCTCTGCAGGCTGAGGCAGGAGGATCGCTTGAGTCCAAGAGACAGAGGCTGCAGTGAGCTGTGATCATGGACTTTACCCTGGGTGACAGAGTGAAATCCTGTCTCAAAAAAAAAAAAAAAATCCCCATTTATGGTGGTCATTAGTGCTGTCATCCTATACTTCTGGGTCTCTTTCTTCTTAGTACAAAGTAGAATTTCACTTCCTGACCCCTTTGTGGTTGGTCAGGTGGAGCCATGTGAATAGTTCTGGCCAATGCCTTGTGAAATGAAGTAACACATTGCTCCAGATTGGATAACATTTCATGTTCCTTCCAGAATAGTGACAGGCCAGCAACGTTTGCAATAATGGCTACATCAGCCTGCTTTTTGCTAAGTGAGTAGAATAAGCAGAAACTCCTACTAATCCATGATGAACATGTAGCATGAGCAAGAAATACATTTTGATTGTTTTATGCCACTAAGATTTTTGGACTTGCTTGTTACTGTTGCATAATCCAGTCTATGCTGACTGATACCCAATTTTACAGATAGAGAAATCAAGCTTGCATGGGGAGGCATGGATGACCTTGGCGAAGAGGAAGCTTGAGCCCTTATTGTGCCCAGCGCCCTGACTGGCTGGCTGACTGTGAAAGGCCTTGAGAGCCTGAAATGACAGAACTTGATGCTGTTACCCCTAAAGCACAAGGGAGAATTTAAAACAAGGAGCAACACAGCCATCCTTGGGCTTTCAGAAGGATCGCTCTGGCAGCTGCTTCTGGCTGAGAGGTCACTCTCTATTCGTCCATCTGTAAAGATCAGCCCTGAACCCAGTTGAAAGCCAAACTCCCAGCATACACAGAGACCCTCAGGGCAGGTCTGCCATGTGCTTACAATTCCCCAGCACCTAGAGCGGCCTATCCGTGCCTCCACACAATGGGCAAGGCTGGTTGGAAGAGGGAGCTCCCAGGAGGGCTTCTCCCCATCAAGGCAGGCGTACTGGCTCCGTTGTCTTTTTAAATGACCATAAAACAGCACGGAAATGAATGCCAACTAACAAGGTTAAAGGATCCTTAAAAAACAAATGATGCCATTTTTCCCCCAACTCGCTGCTGAGTAAAAATTTGTCACTTCAGTAAGCATTTTATTGGTAATTACAGAGTTACTTTATTTGCATATTACAGAGCTGCTAGCGGTCCTAGTGAAAATGCTTAATGTCGCTGAGCATCTTGGAAGGAATTACTCAACCCAGGGAGGGAGAATTCAGTAATTATTTCCTTAAAACTAGAATTTGCTAACAACTTTGCAGTAGATCACTTTGTGGTCCCCAATACAGCAATTAAATAATAAGCAATTAAGTGCCAAAGTGACTCAGGCATAGGGCCTATCCCCAAATAGGGCCTCTGCTTTATTTCCTTTGAAAGGGGAATAAAGCTACAGTTAACCCTTTTGACTTCTGAACCACCAGGGAACACCGATTCCTCTTAGAGCCAATTAGAGAGGGCTGGTGCTAAATGTCATCTCCTCATCTTCAGAGCAGGATCTGGCAACCCAAAGAGAGACCTGGGGCCCATCCTGCAGCGAGGAAAGGAGGCTAGCTCTCCCCTCCAGCAGCAGGGATGGCAGGCACAGAGGTCAGGTAAGAGAATTCTGGCATCAAACTGGCTGGGCTTGTCAGCTGGGTCCGGCTTATTATCCAGGTGTCTTGGAAAGGTTACTCAGCCTCTCTAGGTCTGTTTTCTCACCAGTAAAGAGGGGTTCATCATGTGATCAACTGCACCTGGTGGCTGTGATGATTAAATAACGTGACACATGGAAGGTAGAACTTTGAACACAGGAAATGCTCAGCAAGTGTGAGTTACAGTGTCTCACCCAGAACCCACCACGGCACTGACAAGGAAAGCCCAGGCCCCTGCCAACTAGGAGAAGGGAAGGCATTTGCATGTAACTCCTCTGCCTGCACTGGGGAGGTGTGATAGTAGGAGGGAAGGAGTGGCACTTACCACTTGGGGTTTGTTCTGCCCAGGATCAAATCCTGGTTCCACATGCACACACCCAGAGGCAGTGTGACTTTGGGCCACTTATACACTTCTCTGAGAGCACCAGTTTCTCACCTGTAAGACAAGAAGTGTGATACCCATCTGAGTGCCAGGGTCTCCAGGTGACCTGTATTTAAGCACATGCTTTAGTTGCTTAGCTTCCTGCCAGGCAGATTTACAAATATATATATATATATTTAAAGTGTACATGAATATGTCCTTAAAAAAGATCATTACAATTTCAGACTTGTTCTGTCTTAATTTCTGATTGATACTTCATCAGCAATGGCTTGGAACACTGGCTTTTTGTCTCTCTGTTAAGTATTTAACCATCTGAAAACAAACACTGGAGAAGATGGAACCTCCAGGGGCCCCTGATCCTTCTGTAATCCTTGATCCTTCTGTGGTAGGGCTGAGTCCACTCTATGTTTTATCTTTCTGCAAGATCTGCTCCAGTGTGCTATTCTATTTAATACTGTAAAATGCTATTTCACGGAGGAGAGAGTACAGAAAGGTATCTTTTACAAGATTTGCTTTCCCACCTCCATGGCCAGCCTGACCCCGGCTTCCAGGTGGGTTTGTGAGGAATACGTAGTGGCCCTCTGAGAAGGAATATCCAGTGAGACAGAAGAGGTCCGGTCCTCAGTACAGGACTTGGCATCGAGCTCCGTAATGGCTGGTCCCCATGAGCAGCTTGGCCTTGCCTGGTATTATACCTAGGAAGTTTTTCTCTGTAGCTAAAGGCATTGGTCCAGAGTCATATTTCTTCCCAGCCTCGATGCTGATCTCCCTGTTATCGATCATTCACATTTTGGCATGGCCTTTTCTGGGACCATGCTTCAGAGACGTCTCGCGTCTCAGGGCCAGGAGAGGGGAAGAAGTGCACCAGGTTCCAGCCTCAGCGGATGTAAACACAGAGAGAGTGCTACCTTTGACACCCCCTCCTGGGAACTTTAGCCCCTATTAGTTGCTGAGGGTGGAGTGGCCTGGGGTCTTGGGGCCACTGCCCTGTGTGTTAGCGTGGTAATTTTAAAGGTGGCCCTCTCTGACTAGTGTCCGGCCAATGGGGATCAGGCTGGCCTTTGTTGTTTGCCAACTTTAGAGGCCTCTGCAGGCAGCAGGCTGGATAGACAGCTCTGGAACTGGGCTGTTTCTGCTTTATGGATACTCCTCTCTTTGGTGAAATTCAGCCCTCCATGGCCATACAAAAGATGAATTCCACATCCACGTGGTGGCTCTGCCAGCTTCCAAAGTAAGCTCTTCGGGTCAGACTCTCACCAGACCAAATGATGCCTGGTCCCTGGGCCTCCCCCTGTGACTTGGCTTTTGGGGTACCGCTTGATCACTGGCTCCTGGACCCATTCTGGCTTATTAATGCCCCCCCCCCCAAACATAGCACCAATCTTCATTTTGCCTGTACTAGCGCTTCAAATGGATTGGTGTGGAAGCCAGCTGGAACTGACTGGATGAGCTCATCGACCATTGCCCAGCCAGGAGTCTGCAAGGAGAGAGGATTGCTGATTAAAGCGGAACGTGTGTGGGAGGTAGGGAGTAGAGGCTTGGGAAGGACTGGGCTGGGTTCATCAAGGACTCCAAGGAGGCTGGCTTTCTGCTACAACAAGAGCATCCAGTGCATCCTAGAGGATCCGGCAGGAGCTTAGAGCAGGGGCTCTTGGGAAATGCAAAAAAAGGCCTGGACAATAAGTATAAACCAACATAGAAATGGCTCGGGGAGTGCTGGGTGCAATAGCTCTGTAATCCCAATACTCTGGGAAGGCCAAGGCTGGAGGATTGCTTAAAGCCAGGAGTTTGAGACCAGCCTGGGCCACAAAGTGAGATACCATCTCAATCAATCAGTCAATCAATCAATCAGGTGTGGTGGCACATGCCTGTAGTCCCAGCTGCTTGGGAGGCTGAGGCAAGAGGATTACTTGAGTCCAGGAGGTTGAAGTTGCAGTGAGCTGTGATTGTGTCACTGCACTCCAGCCAGGGCAGCAGAGTAAGGCTCTGTCTCAACATAAAAAGAAATGTTCTTGTCTTTGTGGAAATAAAATAATGCAGAGCCCAGTCCTCCCCTTATGAGATGGCCATACATAACTCAGCAGCTGACACTTCCTTCCTACCCACCTGCCAATGCTAACTGCCCCTCAGCGAAGAGCACCTCTTCTTCAGGGCTGCCGATGTTTTGCAGCATGAGTTGTTGGCACATCCATTTGACAATTCTGGACTGCGACAGTCTCTCATTTCTGACTTAATCTCTCACTTACCTCTTCCACGGTCATTTAACTTTTCGCCTTCAGCGTTCAGTGAGTGGAGGCCTTGAGGGCTGGGACCAGGTTTCACAGCTTCTGGGGTCCCTCCAGGGCCTGTGCAGAGTGAGGGCCAATCAGTGTTTGCAGCTCTGGTTTGCTGTGGGCAGCAGGGGCTGGAGGCTGTAAAGCTGCTCACATGGAGGGAGGGAAAAGGCTCGGGGGCATGGAACACACATTTCCAGCCAGGAAATCTGGAACCCTCGGGATGGAACCCATCCTGGAATAGAAGACATATGGATTAAAAGTCTGACCTCAGATGGAAATTTCTCGTCCCCAGCCTGTGACTCTCTTTTCAGTGCCTAATGGAAGCCTCTACAACCTGGCTTGCTTCCACACAGTTTGTCCCAGCCCTGCAAACTCTGCCCAGCTGGCATTCAAGCACAAAGACAGTGGTGTGCTGGTAAATGTTTAACAACAGGCTCTCTGGGAGAAAAGACTGATTTGTTTCCTGATCGGTAGCATTTGTCAATTTTTCGTGATACTCATCATCTCATCATGGCTGATCCTAAGCTACCCAAGTGAAGCCTCTGAACACAGAGTTGGGAAGAGATGCAGAGGAGCAGCTTTCTTGGACAGGTGGGAGCTGGCTCTAGCACATCACTGCCTAGCGACCTCCTAGTGCCACCCCCTTCTGATGTCCTCATAGTACTTATCCCTTTTACTGGCCTTCTGAAGCTGCGAGGGTCTCCTGGTTCTCCTTCTCGCCATCTGCCCTTTGCTTCTCCATGAATCACTCCATCACCTGCCCCGCAGAGCAGCATTCTCAGTCCTGACTACGTGTTTGGCTCCCATAGGGAGCTTTTAAAACTGCCCATATCGGCTAAATGCGGTGGCTCACGCCTGGAATTCCAGTACTTTGGGAGGCTAAGGTGGGAGGATCGCTTAAGCCCGGAGACAAACTGGAGTACCAAAACCCTGTCTTTATGAAAAATTTTTAAAAGCTGGGTGTGGTGATGTGTGCCTGTAGTCCCAGCCACTTGGGAGGCTGAGATGGAAGATGGCTAGAGCCTGGGAGTTTGAGGCTGCAGTGAACTAAGATAGAGCCACTGCACTCCAGCCTGGGCGACGGAGTGAGACTCTGCTTCTAAATAAATAAATAAAACTCCTGACTCCCAGGTCTTACCTCAGAGCAGTTAGATCAGGATCTCAGGATCTGGCATCAGGCAGCAGCAGTTTTTGAGGCATTCCAGGTGATTCCAATATGCAGCTAACTATGAGAACTGCTGATTTTATAAATACCAAAGCTGGTTCTTTCTTCCCATGCCAGTCAAATCAGATTCCCCTGGAATGGTCCTTGGTTCACTGTATGACTTCAGAGCTCTCCAGATGAAGCCATGTGTAGCCACCATAGAGGCTCACTATCTCTGAGGCCCCGGGCCCTGCCCTTTCCTAAGCGCTCACCATTCTCCCCAGGTGGCCTCATCTCCCTTAATGTCCTCCTATAATGTCTCCCATAATGTCCTCATCTCCCATAATGTGTAATGTCCTAGAGATTTGTCTTTTCAAGTCTCCATGTCCAGCCCTGATCTTTCTCCTGAATTCTTCCTGCCTTGCCATGTCCACCTGGGACACTCCAGATGCCTCAACTCAACACATTCACCACCTCTCAGTCTCTTGTCCATTCCCTGTCTTCTCCATGTACATCCTTGTCTCAAGGTAGGGCACCCTCCACTCCATGTGTCTCTTCCTTTCTCACCACTTGTCCTGGCTTGCCCTGGAGAAGTCTGGAGTTCATGGCTCTTTCCATTCCTGCTCCAGCTACCCCAACAGCTCTAGCCTGGGCTTTTTGGAAGTCATCTTCTGGACTCCAGCTCCCTGCACTACTAGTGACCTTGCTAAATCACTCCTCCGCACAACCATATGCCTTAGCTTCCCTTGGCCTGCAGGGAATACACACGTGGGACCCCACAGTGTCTCTCTTGCCTCCTGGCTACATGTTGATCACATCCCAGCCTCACTGAACTGCTCAGTGCTCCCTTACAAGGCCCAGCACCATCCTGCCTATTCCCTTTGTTCCCATTGTCCACTGGCCTTTCTCCCTTCTCCACCCATGGACACCCTTTTTATCCTGCAAATGCCCAGCTCAAGTGGCAGCTTGTATTAGTCTGTTTTCACGCTGCTGATAAAGACATACCGAGATTAGGTGATTTATAAAGAAAAAGAGGTTTTATGGACTCACAGTTCCACGTGGCTGGGGAGGCTTCACAATCATGGTGGAAGGTGACAGGCACATCTTACATGGCAGCAGGCAAGAGACAGAATAAGAGTCAAATGAAAGGGGTTTCCCGTTATAAAACCGTAAGAACGCTTGTGGACTTATTCACTACCATGAGAACAGTATGGGGGAAACTGCCCCATGATTTAATTGTCTTCCACCAGGTCCTCCTGCAACACATGGGAATTATGGGAGCTACAATTCAAGATGAGATTTAGGTGCAGACATAGCCAAACCATATCACTTCTCTTCCGTGAAGACTCCTTGACCACATCCACAGAATTAATTATGCCCATCCTGGAGCCTTGCTCCTGTTGTGCACAGTCTACTATGGGTCCAATCCTCCTTGGATGATCTCAGTTAGCTCTCTATTTCTGTTTCTGCCTCTCTTCTCTATGCTCTGTGGAGATAGGGACCTTTTTTGATCATCTTCATAATCTCCCAGTGTCTAATTAATCTCCCAGTTAGCAGATAGGGGATGCCTGCTACATGTTGTGATAAGAGTGGATTTAATTCATTAATTTAATCAATTAATAATTGTTTATGTTTTCTTTTTCTTTTTTGAGACAGGGTCTTACTCTGTCACCCAGGCTGGAGTGCAGTGGTGTGATCATAGCTCACTGCAGCCTCGACCACTCAGGCTCAAGTGATCCTCCCACCTTGGCCTTCCAAAGTGCTGGGATTATAGGTGTGAGCCACCATGCCCAGCCTAATGAATAAACTAATCAGCAGGTATGATGGGTTGAACTTTGTCCTCTAAACGTTCAAACATTGGAGCCCTAATCCCCAGTATCTCGGCATGTGACCTTTTTCAGATATAGTGTCTTTTCAGAGGTAATCAAGTTAAAATGAGGTCCTTAGAGTGAATCCTAAACGTATGTGCTGGTGCCCTTATAAAAAAGGAGAAAGGTGGACTTAGACACAGAGGGAGAACCTCATGTGAAGACAATGGCAGAGATTGAGATGATGCTTCTACAAGCCAACAAATGCCAAAGATTGCCCACAAACCCCCAGAAGTAAGGGCAGAGGCAAGAAACAGGTTCTCCTTCTCCCCCTCAGAAGGAACCAACCCTGCTGACATTTTGATCTCAGATTTCTGGTGGGGTCTGTAGTACCAATGTCCCCATTTTGTAGATGTGAAAACTGAGGCTCAGAGAGGTTTGGATGACGTTAGTAAATGGTAGAGCTGGATTTCAGCGCGGGCCAGCCTGGTGCCAAGGCCTGTGCTTCTGATCAGCATGTAAAGCTTGTCCCGTCTCCCTCCAAGGTCACTGAGCCCCATCAGGGTCCAGGCACTAAAGATACTGAGAGAAGCAAAATACAGCCCCTGTCTTCACTGAGTTGCCAGTTAAAAGGAAGACAGCCTCTGAGACCAGTGGCCACCATGTGAAGACTTCTGACCTCCAGAACTGTGAGAGAATACATTTCTGTTATTGAAGCAACTCAGTTTGCGGTACTTTGTTATGGCAACCCTAACAGATTCAGACAGCAGGTAACTAGTATGTCCTAGAACTTTGATTCCAAACTGAGTTCAAAATCATTTTTATTCTACAAATGTTTATCGCATACTTACTATTGGCAAGGCAACGTTGTGGGCCTGGGAGGCAGAGCAGTAAACAAAAGGGACAAGGCCCCTTCTGTCCTATGACTGCGTTTCCAGGGGGAAGACAGGCAATAAAAACACAAACGAGGACAGAGCTAATGATGACAGTTGCAAGGGGTCCTGAAACATGGCCCCTTCTTTCTCTTCTCTTTCTCTTATTTAGGTCATGAAAATTCAATGATAAATGTTCCATCTCTGAGTTTTGCTTGTGTGGGGTCCTTAAGAACAAAATGAGATACCTTTTTTTTTTTTTTTTTTTTGAAGCAGGGTTTTGCTCTGTCACACAGGCTGGAGTGCAGTGGCACGATCATGACTCACTGCAGCCTCTATCTCCCAGGCTTAAGCAATGCTCCTACCTTAGCCTCCAGAGTAGCTGGGACTACAGACACATGCCACTATGCTTGGCTAATTTTAATTTTTGTATTTTTTGTAGAGATGGGGTCTTAGTATGTTGCCTAAGCTGATCTCAAACTCCTGGCTTCAAGTGATCCTCCTGCTTCAGCCTCCCAAAGTGCTGGGATTATAGGCCTGAGCCACCGTGCCCAGACCAAACAGACATTTTTAGTAATCAAAGTGCCTTTTGTTTTCTTCTTCCCACTCCCCTGGTTAAAAAAAAAAAAGGCTAACAAAACAAACAAAACATTTTTTTTTCTTTTTCAGACAGGGTCTTGCTCTGTCACCCAGGCTAGAGTACAGTGGTGTGATCTTGGCTCACTGCAACCTCTACCTCCTGAGTTGAAGTGATTCTCCTACCTCGACCTCCCCAGTAGTTGGGCTTACAGATGCCAGCCACCATGCTCGGCTAATTTTTTGTATGTTTAGTAGAGATGGAGTTTCACCATGTTGGCCAGGCTGGTCTCAAACTCCTGACCTCAAGTGATCTGCTCGCCTCAGCCTCCCAAAGTGTTGGGCTTACAGGTGTAAGCCACCACACCCATCCTCTTTTTATTCTTTATTAAAAAAAAAAATTCAAACTATTCACGTGGGGCCATGCTCTGCAGGATGGGTGATGAGGGTGACTGTCCCAGTGTCAGCATGTGGTTATGGGCTCGCTGTTTCATGTGGAAATGGACTAACAGGCCTGCAGAGCTCAGCCAACTTGGGAGTGGGCATGTCACTTTGGCTGACTGAAGTGTGAAGCCAAAATCTTCCTTCAGTGCCAGGGAGCCCTTCCCCAAGACAAGCTTTAACCATGGCCCAACTGCCTAAGGAGGCAGGGAAGGAGGGGTGTGAGCCTCTGGATAATTTCTTTTCTGGGTGAAGAATCACAAAGACTGTAATTTGAGAATCTATAGAATCGTAACACCTCATTTAGCCAGTGCCATTAGGGAGTGAGGAGTTCCACATAAGTGAGTTTTCCAGATAATTGAACTTCAGTCCCTTAAGAGCCAAAGCTTAAAAGAAATTAACCAGTTTGACAGAAGGCCTTCTAAAGTATGTTCTTCTTCTTTCAGACCCTGGGTACCCAGAAGAGGTTTGACCCCTTCCCAGCAACTATGATGGGACCCTCAACATCTGCGTCTGGGTTGAATGAGTCACAGTTGCTTCCAGGGTGGTGGTTCTCAGCCCACCTTAGCTGCGTGTTCAAATCTTTTCAACAACTTAAAAAAAAAAAAAGTCCGGATACCCCTGCCAATCTTAGGTCATTTCGTTTAGAATCTCCAGAAGGCAGAACCAGGTAGAGGTGTTTATGAAAGCTTCCAAGATGATTCCAATGTGTAGACATATCTGAGAACTACTGCTCTAGGGTGTGTTGAGTTTCCTCCAGTAATAAAAAGTAACATCGTCTCAGCAACCATCATGCAAGTGACTGCTCCTGAGTCAGATCCTCGGCCGGTGGCCCACCTGCCTTGTCTTTGATTCCTGCCACTATCTGGTAGTTTTAGCCCTGCTTTTCAGATGGGAAAGCTGAGCTTCAGAGTGGCAGGAACTTGCCCACTTCACTTAGCTAGACAGCAGCAGAGTCAGGGTGTCCAGCCTCTTTCATCCCAATGTCCTCCTAGGTAGGACAGCCCTAGCTGGCTCTCTGTTTGGAGCATTCTTCCCCATCTTGCTTTGGTTTTTCTGTCCCCTTCTTCACTGCTGACTTCCAGCAACACCTTCCCCTTATTGTCTACATACCTTTCTCTAATCCTGCCATTCTGGCATCGGCCCAGTCTGTTCCAGCGTCAATTTCTTCATCTGTGAAATGGGGATGGCACCACCAACTGCACAAGGCTTAAACAGGGCATGTAAAACAACTAGTCCAAGTGGAGGTGGTGGCTTGTCCTCCCAGATCAAATCCTCCTCCAAACCCATGAGGAACTCTCTAAGTCAACCCCACCTCCCCCTGCTGCCCCTTCTACATCTGGTTTGAATCTGCTTGGCACTGGGAATCTGGGTCACTCAGCTTGCTGGGACTATGCACAAACTAAGAGTAAACAGGCTCCAAGCGGAGCCCTGAAAGATGGCCCTTTCTGTGGGAAATGCATGTGAGCCTAGTGCATCATTTTCAGCAATTTGTCTTTACTGCATAGGACCCATGAGATTGCTGTGTAAATAAAGCAGCTCACTTCTCTTCCTTTTGTATGCTCCTTGGGGGATCCTGAGGCACTGGGCACGCTGACAGAGCTCCATCATTATTTGCTGGCTGTCTATCTTGGAGATCGCCCCTGGTTGGTCACCTCATGATGTATAAGGAGGATGCAGTCCCCTCTAAAGTCAGCTCCTGCTGCTGCTCTGTCCTTACCTCTCCCATCTCTTCCCTCTCTGGCCAAATGCGGCTTCTCCCAAGCCTCTGAACTTGTCCAGAACATCCTCTTCTTGATGCTTTTGTGCCAGCTTCCCCCACGCTCCCTCCTCTGTAAGCCCTGCCCTGCTTCCTTTCAGCAAACACTTCTTAACAGCTTTTGTAGACAAGGAAGGTCACTGGACCAAGCTCTGAGAGGGAAAGACAAGCCTTACCAGAACCCTATCCTCAAAGAGCTTCTACTAGGGTCCTGGTGTTTGGGTAAGGAGCCCAGTCTGTTCTATTATAGTATTATAGCATCAGTTTCTTCATCTGTGGGGATGGGACCACCCATCTTATGAGGCTTAAAGTAAACAGGATGTATAAAATACCTGGCCCAAGTGAGCACCCAGGATGTGGAGGCTCGATCTCCTAGAGGACCAAACCAAACCCTCCTTGAAACCCATGGAGATCTCTATCAAGTCAACCCTGCCTCCCCTTCTGGCCTCCTCTACCTCTGCTGTTAGGCTAAGACAGCTCCTATGAGAGTAATGAGGCTCAAATAAATGTCATTCCTCCCTGCCCAGCTCTTGGCAGGACGAGAAGTTTACATACTCCCTGGGTGGAGAGGTGGGGGTGGGTGCCGGAGCAGAGGAGGGACTGGAAGAAGCACTGAGTTCCAGCATTTCTGTAGTTAGGTCTTCAGGAGATGACTTCTTCACACCAGCCTCTGGTCCAAGCTGTCTGTGCCCTGGGCTCACCTGGACATACCTCTGTATGCCTTCGTCTGCTCTTCCCAGCCAGAGGCAGACTCCGTGAGAGCGAGCTCCCTCTTCCACCTCCAGTGGCTCCTGTAGGCCCAGCCCAAGAGCAGAGGGCCGTTGTGTTCCCCCACTGGAGTCTGATTCTGTTGCCCACATTACCTCCAGCCTCTCTGAACACAGGCCTTGAGAGACCTGAGCATGTAAGGGCTTCCGAATGCAAACAAGGAGTGAAGTATTTCAAAACTTGGTATTTCACCAGAAATGGCCCTTCAGAGGGGCCCAAAATACACAGCCCAGTGTTTGCACTTTAAAGAGTGGGAGGCCCAGTCGAGGTTCCAGGCAGCCAGGTCTTCCCTGTGTCAACAAGGGGAAGGAAAGCAGCTTGGCCCTGTCTGGGGCATCCTGAGAAAGGGGTTTTCCGACTGCAGCTGGAGAAGAAGGCAGGGCAGGGCAGGGCTGCCAATCCCCGGGGCGCTTCCTGCAGACGGTGTGGAGACCCAGGGGCTTTCTTGTGAGCTCACAGAGGAACCTTTTGGGGAATTCCCCAATGATAGTAACAATAGTTCCTGGTTACTCCCTGTGATGTGCTAAGCTCTTTCCATGGTTTTTCCCATTCATCCTGATGAGATCTGCAGTACCAATCTTCCCATTTTGTAGATTTGAAAACTGAGGCTCAGAGAGGTTTGGATGACATGTAGGTGAATGGCAGAACTGGATTTCAGCGCAGGCCAGCCTGGCGTCAAAGCCTGTGCTCCTGATTGGCATGTAAAGTTTGTCCCCTCTCCCTGCAAGGTCACTGAGCCCCAACAGGATCCAGGTGCTGAAGACACTGAGAGAAACAAAGTACAGCCGCTGTCTTCACTGAGCTGTCAGTTAAAAGGAGAACAGCCTCGGAGACTGGTGGCCACCATGTGAAAGTGAAAGTGCTTTGTCAGAGGCTTTCTGCACATCGTGGGAGTGGGGAAAGGAAGAACTCGCCTCTTCAGGGGCCCTATGGAAGAGGGGGCCAGCAAGCTCAATTTGGAGAGAAGAGCTGGCATTTTCCAGGTGGGCAGAAGGGACAGCACGTGTGGCCAGCCAGACCCTGCAAGCTGTGTTTATTGTGATCACTGAGTGGGCCTGAGTGCTGCAAAGTGAACCACTCACTCTGCGGTCTAGGCGGGGCTGTGGAACCTGGAGGATTTTAAGGAGCATGGAGAATGAGCTAGGCACTCTCAAAGGCTCAGGGAGATGCGGAGGGGGCATGGAGCAGACACAGATTACCCTGTTCTGACCTCTCTTGGCACATCAGACGCCAAGAGGACCCCAGTGACAATTTCTGAAGACCTCATGACAGCAGTGTGGGTAATGATGACACAGTGGTGGTGTCTCAAATGCACCCAAAACTTATTTGTGTCACCATTTTTGACAGATCCATCCTTAGCACAGGCCCAAGATGCAGGCGCTTTCACCCCCATGGGACCCATGAGGAGAGTGGAGTGGTTCCACATCAGGAGAATGGGACGCTTTGCGGTGTGAGCCGAGGGAGGCCCTTTTGCTTCCCTCTATGGGGCTCAGTTTTTTCAGCAGAAAATGAAGTGGACAGGACGATCCCTGAATTCTGGCTTGAACAAAAGCTCCCATGTGGCACTGAAGGTGGAAGTGGTTCAGCTCAAGGAATTTGCCCTGTGGAGCATGAGGAGTTGAGACCAGCCTGGGCTAGGAGAAGGACACCAGCCCATGATCCAGGCTAAGCTCTGTCATGGGCAGGATGTATAACCAACACAAGTCATTTCACTGCTATAAAATAGAGATTATAATCCCTCTCCTCTTCACTTATGGGCTTACTGTGAACATCAAATGAAATAACAAGCACAGAAATGTTTCAATTGTAAGCTATGGTGTCAAGTTGAATCATCTTCTGGTTCATGAACCACAGGGACCATTTAACCCAATTTCCTCATATTCCAGAAGAGGAGACAGAAGTTCAGAGTGGCTGTGACTCGTCCAGCGCGTCCTCTGTGGCAGAACTGAGACCAGCTCCTAGATGCGATCTCTTCTCTTTAACCACCGCTGTGGCTGCTATGATTCAGAGACCTGACAATATTTTGTCACAGAAAAAAATTTAACCACCCCTCTGCCCTGCTGACCCTTGGCATGGAGTATCTCTCTGCCTTCAAAAGAAAAGAAGAAAAGAATTCCAAACCCCAAACCCCACTAACCATACAGCAGCTGCTTCTTAGGGAAAGCTGCCACCAGGAATGTAACGCGGCAGAAACCAATCTCACTGCCTGCCACCAAGCAAACGTGGCCTGTTCTGATGGCTCGGTGGCCAATGTCTTCCTGTCACCAAGCTCCTCCAAATCGTGGGAGAGATTGTTTTGACATTTGATTAGCCACAGAGTGTAACTTGTGAGTGCTTGAGCGAGCCGACTCCCAAGCAATCGCATCGCTGAGTGCTTTAGCCTGTTAGAGATACCACATATCAGGGAAAGCGATGGTGGGCAGGGCTCCAAGAGGGAAGATAAGTGGGCTGTTGGGAGAAATTAATACGAAGAAAGGAAATGGCGAATGAAGTCAACGAAAACAGGGTCCTATGATATCCATGACTCATAAATTTCATTGATACCCGGAATGCGAGTTCCCTGCTCTCCCTTGAGTTAGTAAACTGCTTGTCCTCGGGGCGACCCTGCAGGAAGATTCATGTGCGGGAAGGAGGTGGGAGGAACAGGCTGGAAAGCCTACGTAACTTTTAGGTGGAGCTTGCACAAAATCCTCTCTCTCCTGCAGGGAAGAGCCTATGAAGATGGCCCTGAGAATAGATGAGTGCCTGCCTAGGGCATGATTCAAGGGGGAAGAGGTCACCAGAGGGAGACAGGAAGGTGATAATTGTGGGGGTGGGAATGGAGATTGGAGGGACCTAAGACAGAAGTCACCATTGAATCCTTATTTCTTAGCAAGGTTGTTCAGGCCACCGTACTCCAAACTATTCATTGCCAAGAGTCCCTTCATTATTTTTAACCACCATAAACCCACTATGTGAAAGACTGAGTCTGCCAAATGAATTAGGTTTTGCCCAGAGCTCAGACTTTGGAGTTCCATAAGCCTGCTGTGAGAACTAAGTCTAATCTATGGGGGGTTCTCAGTAGGATGTCTGACGTGTTGGAAATCACCTGGGGACCCCTCTGCTTTCTGCTGGGCTCAACTCAGGCTGGCAGCTGTTGATCCTGTGCTGTCACCTCCACCCCTCCTGCCGGTGCCTATGCCTCGGAAGCCATGATGGAAAGAGGGCAGCTCCAGGATGCAGGAAGGAGAGTGAAGTAGTGGGAAAGGCCTGGTCTGGGAAGCTGGGGAGGGGTGTGGTCCCAGAACATAAAGAGGGTAGGGGGAAGAGTAGGTGAGGTGTCATATCAGGGGACTTCCTGGAGCTGTGGATTTGCTAATGCTGCCCTCTCTTCACTCTGAGGTCCTGTTTGTGATATCAAGTGATCTCCCTATATTAGACTCTCATGTACAGAAAAGGCTATACCTTTGTAGCCAAGGAAAACCCATTTCAGTGGGCGAGAACCCACATCAGAGTCCGCAGGTGAGCACCCCTAGTAAGGCGAAATGAGGAACAGATTGGAAGATCCAAGAGATCTGGAAAATGGGGCCTTTTATGAACCTGAGAGGCAGGAACTGCCATTGCCCAAACCCAGCTCCAAACCCAACTCAGCAGGATGAGGCCTCACCATACTCCACCCCAAAGCCTGCAGTGGAAACCTCAGAACTGACCTTCCAGATTGACCAAGTTGGTAGTCTTAGCTCTAGATTGCAGCTGAGGAAACTGAGGTACCTAGAGGTCAAGTAATTTGTTCAGCATTACATGCTGGACTCTATGTCCAGCTTTGTCTGACTCCAAGCCAGGGCTTGTAATGCTGCACCATGTACTGTGTGGAGGTTTTTGTGTACTTCAGAGTTTCAATAGCTATCTTCTCAACTGTACTGTGAGCACTGAGAAGGCAGAAGCAAAGTTTTCTTTACTATTTGCATGGCTTCATTTTAACACATTTACTGAGGGCTCACTTCATGTCGGGCATTGTACGAGGTGGGAATAGCTATATGATATCATATTTGTGGCCTATGTTCAAGAATTTCAAGATGGTGACAGCAGAGCAGGAAACCAAGTGCAGGGCCTTTCTGAGAGCAGCTCCAGAAGCCAGTCCAGTCATCAGAAGAGCAGAGAGAAAAACACAAAACCAGACTCAACCGCAGTGTCCTCTGAGAACGGGGATAGCTGTAGGCACAGGGCTAAGGGAGCTCAGAGGAGAGCCCTAAGCCCAACAAGCACTTGCCTCGGTGGCAATACTACGCATTTGCAGCTTCTCAGCAGGTTGTGTGCTGAGGAAAGCACCTCAGTGCACGTAATCTCGCAGTGACGTAATGAGGCAGACATTATTTATATAACAAGAAAACAGCATAGATCCTATACTACCTACCAGATACTTCCCTCTTCCCTAAATGTTTGTAACTATTAACCACTTTGCTCTTAATCTTTTGATGTAGTTGCTTTGTTATCCCCATTTTACAGATAAAGAAGCTGAGGTTCAGAGATTAAGTGACTTGGCAAAGTCAAAGCTTCAACCTCAGATTAGTCTGTTTCTGGGTCTAGAATTTTTTCTACCAGAGCAGCACTTCCATGCAAGTAACCTCGGTAAATCAGCTTTAGAAAACAAATGATACGCAGACATTGTGTGAAGGCCTCTGGGGTCCCCTCCTTGCTGGGATGAGATAACAGGTCCACAAGGGGGCCAGGGGCAGCTGGCGCCCAGGGAGGGGTTGCACAGTGAGCCCCAGGGCCTGCAAGCTTAGAGAATCCTTTGTCTGAGGATCAGCATGGGTAGGGGTGGGGCTGGTTAAAACAAACGATTGCACCTTTCCTCCTTTTAAAGGGGAAAACATTGGGAAATGAAATTAGAATAAAATGAAGGGGAGAAAAGCATCCATTGTCCCGGTATCCAAACACTACCGCTGTTAATATGTTGAAATATTCCCTGCCAGTCCTGGGGGATGTGGGGAAAGTGTGCCTTCTTATATTTTGGGGGAAATGCGAAGTGGTATATAACCTTTATGGGAAGCAATCTGGCAACATCTATTAAAATAAAAAAAGTATATACTCTTCACCCAGCAATCCCACTCCTGGGAATCTAGCCCACAGAAATAAAAGCTCCATTAGGTAAAAATGTAAGTACAAAGATGTTTATCGCAGCATTATTTGAGTGGTGTTCATGCATGTGCATGCACACACAGGGAACACAATGAATGCCCACCCCAGAGAAAGGCTGAATAAATGAGGGTACATAAACCACGGACTATTATATAGCCATTAAAAATAATGAATTAGCACTGTACTAGTTGACTGAGGGTAGGGAGGTACATTAGTCTCTTTTGTGTTGCTATGAAGGAGTACGCGAGACTGGTTAATTTACAAAGAAAACAGGTTTACCTTGGCTCACAGTTCTGCAGATTGTTCAGGAAGCATAGAGCTGGCATCTGATTCATGCAAGGACCTTCACAGAAGGAAGCTTATACTCATGGTGGAAGGTGAAAGGACATCACATGGTAAAAGAGGGAGCAAGAGAGAGGAGGAGGTGCCAGGCTCCTTTAAGCAACCAGATCTCATGTGAACTCGTAGAGTGAGAACTCACTCATCACCATGAGGACAGCACCAAGCCATTCATGAGGGATCTGCCTCCATGCCCCAGATACCTCCCACTAGGCCCTCTTACAACACTGGGGGCCACATTTCAACATGAGATTTGGATGGGACACACTTCCAAACCATGTGAAGAGGTGTGTTGAAACGGAAAAGATAGATGCAGAAAAGGGTGTGTAACATGATTCATTTTTTATAAAACAATAACAAAAATGACCTGCCTTTGTGTTTGTATGCATATACATGTATGTTGACACAGGTCTGTATAGGATTATACAAATCTGCATATAAACATGGAAAGACACATAATAAACTGTTAACATGTGTTACCTGAGCAGGGATAGAAGGTATGGGGTGGGGTGTCACTTAACAGCATGGGACAGGAAAAGAGGAGAGGGAATTCTCAGAACAAAAAGGAAGAAAACAAAGACTACTTATTTCCAGTCTTTTTTCACTATATAATCTTCCTCTAGCCAACTCCCTAGCTATATAATCGGTGCTTCACATGCAGAGCAGTTTGGTGGTAAAAACAGGGTCACAATCACACAGTACAGTAAACATCTACATCTAACTCCAGGCCCTACCAGATCTCCAGCCCTGCTTTTTTTTTGACAGGTTCTCGCTCTAATGCTCAGGCTAGAGTGCAGTGGTGTGATATCGGTTCACTGCAACCTCAACCACCAGGGATCAAGTAATTCTCCTACCTCAGCCTCCCAAGTAGCTGGGATTACAGATGCACACCGCCACACCTGGCTAATTCTTTCGTATGTTTTGTAGAGATGAGGTTTTGCCATGTTGCCCAGGCTGGTCTTGAACTCCTGGGCTCAAGCAATCTGCTCACCTTGGCCTCCCAAAGTGCTGGGATTACAGGATTGAGCCACTGTCCCTGTCTCCAGCCCTGTTTTTAAAATTCAGTCCACTACTCTGGGGGTCTGCTCATCCAGTGGTCAGGCACTGCTAGTCATTTTGTTTCTCTACTTCCAAAGCCTCCATTGCCTGCCAAACCAAACAAGGCTCCCTTGCACTGCCACTGCTGAACATAAGAGCACCATCTCCAGTTGTTCCCAAACATGAGGCGTGGCCTCTGAGGTCTTGGAAACCACTGGAGCTGTAGGAGCTCCACACATGGCTGCCTGATCTCCTCTCGGTCCCTCCTCCCCGGGCTGGTCAGGGTTTGGGGACTGCAAGCAACAGAAAACAAAATGGGCAAGTGCAACCAACAGCATAAAAAGGAACTTGGTGGGAGAATTTGAGGTAGGTCACAAGATGGAGAGAAGGATAAAAACTGAACTGTGAACTGACAGGAAGCGGTGGCTCCAGAGTCTCTCAGGAGCAGAAACTCTGTCCATCTCCCCAGCTGGTCATTCCTGGGGAACTGAACAAACTCCAACCCTACCTTCTCCCTTGCCTCTGCTCAAGATTCAGGGTCCCAAGAGAATGTGTCATTGGTTATGTGTGTACCCCCTGGCTGAAGAAGGGCAGTGGGTGGAAGGTTCCAGCAAAAGGAGCCTTTGGGGCCCCCCCATCCTTGCCAGTGAAATACAGACCTCCTGTGCTTTCTATAAATTGAGACTGCATGCTGTGAGGGGAGCACTTTACACAAAGGAAACTGGGGGCTGCTGGGGGAGGGGAAAAGTCTCCGTGGTCTCAAAAAAGCCAAATCTCTACTTCTCACACCCTCCCCATTCAGAGTCTAAGGAGATGGGCTGGGTTGACTTTTACTTCAGATTCTTTTGGTTGCAAGTGACAGAAACCAACTCAAGCAAGCATAATCAGAAAAGGGGGCTTTCTCTTAAGGAATCAGAGGAGCTTGAAGAACTCAGGCTTTGGCTGGGTGCAGTGGCTCAGGCCTGTAATCCCAGCACTTTGAGAGGCCAGGGCGGGCAGATCACCTGAGGTCAGGAGTTCGAGACAAGCCTGGCCAACATGGTAAGACCCGTCTCTACTAAAATACAAAAATTAGCTGGGTGTGGTGGCAGTCGCCTATGATCCCAGCTACTCAGGAGGCTGAGGCAGGAGAATCACTTGAACCCAGGAGGAGGAGGTTGCAGTGAGCCGAGATCGTGCCACTGGACTCCAACCTGGGCGATGGAGCCAGACTCCATCTCAAAAAAAATAAAATAAATAAAATAAATAAAAACAAAACAAAAAAAATCCTCAGGACTTAGGAAGGGCCATTTGAGAACCAAGCTTCTCTCTGGCTTCTCTACTTAAAACTACATGGTCTCTAAGTCTGCCCCTTCCCCCTCCCCCGGCATTTGTCTGAGCCCTTCTCTCTCTCCAGACTGACTGTCTGCCCTTCATGCCCATAAAATTGGAAATCTTCCAGCCCACAGCTCCTTCATTTACATTTTTCCCTATCCAGAAAAGCAGTCCAGCTGTCTGGCTGTCTCTTAGCCTCAATTAGAAATCTCCCAGAGGGAGAACTTGATTGGCTCTGCCTGGTCAGGTTTTCATCCTTGCTCCAATCAGCTGTGGCCAGTGGGTGGGGTCACCTGGTGGAAATACGGCTGCCGGGAGTCTGGGGCTGGGGTAGGAACACCTCCTCCAGGGCAATGGGAACCAAGGGAGAAAATGGAGGGAAAACTTTAATTGAAGTGCCGAGTCCAGCAAACCAAGAGCATTTTTGAAACCACAGAAAGTGAGAGGCAGAAACTCAGCATGCTATATGGAGTTAGGGGTCAGAACAATGGATAGAAAAGCGAGAGAATCAGATTGGGAGCAATAGGGAGCCATAGCTTCAGAAACTGCTTGAAATTACCGAGGTAGGAAGTCTTGCTGCTTGCTTTTAGCAGCTGCACTGGAACATGATATGGGACTGGGTTAATCTGGCTTTAAGACCCAGGCGTGGAGCTGACAGTTGTGATTAAATTGGGGAAACAATTTTGAAAAATTAATTTTTACTTTTACCAAAGTGATATATGGACATAGTTCTAAGAAATAAAAAAAAAAAAAACAACACACACACACACACACACACACAAAAGAGGCTTCCTGTGCAAAGTAACTGTCTCCTACCCCAGAGCCTCTCATCCTCTCATCACTCCTGAGAGGAAACAGTTTCAACTCCCTTAGGCATTGCTTCTATTATTTATCTTCATATACTTCTAAATAATTTGCTATGCTGCTTTTCCCCCCATTATCTATTGACTTCATGTTCTGTAATTGAAGGTTTAGCTACTTTACAAGCTCTCTCCTCCATTTCTCCTTTGATTATCTTACTATGTTCTATCATAGTTTGGGGCTGTGTTTGCATTATTATGGCTGTGAAAATGTTATTCCCCCATGACCCAAGTCAGGTACCTTCCAGTATTTGCACATCATTTTGCTTTTTTGTTTGCTCAATTCTCTGTCCTCCAAAAGAACTATCAAATGCCCATCAATATTGTTTTCTAAAAGTTTGAAACAACATAGTGGATAATACACAAATTTCACCTCCATGCCTTCCCTTATTTGTACTGGCTGCTCTCTGGATCTCTAAAATCCAGCCAGTTTCTTGGGTGAGATCCCCAGTTTCCTGTATCCCATGTATTCCTATTTATTGGTTTCTTTTCTTGTTTGGCTGAAGCACACCCTATGGTAATTTCCTAAGGAAAGGTGCAAGGGAGGTCAATTTCTTGTATGTGTTTGAAATGTACTTATTCCACCATCACACTTGATTTATGATCAAGCTCTGTATAGAGCTCTGTGTTCAAAATAGGGTTCCTCTCTGCATTCATGTTTCCATTGTCTTCTATTTCTCAAGTTCTAGTTGAAGTCTGACACAATGTGGATGTGGCGGACGCGGGGAGGTGACCCTGGGTCGGTAACTCCTCCAGATGTAGACTTTAAACTAACTGCAGTGCCTTCCACTCTGCACATCGCCATGGATTTTTGCAGACTTGGAGCATTCAAGCGCTGCATCTCTCAGGAATCCTTTAAGATAAATCAATGTGCTTCTCATTGGTCTGCCTTCTGCAAGTGCTGAAGTTTGTAGCTTTCTCCACTGTGCTGAGTCATTACCACTCATCTCTCTGCTTCCCAGAGTCCAGGTCTTTGTTGAAATCTCTTATCTCCTGATGTCACAAACCACTTTGGACTTGGGATTTCATGTATGTCTCCTCATTTACTGTCAATTTAATAAAATGTTGCCAGTGAGATAAGGTCAAGGTATATTTAATCCATCATATTTAACTGGATTGGAATTCTAGTTCTTTCCTCATATATAAATATACAATATTTATATAATATATGAATATGTTGTATTTTATATATTATAATATAATATAAATAATATAATTATATAATATAATTACATATATTTTTATATATATGAATCTTACAAGCAGATTTCAGAAGGTGATTTCGCAGTCTATTTTGTGCTGCTACAATAGAATACCTGAGACTTGATAATTTGTAATCAACGGAAATTTATTTGGCTCACAGTACTGGAGGTTGAAAGTTCACATATATGTCCATATCCAAATTATGGAAGTTTTATGGACTTATTTTTTAATTGCTATATAGTATTTTATAATCCATTAAGAAGATGTGGGATGGTTTACTTACCCAATCCCTTATTGATAGACATTTAATCTGCTTTAATTTTTCACATAATGAACACTTTTATGCATGTGGCTCTTTCCTTCTGTATTTGGTATTGCTTTCTTGGGATATATTCCAATATCCAAAGGATGTGAACCTTTTAAAAAATTCCTGATAAATTTCGCCCAAGTGCTTTCTAGAATGTTTGTGACCATTTTACCTGTGAGCAAGAAAAAGGAGTAGACTGTTGTAACTGCCTGGCTTGGTCTTCTATGGCTGTTTACACCTTGTTTCACTTCAGGTCTCCTGCAGTTTGCCCCAGCACCAAGTTCTGGTGAATCTGTGTAAGCTGACAATGGCATCCATTCTTGCTGAGAAATGTCTACATTCTTGTCTTGACCAGTTTTAAAAAAAATGCAGATGAGGGAAGAAAGAAAATGTGAATTCCTTTTTTCTCTTTCTTAGTCTTACTTCTGTGGGTGGTAGGGGAAGTGCAGGGAAAAGAGAAATAATCTTTTTAAAGTTATTTGAAAAAAAGCATGAGGTGAAACCAGTCTGGAAGGTCAGTAACTGTAAATAAGGAGAATTTTACTACTTCACCTCATTACTTCAGGAACAAAGGTGTCTGAGTATACCCATAAGGTCACCATAAGGTTACGATTTGAATGTGTCCCCCAAAGTTTGTGTGTTGGAAACCTAATTCCCAATGCAACATGCTGAGAGCTAAGACCTTTAAGAGGTGATTAGTTCATAAGGACTATGTCCTCATGAATAGATAGTGTCATTATTGTGGGAGTATACAGTGTCATTATTGTGGGAGCTTGTTATAAAATTAAGTCTGGCCTTCTCTAGTGCACACTCTCTCACCATGTGATGCTCTCCATCATGAGATGCAGCAAGAAGGCCCTCACCAGATGCAGCCCCTTAATCTTGGACTTCTAGCCTCCAGCACTGTGAGCCAAATACATTTCTGTTGATTGTAAATTACTGAGTACTCTGTTATAGTGGCACAGAACGGACTGAGATAGTCACCTTCTGAAATCGGCTTGTAAGATTCGTAGACTTTCAGTGCTGGAAAACCTGGTGAGGTCATTCACTTAGGGCCCCATTTTACAGGTGAGGAGACAGAGCCTAGAAAGACACAGCCCACAGCCACAGAGCAAGCCAGTGGCAAGGCCTTAAAGAGAGCCCAAAGCTCTTGGTGCTACACAGACTGATGCTTTCCTCTGAATCAGGCCTGCCTGAATCATACCTGGCATTTCTTAGCATCTTGTTCATGATAAACACGATCTCAGTGATGGCACAAGGTGGGCTGTGGGTCTTTCCCCAGCACAGTGCTCTGAAGGAACTGCAGCAGTAGCAGCTGAATCAATATCACACTTTGCAGGGAGCCTGTTGGCAGCTGGACATGCAGTGAATTGTGGTTCTTGGCGTTTGTGGCTGTCAGAGCCTTTCCTGTGGGGAGGGTAGCCTTCCTGTGAGGCCGGCTAGGCTTTAGAGCTCAAAGGGTAGGTCCCAGAGCCCCCAAAGAGACTAGTAGCCCTCAGAGGTTGCTGTGCACAGCCCTAACTGTCCACTGGGCTCCTCCACATACAAAATCTCACTTTGGGTCAGGTGCAGTGGCTCACTCCTATAATCCCAGCATTTTGGGAGGCTGAGGCGGGAGGATCACTTGGGCCCAGGAGATAGAGATGACCCTGGGCAACACAAAGAGTCTCTCATCTCTGCAAAAAAATTTAAAAAATTAGCCAGGTGTGGTTGCATGTGCCTATAGTCCCAGCTACTTGGGAGGCTGAGGCAGGAGGAAGACGAGGCTACAGTGAGCTATAATATAGCCACTGCACTCCAGCCTGGGCAACAGAGTGAGATCCAGTCTCAAAATAAATAAATAAATAAATAAACCCCCAAAACAAAACAACTTCATTTTGACCCTTACATTTAGTCCTTCCAGACTTTTAACTGAGTCTGACCAAGTGTTTCTGGTGCCAACAGGTTTGAATCTGTTCAGGGGAACAGGGGACCAACCTGTGAAAGCAGGACTCACGGTGGTCATTCTTTATTCCCTAGAGTCTGGGAGCTTCTTATGGGCCTGCTGTTCTTCCACATCAAGCCTGAAGCCAAGAGGCTTCAGTGTCTACTGTCAGGAGCCATCTCAGCTCCACCACTGGTCCAAGTGTCTGATCTGAGCACATTGACATCCCCAGCCCCAGGTGCCTCATCAGTAAAATGGAAGAAGTTAGGTTTAATGTATGAAATTGCTACTGGCCAACCATTTTTGATCTACAACAACAACATAGTTCATATGGCTCAATCGACTACTAGTACCTAACTTATAGCATTTTTATGATTAAAATAAGAACATTCATACCCAATGCTTAGCACCCATGTAAAATGTAGGAACCACCAACATCAAGTGCTTATTTTCTAGACTCGGGACTTGGGCAAGAAAGAACAAGTGAGCTAACAGGAACTGAGCATCTACTCTTTGCTAGTACTGTACATGCAATATTGTTTCATCTTCTCAACAATTCCAGGGAGGGTTGGCATGGTTAACACCATGTTACAGATGAGGAAACCGAGGCACATGGAGGTTAAATAAATTGCCCCAAATCACACGGCTAGTTGACAGTTGGGCTGTGATTGAAATCCAGATGTTTCTAACTCTGGAGGCCATGTGCTTTCCTAAAGCACTCTGTTACTTTCTGAGTTCCAGTTTTGGGCACTTAATAGTCTTTTCCCAAATTTTGAATTTGGAAAATATAAAAGACGATTTTTGAATGATCATGAATGAATTAACAAGCTTCATGCATGTATTATTTTAATTGAGCTCATAAAATGTTGTGACTCATCATACCACTCCATGAAAGAGGAACTCTTGTTTCCACTTTACAGGCGAGGAAACTGAAGCTCAGGAAGGCTATGGGACTTGCCTGAAGCCACACAGCAGGAAGCAGAATAGCTGAGATCCACCTCCAAGTCTGCTGGACTCCAAAATCTATGCTTTCTCTCTGCTAGGCGAGAACCATGGCTTCCTTCCTCTTAGGGAAAGGGCTGCAACACAGCCAGGCCGCTGGCTGGAATCTTCTCATCCCAGGGGATGCGGTGGCCACTCTCCCCATCCTCTCTGTCCTGTATGTGATTCACCTGCCTATGACTGGGGCAAGGCCTAGATTTGTGGGAAAGGATCCCGGCACTGGGATCATGATGAACGGCAACCTCCCTGCAGCAGCCCCCTCCCCCAACAACACACGCACATCAGAGCTCTGGGGGGAGGCAGAGGGCCCTCCTTGCTCAAAATAGCTCTGTGTTATTAGCTGCATTTAATTGAAGGTGTTTCGAGGGCAGCCTCCACCGGGCCCAAACCAAATGGAAAATGACACACTGTCAAATTAATGTCCCCAGACCATGATAAATGTCCGGGCTTGGTGAGTAATGCTTCCATTTCTTGTTTTAAAGGAGAAGGATGCAGCCAGGCTCCGAGCGTCTGTCCCTGTTGTGCGGGGAAAGGTCAGGGGCATCCTCGGGATAAATAGCATTCCTCGCTGGCCCGCCCACCCGAGCTGGGCTTCTCCGGCTTCTGCTGAGCTCTGCTTTCTCTCTCTTCCTGTCTCTTGAGGCTGGCAAGATTGCTGAACAGCTTGTGAGCCTCCCGGCCAATGTCCAGGGAGGAAGGAGCTGGAGATAAGACTAATCCTCACCATCCACCCATACTTTATACCTTCCAGAGTGCAGTCACCTCGGTTATCGTGTGTGTTAGTTGGCATTCAAGGCCTGCTCCTGACCTCCAGCTGCACGCCCCACTGCCATGCCCTTGGTTCAGCCATACTGATTCCTCAAACCTGCCCTGCACACCCCAGCCTCTTAGACAATGTGGAACACAATTGCTAAAGCGCCTGCTCTGTGCCGGGCTCTGGGCTCGGCCCGTGCCCTGGAGGACAGACGGCCCATGAGAGCCAGAGCTGCCCTGGCATTCCCAGCCTGGCTGTGGTAATCTCTTATTGAACATAAACAATTTCCCAGAATATAAACATCAGACAAGGCCACAAGCAAGACGAAAACAAGACCACTCCGTAATTGTGTCTGAACACAGACAAAAACAAGAACACGGTCCAAACCACAGAGATCACCAAACACCCCCCTGTCCTGGTGAACATCAGGGACTACTGCTTCTTTACCAATTAAAGCTTCAGCTGTGCTCTCTGCTTCCCTCTTTCTAGATAAGATTCCCAGACACAGAATTACTCCCCATCACTTTCTTCCTGACAGCATTCCCTCTAGAACCAAGCTCTGCTCCCTAGAGCACCTCGCACTAGCCCAGATCCTGTAACTCATTTCCAGCACCCTCTCACTGAGCTGCCTCGCCATTCCCTGTGGCGCGTGTTCTCTCTGTTGCAATGGGTAATATGCCCACCTTTGTTCAAATATAGGTGTGTTTCTGGCAGCTTAGGTTGGAAGGCACTGGCACCACCAATTTAGCCACAGGGCTGGGCAGAATGATAGAAGAGCTAAATCGTCCCACAAATAATCTGTTTCAAGAGCAAGGAGGGCAGACCATTCATTCTGGATGGGGTGGTTTGTGGAGGAGGAGGCATGAGTCTGTCAAAGAAGGAGAAATTGAGCAAATGAGGCCCAGGGAACAGGTGGCCGGGACCCTCCAGGTGACAGGACCCTGAGCAAAGGCCCCAGGTGGGACAGGTGTGGGCAATGTCGTGTTTCCATCCTCCTCTCATTGTCTCTTGAAGTGGGGGAGATATTGCTTGTCCTTCAAGGCTCACTGTGTGTGTCCCCTCCCAGACTGCCCTGGGGCTCAGTGTCCCTGTTGGTAAAATGAGAGGATTGAACTCTCTCAGTGCTTTTTATACTTTTCTTTTTAGAGGACAATCCTTTGTCAAAGGTGATCTTACCCAGAAGCCCAACATAGAAAAGGCATACAAGATGTAAAGGATGCTGCGTTGGTTGAAGTGGAGGCTGGGGATGGGGTCTTTGGCTTTTGGGCATCTCTGAGGGGGCCAGTGCTCCTGGAGAGTCCTAGGGCTCCTCAGGGCCAGGTGGAAAGGCAGGCGAGGGGACAGGGGCTGCAGTTTCCTCCAGTCTTCTAATTTGATCTCTCTTGCTCTCCTGGAAGCTCCCCAAGGCCTGGAGTCATCTCCTCATCGACTGTCTAGCTCAGTGCCCTGCAGGCTGAGGAGGCTGAGTAGACGCTGCCTGAATCCATGTGGTCCTCACATCAGTCCTGATGGGTTCTTGCTCCCCCATTCTTCCAACATGGCTGGTGAGGACCCCAAGGAAGCCCAGGTTAGGAAAGGGCAGTGCCCCAAGTCGTGTGGACTGTGGATGGCCTGCCGGTTTCTCTGATCTCTCCCCTCCGTCTAGCACTAGTCCCACTGTGCAGGGATCCAAGGCTCAAGGCACCCTCTGTCTCTGTCTGTCTGCCCTGTGGGCCCAGGTTCCTTTCCTTCCCTGCTGACAGCCTGGAACAATATTGAGGGCACACAATGGCTCTCCCAGCTCCATTATCGCCAACTCCCCTGCTGCTGAGAATGGACCATCAGTCCCTGATGATACATAGCAGAAAATTGGTTGTCAGGCCAATAAATGTATCCGATTGGATTTTTGACATCTGGGCAAACCCATTCATAAGGCATTTGATTAAAGTGCTAAAAGGTAGTGCAGAGATAGCTGGGCAGAGCTGCCCTCGGTCTGGCCTAAATAGGGTGCTGTCTTCCCTCTGGGCGAGATGCCCCCTCCTCCCCTGTCTGCTCATTCTCCTCCTTTTCCATTTTCATCCTTCACTGCTCTGAAAGTGCCGCACTCAATCAGGGCTCCCAGTGGCGAGAAGGACAGCCGAGCCAAGCCGGAGAGGGATTGCCTGCCTTGGCTGCCTGTGCGGGAGGCTTGGGCTGGCCTCAGTCCCTGGCCCGGAGCCCTGCCTGTGCTGGCCCTTCCTCCCGGGCCGTCTGTGGGCATCAGTCACCAAGTCTCAGCCATTCCTCTTCCTGGGACGTGGAGTGGAAAGAGCCCCCATCCAAAAGGCTGCTTTCAAATCTCTGCCCAGCCTCTCCTGAGCTTGGTGACCCTGGGAGAGTTCCTATCCATGAGTCTGTTTACCCAGCTGTAAAGTGGGGATCATAAACACGGGTGCTTCCATACCTTGAATTGGAAATGATAGGGCTGATTAATTAGGGAACATGAGACATATGACTGGACTGCTGTTGGTGATGACAGTCACAGTGGGTGATGACACATGCACCCTGTATGTGGGGAACATGCTGTTCGATTATTTTTAGCTTGCAATCACAAAATGCAAGTTTGGCTATAAGACATTTTAATTGTTGGATTACTATAGAGAAAATAAATTTACTGTCAGTCCATTTTTTTTTTCATTCTAGAATCTCTCCTTTTTCTATTGCAAACATTTTTTTCTGTGATTTTTTTTTTTTAAACATGATGTTTCTTAGGAAGCCAGTTGTCCCATTTTAGTGGTGGTTGAGAAGATTGGATGAGAGGTATCATGCCAAGTGTCTGGCACAGAGTGGATGTTCACTAAGTCCTTTTTCCTTCTCTTCCTCTTACATCCTTTTCTCTCCAGCCCCAGAGCCACCACCCTTGTTCAAGCTCCCATTATGTTTCTCGAGATCTGGTCAACAGCCTCCCAACTAGCCTCTCTGCGCTGTTCTCTCCTGCTCCCCATTCTATCTGACATGTGGCCCCTGTATTGATCTTCCTGAAATCCAGCCCAGTATTGTCACTCACAAGCTGTAAGCCTGGGTGGTTTCTGGACCCCTACAACACCAGCTTCCAGCCTCAATCCAGAGCTAATTTCTCTACACAAACCTCCTTCCAGGTGTCCCCCAAATATCCAGAATGCTTCCTTACCACACCACTGTCCTGTGCCCCCTGCCCTCCAGGCTGTGCTCTGTTACATCTCTTTGTGTGCACGTTTCTGTCTAGTCAGCTGCTCCCTGACTGTGGAGATAATGACCCCTGCCTTTCTTCTCTCCGCGCTGTCTCTTTCAGAGCCAGGCCATGGTGCACAGTAAATTAGCTGATCAGCCCAGAGCTCATCCTCCAATGATCTGGAGCAGGAGGGCCCTATGTGTTCACTGGCATGTTTTCAAGACCCCAGATCTGAAGGCATGCTTGTCAAGGGCTCTGATAATGATATAAACTGCTCCAAACTGGGACAGATGTGTTGAACCTGGGCTCTGGATGCCTGTGCTTGGGCTGGGAAGAAAAGGTGGTACCCACTGGAGTGTGTTTGAGTTGCACTAGGAAGTTCCACCATATGTCCTTCTACTGTGCCTGTGCCTGGAATCCAACTCTTAGGCCCCCACCCTGTTCACTGCGGGGACCCCTCCGTGTCCTTTGGTGTGAGAGGGAGTGGTTTGATTGTCTCCGGGCTTGGCCATTCCAGTCTATGGAGTTGAATTAGCTGGCTAACTTGTCTCTGAAATGGATGATGGCTGCTGGTGCCTCCCCAGAGCTGGAGGCGCCTCTGCAGAAAGGCTCCCTTCCCTCCCTCCCCACTCCCTTCCAGAGTGTCTCTGCTCTCAGACTGGGCTGAGCAAGTGAGAAGCAGGCTGACCCTCACTTGGAACTTCCCACCCAGCTGAGCTGAGCTGCCAGAAGGCTCTGACTCCAAGAGCCACTGAGTGTGGAGTCCCAGCCCTGGGCTCCCCAAGATCCTGCTCAAGGGTGTTGAATGGCAGGCCCCAAAAATATATGCCCATGTCCTAATTCCCAGCACCTGGGAATATTCTCTTACTTGGAAAAATAGTCTTTGCAGATGTGATTAAGTTAAGGATCTTGAAGAGATCATCCTGGATTATCCAGGTGGGCCCCAAATCCAGTGACAAGTATCCTTATATGAGACACACAGAAGGAGATTTGAGAGAGATGGTAGACGAGGCATCGGGACTGTGGAGGCAGATTGAGTGATGCGGCCACAAGTCAAGGGATGCCCAGAGCCTCTAGAAGTTGGAAAAGTCATGGAAATGGATTCTCACCTAGAGTCCCTGGAGGGAATATTGTCCTGTCAGCACCTTGATTTTGAACTTCTGGCCTCCAGACTTATGAACTACAAATTTCTGGTGTTTTAAGCCACCCAGTTTGTGGAACCTGTTAAAGTGGCTACAGGAAACTGATACATCTGCCTCCAGCAACGGCTTCCCTCTGCACCCTCTCCACGGCCGCCATCTTCGCCGGTTGAGCTGAAGGGCTGTCAGCCTCTCAGGGTCAGGGCTCCTGTTCCCCACCCCTAGCAGCCTTCTAGGGGAGCTTGGGCGAGAGTGCCTTCCTCCAGGCAGCGCCCCCCTTG
The DNA here is from genome assembly GCF_049350105.2 of Macaca mulatta. Lineage (NCBI taxonomy): Eukaryota > Metazoa > Chordata > Mammalia > Primates > Cercopithecidae > Macaca > Macaca mulatta. The sequence goes on from NC_133412.1 coordinate 47,770,855, forward strand.
CTGAAGCAGCCTCTCCACTACCCCTGATTCCCCCACCTCCAGATGCTGCAGGCCTCTGACCATTTTTCCTGTGGTTCCAATGCAGGCTGCTTTGTCATTGGTGTCCCTTATCTACCACCTTACAGAGCTAAGTGGAAGCTTGAGGGACCACCTGACCACCCCTCTCTCATGCCTCAGATGGAAATGGGGCCCAGAGAGATCAAGGGCCCCAGCCGCGTCAGCCAAGGCCCCACAGAGTCGGAGGGACAGGACTCTGTGCTTATGGCACCCAGTCCCACTTCCTCCTGCTACACCGCACGTCCTACCCCGGCCCTTGCAGGGCCTCCCACTGACCATGGTTCCTCATGAAATGCTTGATTTCTGTGCATTCCAAAAGGCATTTCTCTTTCCTATGCTTGAGTTTCTTAACCTCTCCCTGGGCTCCAAGCTGGCCCAGAGTCTCTGGCTTCCTGTGAGGTCAAGTACGCAGGTGTTCAGGGGACACCCTGCACCCTGTGACTGTGTCCTGGACTGCTCTGGCTCAGGGCCAAGGGCTTCTATGTAAAACTGGGAGCTGATGGGGAGCAGGGAGGATGCAGTCTCTTCATTCTGTCTTTGTCACTGTGCAACACACAGGAAGTTCCATTGCCTCTCTGGACTTTGACTTTCTCATCTGCAAAACGGACAGAGTTAAATGAATTACCTACTCAGGGTCTGCCACAATCTGTAAGATAAAGGCTAAAGGTATTGAGCCATCTCTAAGATCCCTTGAGGCCCTCGGCATTGCTGCAAGTAGTAGGCATTTGATAAGAACAAACTAGTGAATGAATGAAGAAAAAGTGTAAATAGCTAAAACAAATATAATAGGGGCCCTAAACCAAATAATCTCAAAGCTCTGGGCAAAGGAGAGTTAATCTCTCCAACCCTTGTTTTCCTTATATGCAAAATAGAGATAATAAACATTTACCACCCAGGGCTGTCTTGAGGATTAACTAGAAGAACAGAGGGAAAGAAAGCTCAGAGCCCAGAGGCTGAAGTATGTTAAGTGCCGCCAGGGTAAGGGGGCTGTCCCATTCATACCACCTCATGACTCGTCTGTGGAAGATTAACAGAACCTAGTGCCTGGTATACTGTAGATACTTAATAAATGCTCCTTATCCACGTGAGAGCCATGTGCCAGGGCTGACTCACTCAGAAGTCTGCAAGACTCAGTGGAAGATCAGGCCTGAAGGTCTCAGGGTGAATGAAGGGGGAGATGAGGCCAGACCAGAGCCCCGTGAGTTCCTCATCCAGATACTGGGAAGAGGGTGTGTTCCCAAGAGCCACCATGAAGTCGAAAGAGGGCAAGGTTTGTCCTCAGACTGACCTGGGTTCAAGTTGTAGCTTTGCCATTCACAAGCTGTGTGACCTCAGGCAAGTTACTTAGCCTCTCTGAGTGTCAGTTTTGCCCTCTGTAAAATGAGGGTGGATAATGCCCACCTCTTAGGGTTCCTGGGAAGATTATATGAGGGTGTGTGTGGGTAAGGCACCTGGCACAGAAAAGTCATTCAACATGCATTAGTAACTTCCTTGCCCTTCCCTGCTTCTCTGCACACAAAACTGAGAATAAGGGGCCGTTGGCACATTGTGGGAACTGGGAAGACTCCCTGGAGGAGATTCTGCCTTGGCTCTGAGGAGGCCAGGGGAGGCGGAGTGTTGGACTGCAAAGCTCCTTCTCCTGAGGGCATCTCTGTGTCACCATGCAGTGGCACAGACGGCTACCCCATCAGGCTGCCTCTAAAAATAACCTCCCCTCTTGCTGTCAGCACTGGCGCTTGTTCAGGGCTTCCTCTTGGCGCTGCCCCTGCCCTGGCCCGGTTCTGTTTGTGGCTCTGCGTGGGGTTTCTGCAGAGCAGCTCCAGCAGAACCAGAGACCTGGGAAAAGGTGGCGGTGCTTCCCAGAGCACGGGGCCCTAGGGGTCCCAAGGGTATAGGCTGAAGATGAACTGGACCAAGCCCAAAGGTCCTCTGCTGATACAATCTGAATCTCACACCTGGTAGCACGGGGGCTTGAAGGAAGAGGCTCCTTGGTGGCCGGGTGGTCCAATAGGGCCTGCCAGCAACCTCTGAGCCTACAGGCTCCTCCTTCCTGGCATGGCCATCCGGTTAAGGAAAGGCCCTCTTGAGCGAGGCGGCGAGGCAGGTTGGGGGCGGAGAGGTGGCCATGCGCTGTCCTTGGGCATTCGCAAGTGCTTTCCTATCCATGATCTTAACTGGCCTTGACACCTCCCCAGTCACCTGGGAGATGACGACTGTGCCTTGAAACATCTTGCTGATCCTCTGCTGGGCAAGGTGTCTGGCCCACAGTAGGTGCTTAGGGAACACACACGCCGAATGAATGGATGAGCACAGGCTTCGTGCCTGCACAGAGCTGGTTCTAATGTGTGCCCAAATTCTTACTGGCCTTGGGGCTTTTAGGAAAGTGACTTCTCTTCTCCGAGTCTCATCTTCTTCATTTAAAAGACGGGCATAGTCCGGGTCTCCACTTCTGAATGAACCCCTCTCCACCTCTGCCTCCATTAAGGCCCATGTGGGAGGCTGCAAGGCGGAAAGATAGGCAGAGTAATCCCTGTGGAGCACCAGGCTCCATGTGGGCTCGTCCCAAAGGCTAGCTAGCTCCTCCCCCGGCCCACCCCGCCTGGCTACAGGGCTCATTAGCTTCATTTTGAGGTTTAGGAACCAAAGCTCTGGGCACCAAGCCACTTGCTCAAGGTCACACAGACAGTAGTAGGGAGATAAAATATTGAGCCCTGAGTCTCCTGACTCCAATGCTATACCTGTTTTATTTCTGGGTGAGAAAGAGGAACGTTGAGAAAGAGAGAGAGAGAGAGTGTGTGTGTGTGCACATGTGTGTGTGTGCGTGAGAGAGAGTGTGTGTGTGAGAGAGTGTGTGTGTGTGTGTGAGAGAGAGAGAGAGAGAGAGAGAGAGTGTGTGTGTGTGTGTGTGGTGGTGGTGGTGGTGGTGGTGGGAGGCAGGGTGTGAATAAGAGAAGAGGGAGGATGAAAGAGCAAGTAGGCTGGAAGAATGACCCAGGCCCCGATTGGTCTCAGGTGCCTCTGGGGAGGGTGGGTTGAGAGATGGACCAGCCCTGCTGGGGTTGGGTTGGGCTGAAAGCCACAACCAGAAGCAATGCAGCTCTGGATGGGTCACGCCTTATCTCTGGAGAGCGGAATCTCACACCTGCCTCCCAAGCTTTAGTTTTCTCTACACCCCACAGAGCATGGTGCTTAAGAGCACTGGCTTGGGGATCAGATGCATCTGGATTTAAAACCTTGTGCAGCCACCTACTAACTGGGGGAAAATCACTTAGCCCCTCGGGGCGTCATTGCACCTTTTGAGGTTTGGTCAACACTAAGAGGGTGGGGGACTCCTGAGAGCTCTCTCAGGGGGTCAATGTGAACCATGGGAAGTGAGGCTGCACATGGACAGCATTTAGCACAGTGGAGACATGTCATAAGGATTATCGGCGATTGGTATCATGCGATTGTTGCAGGGATAATATGAGACACCAATGTGAACATCAGAGCACGGCGCCTAGCACCCGGTAGTGCTCAATGTATTAATTCAACCCATCTCTACTGAGGACCGTAGACTCAGCCACATCTGGAGCTGACAAGGGTCCCTCTCTTCCTGGAGTGGGCTTCCAGGCAGCTGTCTGGAGGACAGTGGGCTGTGAGTGCTGTGCAGGTGCTTTCTCAGCACCCCCATCACCCCCGTCCTGCCAGCTCTGAGGTGCAGCACTGTTCTACAGGCTGGATTCGGAGCACTTGATGGGAGCACTGGAAACATCTAAGGAGGAAAAGGAAAAAGTGAAGCTGGTAATTAGCTGCTAAGGATGCTGGGAAAATCTCTCCTCAGCTCCTCTCGGGGCTCAGGTTGATGAGGAATCAGCCCCAGAGGCCAGGCCTGGCTCAATCTCTCCTTTCATTAATGCGGTTTCCACTGGTTGTTTCCACACTGGAGTATTCATGCCAGGTTCTCTACTTCCTCTGGGAGATAACGGGCGGTGTGGTAGAAATGGTTGTGGCTCTGGATTCAAATTGCAGCCCTGACACCTACTAAATGTGTCTTCTTGGGCACATTTAGCCTCTTGGAGCCTAGCCTCTTGGAACCCTGGTTTTCTTATTTGTGACAAGGCATCCCTGGCAGCATTGTTGTGTCAATTAAAGCAGAGCATGTTTACATTGTACCAGGCACACACTGAGTGTTCAGCAAGTCTTAGGTTTTGCTTCCCCTGCCTGGTTCTCAGCCTCCCTGAAAAAGGAAAAAGAGAGGCTTATCCTCATGGAGATTGAAGGAGAGTGGGTGCTGGGCGACCAGGAGCTAAGGACCCAGGAGAGAGAAAGATGCACACCCAAGAGATGGCAAAGGGGCCCCTTCTGATGATGAGCTAGGGGCTCTACTATCCTACTGGGGTCTGGCCCTCCCTCCTTCATGTGGGTTTCTGGTTGCAGGAGGCCTTAGAGGGGCTGGTCATGCCCCAGTCTTCCCCACTCACACGCCAAAGAAGGCTGGTTGTGGATAACTGAAATCCCAGAGTCTGCTTCTGCCATACTCTTGAGGCTGAGGAATGGGCTCAGCCAGCTGGGATCCATGTCACTGCATCAGCACTAACACAAAGGGACAAGCTCTGGACCAAGAATTAGGAGACTGGCTCAGGGGTAGTTATTTTTCTGGGTCTTGGATTCCCCATCTGGGAAACATGGAACCAATAGTATTTATCTGCTTGGACTACCATGCAAGTCTGCACATGATCTAACTCCAGAGAAGTTGGTCACCCAGATGTTCCTTTTGGGACTCCTGGGGGCTTCCAGCGCACTCTTGTGCTCGGTCTCTCTCTCTCTCTCTCTCTCTCTCTCTGAAGTGAGGATATAAGAGGCAGCAGATGGCCAGGACCTTTGCTGTCATCCCAGGAGTCCTCACTGGGTAAATAACACTGACTCCCAGTAAGCCTGGAAAGTTCCATTCTTTAGGGACAACATTAGTGAGCATAGTGCCAGCCACTATTTTAGTCACTTTTAACCCAGGCTGCCTGGCTCCAAAGACCACACACTCTTGCCCACTACATGGTCTTGCCTCTTGTGAAGCACACACGTAATATTCAGAATGTGGCTCTGGAGTGAGATTGTGTATCAGTTAGCTATTGCTGTATAACAAGTGAGTCTAAAAACTAAGTGGTTTATTTTTCACAATTCTATAGGTTGGCTGAGCAGTGCCTCTGCTGCTTTCTGCTGGGTTCATTCACTCAGCTGCATTCAGAAGGAGGGTGGGCTGAAAGGGCTGCTGGACTGGGGAACCCACCGTGGCCTGATGCACATGTCTGATGCTCGAGTGCCTTGGTTCTCCTCCAAGTGTCCTCTCACCCTCCAGTAAGATAGACAAGCAGCCTTGGGGCAGCAATCCAAGGGCAAGAGCAGGAGCTATCAGGCCTTTTGGCCCCAGGCTGCTGAACTTGCTGGTACCTTTCCGTCACATCCTGTTAGTGATTGGGTGAGGGAAACAGATCCCACCTCTTGATGGAAGGAGCCTCAAAGACATTGTGGACGTATTTAATTTGCCACAAGATGCCTGGGTTTAACTGTCAGTTTGGACACTTTCTATTGTAAACTTGGGCTTTTCACTGAACCTATCTGAACCTCAATCTCTTTCTCTGCAAAATGGGGATAATCCTAATCTCCCTTGCCAAGTTGTATGATGACTAAGTGAGAAAAAGGCATGAAGTGCTTTGCCCTGTGTCTGAGACATAAGCGCCCATTGCGATTATATTAATAGACTCTGCTCTTACTCGTCCATGACCTCAGAGCCAAAAAAGACTTTGAGGAACTCAGAGAGGCCTGGTGCCCTGGCCAGCTGACAGCAGAGCCTGACAGTTAGCTAGGTCTCCCAACGTCCCCGTTCTTTCTGCCACACAAGCTGCCACTCTTAGACTAAGCACAAAAGACAAATCTTCCAGTCTGGGGATGGCAGATCAATTTTCTCACCCTTGCTGGCTATGATTGATTGGTGGTGCTGCCCTGAGTTCTACAGTGAGAAAAGCTGTGAGGTCTGGCCCCAGCTCAGTGGGAAGGAGGGCCAGGATCAATCAGAGATGCTTGCCCTGGGTGCAGTCGGGGGGCGGGGGCACACACTCAGTTTGCTTGCCACTCCTGCTCTGGTCTTAGCTCTGACCTCACCCCTCTGGCTGTACTGAGTGCTGGGTGAACAATGTGCTCCAGGCCTTTCATGTCACAGAAGAGGACGCAAGGTCCGGAGTGGTCAGGAGATTGGCCTCACGGTCACACAGCAGGACGTTTCCTGGTCAGTGACTTTCCCATGTTTCCATTCTTCCCAGATCCCTGGGGAGTCTGGACAAGTATGTGTCTGGCTCCTGTGGCCTGAGTTTCCAATCCCCAGTTAAGAAAGGTAGAGACTCCAGGGCTTTCTGCTCTGGCTCAGGCCTCAGGCAGGGGGTTCTCAAAGCACCAGCATGGGGAAATAGGCTTCTCGGCTCTTTGTTTGGATTCAGATAGGGCATTTTCAAGTTTCTTGAGATCACAGTGGAGGTCAGCCAATTCTATTTCCACCCGAGGCTCAATCATCTCTTTCCCTGGTCTTCTGCACACACGGGCTGGCGTGAACTCAGATGGGGCAGGCCCACAATTAGGAGCGAGGGAGGCGTGGTTACTCAGGCGCTCAGGGCCAGCAGGTTTGGAACTCCCTTTCCGAGGCAAAGACATGACACAAATCTTCCCACTGCCCAGCCAATTCCTCCTCGTGTATCTGCCTGGGGTGACACTCAGACAAGGTCTGCACTCAGGGCCCAGCCATTAAGGAATTCATTAATCAGAATCCTGTTTACAGCTCTCTGGCAAGCGATCATAATTTACTGGCTCAAGCCAGACCCTGGGCCTTCCTGCAAACTGCTGTGACATTTGGTAAAAATATCAGCTGGGGACCAGGCCAGGCTGGGAGGTGTGTGTGCAATTCATGCTGACTTGTGAAATGGAGACGCTGTGTGGGTCACAGGCACTAGGGAAGGCTGGAGGACAGGCTGTCACTTGTTCCAGGTGTCACCTTGGACAAGTCACTTCCCTGTCATCTCACATCTGTATTGCGAGAGGTTTGGAGTAAGTCACATGGCAAGTCTGTCAGCCCACAGACTGCCCCGCTGTGCTCTCCACAGGATCCACCAGTATGGTGTTTTTTGTTTGTTTGTTTGTTTGTTTTTTAAAAAAAATAGAAAATGGAGTCCCTTGCCAACATTTACAAACTGCAAATTTCACTTGAAAATCCAGATTTCTGGTACACGGAGAGTGTACTCCTATCTGGCAATGAGGGCCTGAAGCTGAGTATTTCCTGACATCTCCAGATGGGTCTGCGGTCTCAGGTTTGCCAAGGTTAGCAGCGATCCCTGCTACGCGCATGGGCCCAGGGCCTCCATGTACTGCTGTGCAGGTTGCACACTGTGGAGCCCAAAGAGGGCTGAATTCCTGCAATCTGCTGGCGTGCCGTGGCACTCATGTGGAGTTTACATCGCCGGAGGAAGGGGTCTTTTTTATAATTCTCACAATGGCCTTGTTTGGGCCAGCCGTGGTCCTGCCTGGGCCCACAGAGTTTCTGTAGTTTGCATTCCACAGAGGGCCAGGGTGGGGCTTCCTCAGAGCCACAGGCAGGGACACAGTGGCTGGGAGGCCTTGGGGAAATCTCTGCTCTTCTCTGGACAATAGTTTCCTCATTTAAAAAGCAAGGGCATGAGCTAGTTGATCTCAGGGGCTCTTCCAGCTCTAGAATATAATTCACCGGAGGGGAAGAGGTCGTGGCCGGAGCACACAAGTGGGGAGCTGGGCTGTGTGACTCTGCTCTGGGGAGAAGGCTACAAAGCCTAACAGGAGCCAGCAAAAGGGGCACAGCGCAGACTGTGCACAGCCCTCCTGCCCCCGGGCTCATCTTTCAGTGCTCTTCAAGGCAAACTCTGGCCATCGGTGTTGGAAAAATTTATAATCTGGCCTTTTCCAGAAAAAGTTTATTGACCCCTGCCCTAGACCCACCAGTGCCCATGAAATCGGAGTTCTGATCAACTCAGCCCGTTTTTCGTATTTTACAAATGAAGGAAATGAGGCGCAGAGAAGTTAAGCAACTTGTCCAAGGTCACACAGCTAGTGAGAGACAGAATTAGCATCTGAATCTAGTGGTCTGACTCTGGAAAAGCACTTTTCCAAAGTAGTGAGATTTCAAAGAACAAACCCAACACCCAAAGCACAGGCTAGAAAATGGACAATGTACGACCGCTGTATTTGGCATTTTATTCCAAGGCACTTTCTTCCCTGGAGTACATATTTTAGTTGATCATCAGAAGAGGATTTCTATAGGAGAGGCTGTGTGTAATTAATGCTTTTTGTTTTTGAAGGTTTGAAGTGGGGCCATGAGATAGTACTAATCTATGAGGCTCATTTGGAAAATGGCTATTTGCACATGGCAGCCAGGCAGAGAAGGGTTCACTAAGTGACTGCCTACAGCACGGGGAATATTTAACCTATTTAGGAGAATGAATGAGATACAAGCACTCCTGAACCTATGTTTGTACCGTTGATCCACAGTGTAGGTCCTTATAGAATATTGTTTGTTTTATGTTGACTGATGAACTGGTTTTTATTTCCTCTATTTAAAAAAAAAAAAGAAAGAAAGAAAAGCATTCCTTGTAACAGGTCCTAAGGAATACCACTTAGGCAAACTTACTTAAAATCTGATACACCTCATAATGTTAAATGCTTCATGTAAAATACACTTGTTACATAACATCATGTAACTGTTTACTGTTAATCAATTTTTTCAGAATACTTTTATTATTTAGGTAAAGTAGGTTGATACAATGGATTGCTATCAGGATGTCTTATGTGCAATATATTTTATTGCTTCTCATACGTGCTAGTGCTCCTTCACCTTGAACACTATGGAAACATGTTTGAGAAAAGGAAACACATGGAAAGTTAATATCACTACACCGAGTTAACATTTAAAATCAGAACCAGGCCAGGCACGGTGGCTTATGCCTGTAATCCCAACACTTTGGGAGGCCAAGGCGGGCAGATCACCTGAGGTCAGGAGGTCGAGACCAGCCTGGCCAACATAGTGAAACTCCATCTCTCCTAAAAATACAAAAATTAGCTAGGCATGGTGGTGGGTGCTTGTAATTCCAGCTACTTGGGAGGCTGAGGCAGGAGAATCTCTTGAACCTGGGAGGCGGAGGTTACAGTGAGCCGAGACCACGCCATTGCACTCCCGTCTGGGCAACAAGAGCAAAACTTTGTCTTAAAAAAAAAAATCAGAACCATATACCCGAGTAGATGCTACACCTCTTCCTGGAAGTCACTCTTTAAGATTCTGATGACTAAAGGCAAGCCCCTAAATCGGCATCACCAACAAGCAAAAGCCAGCACCACTCAGGACGATCATTCCAGTTTACTTGCCGAACCAAGCAGGTTTATGTCATTGACAATATACTTCATTACTACCAAATCACAAATTGAATGCCAATCAAGGCATAGATTTGAAATATGAAAACAAACTTGTAACTTGATAAGTCATCTTTGGGCATTTTGGAATCTTCTGGAAAATGATTTTCTGCACAATGGTTTGTTCTCCAGCTTATACAGAACTTACTCATACCTTATCTCATAGTCCATACTCTATTGGAGTGTGATGATGGACGTTACCATCCCCATTGCACAGCCAAAGAAACGGAGACCCAGAGAGTCCAATGGCTTCACCCAGCAGAGCTGTCTTCACTAGCTCATCTGCGCCTTGGCTCTGTGCTCTTTGAATGTGCCAACTCTTTGGTTGAAAATAACACAGTTGTACTTCTTTTCACTTTGTCCCCAGTTGTCATTAATTCCAAGGGCTTCTTCCAACAAATCCAGAGGAACAAGTCTTGAAAATGCAGCCCACGGGCTATACTTTTTAGAGGCCAGGCCCTGGCAGGCAAGATGCGAGTGCTGGAAGAGCCCCTTCAGCAGGGAGGCAGTGGCAGAGGGGATGAGGAAAGGTGTGTGGTTTGGGAGCCAGAGTGAGTCCTGTTCAAATCCTAGCTCTGCCACTGGCCCACCCAGTCACCTTGGATGAGTCATTGAGTTTCTTTGGTGCCTCTTAGGTTGAAATGGCAAAATCTGCATAAGGCTCCTGGCCACTCAGGTTTGACCATTATCATTCCGTACACTGGTTTGTTTACTCCTCTGTCCCGAGATCAGACTCACACAGCAAGTCTATACCCAGTTCTTCACTTAATGACTGGAGTTTGTTCCTGAAAACTGCTGCTAAATGAAAATCTATTAAGTGAAAAATTCATTCCACACATTTTCACAGGGAAAAATGATGATTCCTTCCTCCCGCATGGCCTGTTTTAAGGCGGCCTCATGGGCAGACTCTCCAAGGATACGGTCTGGAAATGTATGCATCTGCAAAGCTCCACAAGTGATTCTAATGCATGCCCGGGCCTGAGAACTCCCTTGACTCTTTTTTTTTTTTCTTTTTAATTAGAGATGGGATCTCCCTGTGTTACCCAGGCTGGTCTTGAACTCCTGGGCTCAAGTGATCCTCCCCACTCAGCCTCCCAAGTTGCTGGGATTACAGGCATGAGGCATCATGTCCGGTCAACCCCTTCCTTTTCCCTTTGAAGAACCCAAGATTCCCTCACACTGGCCCCAAGATCTGAAAATGTTCTAGGGGTTTTACACCAAATAGTGCTTTACAATCACACCCATCAGCTTCCTAAACCCCATTTCACAAATGGAGAAAGTATTTTACAGACTGGAGGCTGGCTCAAGGCCACCCAGAAAAAATGGCAGCACTCTGGGCCGAATCATAGGTGGGTCCATTCTGGGGTCTGTGCTCTCTGACCTGCGTGTGTGAGGAAGGTGGCTTTGCTAACCCAGGCCTTCCTGATATTAGACCTGACGGTCTCAGATCATCGTCTGCCAAGGATTGAAGGTTCGAGTGTGCCTGGCGTCTGCTGCAGCTCACACATACACAGCTGGGGGGCCCCAGCACTTTTACACAGGGTCCTGGCTCATCGTTTCCCCAGAGATTTCCCAGTTCATAAATCCCAGGCCTTCTTGGTGTAAACAGGAAGAGATGACTAGCCGGGGCATTTGGTGGGTGCTGCCTGGCCTTTGCACGCCTCATACATCAAAGCGGGTGCCCCAGGAGCTCTGTCATGGTGAGGGGGTTGATTCGGGGCAGCCAGGTAGAATCGAGCTCTTCCCAACACCTGTGTCCCCTCCCCAGCCAGCTAGGCTTCTGTTTGGAGGCCAGGGCAATGAGTGCTTTCCATACCGTCTGGGAGACAGTGTGCTCCTGTTCCGGTGGGGCTGTGTGTGTCAAGAGGTGAGAGACACTCCTGTCGCCAGAGGGTTTGCAGCCTCCCTGGAGAGACCAGACATGCACTGCAAAAGGAGTGAAGGAGGTGCATGTGCATGAGTGTGTGTGTGCGTGCATGTGCACCTGCACAGAAAGTGCACGTAAGGTCTGTGAGCTAGGAGGGAGAAGGCTAAGGAGGAGGAGGAAAGGCATGGAGAGAAAGGGAGCAAACAGGAAGAAAAGGGAGGGCAGGAGAAGGAAGAAAAGAGGGAGGAGTGGGAGAGAGGGGAGGAGAAGGAGAGGAAAGTGCAGGGAACTGGAGCCAGAGGCCTCAGAGGCTTCGTTTTCCAGCTGACCACCACCCACTTGGTTGGATGCAAGATCAAGACTATTCCCTCAGGCCTGGGGTTCCAGGTGCAGTGCCTGGAGGGTCCAGCAAGTAGTAATATACAAGAGGGAGGGAAGGTCTGTGTGGCGGCTCCCACCTGTAATTCCAGCCCTTGGGGAGTCTGAGGCTGGAGAATCACTTGAGCCCCGGAGTCTGAGCCCAGGAGTTCGAGACCAGCCACAGTGAGACCTTAGCATGGTGACCTACACTTGTGGTCCCAGCTACTCAGGAGGCTAAGGCAGGAGGATCACTTGGGCCCAGGAGGCAGAGGCTGCAGTGAGCTGTGATTGTGCCACTGCACTCCAGCCTGGGTGACAGAGCGAGACCCTGTCCCCCACCCTCCAAAAAAAGAAAAGGAAAGAGCGAGGCGGGCCACTTGCAAAATTGGAGCGCACTGAGACTGACTGGAGTCTCGTCCGAAGGTCTCAGCCTCCGGAAGCTCCAGCTCATTGTTGCCGTGTGGAACAAGAGCTCCGTGCTGCCAGATTTTCCAATGTTCTAATCCAGAAGCTGAATTCCTGTAAAAATTTCCAATTTTTAAAGCCTCACTTGGACCAAACAACACACATTTGTGGGCCGGATTCTGCCTGCTCAGCGTCTGACCTGGTCTCTTGGCTTAGAAAAGAGCACGGCTTTGGGTTCAGATGAACTGTGTGTGTATCTTATCTGCCACTTTCTGCCTGCAGGGCCCCAGACAAGTTATTTAATCTCGGAGCCTCTGTTTTCTTATCTGCAAGATGTGGATAAGAATGGCTATCTCCAAGGGTTGTGGTGGGATTAAAGATAACACGTGCAAGAGTCCCCTGCAGGGAACTAGCAACTAGCACGTAGTAAGTGATCAACAAACATCAGGTCCGTCTGTCTTCAGCTTGCTCTTCTCAGGCAATGCTTCTTAGAAACGCCCCCTCGAACAGCTTTCCTCTTGGAAACAATCTCCCTTGGTTTACAATGAAGAGGTGGATAGTCTATACATTTGAATCTGGGACTGGCTGGATTGTAGTTTACTGGCTGACGTGTGTGAGAAGGCTTTCTTCCCCAAAGCGGAGGGCACAAGCAACCAGACATGTGCAGGCAGGCATAACCCACTCTACCCATTCCACCTTCCCCCTCTGTCAGAGACTGAAGCTCAGAGACGGGAAGGAAGGCTTGCCCAAGGCCACCTAGCAACTGTTAGTGGCAGAGCTAAGAGGAGAATTCAGTTTCACGGCTCCCAGCCCACGGCTCTCTGCACCCTCTCTCTCAGCTGGGAATGAGTCTCCAGAACTTGGGAGGCCCGGTTTTCTCGCAGAAGGTACTGTCAGGCCGCCTCTGGGTGAGCTGGAGCCTGAAGAAACTCAAGACTGCTGATGTGGCAGGTGCTCCTGCAAGCTCTCTCAAGCCCTGAAGCCCCTGAGCCAGGGAGGTGAGCCTGGGAGCAGAGTCTGGCCTGGGCCATCTCTGGGCCTGGGCTCCACCCTTCCCTGTTCTGGTCCTGACTGTGCATTGCTCCCCTACTGGGGCACATTCATTCCCTCGGCCTCCTCAGCGGGAGTGTGCACTAGCTCAGAATGGGAGCCCTGTCTTGCCATCTCAGTACTTCCCATAACAAATCAAGTACTCAAGACCTAGTAGGTGCTCAGTAAAAGCTTGCTGAATGGAAAAAATGGAGGAAGAAGGACTGACTTCCTGTCTACCAAAGGAGCAAAAACAAATTGAGAACACCACCACCAAAAGCCGACAAGATAGTAGTGGTGAAACTGGTATTCCCAACTCCTGCTGGTAGCATTTGGAATTATTACATCTTTTAAGAAAGCAGTTGCACCATATATAGGATGCACTCTACAGATGCTCCTCCCCTTTGACCTAGTAATTCTACTTCTGGGAATATGCAAATGTTCTCTCCTTTCTTAAGTCACCATTTTTCTCCCTCCAGCTCCACCTATTATTTGAATAACATTTTCCTCTTTCTTCTCTCCCAGAGATTTCTTGCTCAGAGACTTCTTGAAGTGCTTTTGTTGTCCTGGTCCAAACTGCTTTTAAAGGAACATTAACTCATGAGCAAGGCTGGCACTATTAAGCCCATTAACATTAGACACACATGAGATGGCAGCCCCGAGTCTTGGAAGCCAAGCGTGACAGCAGGGGTGGCTTTTCCTTCTGTTCCTGGGGCTGCCCTTGGGCTTACGGGGGAGTCAGCCATGTTTGCCTTTGGTGCTCTCCCGCCATCTCCTTCTAAGTCCTCTCTTCCTTTCCCCTTCTGAAATCTTGTCCATCTCTGAACAGGTGAGAATCTTGAAGGCCTCCACCCAGGAGGGCCCAAGATGTTTTCTCTCCTTAGGGAATTGGTCTCATAGGATGGATTTCTGGGGAGAGAAAGGGAGAGCATGCTGGGTAAGTATCAGGGTGGGTGTAGGAGGCAGGTATAGCTGGAAGGACAAGAATTACCTTTCCAAGTAGCTCCTTTAGGAGCAAAGACAAACTGAAACAGAGAAGTCCAGTGACATAAGTACCCGATGTGAGATTCACAGAACAACTCAAAATATTTCTAGCCAGTATTGTATTGTCACCCCAGATTCTCCTGTTGAACGGAGCACAGCTTCTGATCAGATTTGTGTCTTTGGGAGAAGAGCTTGCAAACAAATAAGCAAACATGTTTCTGAGCGCCAAAGGAGTGATTTTGTAAGAGAGGAGTTCACAGTGAGTCTAGGGGCTCTCCCTTTCCATGCCAAGTGTATTGGCAAAGCCCCTGCTTTCTTTCTCCACTCCAGCACAGTCAGACGCATTGGCATAGGGGCTACTGATCTTATTGCTTCTTACTTTTCCATGAAATGCTGTGTCCTGGAGAGCTATCCATCTTTTCAATGTACGTCCAGTGGTGGCTCCCAATTGCTACAGTCTTCTGGAATATGCACTTACCATGCTGTCATTAACTTTTCTGTGTGAGGGACATCTAGGCCACCTACACATCCCCATATCACAAACATCACTGCAATCCACATCCTGGGCCATGAACCTTCATGGATCCCTTGTTCCCTACAAGGGAAAGCCAAATCTCTACCTCCCCTGAGAAATTTACCTGTGAGCACATGGATGTTGGAGAGGTTCTCAGAGATGGTTTCGTCCAACTGGTCAATTTTCCAGATGAGGACTCTGAGGATCCAAGAGGGGAGATAACTTGCCCGCAGTCACCCATACATCCAATTGGTAGCAGACCCTGACTACAACCTTGGTCTCCCTCCTCCTCTTCCCTCCTCCCCCAAGCTTAGAACATTAGAGGCAGCAACCAGGTGACAAGGGGTGTAGCCAGCTAGAGACACATAGATTCACAGCAGAACAAAAGCTTGACTAGATGGCAGAAAGGTGGAACGAATGAAAGACTTTGAACCTCCAGGTTTATCTGTCTTATGAAAGATACAGGAGTCTGGCTGAAGCTGCCTAGTCACTGAAGGGTATGTGTGCGTATGTGTGAGATCTCTGTGTTTCATCCTGAAAAGATAATGATACCAGCAGTGATGTTGCCTCTACAGAGAGAGCAAACAAGCCTGGAGCGGAAGCAGAGGGAAGACATTGAGGAACAGCCAAGTCAAGCCAGCTGTCCTCTCAGCAGCCAAGGTGGTTTCCGATCCATGTGCTGCGGCGTGCTCCTGAAGCCAGAATTGCCTGTGTGTGAGTGACAACTCAGGAGGGTCTCTCCTAGACACTTGTTAAGTCACCAGGAGGTTTCTAGAAAAAATAACACAAGCCATAGAGAACTCTGGACTTGTCAAAGTGCCTTCTTATCCCTTATCACATGATTTCATTTCAGGCCAGTTGTAATCTTTTTTTTTTTTTTAAACAGAGTCTCGCTCAGGCTAGAGTGCAGTGGTGCAATCTTGGCTCACTGCAACCTCCACCTCCCTGGTTCAAGTGATTCTCCTGCCTCAGCCTCCCGAGTAGCACCTGCCACTATGCCTGGCTAATTTTGGTATTTTTAGTAGAGGTGGGATTTTGCCATGTAGGCCAGGCTGGTCTCAAACTCCTGACCTAAGGTGATCTTTCCACCTTGGCCTCCCAAAGTGCTGGGGTTACAGGCGTAAGCCACAATGCCTGGCTGTAATCTTAAATGCTTAAAAATAAATAAATAAATAAATAAAGACTGTGTTTATTGTTTAAAATCTAAAACAATACAAACAGGCATAAGAACAATAATTTTAAAATTTTGTGACCCTTAAAGTATTCGTTTTGTCAAAATATTAGAAAATTTTATTCCTATTGTTACACAATTTATTTTTTCACCAAATACTTTATTGTTTCCTTTCCTTTTTTTTTTTTTTTTTTGAGACAGTGTCTCACTCTGTCACCCAGGCTGGAGTACAGTGTCGAGATCTCTGCTCACTGCAGCCTCTGCCTCCCGGGTTCAAGAGATTCTCCTGCCTCAGCCTCCTGAGTAGCTGGAATTACAGGGGTGTGCCACCACACCCTGCTAATTTTGAATTTCTAGTAGAGATGGGGTTAGTAGAGATCTAAACTTATTTCGTATTGGCTAGGCTGGTCTTGAACTCCTGACCTCAAGTGGTCCACCTGCCTCGGCCTCCTAAAGTGCTGGGATTACAAGCATGAACCACCATGCCCAGCCAACCTTTCCTCTTTATATGTCTTTAAGTATTCTTCACAAGCAACATTGTAAAAGACTATATAATATTCCATGTGTGACTATATTATAATTCATTAAACCATTCTCCTGAAGTGTCACGTTAATGGACATTTATGTGGTGTTTGAAGTTTTGCTATTATAAATCTGTGACAAGCATTTTTTTGACATATATATATATATCTTTGCCCCCAATTCTGACAATTTCCTTGGATTAGATTCCTAGAAGGAGACTTGCTGCGTCAAAGGATTTTTTTGGGGGTGGGGTTCTTAAAATATAGCACCAAATTGCTTTCTAATGAATGAAGGTGCTGTTAGTTTATACCTGTGTCCACATAGAGTAATAATATTTTTTTAAGTTTTTGCTAACTTAATAGTTTAAAAATGACTTAAAATTATTTATGGCACATTTTTATTTATTTGTGTTTTTGTGGTCATTAATTTGCATTTATCTTGTTAATTTTCCATGTATATTTTGTTGATTTTTCCATTGGTACTCTAGTTGTTTTCTTATCAATTTGATTGACTCTATATATTCAGATCAATCTTTCTTTCTATTACAAAGGTTTTCAAGTTTGTAATGAGCCTTTTTATTTTTCTTTATTATGTTTGTGAGAATTTGAAATATTTCAATTTTTCTTTGGTCAAATGTATTAATTTTTCTTTATCTTTTTTACTTTCATGTCTTTTATCCTTCTAGAACTTGTTTCCCCCCCCCATTTTAAGAGCCAATATTTATCTTTGCTTTCTTCTAGATTTTTTATGGCTTTGCTTTTTATGTTTAGCTCTTTAATCCTCTGTAATTTCTTTTGGAATCAAGTATGATGTGAAGATCTAAACTTATTTCATTTTCTAAATAGTTAACCAATTGCCTTACCACTAGTTAATCCAAAATTTTTTTCTTTCCTTGCTGCTAGGAACTGCCATTTTATTATCTGCTGACTCTACATATGTACCTAGCATGTTTATGTCCTAAGTTCTGCTTTTAGGCTAGTTTTCTTTTTCCTCTCTCATTGACTTATCTAATAATTTTTGTGCTGCAACCATACTGTTTTCTATAAGGATTATAAGCTCGTATTATAATATTTTCTTGCAGGGACTGTGTCCTCTCATTTCACTTAATTCTCAAAATCTTCTTGGCTAGCTTTACCTCTTCATTTTTCCAGATGAAAATTAGAATAATTTAGAAATTTAGAATAACTTGATCAAGGCCTATATTCCATAGTTTAAAAAAAATTGCATTACATTTTTACATTAATTTGGGGAAGAATGAACATCATTATAATATTATAATATGTCTTATAATAGTTAGAAGAAGTCTTATAATAATTATTATAAGAAGACTTATGGGCCGGGCATGGTGGCTCATGTCTGTAATCCCCACAGTTTGGGAGGCTGAGGCAGGCAGATCACTTGAGGTCAGGAGTTCAAGACCAGCTTGGCCAAAAGGGTGAAACCCTGTCTCCACTAAAAATACAAAAATTAGCCAGGTGTGGTGGCACACATCTGTAATCCCAGCTACTTGGGAGGCTGAGGCAGGAGAATTGCTTAAACCTGGGAGGCAGAGGTTGCAGTGAGCCAAGATCACACCATTGCACTTCAGCCTGGCTGACAGAGTGAGACTGTGTCTCAAAAAAAAAAAAAAGAAGACTTATAATAGGACTTCTCTAAGAATATGTTGTATCACTCATTTATTTAAGTCTTTATATCTCAGAAATGTTTTATTATTTGTCCATGTTGTCCTGCTCATTTACTGTTACGGTAATTCACATTTACAATATTTGTGGCTACCATCAATGGTATCTTCTTTTCCAAATGTTATACTCTTACTTGTTCTTATTGGTACATGGAAGAAGTAATTTTAAAAAGTATATTGTACATATATATTTATTTTGCATTTAGTATTAGTATAACTTGAGTACTATTATTCTAATAGGTTTTTTGGGTTTCTGGGGGTGTTTTCAGAAATTTTTTTGGTAGGCAAAAGTATACTATCTGACAATTGTATCTCCTCCCTTCTGTTAGCTATCCCTCATGTCTTCTCAGGTCTAATTGTATTATATTTGCTGGGACCCACAGAATAGTGTTACATAATGGGAGTATTTAAGTAATGGGAGTAGTAATCTCTATTAAATTAATAGATATTACTGGCTTTTTCTACATTTTGATGAATACTTCTGGTTTCTTACTAGGTATTATGTTGGCTGATTTGAGAAAGGCTTCTGTTTTTATTTCAATCAAGGTAGGAAAGTATGTTATTTTAGTTTACATATAGGTTTTTTTTTTATGAGTTCTTTATGTAACATTTTATTGAATCTTCTTTCCTTTTTTTTTTTTTTTTGAAACAGAGTCTTGCTCTGTCACTCAGGCTAGAGTGCAGCGGCGTGATCTTGTCTCACTGCAACCTCTGCCTCCCTAGTTCAAACGATTCTCATGCCTCAGCCTCCTGAGTAACTGGGACTGCAGGGGTGCACCACCACACCTGGCTAACTTTTGTATTTTTTAGTAGAGATGGGGTTTCGCCAGGTTGCCCAGGCTGGCTTCAAACTCCTGGCCTCAAGTGATATGCCCGCCTTGGCCTCTGAAAGTCCTGGCATTACAAAGGCGTGAGCTACCGTGCCCGGCCTCTTTTCTATTCTTTTAAAAATAATTGTATGGTGTTTCTCATTTAACTTATTGATATGATGTCTTATATTAACATGTTTCCTAATATTAAATCATGTCCACATTCCAGGAATAAAAATTACTTGATCATGGCCCATTCATGTTTTCATTTAAAGCTGCTTTTGCTTTGCTAGTATTTTACTTTGGATTTTTGTGTCAATATAACAGATTGTTAAGAAGGCAAGATCTGGAACGAGTCTGCCTGGGTTTGAATCCTGGACTTGTCACCTCTGGCTATGTGCCCTTGGGCACGTTCCTTCCTTCTCCTCCACAAAAATGGGATAGCACTGGCATCCAGCTCAGCTCCCAGGGTTATAAGAATTCAATAAGAGGAATATGTGTAAAGTATTTCTACATTTATCTCATCTAAACCTAATGACCCTACGAATTAGGCATTGCCAGCTTCATTTGATAAAATAGAAAACCAAGGCTCAGAAAGGCTAAGTGACTTGCTCAAAGTCGCACCGCTGGTGAATTGCTGGTGAGATGTGTCTTCTCCACTTCTCTTTGCCGTCTCTCAGTAATTGAGAGCCATTCACGGTTCTTCAAGGAGCAAACAGTTCAACATCTGCTTGCCTTAGACATACAATTTCCTTTGTTCTGAAGGACCATATTTACTTTGTCTGAAAAACTTCTACTTATCCTTCAAAATCCAGGTCAAATATCTTCCCCTGTGCAGACTTTGTGCCTCATTGGAAAGATCCTTTAAGTTACCACGACATCTAATGCTTATATTTTTGTAACTGTCACACCATTTTGCAGTGGTTTCATCCTCCTCCAGGGTCCTAGGCCTCCGAGGAGGGTTCACCCCCATCTGTTGAATTGAGTCGTAGGCCCCAAGTGAGAAGCAGTGTGGCATGGGAGAAAGGGCCCATGTTTGGAGACCCACTGGAATCTAACTCTCAACTTCACCAGTACCAACAACTTATCTTTCTCCTTCCTAGCCTCATTTTCCTCTTCTGTAAAACAGGAATAAGATCTCAACCTTACAAGGCAGTTGTGGAAATCACATGTGGGTAAAGCCCTTAGCTTGGCACCCAACACATAGTAAGTGCTCAATAAACATTGTTTCTTTTTTCTTTTTTTTTTCCTTTTTTTTTTCCTTTCCTCTGATACCTCTTTCCCCATGGGAGAACCACAAGCTTCCAGGCCAGGGGGCATTTCCCACACATCTTTCTCCCCACTAGTATCTGGCACAAGCCAAATAAGAAATGCTTCTTGATCACGTCTCCCCACAACCTTGTGAAAAAGGAAGGGATTTGTGTACCCATTTTACAGAAGATGAAACTGAGGCCTTAAGGAGAAAAAGATCTGCCTAAGGTCACAGAGGTGAGTAAGCAGAAGCACGAGCACCAGAACCTAAATTCCTTGACCTAATTTCTACTCAAAGACATTGTTTCTCTGGCCCTAAAATGGCTGCACTTATAGAAATGCATTCCTCAACTTGCACCCTCTGGGACTATGCCAGCAGGTAGATGTGGAAAGAAAAGCAATGAGTCAAACCACCCTCTTCCATTGTCTTTGGCATTTGATTATGTTACCCTCTCATAGCATTTGGGGGCTGATTTCAGCACTGGGGCTGTGGTGTCAGCCAATCCTGGGATGAAATCCCAGCTCTGCCACTTTATGAGTTGAGTGATAAAAAACAAGTGACAGAATCAGAAGTTTTGTTTGACCCTTCATTTTCCAAACTTAGCAACATAATGAACAACCGAGCAAGATCAACAACAGCAACACCAATAATCGGACTCTCCTAAGAGTTTCAGGTGATGCATCCTTATTCCTGCTTTACAGATGAGGAAATCAAGGCACCAAGATGCTAAGCAAATTGCCCGGGTTTACAGCTGTGGCACAGAAGAGCTAGGTTGCAAACTTGGGCCACCTGGCTGCAGACGCTGCTTTGTTTTTCTCTTAAGGGATGCGCTAGAGTTCTGAGGAAATGCTTGTGAATGTGTGAGAGACCCTTGCTGGATGACGAGTGGCCCCTCTCTGTCCAGAGTTAACACCCGAATCTTCAGAGGTACAAAAATCAAAGCAGCAGTAAGGAGCAGTGTGGCTCCAGGGAACTGACTGGCCTGGAGGCTGGATTACCAAAGGCAGCAAGAAAACACCAGGCTCTGGCCAGGCAGGCTTCGGTTCTGACCTCAGATCTTGGACTAGCTCCAAGGCCTGGCCCAGGGCAAGTCACCTCATCCTCAAGCCTCAGTTTCTTTGTCCAAGAAATGGAATAATAATAGGGAGTTGGTGTGAGGTTTGGCCCCTCTGGCTTTTTCACACCCTACAATTGGTCACAGCCTAGGCTTGGCAGTTCAGCTTTAGGAGGAGGTCCTCTCCTCACTGCCCTCCCTCACCAAGTCCTCAGGTACCTGCATCGTTCTTGCCAACGTCTCAACAGTGCTGTTTCCTCCTGTCTTTGACTTCCAAACCACTCTGCCTCCGCTACCAGGGTCTTCGTCTACCAGTGCCATTCCCCAGCCCGGAAGTCAGCAACTCCCCATCCCTACCCCTTCCTGACACGGACCCTCTCCACGTGCACACACCTGCATCCACATGCAAATGATCTTGTTTGGGTTCTTCCAAAAGCAGAGTCAAGGACTCAAGGACAAGTGGTCCATTTGAGAGATGTTCCAGAAAACACCAGCGGGAAGAAGAGAAGTGAGAGAGAGAGGGAAGGTGCCCAGTACAGACAGGGGTATTCTCAAGCCAGTGGCTACTGTGGGTGCCAGGGCTCAACCCTCCTGAGGAATCCCAGGAGAGAGTCTAAAACTTTGATCTCGGAGCCGCACCATCTGAGGGCCAGGGAGCTGGGCTATGACTCACAAGCTCTTGCAAATCACTGGGTGAGGGCTGCTCCCCAGGACTGTTAATTCCTGGCACTACCAGTCTTTTCATGCCTGGGGGAGTGCAGACTCCAGTGGCCACAGTTAGGTTCCAGCTGAAGGGATTCTGACAGTGGCAGACGGAAGCTGGCAAGACAAAGGGTCAGGGCAGGGCACTGACAGACTCTGTACACAGGTGGGCCTCACACATGGAGGGCATTTGCATCTCCTGGACGGCCTGATAAGCACAGATTCCTGGGACGCACACTCGGAATGTCTGCTTCAGGAGGGCTGGGGCAGGGCCTGGAGTCTGCATTTTTAACAAGTGCCTAAGTGGTATGCTGCTGGTTGTCCAGGGTCCACAGTGAAAACCACCGTGCTGCACACACACACACACACACACACACACACCCCTGCCAAATAAAGTCCAAATGTCTCCGCCTAGTGTTCAAGCCACTCTGTCATCTCCTCTAAATACAGTTGCAACGTTATCTCCCACAGGCCCCCTGCAGATATTGATGGCTTTTTTGTGCTGTCTCTGGAACCTACTCTCTTCTTTCTGGCCTCTGTATCTTGGCTTGCTCTGTTCTCTGCTGAAATATCCTTTCTCTGCCATTTCTGCCTTTTGAGATTGTGCCCATCCTTTAATTTCAACAGCTTACCTCTTTTCTTCAGTCCTTCCCTTGTCCCAACTCCTTCTCTTCCTCCACTTGCTCTGGGCCTTCATAGCCCCTTATCTGGGCCTCTCCAGCAGCACTTGTGGCTGTCTACCTTGTATCCCTAGGAAATAAGTGCTTGATTTATCCTCTTCATAACACCCTACACATCACTTTGTCAAAGAAGATCTCTTGATTTTCAAAGCCACCCTGGGACATAGGGAGTTGGGTGGTATTATTAACTCTATTTTGCAGATGAGGTTGAGAAAAGCCAAGTAACTAGCCCAAGGCCACACAGCTGGAACAGGTTGATCAGGCTTTGACTTTGGGTCTTCTAGGTGGAAATTCTGCATTCTGCTTTCCCTCTTGTCTCCTCGCTTCTCTACTGGCAGCCCTTGAGGGCAGAGGCGGGAGTACCTTCAATCAATATTTGTTGGATGAGTGGATGGGATGGGTTGGAATGGACTGGAATCTTCTTTGAGTTGTTCTCAGGATAGGCTCTTGTAGAAAAGCTTGGCCTTTGGTTGACAAAATGCCTTAAGTCCTTCATGTTGTCTCAGAGAACAGTTATCCATCTTCCCCTCTAGAACCCAGAAATTGCAAAGACTCTAAAATCCCTGTTTGGGGTCAGACCACCCTTTCTCAAGCTATACTTCATCATGAGTTAACATCTTTGAGTCATGCCCTTCACCTGCCAGCAAGGCTGAGAAACTCCATGGCTATCTTATCCTTCCAAGTGGTCCCTGATCCTCTTCCCATCGTCCCAGACCCACCAGCAAAACCCCAGGAAATGTGGTTACTTCCAGAGAGCAAGGGATACCCATGGCTTGTGACTTATTTCTTATGGTAGGAAATAAAGGGTCTTGGGGTGAGTGAATCGAAACAAGGGAGAGAAAGGGGTGGGTGGGTGGATGGTGCTTCTTGCAGGAATTGGCCTTTGGCTGCAATGTCTGGGCAGAGGGGAACCCTGCTCGTGGTCCTTGAAAAGGGAGTTCAATGTGAGGGGACCCGAACTATAGTCAAGAGATCCGGGCACACTTTATCTCTCTGAGCCTTGATTTACCTGTGTACCCTGCTTTCCTCAAAGGGCAATTTTAAGAGCCAGATAAGATAATGGTTATGAAGGTAGTTTACAAATCACAAAGCCCCTTACTATATCAAAACCATATTTTTATTATACAGACAGGGAAGCTGATTCCTGTAGAAGTGACCCAAGACGCACAGGTGATCAGCATCCCAGCATTCACTGGGATATGCCTCACCATCCGCAGGCTCCCAGCTTCTCTGTGCTGACAAGGGATGGAGCCCTGGGGTCTGGGGCTAGAGTTCCAGATCTAGTTCCACCTTTGATACTAGCCTACCGTGTAATCTCAGGCCTGTTACTTCATGTCTCTGGACTTTAGCTTCTTCGTGTTTTCTTTTCAAAGGGCCCTCTTTCCTTATTTTCCTGATTGTGTTCCCTGCCAGCTACCTCATTCATAACATCTTTAGCCACCATCTTTCTCTATGACCTCCAATCCATATCTCCAGCCCCGTTTTTATTCCTTGCCCCCAAACCTACCGTATGCCTATGAAACACTCAACAGGTACCAAATGAAACTCAGGTCTTTCCCCACAAACCTGAACCTCTTCCTGTATTTCTTGTCTTAATGAATAATATCATTTCATGTGACTCAACCACATGACAGATGATGAGGAAACTGAGGTCCAGAGAGGCCAAGAGACTTGCCCAATTTACACAGCAATCGGTTGACAGAGATATTAATAGAACTAGAGCTCAAATTTCCTGACTCAGGGCCAGATGTGCCGTTCTACTCTCTTTCATTTGACTGGGGAGTGACTTGAAAATATTTTCATTAGTCTCTCAATAACAGGGTTGTGTTAGTCAGGATAGGTTGGACTATGGTGCAGTGATCATAAGCCCTGGCATCTCAGTGGCTTAGCACTATAATGATGATTTCTTTCTTTCTTTCTTTCTTTCTTTCTTTCTTTCTTTCTTTCTTTCTTTCTTTCTTTTCTTTCTTCTTTCTTTCTTTCTTTCCTTCCTTCCTTCCTTCCTTCCCTCTTTCTTTCTTTCTTTCTTTCTTTCTTTCTTTCTTTCTTTCTTTCTTTCTTTCTTTCTTTCTCTTTCTTTGTTTCTTTCTTTCTTTCCTTTTCTTTCCTTCTTTTCTTTCTTCTTTCTTTCTTTCTTTCTTTCTTTCTTTCTTTCTTTCTTTCTTTCTTTCTCTCTTTCTTTCTTTCTCTCTTTCTCTCTTTCTCTCTTTCTTTCTTTCTTTCTTTCTTGTCTCTCTCTGTCTCCAGGCTGCAATGCAGTGGCATAATCTTGGCTCACTGAAGCCTCTGCCTCCCGGGTTCAAGCGATTCTCCTGCCTCAGCCTCTCAAGGAGCTGGAATTACAGGTGCCCACCACCACACCCGGCTAATTTTTGTATTTTAGTAGAGACTTGGTTTCACCATGTTGGCCAGGCTGGTCTCGAACTCCTGACCTCAAGTCATCCACCTGATTTGGCTTCCCAAAGTGCTGGAATTACAGGGGTGAGCCACCATGCCTCACCTATAATGGTGATTTCTCATTCATGGACGGTCCAATGCAGGTTGGGTAGCTGTATTAGGGAACACCAGGTAAACAGAATCAATAGGATCTGTCTATCATATATAGTACACATGCACGCACACACACACACACATAAAAATAGGATCTATAAAGAGATTTCTTATCAGAAACTGGCTCACATGATTATGGAGGTTGAGCAGTCCCTTTATCTGTTGTCTACAAGCTGGAGACCCAGGAAAGCTGTGGTGTAGTTCAGTGGCCTGAGAGCCAGAGATCTGATGGTGTAGATTTCAGTCTGCATTTGAAAGCCTGAGAACCAGGAGTGTCAAGGGCAGGAGATCAGTGCCCCAGCTCAGCAGTCAGGCAGAGGGATGTGAGTCCTCCTTTCCTCTACCTCTTCGTTCTATTCAGGCCTTCAGTGGGTTGGATGATACCCATCTACATCAGGCAGGGCAAATGCGCTTCACTCAGTCAACAAATTCATATGCGAATCTCTTCCAGAAACACCCTCACAGACACACCCAGAAATCATGTTTCACCAGATATCTGTGATCCATTCAGGCTGACACGTAAAATTAACCATCACAGTAGCTTTCTTCATCTGTAGATACATTCATTGAAATACATGACCAGGACAGAGAGCGAGAGAGAGGAAGAAGACATGCTGGATCTTAGCTTCAATCTGGAAGCTACAGACCATCCGCCAGAACTAGCAACATGGTCCCAACGCTTTCACACAAGAGGCTGGGAAAGGTAGCATGTGGCCACGCAGTGAGCACGAACAGTCCTTGCTACAGGTATCAACCTACCGTATGCCAGGGGAGACCAAAACCAAACCATGTGGAGAAAAAAATACCCTCTGCTGTCAAGAAGGTCACTGCATCTGGGCAAGTCCAGGTATGTTTTTGGTGTCTAACTAAGAAAGGTCCCCTCCCTGGGGATGCCCTAAAGGAGTCTGAGGCCTGCACACAGATGATGGCCAGAGCTGTGGAGGGATCTCAGTTGGACAGGTGGCAGTGGAGCAGGGCTGGATGAAGGGGAGTGGGCTGCAGAGATGAGAAGCAGAGGGGAAGGCGGTGGGGAGGAGAGGTGGAGGGAGGAGGAAGAGCTTCATGGAGAACTGGTGCACCTAAGCCAAGTTAAGCCCCATAAACCTGCTCTCAGTTGGGGTGGCTGGGTGGATTGTGCTAGGGGCTGGCCCTGGCCCTGTGCTGCAGAAAGACCTCAGGGCCTTGCACTCTCTCAAGGGATGGGCTGGGAGGCAGAACTTGACGGGGCCTGTTAGAGATGTTACAGACCCAGTGCGGGAAGCTGTTTTGATTAAATTTGGGAGCATAATTGCAGGGTTTGTGCTGCGGTCTCATTATGGCTTTTTAAATCTTGTTAACCTCTCCTCCCCATCTCCCAGCCCCCTCGCTTCCCTCCACAACCACAGGCTGTGGCCTTAGAACAATACCAGGAATAGTTTCTGTCTCTCCCTCACAGCTTTCTCCTACTCCCCCAGATTAGATCCTGGAGGCCAGATGGACTGAAGGAAGGAAGCAGGGAGGAAGGCCCAGCAAGCAGAGTGGGGGTTTCATGGGGCTTAGTCATTCGGAGTGCCTCTTGGTTCGGTCCCTGTGCATCCAGCAGGGTGTTTGGTGCTTTAAGAGACACAAAGGGGTTTTAGGCTTGATTTTAAGTGATTGTATGAGTGAGTGGAGATGGGTTCAGGAATTTGAGAGTGGCTGGAAGGGATGGGCTGGGGAGGGATGGCAGTGGCCTGGAAGGTTAGGAGGAAGTAGAGATAGAGAACAAGGGACGAGCTTTGTATGGGCCAAGGTGTGAGGTGCCACCTCTGCACAGGGATTGCATTAGGCAGGAGAGGCCAGGCTATGGCACAGTCATGAATAAGCCCTGGCAGCTCAGCAGCTTCATACAATAACGGACGTGCACTTCTTGTTCTTGAAAATTCTTGGTGGGTTGAGTGCAGACGGATGGCTAAGTGTGGCTATGGAGTAGGGGTGGACTGAGAGAATGGACTGTTTGGTGCCCAGGGAGGGCATGCTGGCAGATGAGGCCAGTGCAATGGGGCGAGGTGGGGGATGAGGGTCTCCAGGCCTCTGGCTGTCATAGCTGCAGTGGTGTGGCATTGGTCTGTAAGCTCCCCTGGGGAGTGGATGCCACCCCCAATGGGGCTGAGGGCACAGGGTGTTGCCTAGGGAACCAGGGCTGAGGCAGCGGCCTGGGCTGCGGGAAGAAGGGGAGAGCAGGCTGGGTGGGGAGCCTGGCTCCACCCCTGCGGCTGTCTCTCCCCAGGGGCTCTCTGGCCACTCCTCTTCTCTGTCTGCTTCTCCTCCCACCTCATGACTCAATCGCTGTCTTCAGCCCTGACTCTGTCCTGAACTCCTGAAGCTGTGCCCATTACCTCCCTGAAGGGTCATGGCACTTTCAGCCATCCAGAGTGCAGGCCTCAACCCAGAACTTCCGTCACAGATGCCCCTCTGCCCTCCACCCCATCATGCAAATGTTGATTCTGTGGATTCCTCCTGCTAAATATCCCTGGAATCTTCATCCTCAGCTGCATCCAACCTTCCATGTCCTGGGCCATCTGCTCGCTGCTGGGCCATGTGGTCACCTTCTCACTGGTCTTTTAGCAGCTGCCCTTGCACCCTCCTCTCCCCAGTTCTTGACACTGTAGCCATAGAGGATTATTTTCAAAATCTGGTCATACCGTTTCCTGCTTCAAACCCTTCTCTGACTCCCTTCTGCCTCCCAAGGTCCTTCACCACAGGTTCCCGCATATCTCATCTCCAGCCTCTCAAGCATCTCAGCAGTCTAGCAAACTAAGTCGTCGGAATGCATCATGCTTTTTTTGCAGCTCTGAGCAGCGTGGTGTTAAGCAGAGCTTAACTAGTCCTCAGATGCCACCTCTTTTAGGAAGCCCCCTGGGTTCCACAAATAAAAAGATCTCCCCCATCCTTTAAGCACTTTCAATAGCCCTCACTTTCTAGCCTATATTGCAGCAAATTTCATCCATGTTTCTTCTGTTCCATCAACTGCAAGCTCCTCACGGGCAGGGCCATCCTATTCACCACCAGTGTTCCTGCCCAGATTCCACAGCCGGCACTCAGATGTGGTGCAGGAGGGACCCCACCTTACTGAATGAGTGAGTGAATGAGAGCTGCAGCTGGGGCTGGGCTTTCTGCGGGAGTGGGCAGGAAGAGTGACCAGGGACTAAACACTGGGGAACCTTTAGGGCAGAGCCTGAGCATCGGAGCTAAGGCTTGTTGAACGCTTCCAGGGGTCCAGACACTGCTTGGCAGGGAGGTCTTTCCATCAGAAGACAGAGAAGGCCCGGTCAGAGGAGGAGGAGGAGGAGAGCCAGGGGCCATAGGCAAGCAGCACACCGCCTCCCAGCAGGGTCCCACTCACATGGTGGAGGAGGACACGTGTGTGGGCAGCTCCCTTGAGGCGGGAGCTGAGCCAGATATGGGAATATTGCCCTCTCCCAGAGCCGTCCTGCCAGTGTGGGGTTGTGTCTCAACAGCCATCTTGGGAAACACTGGCTTAGTTCTTCACAGCCCCGGGGGGTACCAGGGGCATTCCCCAGAGCAAAGGGACAAGGGGCAGCTAAGCCATGGTCCCCACTCTGTGCCAGGATGTTCATACCATCCATGGGGTCCTCTGTCTGTCCATCAAGTCCTTTGCCTCCTGCCCCTCAGCCTGTCTCTTGCCTCAGCCCAGAAAGCCTCTTCCTTCATGCACTGAGCCAGGTCTCACCCAACTTCAAGGCCTTTCTTCCAGGAAGATTTATGAGACTTGCCAACCTCCTCCTGCCACACTCCTACCCCGTCAGTGCCAGTATACGGGCCTACTCTAGCTGCGTGGCTATCTCGGGGAGACCAAGCAGAAGGAAACAGAGAGCAAGCCTTCTCTCTGCGTGGGCCCAGGAACCCCTGACTCTTCTGTCTTCTCTGCACATTTGTGAAACTGAGCTGGGGTGGTAGGATGAGGGCTAGACCGGGAGTCAGGACACCTAGCTCCTGGACCTGGCTTGATGGAAGGCCTGAGCAAGCCACTTTCCTCTCTGACCCTCAGTTTCCCCATCAGTAGAATGGTGAGGTTGGGCTGGCGGGGCCTCAAAGGGCCTTCTAGCTCTGACATCATTGAACACAGAAGCCTACCACGGCAGCAGCTGGTTGATGAGAGCCCAAGGGCCCTGCACTGGTTACCTCAGGCAGGGTTATCTGACCAGTGATCCAGATGCAGGAAGGCTGGGCCTCCCCAGGGGTGCAGATTTTCAGTGCCAGGTGCAAGATACTGGCCAGGAAAGAGGGAGCAAACGTTACTGGAGGTCAAGAGCAGAGCAACAGGTGGAACCAATGGCCTGGGTTTGCCGACCCAGGCTGGGGTGAGAGGGAAGAGAGCGCTGGGCAACCTGGCCAATCAGAACGAGCATGACACTGGAGGTCTGGGTTCGAGCTGGGCTCCACCACTCGGTAGTGACAGGACTTTGGGTTGGTCATTTAAATACCTCTGGGTCCAGGTTCCCACCATAATATGGGGGAGAACAATTTCTATCTCACAAGGCTGTTGTGAGCATTAAATGTTAGCCCATGCTTGAAATGGTTGAGTAGCATCTGAGCTTAGCACATCATAGGTGCTCAATAAACCCTCATTCTTTCTCTCCTCCTACCCTCTCCAGTTTCCACCAAATACATTTGCTGATCTGGCACCAGTGAGCCACACGAGGGTGAATGTCAGGTCTTCCATTCCACCCGCCAAGGTGTGCGCCCAGCCTGTCAGTCTCAACACTGTGCTGTGCTTGGTATCTTAGGGTGTCTGGTGTGGTCTTTTCCTTCAAGGCACTTAGAGTCTGCTGGAGAGACAAGACCACATTCACACTCACACAGACTAAGAAATGGATAAATGACATTTCTCCATTTCCTGGCTTTGTTGCAGGCCTGGGAAAGCCAATTTCAATGTTATTGTCCCAAGAAATGGATAAATGACATTTCTCCAAGAACTGACCCAAGGATAATTCAGAGCGTGGTGGTCCCATACGAACCATAAGCACTAGAGAGATAGGGGTTTCGGATAACAGAGTTCAGTCTGGATGGGAGTAACCAGAGCAGTGGAGAAGCTAGGCTGCCTGTGGCCAGCTGAGTTGAGAGTAGCAGGGCTGATTGGGACTGCGATGGGTTAGACCTGGGCCGACTGCTGAGGCCAGAGGGTCTCCAGGGCACAGTGAAGGTAGGGCTCGAGGCATGCCTCTGTGGGGAGAGCCCTGGAATGCTAGATTGCAGGAGTCCAGCTCTCATGACTAAGCCTCCTGAGCTAAGGCATGTGGAGCATAATCTTCTTCCAGGTAGCAGGTAGACAAATGGCCTTTCGACTTTTGCCAGGATTGGCTGGCATAGGATGGAGTTGATGAGAACAGCTGTGGGCTATGAGGAGATGGGAGGGTGGGGCAGGAGCCAAGGTGGGGGCTACTCCCTGGACAGAAATTCAACTGTAGTTCCATCTGTCTTGGACCACCCCTGGCCACACAAAGGCCACGGAAATGGGATTAACACATGCTCAGCACCTACATGGTTCCAAGCCCATGCCTGACACTTCACCTTCAGAGGCTCATTTTCCCCATGCTGGCTCTATTATCTTCAAATCCCAGATAAGGAAACTGAGGCTCAGGGGGGTCAAGGCCCAGAGTCTTGTAAAGAGGTGGTAGGTTGGAGCCCTGTACTCTTCCTCCTGTACCACGCTGCATCTCCATGACTTAAAGGTTGCATGCTAAGGCTTATCATGGACTCCAGCTCTCCGCCATCTACCTCCTAGGTTGAAAATCAGCCCATCGCAGTTGAAAGGTTGCACCATGCCCTAGGCCATGTTCCTCATTTAATCAGCCACTGTCCTGCTGGCTCATGCCTGGTTACACACGCAGCCTCCTGGAGGGCAGGGGCTGGGTCTCATTCCCATGCCCAGCAGAGCCCTGGCACAACTGCTTCCCAGAAGCGATTCTGGTAATTAGAGTGAGTGTTGGGTGGAACTACCCCACCCCGGCAGGTGTGTTTCTGGAATCCACGGATGAGGTGGTTACTGACAAGTCCGGGAGGGAGAGAGGGAGGGGCAAGGAACTGCCTGCCTCCCCCAAACTGGAATTCTTCCTAATGGGCTGAGTTCTCAGCTGATGAGAAAGACGTTGGACAGGACCCTAACAAGAGAAGGCTCTAGAAGCAGCACCGAGTGAGTAATTAGATGCTAACTAATTTGCATTTCACAAGAGAGTCAGGGATGTTGGGGAAAAAACAAAGCTGCAAAGATGAAAGGCCTGTTGGAGAAGGGAACGCTGGGGACGAGAAGCCCAGACAGAGCCGAAGAGGAGCGGCGGTGCAGGTGTGCTACCAGGCACAAGTGTGGAGATGGTGGGACGAGGGCAGAAGGTCTGAAGGTCCCTGCAATGCCCTCGATGGCTCCAAACAGCAGCCTGGGCTGCCTACCATTGCCTTGGGATGCTTTTTTTATTTGCATTTGGAATGGCCAGGAGGGAGACAGCAAGAAACTGAGGCTGAGATGCATAGATAACTCTCAGTTTCTAGGGTAGGGCTAACAAAGTTTATCTGTAAAGGGTCACCTGGTAAATATTTTAGGCCTTGTGGCCGTACACTTTCTGTCACATATTCTTCTTTGTAAAAGGCACAAAAATCATTCTTAGTTCTAGGGTCCAACCAAAACAGACCACTGCTGGCCTTGATGTCTGGGTCTATTACTTCCTTCTCAAAATGGAACATGAGGCCCAATATCCATTCTGCATTTCTAACAAGTTCCCAGGTGAGCACAGAACGCACTTCAGTTATGGAGAGTGTGAGGTCGCTCTGCAGCATGGAGCCTGCACTGGGAGGCCAGCCATTTAGGAACTGCTGATGGAAGACGCCTGCCTTGTTTGCAGAACACAGTGGTAGCTGTAGGTCCACACACTCGGAGCTCCCTCCCAAGAAGACCCCGCTGCCCATCTGCAGGGAGCGTGGCAGGCAGGCAGCCCCAGCTGTCAGCTCCTTCATGGTGTCTACCTCAGCTGCAGACACCCACCTCTTCTGAGTTCATGCCCTCCCGGGGGTAGCCTGCATCTGGTGACTGAGCATGATGGGAGTGGAAAGTCCTGGCTACTTCAGCTAGACAGAGGATGACTCCCTGCCAGGTGACTGAGGCTTGGTCAAACTTGCATTGCAGTTTGCCTTCAATCTCCTTTGGCTGAATCCAACTTCTCTCCTTTTCTTTCACTGGTGCAGATCTTTAATAAACCCCTGGTACCCCAAACTCCCTCCCAGAGTTCACTCCCACAGAACCAGCCTGTGACACGGGCAATGGGAGCACATCACGGTTGAGGGCAATGGTGGCCACAGGTTGGGGCTTGGCACCAACAAGATTCGCCTGGGGGCAAACACACATCACTGTGGAAACTAGAGGCATCTCAGGTCTAAGACCTCCCAGGGGTCCCAGCATGGCCAGGAGGAAGCAGGGCAGATGGAAGCAGGAGCGCAGTGGTTCGGGGTCTGTTAACCTGGTCTGGCCTTGGCCAAAGGGGCTACTGTGTTGTGTGGCTCTGTGCAAATCACTGCTGCTCTCTGAGTCTCTGAGTCTGTATTTCCTCATAAGTAAAATGGGCCTCATGAGCCATTATCCTGGCTGGTTTTCCTGTGGCTGCTGTAACAAATCACCCCACACATGGTGACTTAAAACAACAGGGGTTTATTATTTCACAGTTCTGGAGGACAGAAGTCAAAAATCAGCATCACTGGGCTAAAATCAAGGAGTCGGCAGGGCTGTGCTTCCTCTGGCTTTAGGGGAAAATTTATCCTCACTTCTTCCAGATTCTGGGAGCTGCTAGCATCCTTTGGCTTGTGGCCTCATCACTTGGATCTTCAATACCAGCATCTTCAGATCTTTCTCTGTTCTCAATTCCCCTCACTGTCTCTCCTCTGTGTGTCAAATTTCCCTCTGCTCGTCTCTTGTAAGGACGCTTGCGATTGCACTTAGGATACACCCTGATCATCTAGGATAATCTCCCCATCTCAAATTCTCTAACTTAATCAGATCTGCAAAGATTTTTTTTATTTTTCCTCCCAATGAGGTCACATTTACAGCTCCAGGATTAGGACCTGGAGCTGTATTCAGCCGACTCCTCTTGCCATCTGTCTCCCTCACAGGCTTTTCAGCTCTGCTTGAGTTCTTCTTCCTGAGCTGCAGTTCTAGATGCTGGCCCATACCATTTGCTTGCACAGCTCAGATAGTCTCACTCTGCCAAAGATTATTTTTAATGTATATTGATTAAATATATGGCTGCTCTGCTCACACTGTTGGTTTTATTGGCAACTTCCACAACTAATATTTACTGAGCACATACTGTATGCTCCGTGTTTTACTCGAATTGTCATTCTTCTGCCCAAGGAGGTAAGTACTGTTATAATCCCCATTGTGCGGGTAAGGAGACCAGGGGCAGAGAAGTGAAGTGGTCCATGGTCCACCGATGTGGTGCTGGGATTCCCGCTCTGGTTGTCTGAGTGAAGGACCTTCTCATCTCCCACACATACTGCCTCCCCAGCATGAATAGGGCTTCTATTTGGAACTATTTACAAAGTCCTGTTGTTTTTGAACTTTGGAACAAGTTTCTTATCAGATTCTACACATTGCAGACATAACACAGGAAGGGCTGTTCTAGAAAGCTGAAGATCCAATTCTAAGAGCCAGGGAATGCGGTTCGTTTGGGGCTGCATTTGTGACCTCTGCTGTCAAGTCAAGCCCAGGCAGGGGAGGAGGGGGCATCCCAGGCTCTCATCTGCCTGTTTGACAGCATATCTCAGTGGTTCTTAATTACCCTCCCAACTTTGAACTGTTTGGGACTTTGAATATCAGCCCTTGTTCCTGTTAAATTTTTAGGTTGAGCTTCTGGGTTCAGCTACTTATTCATCAGCAAATGAGCCAGTGCATGTTGCTAGTCATAGACACTTGTATTTACACTTTGTCCTGACTCTAATTTCAGGCCCTAGGAGTACGTATATGTAAAAAATTGTGTCTGCTCATGTAAGAAAACTACTGTGGAAGGGTGTTTACAAATGATTATCTTGTGTGTAAGGTTCTAAGATTATCTTCTAAAACCATAAATGTGCTCGTTTCAGCAGCACACAGACTAAAAAATGGGAACAATACAGAGATTAGCATGGCCCTTGTGCAAGGATGACAAAATTCATGAAGTGTTTCATATAGATTTTTAAAAGCCCATAAGTGGGAAAGTGGATGGCCCCCTTTAAGAGTATCGCTGTCGAGAGGGAACTGAATTTTAAAAACAAGCATGCAAGCAGACCTCAAGGTTAAAGGGTATGAAGCTGGTCTACGCACATATTCTTGCTCTGGATAGGAAGAGCAGCAGGAGCAAATGGGCTTCAGTGGGTTGGGGGCATGGAGGATTTGCCAAGCTGGTGCCAAGAATGGATGTAGGCACATGGTAAGGAGGGGCTGTGCCGGCCATGGGGGGCTTTGTAGACCACACCGAGGACTTGAACTTAATTTTCAAGGCCATAGGTCACCTCTGCAAGATTTTAAGCTGAACTGTGACATGTTTGTGTGCTTTAGAAATGTTTTTCTGGCTGTGATAATGGCTGCAGCAAGAGGTGAGGAGGGCCTGGATTCCTGTTGATAAACAGTAAGGACTGGGTTTGAGCGAGAGGCCAGTCCAGTTAGGAGTTGGTTGCGGAGGGGGAGCAGGGGGAGAAGGGGAGAAAGACGTCCCTGTGCAACTCGGGTGAGTGCAGGCATGGTGGAGCCTTTCCCAGAGATGGGGCACCGGGATGCGGAGAACCGGTGGGACCGTGCTCCTGGGAAGAAAGCGCAAAGGCAGTTTCACCAAGAGGGGAGGATTGGGGCTGGAAGAGGTGATGGCTGAGAGGGATAGAAAGTGCGTGCCGTCCCCTCTGTCCTGAGGCAGGATGCTGAAAACTGCAGCTGAGCAGAGGCACAGATTGAGGAGGTGGCCACGGCAGGCACCCATGGGAGAACTCTGGGGTAGAAGCCAAAAGTCTAGGCCTGTTCCATCCTGAGTCACCACATACCTTCGGCAAGGCACATTCTTTCTCTGCCTCAGTTTCCTCATCTGCAAAACCCAGGAGTTGAACCACATTGAGGGTTCCTCAAAGGAGATGGGCTGGTGAGGGGATGTCCTTGAGCCCCTGGAAACAATGTGCAAAATTGTGTGCCTATGTCCCCTTTTGCAGAGGGGCTGGCAGGGTCACCTGAGGAGGGAAGTGACATCAGATCTCATAGGCCACACCTGCAGTTGGAGACATGCTGGTAAAAATTGCTCTCTACATATGCCCAGGATGAGTCTCATCTCACCCAACCAGTTCCTGGAAGGCAGAGATCTAGGTCATAGGATGTGTCTCGACACCCCATGGGGGTCTTGCAATACCTGTGGAGCCACATGTGCTGGCATGGAGACGCCTCAGTACATCTGGGTCTTCTAGGAGAGACCCCGCCCCCTGGTCAGCCCAGGCACGTGCTCCCTACTGGAGCCCCTGGGACCTTCAAACCATGTCTCTCCCTTCTCCACCCTGCAAACTCCTGCTCCTTCTCCGTGCAGCCTTTTCTGTTCCCTGGAGCAGCCCTGATTTCTCACTGCATTGGGATTTCCCAGATGAGGTGTCTGTACCTCATGCGCAGCCTACTTTTCACCTATCTGGGATGGAGGTCATTTGCATATTCCCTTCTCTTTCCTTCCTTCCTCTGCCACATGGGCCTATTTTTGGCAGGGGGCCATGTCTTAGGCACTTCAGTGTCCCTAAGTGTCTCTCTTAGTGGCTGACACATAGTTGGTGCTCCATAAGAATTCCTGTAGTCTTCCTAACTTATGGAATGACTGCTAGCAAAGTATTTCCTGTTTCCAACCCAGGCTCCCCACTTAC
The DNA here is from genome assembly GCF_049350105.2 of Macaca mulatta. Lineage (NCBI taxonomy): Eukaryota > Metazoa > Chordata > Mammalia > Primates > Cercopithecidae > Macaca > Macaca mulatta. The sequence continues at coordinate 47,806,829 of NC_133412.1, forward strand.
CCTGCTTCCCTGAGAGTTTCTGGGAAGATCAGCAGCAGCGGCCGGCACTTGCAGCATTTGCAGGGCCCCTCATGGGTCCTTTCCCACAGAGTCCCAGGATGATGAGCATGAAATGAGACCAATAAAAGACTGCAGAAATCTTGTTGGACCCACATCTAGGATGGAAAGCAATCTCCACGTCTGAAGCATGTTGGAGCAGGCCTTCCACCAAGCGCCTTAGTAAAAGGGTTGTATGTGTTGTGTCGAACAAACCTGGTTGACAGGCATTAGCATGCCCATTTTACAGATGTGGAAACGGAGTCTGAGAATTTACCAGCCTTGCTCAAGCTTCCACAGCTATGCCAATGCCGCCAGCGCGCCATCCCTGGGGTTGGAGTCAGGGCATGTGGGGTGATGTTTCTCTCGGTCGTGAGCAGATGGGCTAGTGCCCTACCTGCCGGATCTCACCGTAGCTCACCCTCCCATACATCCCGTTAAAGGTCCAGCCAAGATCCACTTCCCTCCCTGGTTTTCTTGCCTGCGTTTTGCTCAATTCCTTCTCTTCATGCACCACAGGACGCACTCTGAGCAGGCGGGGAGGCCCGTGAGCCTGGCAAACAAGCTATTTGCTCTAGGAGGTGGGCTGCTTCTGAGGACAGCACAGGGTTTCCGGGACGGTGCTAAGGAAATCACCCACAACCTGGCTCCCTGGCTAAGCGACGATTGAGGTGGCCAGAAGAACTTAGAAGTAGCCCTCCAGTCTTGGGGGAAAGGCTGGAGGGCTAGAAAGAGAGCAAACTCTGTGACTGAGCTGTGGGAAGGCTGGCCAAAATCCCAGGGCCTTGCTGATGGCAGGCTGGCCGCCGGGGCACCCCCAGACGGGCCAACGAGCCAAGCCAACAGCGGGGAGAGAGGCCTGCCCTCCCACACACACGTGGGAATGAGGGCTGCTGAGTCACTGCCCAGCTGGACGCAGCTCCCACAGAAGGCTGGAAAGAAGGCAGGAGAGTATTCCCAGCCAGGCTGGTGGCCTCAGGACACCCTGAAGTTAGCTGAGCCCTCTAAATGGGCCATGATAGCCCGGGCTGCCCCTGGCGCTCCTGAACTGAGGCATATTTGCCTGTTGCCGGCTTCTGGGGAGCTCCAACCAGGCCAACAGCCCTTCAGACAGGACATTGTATTAGAGGTCAGATCCCTGAACTTTGGAAAAAAACAATCCCAGGGCAAGTCACTTCATCTCCCACATCCTCACCTTTCCTCTCAGTTACATGGTAAGGCCGACAGAGAATATGGGAAAGGTCTTCACATATTATATGCAGGGAAAGGTTGCCCTGCATATAATAGGATTCAGGCAGGCTAGTGGCTCTGCTCCACACCTTCCCCTGAGGAAGGGACGGCAGTGTGGCTCCCTCCTCCCCGGCCTCCCACCGTTCCCCGCTTTGCCAGTGTCATCCCTGCCATGTGCCCTTCTGAGCAACCAGGCCCCTCCCTGGAGGGCCAGGGGGAGTTCCTGGGGAGGAGTTCCTGGATTCCCAGTCACCTCCTGACCTGGGTCTGGCCGGGAATCCACCTTTCACCACGGGCAGTGGGCAGAGGAGGGCACCGGCCCTGCAGGCAGAGGCTTCTCTGCCCTCCAGCACCAGCAGCGCCCGCTGGGAGGCCCAGGTGTTGTGCAACTTGAGAAGCAGCTAAGCCAGTGGACCACTCTGCCAGGACAAGTATCAACAGGAAACCTCACTGCGCATCTAGTTCACATTCCAGGGGCACCGAGTCCAGCCCAGAGACACCGTAACAAGACACCACTCTGGCTGGGGTTGCCTGTGACACAAACCAATCTTTTATCTGCCATCTAAGCCTCCCAATTTGCATGCCAGTGACGTACCTTCCACCGCAGGGCGCTTTCCAAACCTTCTAGTGAGGTTGTGCGTCCTAAGCTCTGAGCAAACAGGGAGTGAGTGATCCTTTAGACACAGGAAGGCTTTGCTAATGGTCATCAGGCATGACGACCTTCAAGGGAGGGACTCGTCTGTAAGAAGCAGGGCCCCAGCAGAGGACCTGACACCAGTAGGCACCCAGGGAGCACTCAGTGGCAGTTCACTGAGCAAGTCACATCTCTGGGGATTAAAGAAAAGAAGGTGAAGCAGAATCTGGTTAAATGGGTCCCATGTGTGCTTGGAGAAACCCCCCCCCATCTCTTTCTCTCTATCACATACGCACGGGCCCTCCCACTCCATGCACACGTCACTGTATTATTTCTCATGATTGGAGCAGGATGCTGTGGCAATATGGAACTCAAGCCTTTTATCTCTCAGGCCCAGAATGGGAAAAGGACTTACTCAAAGTCACCCAGCAGATTAGTGACAGCACTTTTGCTGTTTATTATTTACTTTCCCATGTCCTGCCATTTCATTGCACAATTGTCCTCCTTCTCCATCCCACTCCCAGCCAAGTCCCTGCATCTGCTGCCCTCGCCACTAGTTTCCAGTGCTGTATTTGAAATGCTTAGGGAAAGGGTATCGCTGGCAGAGGGAAGAGCACGTGCAAGCTCCCTGAGGCAGCAGGGAGCAAGTGAGGTGAGCACCCCACCCCCGCCAGCGAGCACGACTCAGAAAAGGAGGGGACAGTGCGGGTGGGTGGGAGTCGGAATAAGATCCGACTTCATAAAGTTTGTTTCTGGATGCGGAGCTAGCAGCCCATGGGGCCAACCTGCTGCCTTCAGGCAGGTAAGTCTCTCTGCTTGTGACTAAGGAAGTCTCTGCAGTCCTGAGACACCAAGGATCTGGGCATGAGCCTGCTGGGATGTGGGATGGCGGCGTGTGTGTGAGAGAACCCACATCTCCTGCTTCTGAGGTCAGAGCACCAAGGAAGGCTTCCTGGAAGGGGCAGACTTTGTGTGGGGCCCAGAGGAGAGCTGTGTGAGCACCCTGGACAAGCTCTATGGATTTGGGTCAGGAGTGATGCAGGAGGTCACACCACAGGCATCTTCCTGGACTGAGCACAGCTACCCCCATGTGTGCCTCAGGCATTGGGCCCAGCCTGATGTGTCTCAACAGGGTGGGGTTAGCCAGAGGCTGGCATGGGTGGGTGTTAGGGGAAACCAGCAGAGAAAAGGTGAGCCAGGGCTCCCTGAAGTGACCTGAGAGATAACCCTGAGGTCAACCCATAGGGGCCCCAGGGAAGAAAGGTGAAGGGAGCCTGGCACCCTTGCTGGTTGTGAAGTGATGGCATCTGCTGTGGGTCTGGAGCAAACACACAGTTTGCCACAGACCCTGATCCTTGGGGACCCCGTGGTCAGTGCAACTGGAGTTCAACACACACACACACATGCACACACACACACATGCATGCATTGCATACTTACTATGGCCAGACATTGCCAGAAGTGGTGGAGCCTCTAGGAACTCAGAGTGTAGGGAAGACCCGTGCATTGCTCAGAGAACACAGGCAATAGAGTTTTGCTCGAGGAGTATTATTTTTAAAGTGCTACTGAAGCTCTCAGGAGGGAGAAAGGAATTCTGGTTGGAAAAGGCCAGGAGCAACTCTGGTTAGATGCAAATGAGACATGAGTTGGGGCTGAACCACCAGGGTGGGGAGGAGGTGGGGCGGGGCAGGCATTTCTGGCAGTGGGAACAGGTTAGGCTCCGAGCAAGGTGGAACAGGGAGGGGTCTCGTGTTCATGGAGCTGGAAACTGTGGTGAGGAGTGTAGGAGGTGAGGCTGTGCAGCTGAGAGGGAGGGTACCAGAGCTTTGTATTTTCCCGGCATCCTCTGTTGTAGGCCAAGCCTTCGCACCTTTGGGATCCATAGCCTCAAGACTTCTACATCTGGGAAGGATATTCAGGGGTGTCTGGATGCAGACTGTCATTCTCAAACCCAGGCGTGCATCCAAAACCCCAAGGGGTCTGTTGAAACAGAGTCTCCCCTATATTCCCCCAGGGATCATGATTCAGTAGGCTGGGTGTAGGGCCTGTGAGTTTGCATTTCAAACTAGTTCCCAAGTGATGCTGATGCAGCTGTTTGGTCTGTGGACCACACTTTGAGTAGCACTGGTCTAGTTTGCTGCCATGGCATGCCCTGGGCAGTTCCTGTTGGGAGGTCTCATTCCACTTAACCCAGTTGTTTCTGGGACTGGGTTTGGGAGAAATGAAAGGGTACCCTGAGTGTCCCCATCTCCATGACCCAGACCAGGCTGTGACACTCAGTAAAGCCCCAGGTCACTTCGTGGATCAGGAGCAGTGACAACCATGTGAGAATGAAGTTTTCTCGCACTCTGGGAATGGGGCAGAGGAGAGGAGCTCTGGTCCCCAGTCTTCCATGCAGAACACTGGCAGGGAGTGCTTCAGAACCGGGAGGAAGGAGCCAGGAGGCCCAGTCAATTCATGTAGAGATGGGAGTGTGAGAAGAGGTGTGTATGTACGTGCACACGTGCAGCCCAATACCCACTGCAAAAAAGAACTCAGGTTAGTTACGACCCTGGGCAAGTCTCTTCCTTTATCTCAGGGTCATTTTCCTCCTCTGGAAAAAATAAGGGAGTTGGATTAGATGGTTCCTTCTGAGAAAGACAGATCTGAGAGACTGCCCTGGTAACAACGTCATCATCTGATTAGCACTCAATTTAAAACAGCTAATAGACATCTAACATTTTGCAAGCCTTGGCAATTACTGGGCAGAGCTGGAGCAGAAGCTTCATCTGTGGGGACCAGCCCATATATGAGGGTGTCATCAGCCACTCAGGGGACCTTCAGCATGAATAACATTGCCCCGAGGAAGCTTGTAATGCAAAACAACAGCAGCTCTTTCCCCAGCAGCTCCCCGAGGGTCCTCTGAGGCAGTTTTCTTGAGTCCCTGCCGGGCTAAGGGAGAGCTGTCTCAGGGGTTCTGCCGAAGCTGGCAGAGGCCGGCCCCTCTCCCCACTTTCCCCCAGGACTCTGCCTGCTGACACTAGTGCAATTACAGCATCCTTCTGAGAGGCTGACAAGGAAAACGAAGGCTCTGAAACAGAAGAGAAGGACCCCCAGAGAGCCCCTGGGCTGTGGAGGCATCAGGAAGGGCAGACACAGGCAAGGCAGTCAGCCCTGGATTGAATCTAAGTCCTACCTTCACGAGCTGTGTGAACCTGCACAGCATACTTGACCTCTCTGAGTCTCAATTTTGTTATCTACAAAGACATCCTCCTGGTTGGTTTTGAGAATTGGCTAAAATGACAGAAATGCAATTATTTTGGAGAAACAAAACAATTAAATCTACTGAAGCCTTCAATGGTGCCATGTTGTAGATGAAAGCGGTGGTTAAGGGCATGGCATGTGGCATCTCAGACCTGAGTTTGGGTCTCAGCTACTTGCTGTGTGACCCTGGGAACCTCACTTACCCTCTCTGAGCCTTCATGTCTTCATCTGTGTGATGGGAATATTTATGGCATTTTCCCCAAAAGGCTAACAGAATGAAAATTAAAAGAGGAGAGCATGTACAAACTGCCTGGCTCATAATAGTCCTTAAAAAGTTGTTCTTCTCGTACTCCCCAGGCAGCCTCGCCTAGGAGAGAGGGTGGCACTGCCGTTATCCACAGCCAAGCGCCCGACTCAGCTGTGTGTCACCATGCCGCCCTGGGCAGGCCTGGCCAGGCTGAGGGGCACAGACAAGCCCACAGCAGGCTGCCCGCCCAGTGGTTAGCTCAGGAAAGCCTCAAATTATACAATTTATGAAACCCAATCCAGTTTTCCGACTGGAACGTGTGATTAGAGAGATTACACATTCACTGTTGCAATTATGGTAATGTTGATGTGTGGACAGATAACTGGCAGCAGGGCTGTTCTGAACTGTCTATTTATAGGCTGAAGATGCTTGCTATCTCAAGGCAGACATATGGGCCATAAAGGCAGGCGACAAAAAACAGGAGGGGGAGAGCAAGCCTCCCCCGGAATGAAAAGACACCAAAGGAAGCCATAATTAGGGCTGGGATCGGCTTATGTAAATCAGGTAATACTTTCAAAACAGAGATGAGATCTGGTTTTAATAAAGCACATTGGAACAAATGGTGGAATAATGACTTAATAAATCTAAATACAAATATTTTGTTCCGTCTCCAAAATGAACAGCCCTGGCATCTGCCGAGCCTGGGCCTGGGCGAGGGGGCGGCACCGTAGTGTTACTGTATTCTTTCACTCCCTCAGCAGGCTCGAAGATTTTAATTTTTAGCCTTCTGCTAAATTACATGGGCTGTCAGTCAACTGTGGGAGATATTTTGAGTAGGGAGATTTATACAAACACACAGAGCACACTCGGAAGACTCCGCACAATATCTTTTACACCGGCCGGGATGTAAATCACAGGTTGTTGGGAGTCCGATTACAGCTCTTCCGGAAATAGACTGCAGAGAAAACATTCAGTAGCAGGAGGAATCTGGTGGCCCTCTTTGGTGCCCCCTCACCCCAGTAGTAATCAGAAAAGCTCTTTGCTTGTTCTTTTTAGTACCTTTTCCCACCGCTTTCCATCCCAACTCCATCCTCCTTCCCATCCCAACTCCAAATACACACACACACACACACACACACCCCTACCTGTAGGTCAGGTTTGGCCCATGTGCTAAGGATTTGCAACCTCTATGCAAACCCATGGCACACGGCCCAAACCCGACCCACAGGTGTGTGTGTGTGTTTTGCTCCGCTAAACAATGTTGGCCTGAACACAGGGCAATTAAAAAAAATTAATGCAGATATTTTGAAATCAAGACATTCCCCATAAAATGTATATTTCCAGCTTCTCCTGATAGATCTGAAAATCTAGCCAGCAACATGCAGTTTGCTGTCCTGCATGGTGACAGTGAGCTGGAACTGAAGATGTCAGGTGAGTGTGGCTTCCACTGCTCCTCACTGCCCCGCAATCCCTGTGCTCCACCTGCTTTAATTATGTTGTCTGCCTGGTCTCCAAGGCCATGACATTTTTGACCACTGGTATAAATTCATCCTTTTTTACACATGATGGTCTGTGGCTCAGGAAATGTAATTGAAAATCACAAATAATGGATGCATAAATCACTAATGCATACATTATTATGCACTCAAAGCTGGATTTATTAAATAAGAAAAGTGAAGACAATATAATATATAATAATATTAATGTAAAATTAATGTCACAGATACATACGCGTGTGTGTGTGTATATATACGTGTGTGTGTGTGTGTGTGTGTGTGTGTGTGTGTGTGGAGAGAGAGAGAGAGAGAGAGAAGGGAGGTTTCAATGATTCTTGCTTGGGAAAGACTGTTCTTTATTCCGTTCTAGTCTATTTCATCTTTTTCAATAGATTCTGGTTGTCACACTGATGTTCTTAACTTGACAGAATTAAAAGATGGTAACTTTATGTCAGTCCCTTATATTTTACTGATCTGTGAAATCCTACGGCATGGGTATTCCTTGCCCCAGTTTTGAGATACTTGTAGATTCTCAGAATTGGAAGACAGCTCTGAGGGCATCCACTCATCATCATCCATCCATCCTTACATACATCTGCCTGTGTGTCCCTCCATCCACCATTCATTGATACCTGTTCATCCATGTGTTCACACATTTGTACAACTGTCCATATATACATACATACATACATCTGCTTGTCTATCCATTCATACATCTGTTCAGCTGTCCATCCATTCACCTACCTACCCATCTATCCATTCACCCAACTGTCCAATGCCCAGAGCTCCCCTTCCTGCTAGTCTGCCCTCTCCATGTAGACATCCAGTAAGTCTTCCTGTTCTGGTCAGCTCCGGGTGTTAGAGAGTTCTTCCTATGGAAACCTGTGTCCTCACTGAAACGCATGTCCCTGTGACTTCCAGCTGACAGTCTGCTTGAGGGCTTTGCAAATATTCAAACCTCATACCTCTGTCAACTCCTTAACAGAACTCTCTATCCTCCCTCCTCAAGCTTCATCGCTCAACAAAGGCCACTAGTCTTTTCTTCTCCTGGACAGATTCCTTGGAGCCCTTCCATGAATCTGTCTGCAACAGGAATTTGGAACTTCTTGGTCAGGCTCCTTGTTCTTCCTCACGATGGCATTTCACTGTGAGGCCCCGAGCACCCCAGAGTTTAGTGGGCATTCTGCTCTCTCACCATGGATGTTGTTTCTATGGCCTTATTTGGGGTCTGGATGTCCTCATCTCACTGGTGACATGTGGGTTGTCAGGTCCCCCAAGCCTGCTAGTTATTTTCACACATACCGCTAATTTCCCATGTGGACATTGACAGTGACCATGGACTCAGTTGAAAAAGTGCTTTTTGGGGGTTTTGTTTTCCTGCCAGAAGGGATTAAAAGTATTTCCTCCTGTTAAACATTATTTCCAACCACTCGCCACCAATGTTAACATCTTCAACAAGACCTGGCCTTATGCAGCATGAAGTGGTTGGCTTCCCTACAAGGAGGAATGTCTGGGTCTGAGAAGGCCTCTCCATGCCCCAACCCCCAATACTTCTCTTGTCTGCAGGTGAAGCTTGGCGTTTCCCCATGAGCACATCATTGATTTTGTAAGGCTTTGGGCCTGGTTAGGATACTCATGTCCCCTTGAATGGGAGGTGGGTTTACACCTTGCTCTATTCTTGGTCATTTATGCCACTTGTGGGGAGATGAAGGTTTTTAAGGTCAAAGTTTGATAGAAGGTAAAAGAGAGCTGCTAGAAAGGCCTGGTCTTGAGCTGGGGTGGGAAAATAGACAAAATGGAGAGCACAAAGTTCAACTTCATTCTTTTGCCTTAAATGAGATTGAGAATGGTTCCCTCAACACTCAGTGAATCTTGTGATTTTAAGTGCTCGTTGTACAATGCCACTGCTTCCCGGAGGCTCTGCCTTCCTCATAGCACGCTAAGGTCCTTGGCTTCTCTTGCGTTCCTCTCTGAGCCTCACTTGGGCCTGGTGCTCCTTTTTCACACATTCCTTGACTAGGACCAGATGCTCCATGGAGACTCAGCCCTGGTCTTCCTATGGGCTGCACTCCGAGATGCACGCCGAATCACCAGCAGCTGCCTCAGGGCCCCCTGTGACACTGATGAGCCAATCAACGTGTTTGTTTATGTGCCCACAGTGGTGGGAGGGCCTTTTGTGAAGGGGAGAGGCAACTGGGCGTGACTAGAAGGACGTGTTCAGACATCCAAGGGTGTGTATGCTGGGACCAGAAACACTTCCCTTCCTGGGATACAGGAAGGGTTGGTGGGGGAGTTGGAACTGCTGGAAGACATTCCAGGCACAGCACGGGATATGACTTGTGAGCAGGATGGAGCTCAGAGACAGGAAGGAGATTGCCACAGTCAATTTTATGTATCAACTTGACTAGACCAAGAGATGCCCACATAGCTGGTAAAACATGACTGCTGGGTGTGTCTGTGAGGGTGTCTGGAAGAGATTAGCATTGGAATCCATAGACTGAGTAAAGATGATTGCCCTCACCAACACCAATGCAGATGGGCATCGTGAGGGCCTCTGAGAACCTGGTTACAACAAGAACCGGAGGAGGGGTGAATGTGCTCTCCGCTTCAGCTGGGACATTCATTTCCTCCTGCCCTCATACAACCGTGCTCCGGGTCCTCAGGCCTTCAGACTCAGCCTAGGACCAACAGCATCGGCCCCACAATTCTCAGGCTTAGGACTCAAACTGGGACTTATCCCACTGGTTCCCTTCTCAGGCCTCTGGACTCAGATTGAATTACTTCACTGACTTTTCTTGGCCTCCGGCTTGCTGACGGCAGACCGAGGGACTCAGCCTCCGTAGTCCCATGAGCAGATCCCTCATCAAAAATCTCATTTTATATATCTCTATACGTCCTGCTGGTTCTGTTTCTCTGGAGAACCTGACTAGCACAGCGAGAGATAGACAGATGGAGGGGGTGATGGTGGGAAGGGTGGCAGTGTGGAATGGGTCTGAGTGAACTAGCAGGTTCAGAACAGCTATTAATGATGACTCTCGTATCTCAAGCACTTCCTATATGTCAGACACTGGGCTGACTGCTTAATATAAGTAATCTAATTTTACCCTCCCTGCAGATGTTTAGGAGTGACAGGATGAAACTGATTTCCTTATTTACTTGGGAATATTCACATATAAGCTACCCTATCTTCTTCCAATAAAGAGAATTCTGAATATACCCTCTGAACTTACCTCCTCCAACCTTCTCCTAAAGTGGAGGGAGGGGTAGGCAAGGGGAGGAGAAGAGTCCTGTGTACACGGCACTGCAGGGAGTACTTCATGATCACACAGTGTGAGATGCTTCAGAGCAACTGGGGAGATGGCAAGAGGATTGGGAGTGAAGAAAGCAATATTGCAGGGGAAAGTTATTGTGTATAATTTGAGAGTTTCTAGTAAAAATGGAATTCCTTCTCAATTATTTTTGGCTGCAGAATTGGACTAGACCACATGGGGCCCTGGATTTATAAAGGTTACATAGTTATGATTGTCTTTATTTATAGATGAGGCAACAAATGCTAAGAAAAGTTAAGTGATTTCCTCAAGGCCACGCTGCTAGAAGTGATGAAGACAGGACTTGAACATGGGCTGCCTGCCTCTGCACAATGCACTTGCTCTCTCTGCTGCATATTTCCCAGGGCTAAATAAGTACGAGAAACATGTCCTCATAGATGTTTAGACACAGAAGGGACACAGAGCCATCCCTCCCAACTGTTTGGTCAGTAGAGAAACCAAGGACCAGAGGAAGGGAGTGACTGGCCCAAAGTCGGACATGGAATGCGACATCAGGTGGAGACCCCAGCTTTCTGCCCTAACGAGTGTGATTCTCTGTGCTGAGGGCTTACCATGAAGCAGACACTGTGCCTAGGGCTTTATAAGCAACATCTATTTAATCTCTAACAGTTCTCAGAGGCAGGTATCACTATCCCCATTTTATAGAACAGGAAACATAGTGGCTTGCCTGCATTCATACAGCTCAGAGATAGCAAGGCTGGAATTTGAAACCCGGCCTCTTTGACTCAAACCCATGCTTATCAACAGCTCTTTCCCCCCTCTGGCTTTCTTGCTTATGGTTACTAACATAATAGAATGCTTTTGGTTCTCTAATTTCAATGTCTAAAACAAAATTATACTCTATTTATAGTCAGGTCAAACATCTAGGTAGAAACAAACACTTTTTATGCAGAATTTGAAATTGTTTGTAATTATTTTCAGAGAGGAAGGATGGGGAAGGTTGGGGTGTAGATGGCGAGGGACTTGCCTGCTGGGTGAGGTTTCTTAACCAGTGATGCAGAACTGAACAGAGAGAGGCCTCTGGGAGTTTATTTGGTTCTTCTTCTCCCACTGGAATCATGTTGACAAGTTCATTCCTACTGTAAGGTGGGTGATTGACCTCTGCTTTACCCTGAGGAAGCTGGACACCAATACTGACACACGTGTGCGTGAATGCAGATTTTATTTATTGGACTGTACCATGTACAAAAAAGCACATAGACATGTGCACAGCACACATAGGCCATTTCATTGCCTCATCTCTGAAAGAGCAGATGGGCTGGATGAGCTCACAAAAAGCTCCAAGTTAAGGTAGAAATGGATGTGCCTTTAGAGAGGGGTAGATAAAGGGAGAGAGAAGACTCAGAGGACCAAGTCGTCATATCCAGCTGAGAAATCTGGAGGACTTCCTGGATGAAGTGAGATTTTTTTATCTGGATCTTAGAAGAAGAGAAATTCCTCGGCTATCAGAGATGGGGAGAGGTGGATAGTGCAGATTTAGGGATTCTCCATGTATGTGTATATTTCTTCCTTTAAAATATTTTCTTCTCTACCTTTTAGTTAAAAATCCATCAACAAAATTCCTTCAAGTGCTTTTGTCACCCTAAATTCTCTGATCTTTTTTTTTCCTTTGCTGAAGTTTATTGTTGATTTCTTGTGAAATAAATCATAATTGCCTACTGTCACAACATGAGAAGCACTTGACAGGCATCTATCCTGAGACATCACTCAATGCCTGTCTCAGCCAGCTGGCTCTGGGGCTGGGGAGGCAAGGGGAAGAGTCCAGCAGCCAGGCTGAGGGTCCCAGGGCCCCCAGATCACTCCCCATCATCAGGCAGGAAGTCCCTTCCCCCGGCATGCCCTGTAGCAGGGGAACAGACACATGCTACAAGGGTGCGTTGACAAACTCCCACTCCTAAAAAAAAGGCTATTTGAACAGCCCAAATTCCCATTCTCGTTCTGGGCAATTGGCAGTTTGTAAACCCCAATCACCAGATGACAAATTATTATAGGGAATGATCAATACATTTTTTCAGTAGAGTTGGCATTTGGGGAAAACAGACTGACATGCAAAGAGACAGTCTTGGAAGTATTAATGTGCAGAGTCTACCAATTAATCAATAAGTAAATATTTCTTGAGTGCTTATGTGGATAAAAAGGAAGCATTGTGCAGTAATTAAGAGGGCTGGCTATGAAGTCAGATGGATCTGGGTTTGAATCCTTGATCCACACTGGGGAGGTGTAACCCTAGGCAGGTTGCTCAACCACTGTGCACCTCAGTTTTCCTGTTTATAATGTGAGGATGCTATTACTGCCTACTTTCTGAGATTATTATCAGGATTAGACAAGATAATGGGCTTGCATTTCAAAATAGCTACAGGAGAGAATTTTAATTGTTCTCATCACAAAGTAATGATAAAAATTTCAGGTGATGGATATGCTAATTAGCCTGATTTGATCCTTTCATAATATATACATGTATCCAAATATCACATTGTACCTTACAAGTATATACAATTACTATTTGTCAATTAAAAATAAGATAAAACATTAAAAAAAGATAACGTAATAAAGGTGGACAGTTCCTGGCCTGTGATGTGCTCAGTAAATGCTGCTGCTGTGGTTGATGTCATTGTACTTGGGCTCCGTGGGGAGTTCAGGAGAGGACAGAGTTTGCAGCCTGCCAACGTCTAAAATCAAGCTGGAGAGACCAAACACTGACATCACAGAAAATGGTAGAAAGCATCAAGTTAGAAGTGTTTTGATTCTGATTGTGGATGCAACAGAAGCTTTGGAAGCAGTTGCTCATTCTGTGTGGCTGGATCGATCAGGGGAAGCTTCTGGAGAAAGCAGAGACTGCCTGGGAGGATCTTGAAGGGAAACATCCACTAAGCACCTGTGACAGGTTGGCTGCTTCCAGGAGCTCTTCAAGGGAAGTGTCGTGCAATCTCCATTTCACCCATGGAGAAGCTGAGGCTTAGAAAGGTTGAATCAGAGAGTTAGGAAACAGTGGGGTCCTGGTCAATCAGTTTATGGGGTTTCCATGATACTCCAGGCTGGTGTATAGGGTGCAGGAGAAGGTGTCCAGATCAGAAGTCTTAGAGTCATCGTTTTCCTGTTGCTACCACCTTTAAGCAAGCCAGCACCATCAGCTCTCTGCCCTGGGTTCTTGCAGTGGCCTCTAGGATCTACCCCAACTGCCCACTCTTAACAGAGCAGCCAGAGTGAGTGTACCAGCTGGGCCCTGGAACACTCCAAAGGGGAGTGTTTCATGAAGTCTCCATTAGCCAAGAAACCTGCCCAGAAACTCCTGAGGCAACTGGGACCCAGCAAGAGCTGGAGCTGTCAGAGGGGCCACCCACAGCAGCTGTGCCTCCAGTTGAAGGATACTGCCACCACCAAGACAATGAGCACTCCAACTGTTCTCTCCCCATGCGCTCCAATCTCCTGCCACAGCTGCCCCTGGCTGAACCCAGCTGGAAGCCAGAGGGCAAAGGAGCTTGAATAGTATTGTCAAAGCAAACTTAGTAAGATGTTAAGGAAGCTTAAGCCGTAGGCCTCTCACTTGCAGGTTTTCGTTTGTTTGTTTGTTTAGTTTTTATTTTATTTTATTTTATTTTATTTTTAATTTTTTTTTTTTTTTTGAGACGGAGTCTCGCTGTGTCGCCCAGGCTGGAGTGCAGTGGTGCGATCTCGGCTCACTGCAAGCTCCACCTCCCGGGTTCACGCCATTCTCCCGCCTCAGCCTCCGAGTAGCTGGGACTACAGGCGCCCGCCACCTCGCCCGGCTAGTTTTTTTTTGTATTTTTAGTAGAGACGGGGTTTCACCATGTTAGCCAGGATGGTCTCGATCTCCTGACCTCGTGATCCACCCACCTCGGCCTCCCAAAGTGCTGGGATTACAGGTTTGAGCCACCGCGCCCGGCCTATTTTTATTTTTTGAGCTAGAGTTTCACTCTTGTTGCCCAGGCTGGAGTGCAATGGCACAATCTCGGCTCACTGCAACCTCCACCTCCCAACCTCAGGTGATCCACCCGCCTCGGCCTCTCTCTTTTTTTTTCTTTTTTTTTTTTGGAGATGGATTGTCACTCTATTGCCCAGGCTAGGGTGCAGAGGCGCGATCTTGGCTTACTGCAACCTCTGCTTCCTGGGCTCAAGCGATCCTCCCACCTTAGCCACACAGGTAGCAGGGACTAGAGGCATGTGCCACATGCCCAGCTAATTTGTTTGTTTGTCTGGTAGACACAGGGTTCCACCATGTTGCCCAGGCTGATCTTGAACTCCTGGCCTCAAGCGATCCACCTGCCTCAGCCTCCAAAAGTGCTGGGATTACAAGCCTGAGCCACCACACCCAGCCTCTTTTTTTCTTTTTTAAAACAAGGCCACCTAAATTGTTTAAACTTTAAGCCTCCCCAAATCTGGATCTGCTCTGGGATGCAATTGTCCCAGACCCATCGGTCTCCTGGGACTCTGAGCAGGGTAGAGGGGATCTGATGAGCAGTGGGGAATTTGTGATCGAGACCTTCTTTTAAAAATCCAAGTTGTATTTTGCTACTTCTCTTCTTAAAACCTTCTAATTATTACTTGGAAAAAGCCAAGGACGTTACTATGCCTACCAGGCCCTACACAGCAGAGCGGTGTCCTCCTTTCCCCTCCTCCCTGAATCCCTCTTGCTCATACGGCCCCCACCATGCGGGCCTCCTCGATTTTCCCCAGTGAGCCAGACATGCTCCTGGATCCTTGCTCTACTGCAGCCTGGAGTTCTCTTTCCCAGCTTGTGCTTACGGCTTTCAACTCCTGGTTCCGAAGTCATCTTCCTCGGGAGACTTCCCTGACCTCTGCATTGAAATTGGGATGCCTCATCCCTGCTTTATTTTTCTCCACAGCACTCATCATCTTCTAATTATTCCAGGTACTGTATTTATTTGTTTCGTTTCTTACCTGTCTCCCCTCACTCCATTGTTGGCTCCAGGAGGGCAAAGATTTGTCTATTTCATTCACTCCTGCATCCCCAGTGCCTGGAATAGTACCTGGCTCATAGTTGGCACTCCATAAATGGTAGTAGAATTAGGTGCTCAGTAAATGGTGGCTGCGTAAATAAATAGACTGATGAAGGAGGGACAATGAGACAAAGTTTCTGGGTCTGGTGGGAGGACAGATGCACAAGACCCAAGGCTTTCAGGGCAGCAGGACTCCTGATCTTGTGGCTGGAGTGCCACAAAGGGCATGTGGGGGAAGCCCAGGACTCCAGCTCAGGCACTTTGACACTGAAGACTGGGTCTTTTCTATCAACGTTTCTCAGACTCACCCATGCTCTGGGGGTGGTGCTTCAGGGAAGAAGAGGGAGTCCACCTGCTCCAGGCAGAACAGATCTGTTTGGACTTGTTTTATATGTAAGGTTTTCAAGAACTGTTTTATTTGAAGAAAGGTCTCTGGTTCAGAAAGGATTGAGCCCTCTATGATGCCTTGTCATCTCTTGAAGAGGGTGTCCCAAGGTGAGGTGACACGGCACAAACAAAATCCTGAAGGAGAGGCAGGGGAGATCGAGTAAAGCTCCCCAGTGTGGCCGAAGCCTGTGGAAAACCCAATTACGGGGATGGCAGGTTGAGCACGGGCCTCCAATGCCAAGGAGTTTGGACCAGATGCAGAAGGCACTGAGGAGCTTTGTGGATTTTTAAGGAGGGAGATGTGAGAGAAGCAGCTGCTTGAGAAGACAGGGCTTGGCATTGCTATACAAGATTGGATATCCAGCCGAGAGGACAGGGCAGGAGCTTAGAAACAGTGAGGGATGTAGGGGACAACAGAGGTAATGGAGAAGAAGGGGCCCATCAGTATTTCCAGGGACTCCCCTAAAGGTGCTTCAGAGCACCCTGGTGCCCAGACCTGTTCTGGGCTGTGTCTTTTGGATTCTGCTCTACCCTTGGTATCACCTGCCTTTCCCTCGCTTCTGAATATTGAGCAAACAGAAGTATAAGACCAGGGCCAGGACTAGAGCGTGCCTCATGCACAAAACTTAAAAGGAACCAGAAAAAATTTAGTGATCAATAAAAATAAAATGTAAGTGAAAAATTTTATAAACATCACAATTAATGCAAACAAAATATCAAAATTTCAAATAAAGACAGGAATCAGAAGCAACCGAGATGTCCTTCAGTAGGTGGATGGATGAATAAACTGTGGTACATCCAGACAATGGAATGTAATTCAGCCATAAAAAAATGAGCTACCAAGCCACAAAAAGACATGGAGGAACCTGAAATACACATTGCTAAGTGAGAGAAGCCAATCCGAAAAGGCTACGGACTGTATGATTCCAACGATAAGACATTCTGGAAAAGGCAAAACTATGGAGACAGTGAAAAGATCAGTGGTTGCCAGGGGTTGGGAACGGGGGAGAGGAGAAAGGGATGAATAAGTGAGATCAGGGGACTTTTAGGGCAGAGGAACTATTCTGCATGGTGCTATAATGGTAGAGGCAGGTCATTATAAATTTACCAAACCCACAGAATATACAACCCCAAGAATGAACCCTAATGTAAACCGTGAACTTTAGTTACTACTCACGTATCAATACTAGTCAATGCTATTGATACTAATCAATATCAATTCTAATGTGCCAATACATACATTACAATACATTCATGAATTGAATGCATTTGATTGGACGCATGGGAACTTTGTAGTTCCCATTTAATTTTTCTGTAAATTTAAAACTGCTCTAAAAGAATTGTCTATTAATTTTAAAACATCAAAATTAAAGGAAAAAGAAATCCACGCTGAATAAAATATCAAAATTTCAAATAAAGATGGGACTCCTGGCCAGGATTAAGGTGAGAGATGTGAGGCACTTATTTTCAAACCTGTGCAAGTATAGGGCCCAATTCTGCACTTCCTGAACTGTGAGAGTCTTTAGAAGCCTCCTAGCCCAATCCTTGTGTTTTACTGATACAAGAGATGCTGAGGCTGGGATAAGGAGGGAGGGTTGCCAATCTCACCTGGTGAGGTTGCTGGAATCCTGGGTCAGAGCCACCCTCCAGCCCTGGCCCCAGTCCTATGCTCCCTGCTGCAGGCGGGTGACTCACGGTCCCATGCACCCTGTGTGGCCATGCAAGGGAAGAAGGAGGCTGAAGCTTAAATATCCTTTGATCAAGTGCCAAATGACCTTGGATCTCACCAAGTGTTCAGGGGTTGCTTTATGAGAAGGCTTCTTTGTGTCTCTCTTGGATTATCACATCATTAATGGAGAAGTGGGACCAGTCGCCACATTCAGCACATGGGCTGGGTGGGTCCTGACATCTTCCTGAGCTCTGCCCAAGCCAGACACTCCACGCTCCTGGGAAAAGCACCAAAAATGCTGCCTTTCCACTTCTTCCCCTCAGACTCCTAATGATCCATTTCCAGCTCAGCTGAGAGCCTTCCCACTCTCTGAACAGAACAGAACAGTCCGGATGTTCAGAGGACACGCTCCCCCACTTGACACTCACTTAGGGCACTCTTCAAGCAGACGCCTGCCTCAAGTGGGTCTCTGGACTTCCCCTTGACTCATGGGGGCTCCCTTTCCATCCAGGCCTGTGCAAGCCGGCCCCCTGTGCCAGAACACTCCTCGCTCTTCACAGATGCGGAAGCCAAGAGGGGCTCTGAGGGCGGCTGGGCCTGACCTTGACCCCCGAGGGGCAGGAGGACGAGGCAGCAAGCGCAGCCATTAGCGTGCGCACCTCCAGAGTCCTCCAGGGATCTGAGGAAGCGGCCTAGTCATGCCAGCTTGGTGTGACAGGCCGCATGTCCTCTAGCAAGGGCTCAGGCCTGTGTTTCCTCTGATAAGCCTGCACCATAAAGGTCAGATTACGGGAATTACAGGAGGATTCAGCCACCGCCACTAAGGTTGAGGATGGGCAGGAGACCCGCATGTCAGAGAGCTCAGAGATGGCACTGCAGGGGTGGGAGCTAGATTTAGATGGCAGGAGCAGTCAGATTTGGAGTGGAAGACACAACATATGCAAAGACGGTTTGGATTCTGAAGATCACAGGGGTGGAGCCAAGGGAGGGAGAGGAGGTGGATCCGGGGTTTTCCCTTGGTAAGGACAATGGATGCTCTCTGGCTTTGGAGATAACCGAGAATTCTAGGTGGAAAGAGCCAAATATGCAAATAAATGTAAAACGAGAGGTGGGAGGGGCCCGGGAGAAAGGATTTCTAAAGGCATCCATCTTCCACTTGGTCGGTCGGCAGGCAAGGTGCAGGAGGCGCTGACACGTGAGCAGGACCCTCACTGGAGACCAGGCTCCCTGGCCCGCTGGCGGTTCCTAGCTGTGAGGCATCCGCGGCACATTCTTGCTGTTTTCGTAAGCCCCACTATCTTATATTTGCTCAAGTAAGCTTTCTGCTGACACAGAGGGTAGGAGATGGCCCATAAGGTGTGATTCTGTGGGCATCACCTTAACAAACATCATAATGACTTGGAGTCTGTAGGGTGGGTGATGGTCCCTGCTGTAGAGAAGAAGAGGCTGAAGTGCTGGGGTGTGGGTGGCTCGGGGTCAGAGAGGTCTGGAATGAAGCACCAGCTTGCCCCTGTGTGACCGAAGCCCCCAGCTGCGTCCCATCATGGTTCCCCTGTTGCTCATTGAACTAAGTTTTGTTTTAAATGGTAAAATCCAGAGAAAGTTAATATAATACAACCAGGAACGCCACTGGCAGCCTCGCCGTACCACCCAGATTCCCTGAGCGTTCACATTCAGCCTTATCTGCTCCAGCCTCTCTTGGCTTTCTTCCTCCCCTTTCCGGGTGGGGTTGAAGGTCCCTGTGCATCCCCCACTGCACATCCAGGTCCCCACCTCCCTGCTTTGATGTGGCTACTGGGTGGGCTGAAGCGGGTACGAACCGCCCCTCAGCTCTGACAGCCCTGGGTCAGCTGAGATTGCCTCTTCAGTCTCCCTTTAGAGGCTGTGGACTTGGGCTTCCATGGCAAGCTCCAGCCCCAGAGTCCTTCCATCCTCCCCAGCCATCCCCTGAAGATACAGGCCAGGTCCCTTGTGTCTTGTGTTAACCTCCCTGCTCCATGGAGGCCTAGCACACAGTCTGTGTGTCATGGGTGTGGTTGGATGACTTTGGCTGAATGCACCACTCTAGGCCCCTCCCGACTCCCTTTCTCCAGAGCTTGGCCCCTGGCTGGCTGCAGCGGGAACTGATTTCAGTGCCAACAGGTAGCAGCTCCTAAATGTCAGTTGCTCCCCCAATCCTGTCTCTGCAGTTCCTAGGTTACTAATACCCTCTAGGTTTATCATCCCTTTTCCAGGTAAGTTGTGGGTTTATTCTTCTAGAGCCCTCAGATGTCTCAATACAGTACATGACTTATAAAGTTCACACAGCAGAGATCTCACACACTGGGAACTTGGCTCCCAGCCAAGAGCTGAGCCAGGATCTGGAATGGTGGGGCCCATATGTGGGGTCCAAGTCGGGCCACATGAACTGGGAGAGCCCAAGGGGCAGCCAGTAGGGACTCAGGGTCATTGCTAAGGGAAGCTGAGGTCCTGGGCAAAGACTTTCAGCACACCTGGAGGCCTTTTTAGGTAGCACAGGGCTCTCACGTCTTTGCTTAGATAAGAAGTCAGGGTTGCTTCTCCCGCTAAATGTCAGTCTCCCAGGCTGCCTTTCTCGCCTCTCATTCTTTGTCCTTAGGTCATGAGGACAGGATTCGTTGAGGCCCTGACTAGCTGTGACCCCGAGGATGATGGCCAGGCCACATTTGCTCTCTGATAAGAGAGAAGGACAATCCCCTCCCAAACTGGTCCTGCCACAGGGTGGTCAGGAGGCGCATAAGAGATGAAGTATGTCACCCCAGGGTTGCTGTGCAGGCAAAGAAGGTTAGAATTATTGCCCCCGCCACTGCAGGAAGACGGGCTCCTGGGCAGGAATGTTGTGAGCTCCAGGGGCACAGTGAGCAGGCCAGCCTGCAGGTCAGGGGTTTTCTGGGTAGTATCCAGGGAAGGACTAGGGCCTGGTGACCTGAGCAGGGCCTGCATTGCCCAGGTTTCCGGGGACCTGTCTGATGCCACTGCAGGCAGCACTGGAGAGCTAGACCCAAGCCCAGGGGTGGCCTGTCCCAGCAGCCTACCTAGACCACTCGGAGAGGCCAGGAACCTCTGGGCAAGAAAACCTGATGAGATCCAGTTCAGGGCAAGGGCAGGGCAGGCACCAGGGCAGGGCAGGGGGACAGGGATCCGCAGAATGTTAAGGGACCTCCTAGGGTGACCAGCTCTCCCACTTTGGTCAGGACTGAGGAGTCTCCTGGAATGTGGGACTTTTCTTGCTAAAATGAAGACAGTTCCAAACAAGCTGGGATGATTGGTCACCCTAAGGCCACCATTGCCTGGCCATTGTTTCCTTGGAGACGAATCACTGACTGGTTAGGGGAGCTGGAGAGTTTGGGGGAAAATGCGCATGCCTAGCCTGCCCCTTCTGGCTCTGACCTCCAGCCCTGCCTGCCTGTCTGTAAGGAGGGGCCTTCTGGCCTCTTGTGGGCCTTGTGACTGGATCTCATTAACTGGTCCAAGACTGTTGGGCAGTGGGGAAAGGGGCTGAAATTTCTTAAGGCTTATTTAGGAGGAAGAATCAGGAAACCCACTGATCCCCTTGCTCTAAGCCAGGACCTCGGATCCAGTTTTGGACATAAGGCTGACATTTTCATCTCTATCGTCTGCCTTCTGGACTCTCTCTTACTAGGTTCTAGACTTGGAAGGAGAGAGGGGTGTTATTCGTTGGCCTCCTTGACCCCTCAAAGGCACAGAGTGGTAGGGGGTGTGGAACAAAGCACTCAGGCCTCAAAAAGTTGAGTGAGTGACAATGGACTTGGGCAGTGGTGATACAGTCCCACTGAGAGGCAAGATTCCATGCCCAGGAGTGTCCAGTGCAGCCCAGACCAGGCCCACAGTTAGCATCTAATACACACGAGCCATTATTATTGTTCTTGCTATTGTAATTAGACTACCAGCTTTTACAGCGTTTTCATACCTATCACCTCACGGCCTTCAGACAACCCCAGGGAGTAGGTGGGAGGGCATTTCTTTGTCCATGTTTGCCAGTTGAAGAAACAGGCCCAGAGAGGGCCGGTGAAAATCAGTGGCAGCTCCCAGGTCACAGTCTGGGGCTCCTGGTTCCAGGGCTGTCACGGCCTGTCTGGGCTGTCTCTGGCTGGAGGATGTCAGGGCGGGGGGTCAGGGTGTGAGTGTGTGGTGAGGAGTGTCAGGAATAGGAGAGAAGGAGAGGGCGTGGGGATGGAGAGAGAGGGAAGAATAAGGGAGATGCTGTTTTAGGAATCTATGGTTATATTGAATTAAGATGTTTCAGTAAATCTGTAAGAATGAACATGTGAGGGGCGTGGCTAAGATGAGGGGCCATGGCTAAGCTGAAAGCCGAGAGGGCCGGATTGAGGAAGAGGCTGGGTATGGACATTTTGCAGTGAGCAGCCCTTCTGCCCCTCTTCCTAAGGGAGCCAGTATGGAACAGAAGACAGAGTATGCTTTGGTGTCACAGAGACTCAAGTTCGAGTCTTAGCCTGGGTCACCGAGGAGCTCTGTAAGCTTAGGCAAGTGAGCCTGTGTCATCCCACCCTTCTGGGCCTTAGTTTCCTTGCTTGTGAAGTGGGGACACTCGTATCTACCTCCTAGGGTTGTTGTGAGGGTTACAACATCTGGCACATAGTCAGAGTCCAACAGAATGGGTCCCTTTTGCACATGGCTCACGTGTCCTCTCATGAGCTGGAAGAGGCCCCCCGGTTCTGTAAGGTAATGGAACCTGCCCTTCATGCCATGGCGTGCCAGGCGGGCTGATTACGATGGAGGCATGATCTTCAGTGGGGCCTTCATACTCAGGAAAGCTTTAAGTATTAATACTCATGAATGTTTTGGTCTAATACTTAGCTTAGTCAAAGAGAATTGAAGGAGAAAGTGTGGTGCTCTTTGAGTTCGGGAAAAACAAGTTGCCAAGGACTATGCCAGGGCGGGGCTGGGTGGCCTTAGCAGAAAGGACGGAGTCGCTTGGTCCTGCTGTCCCTCCTTCCTTCAAGGCTTGGATTTTTCCCTTCCACTCCCTGTGCTTCCCTTTACTTGCTACATGGCCCCTCCCCCAAAAAGGGAGAAGGCCGGATCCTAAAGCAGGGAAGTCCAGCTGGAGAAACGATCCATTAGGCAGATGAAAAGACATTTTTCTCCACTGCTGTTATACTGTCCGCCCCAGACAACACACTCATTACAGTTATATCTCATTCAGCTCACCTAGAGAATAAAATTAGAAATCAAGTCAACTCCCCAGAGTCTTGTTATATCAATCTGACTTACACAAAACAGGCCAGACAGAGTGTGAGGTTTCCATAAAATTAGGCTGTCTCCCCAGGGGCTGCCTCGAAGCTACCCAACATTTCAGAAAACTGCCAGGCGCCCTTTTGCATAATTTATCAATTACACACAATTCAATTCATCACAGGCAGGAGGCAGGAGGTAGGAGGCAGGAGGCATGGCTCAGGATGAAGGGGACCCTGCGAGCAGGGAGTGGAGGAGAAAGGAAATCTAGATTCGACCGTCCACCCTGACACTGATTGGTTGAATGAGCCTGGACAAGTCCTTTATCCTCTTGGGATGCCACTTACCCCAACCACAAAACAAGGGGACCTAAATGTTTCTGATCCCATTCTAGAATTAGTTTGAATGCTGAAGTTCCAGATTTGTAGAATCTGAACACCGTGGTAGGAGGAGATGCCCAGAGCATGGGCCCTGCCTGGCAGAGCGTTGGAGTATTCAGTGACCCAGGTTGGCATGAGGGTCTGGATGGTGCCCAGGTGACAGGTGATCTGGAGGCCACACATAGGTCTGATTGTCTAATTTGTCTAGTAGTTGTCATGCTTATAATGCCACTTCTTACATCTGTCTATCATGTTAACTTCCTGGGCCACCTCCACTTTATTTCAATGGCTGCTCATAGGTCCCTAGGGAAGTGGGCTGGGCTGACACGGGCAATCCTGCTTTCTGACGCATGCTGAGGCAGGTGCCTGGGGAGCAGGAGTGATGTGCCCACAGCCACTGAGACCGAGTGCCATTGATCCTGTGGTGTCTCTCCACCCCCACCACACAATTCCTCTCTCTCCTGGACCCCACTGCCCCTGGAGCACACTTTTGCATGGTACAAGCAACACTTGTTATAACTGGCTGCTTGCCTACCTGAGGGCAGAGAGCAGGGCTGTTTCTCTGTCTCTCAAGCACTCGGTCAAGGACCTTCCCCAATTGTGGATGCTCAGGATATGTTGTGAGATGAAGGAATAAATGAGTATTAAAGACACAAAAGAGATAGCTTGGGAATGCCAGTTTCCTCACTCCCTGTCCAATACTCCTGGCTCTGGGACCTGGCAAACCATTTACTTCCCTGACTTCTATACCATGATTGAAGGCCCATTTGTAGGCTCAGCTGCATCTAGTTCTGAGTCACCACAGAAGGGACAAGACATCTTTCTCCAACCTCAACCCTACCATCTTGGAAGCCTACACTTGGCCATTGTGTCCACTGCAATAGAACTTGTGAGACAGCCATATTTGAACCTACTCCTAACCGATCCCCAAATCTGCACACCCTATAAGTCACCATTCTGCCACATTGTCCTGTAAGTTTCCAAGTGCCATCTCACTCCATCTCTTGCTTCAATCCTTACAGGATCATGGTAGGCAGATAGGTAGGCAGGGATTGTCAGCCCACTTTAAGGATGAGAAGACCAGAAAAGCAGAGTGACTTGAAGGCCACATAGCTTGTGACAGAGCTGGGACTCTAACCATCCTATAGAGGAAGGACAGAGACTCAGACAGAACCAGTTATTTGCCCAAGGCTCACAGCTAGCAAGTTGTGAGGCTCAAATTCATACCTATGCTTTCTGATTCCAAACCAGTTGTTCAATACCTCATTGCTGGCTGGTGTTTTGTTTTGTTTTGTTTTATTAAAGCATTGAAAAGAATTTGTAGGTCTCCCCCAAGAGTAGTTCCCTACTGCAAAAAGATCAGAGTGGGATTTCCTAACAGAACAGGAACCCACTGGGCCACTGAGACTAAACCAAAGGCAATTTTGCTATGCTGAAGTATCTACTAAATTATCTGCCTGGCAATTATCAGCTCAAATAATGAAACCTAATAGGTCCTCATTATTGTCCTGGAGGAGGGCCACAGTGCCGGAGAAAGGATGAAGTCACAAGGGGGCCTATGTGTTGTCCCTGAATGGAGGGTCAGAAAGGTCAGGAGGGGGTTATGGGTGGGAGGAAGCTGGGGGAGCCTCCAGTCTTTTACTGAGGAGGCTTCCTGAGAAGGCTCTGGAAGCACTCAAGGGCTGCTTTTGTTCCTGGTCTTGGAGCGTGCAGGCAGCTTTCTGGGGCAGTGTGTGCAACTCTTGCTCAGCTTGGCCCCTCGGCCTGTGTGTGCGAGAGCTGAAAGGCTTAACTAGATGAGGTAGTGCCAGCTCCGCTTTGAGATGTCTTTGGGGGAAATGTTTGCTGCTTTTGTCTGGAAGCAAAATCCTTAGCCACTGTTTTCTCCAGCCTCCACGGAAATTAAAGCCAGGAAGCTAAGCGGTGGGTGATTACGGGGTTCAACTTGCTTATTGACAGCCCACAAAGGATTATCATGGGGCTTCTAGAAAAAGCCCACAGAGGTTTGGCAGTGCAGCGGCTGCTTCCCGGCTTTGAGCACTGCTCTCCAGGAGCGCCACCTCCTCCAGGCTCCGCCTTGCGGGCTGGGGCACCCCTGCCCTCCCAACCCACAGGACGCTCACAGGGACCAACAAAGGCAAAGCCCTTTGTGAAGGGTGTCTGCAAGGGGTGTGGAATGAGCAGGGAGAGAAAAATGCCCACCCCATGGTACAGAGTGCAGATATTTTAAAAGGTCTTGTTGAAGAGGGGTCATTTAGGTGAGTTGTTCAAGTAGTGAAGGGCAGGGGTTAGTCAGCAAACTACAGCCACATCTGCCCGCTGCTGATTTTTATAAATAAAATGTTGTTGGGTACCGCTGTGCCTATTCCTTTACAGGTGATCTATGGTGGCTTTCAAGCTACAACACCAGGGCTGTGTGCAGTCATCCTCCATGTCCACAGAGGATTGTTTCCAGGATCCCAGTGGAGGCAAAAATCTGCAAATACTCAAGCTCTGCAGTTGGCCCTGCAGAACCTGCATATACGAGAAGTCAGCCCTCCTTACACTAGGGTTTTGCATCCTGCAAATACTGTATATTTGGCCCACGCTTGGACCTGCACAATTCAAACCCATGTTTTTCAAGGGTCAACTGTAGTTGCAAGAGGTTCTGTGGCCTGCAAAGCCCAAAACCTAAAATACTTACTGTCTGGCCCTTTAAAGACAAAGTTTATCCACCCCTAGGAAGGGGAAAGAATTCGAATTTCAGAGTTGACTGGATATGGATTCAAACATCAGTTTCACTTTTGCTCCTTATTGCCTTGCACACATTGCTTTCCCTCTGCGCCTCAGCCTCTCCATTCGTAAAGTGGAGACGATCATCTATTTAACACACACTCAGGATAGTGTTTGCTCCGTAGCTGGCACTCTTCTAAGTGCATTAACTCATTTAATCCTCACAACAACACGATGAGGTAGGTGAGATTATGGTCATGCCTATTCTATAGCCTGGGATATCATGAATGCTGCTGTGTATTTCCCCAGTGCTCTCTCCCTCTCCCCTCCTGCCATGGTCCCCCTCCCACTGTTTAGTTAATAATAACATATCATGTTCTGTCTCAGATGCATATCAGTTGTGTGTAATTATTTATGGAGAAATAGACAGATGAGTCCCTGCTTGGACCGTTTTCCCAGGCAGCCCTACCTACCACTTAGCATCCCTCTCTCCCCTAGTCTAATAACACTGTCCACTTTAGATGCCGGGGCCTTGATTTATTAGGTAATTTGTTTCTTCTCTGTGGCTTGGGCCTGCCTGTCATCAATATAATAGAATGATGGAAGTGCAAGCTATAGACACCAGACATTAAAAACTAGGCAAATATTACCCATTTCAACTCCTTGTCAGCCACAGCCAATCCG
Organism: Macaca mulatta; assembly: GCF_049350105.2. Taxonomy (NCBI): domain Eukaryota; kingdom Metazoa; phylum Chordata; class Mammalia; order Primates; family Cercopithecidae; genus Macaca; species Macaca mulatta. The sequence continues at coordinate 47,833,090 of NC_133412.1, forward strand.
TAGCAATCCTTGGTCTCTGCTTATCTAGGGGGAGGAAAAAAGAGGACACCCAGGACCTGACTTCTCACAAAATGGCTCTTTGAAAATTGGGCTGGTTGCTCTGCTTGCAGATGCTCAGAAGAACACACACATGCACATGTGTGCATGAACACACACACACACACACACAGAGCAAAGGAGTCTAATCAGAGAGACTAAATGTGCTGAAGAGGGAAAGGGACTGAGCCCCGTTCCAGCCCTGCCATGCTAATCAGCTGAAGGGACCAGGGCAAGTCACCTCATCTCTCTGGACCTGAATTGCCTCATTTGTCAAACAAGAAGGTGGATGAGATGAGCTCCAAGTGGCCTTCTAGCCTTCACAAGCTGTGATGTGGCCAAGGTTCCACAGAATGTAAGAGGCTTGGTTGGAAACTGAACCCTTGCTGTTTGATGCCAAGATGAGTGCTTTTAACACTCTATCATGCCATTTCCATCGATCATAATTGTAATCAAAGTTATCAGTCTCTTCACTATCAATAGCTTTATCACAATCACTGACATAATATCACCAATAAATGATCTTAATTGCATCATCAAAAGAGTCATCAGTGCCATTATCTCCAGGAGCATCTCACCATCATCACCATCATCATCATGTTAATTTCACTGTTTTATGTATTCCAGGTTTTATATGCAGGATGTGATTTAATCCTCACATCAGTCCTAGAAAATAGGCACCATTATAATTATCCTCATTTAATAGATGAAGTAACTGAGGTACAAAGTGGTGGCATTTTTGAGGTCACACAATAGTAAATGTCAGACTTTGGATTTGAACTCAAGTCTCTTTGGTGCCAAAACGAGCTCTCAATCATCATGCTATGTATCATTATCACAAATGCTATCATCAGTGTCAGCATAACCATTATCATCTCCACTGGCGTTGCCAAATCACACAGCAGCAGCTTTTAAACCACTCCCAATGTAATCACCAGAATCAATGTCATTGGTAATGTTGACATTGCCAGTATCAGAATCCTTATCACCAGTATCATTATTACTAATATTATTTCAATATAAATACCATCATTAATCATTAGCAATATTGTAATTGCTACTGTCATCAATATATCCCATACCAATGTCATCAATATCGTCAAAAGCATTGTCTTTAGAGTCATGGCTAATACCAACATCACTATTCATATCACCATTGTCACTGGCAATATTATGGTCACTGTCACCAAACTGTCCACACCAACATCATAATCAATGTTATAAAAAGCAGAATTATTAGGGCCATCACTAATCTCACCATCCATGGGGAATCACCAATATTGTGTCTACAGTATGATTAATATCTTCAACTGCATCCTCACAAACATTATCACCCTCAGTTCACCATCATCGACATCCCCATCCAGACAATCAGAGTAAATAATAGACATTTCAATTAAATGGATAACATAAACATCAATATATTTATCATTGCCATAGCCATAATCTACTGGGTCCCTACTCTGTGGTAGGTTTTTTTCTCCCCTAGTACTATACAGATATCCTGTGAGAAATATGGAATGTATAGATATTTGATTCATTGCCACACAGCCCATTCAGAGTTGCCAGGGTCATCAGGAATTTGAAATTTCTCTACTTCCAGAATTAGAAGATTCCTGGTTCAGGAATTTAATATTCTTAAATACCACCCATTCTTCAAAGTCCAACTACTGAAGAGTTTCCCAGTGGGATTCCAGCTCCTGCTTCCTTGTGCTTCTGTCACACATTGTTTGAATCTCTGTTCTAACATTCACTGGTCGTCTCTCGTCCAAGCTGTTTATGTGTCTGTCTCCTTCTCTGGGATGTAAGTTCCTAGAGATGGGCTAGGTTTTCTCTGTATCCTTTAGAGGCTCTACACAGAATGTTCTCAATATTGATGTTTGGGAGATAGAAGGAAATGGAATATTAGCTAGTCCATAAGAATCATGTGCCAGAGTATAAATGGCATCAGACTGAACCACGATATCTAGAATTTAGTCTGTGTTGTCCCTAACTGTACAACCTGGGATCATTCATTTCCCCTCCTCTACCCTGCCCCCTCCTTCCCTCCTTTCCTCCCTTCCTTCTTTCTTTCTTTCCTTCTCTCCAAACCTAAGAGTCATCCCTTTTCCACACTTGACCCATCACCAAGTTCTGTGACTCTACCTTCCAAATACACCCTCCAAGCTGCCCATTTCTCACCCCTCCTCTTCTGCTTCCACCCTAATGCAGGCCCCACGTTTCTTGCTAGAACCACTGCAGTTCCATCTCAATTGGTTTTGCTGCTTTCGCTTTGCTCCCTGCTAAACTCTGTCCCCCAAGCAGAGACCGGAAGATAAATCAGTTCACATTACTCCCCTACATGACTTTGAACCTCACTTAAAATAACACCCAGGCTGTGTCCCTTGGTCTGCAGAGTTTGTGAAGTCTGACCCCTGCCCCTCCTCCCTCCCCGCAGGCCTCAGCACCTCTCCCCTTGATCCCAGCACCATCCGTCTGGCAGCATGTTGAAGCTCTGGAGCTTGCTTCTGATGCTAGGCCTTCACCTTTGCTGGTCTCTCTGCTTAGAAAGTTCTTTCTTTGGTCCTCCACGTGGCTTGCTCCATGATATTGTTCAGTTCTCCAAGCAATGCCCTTTTCTCAGAGAGGCATCTGTGACTACCCTCTGTGAAACAGGACCCTTCCATAGGCGTTCTCTTCTCATTAAATCCACCCGCCCAACACATATTTATTGACTTTCTACTACAGGCTTTCTCAACTTCAACACGTGACATTTTGGACGGATCATTCTGTGTCGGGGGGGATGGGGAGACTCTCCTGTGCATTGTAGCATGTTCAGCAGCATCCCTGGCCTCTACTCACTAGATGCTAGGAGCATCCCCTTCTTACTTCCTAAAAATGACTCCAGACATTGCAAAATGTCCCCTGGGGGGCAAAATTGCCCCTGGTTGGAAGCCACCAAATGATATGGATTCAGCACTCTTTAAAAACCTGGGATGCTTCCGTGAGTAAGACAGACCGCACTATCAGCACCCCACACTTTCTTTCCCTGGCCTTCTTGGAGTACATTCTAGGGGTAGACAGACAATAAATATAATAAATACCTAAATTATGCTATTCTAGAAAGCGACATGCGCTATGGGAAAAAGTACAGCAGCTGAGGGGTGATCACGGGTGCTGGACGGAGTTGTGATTTTAAATAGGGTGGTTAGGGTAAACCTTGTTGGCAAAGCGCTTTAATATTTACTTTTTTAAACCATTGCATATATAACAACATGAAATGATGTCACAGCTTTGTTTCTGGGTTTATTGTCTGTCTTCTCTCCCAGAAAGTATGCTCTATGAGGGCAGAAACTGTTTCTGTCCTGTTCAAAACCTTGTATAGTTAATATATAGAACAGTGTCTGGTCTACCACGGATATTCAATAAACGTATAGGTTATTTTCAAGAGCTGGGAATATAAAAATAAATGAGAGCCGAAACAGGCAGTGTTTAGTCCTACTCTGATGTTTAGAGATACCCCTTACCTCCCCATTCTACCCACCACCAATAGTGAGATATCCCCAGTACTGACTTATTTCAAGGCTAATTAAGACGTTCTGTAATTTTAGTTTATACTCGAGTTAATTTCAAATAAGTGATTCTCTTACTGGAATATTAGTCTTCCTTTATTCAAGCAAATCTGGCAACAAAGAATCTTGTCGAGGAAAGTCCTTTCCATCCTGCTAAACTGCTTCCCACCCTGACATCTCCCCGCCACCCGTCCCGCAGTTTCAGCTCTTTCTTCTGAGACATCACTGAGCAGGAAGAAAGGATGCTTTGGAAAGGGAAAGGCGAGAGCTTCCCAACACTGAAGGTGTTCAAGGGTGGGTTCCATGGCCACTTTGCAGGATCCTATCAAGAGGACAGGAACCTGCAGTGGTGGTGACACAAAGCCAGTGATTCAAAATGTTAGTGAGCAGCAGGGTCACCCAGAGAGCTGATTAAACAGATTGCCAGGCGCCACTCTTGGAATTCTGATTCAGCAGCTGGAGGGAGTGCAAGGCCCAGGTGACACCTGGTGCTGCTGTTCGAGGGACCACAATTTGAACCATTCCACAGTCAAGTGCCCTGCAGCCCCTCTCACACCTGAGGGTCTGCAATGGTATGAAGCCTCCTTTTCAGGCATGAAATGCAGCTCTCTGGTTCCTGCCTGTTCCTCGCCTCCTGTTAAACTCAACTTTGAACTTGTCTTCCCCGGACACCTGCTATGGTCCCTCTTTGGGTCTTAAACATCTCATTTTTACCCCTGGTGTCTCCTGTCCACCCCTCTTCCTTTTAAAAAAATAATTCCTGCCTTCTGCCTCAGTCAGTAATTCTTTTAAAAGTCAAAGATGGATAGTAACCTCTGCTGTGAGGGATATGGGGCCAGGAGACTTTGCCTGGGAGGGAAGCATACGACCTTGGCACGCTAGAGAAGCACCAGAGATAGCCCAGGAATTGACAAGCTCAGAAAGGAAGCTCTGGGCTTTTTCTGAGGAATGTGTACACTTTGTGCCTGGGTAATCATGGATGGTTCAGGCAGAGGTGTGGTCTGAGCTGAGATCTGCAGGCTGAAACGAAGGGAGCTATCGGGTTGAACCACATGAAATTGCTGCTATTCAAGCGTTCTTGGCCTAGAAAACCTGAAATTTCATATGGCTCAATCTAAGAATATTATTTAATTCCTCCCACGAATCAGGTATAATTTATTTTGTAGATAAGAAACTGAAACCCAGAGAGATTAAACAACTTGCCCAATGGCACAGAGTAAGAGGCAGAACCAGGAACCCAGACCTGTTTGACTCTACGCCCTAGATTTAGGATTGATCTGGCTCAGTGGGTCTCAAGCTTTGGAGAGAGTTTCTGAATCCCCTGGAGGGCTGGTTAAAACCCAAATTGCAGGGCCCCAGCACGCAGAGATCCTATTTGGTAGTTGGGAGGGCAAAGAGTGGGAGTTAGAGAACCTGCATTTCCAACAAGCTCCTAGGAAGTACTGAAGCTGGTCTGTGGGCCACACTTGGCATTGTACTGGTCTAGGTAGACAAGAAGGAGGAGGGCATTCTTAAAACAGCCAAGGGAGGTGGCAGGATGAGCAAAGCCCCAGAAGCAGGAGTGGGCATGGGTAGGGGGAGGTTGGGATGGTGGAGAAAATGGAACAGGAGAGTGGCAGAGACAGGTCGTCTCCATCCTTCCTGTCCCAGTCCCTCTCGCTCCCACCTTGCCCCATCCAAGGAGACAAGATCAGGCAGCATCCATCTCCCCTGCAGAGGCTCATAGAGGGTTTCTTAGCCTGGATAATTTCTCCAGCGCCACTGATCCCTTCTGCCGAGTGTGATAAACCCTATTTCATAAAGAAGACATGAATGGCTGTAATCAGATACAATGTTTGCTGCACTGAACAAAATGAGCAGAAGAAGAAAAAATATGCAGCCAGGCTATAATTATGGGTGTAATATTTCAGCCCATTAGCAAAAAATATCTCAGAAACCTGCTGCCCCTCCTTCTCAGCTAAAAAATTGGATGCTAAGCTGGTGAAGGCAAACAGAGAGAGCAGAGCACTGAAGCAAGGGCTTAATTAATTGCTGATACCATTTTTTTTGTTTGTGTTTTCATTTTCGGTTGGCGGTGGTTCTGAGAATTCTGGGTCTTTTGCTGTACCGGATAAAAAGAGAGGTGGCCACTCCCGGCCGTGCTGCTCTGAAGGCGTCTCTAGGCGCCCGTCACTCTTCCTCAGCTCCATCCACCCAGGTCTAGTGCTCATCAAGTGCCTAGCACTTCCTAAACACTTCGTGCATTCAGCCTTTTTGGACAATCATAGCTATCTTTTATTGCTTGCTGTGTGCCAGGCGCAGTGATAAAGCCTTTACAAATTTGATCTCAGTCTTTCCTTTGGGAGCAATGTGAGGGAGTATAATGGATGTTGTTGATGTTCTTCAGGTCCCTTTTGACTTCTCTTGTTTATTTTTGAGCCCTAGCACCTGTGACTATCTTTGGAGGATGATCCATGAGCTGCTAGAGTCACGCCGTGTGGGTGAGAGAGTCCCTCTTACCTGGAAGTCTGTGCCCTAGGCGGGAGTCCTAGGCCTGTGGGCAGCAGGGTGGGAGTAGGAAGGCCTGCCCCCTGCCAGGGGTCAGAGTATTGGAGAGGAACTTACACTTCCGAGTTCCCCAGGGATCCTGCTAAGGGCAGTAGGAGGCTTTGCCTGAAGTCACTCTTTGCCTGGCTTCCTCCCCAGCCCTGCCCTGCTCCCTCTACTCTTCCCTGGGAGTCTTTCTTCATAAATCATCTGCATATCAATCTTTGTCTCAGAGTCAGTCCCTGGGGCACCTGACCACCATTTTACCCCAGAGGAAATGGAAGTTTAGAGGAGATAGTAGCTCACTCAGGGTCCTTAGCTAAGAAACTGGGGACTGGGATTAGACTCCAAGTCATCTGATCCCAAGGCCTCTTCTGTGAATCCCTACACGGTGACACCTTTTGTTAGCAGCATCAGCAAGATAGTCCTGGCCTGCTCCTTCCTTTTCCCACCATTTGCAAGCCTCTGCTTCCCAGAGATGTTTTTCCAGGATGTTCCCAAACCCTTCACCAGTACCGTTGTGTAGTATACAGATGTCTGTCATATTTCCTGCACAATCTGGCTCTATGATGTCTAGAAATGTGAGTGTTCTTCCCCAACCCCACTAGACTGAGGTTTGTTTTTTTTTTTTTTCAAATTTTATTTTAGTTTCAGGGGTACATGTGCACATTTGTTATATAGGTAAACTTGTGTCATGGGGGTTTGTTGTACAGATTATTTCATTACCCAGGTGCTAAGCCTAGTACTCAATATTTATATTTTCTGCTCCTCTCCCTCCTCCCACCCTCCACCCTCAGGTAGGCTCCATTGTCTGTTGTTCTCCTCTTTGTGTCCATGTATTCTCATCATTTAGCTCTGACTTGTAAGTGAGAACATGCGGTATTTGGTTTTCTGTTCCTGTGCTAGTTTGCTAAGGATAATGGCCTCCAGTTTCATCCATGTTCCTGCAAAGACATGATCTCATCCTTTTTTATGGCTGCATAGTATTCCATGGTGTATATGTACCATATTTTCTCTATCCAATCTGCCATTGATGGGCATTTAGACTGATTCTGTCTTTACTATTGTGAATTGTGCTGCAGTGAACACACATGTGCATGTGTCTTTATGGTAGAATGATTTATATTCCTTTGGAAGTATACCCAGTAATGGGATTCCTGGGTTGAATAATAGTTCTATTATTAAGCTCTTTAAGGAATCACCACACTTCTTTCCACAGCAGTTGAACTAATGTACACTCCCACCCTCAGTATATAAGTGTTCCCTTTTCTCTGCAATTTCACCAGCATCTATTATTATTATTATTTTTATTTTTATTTTTTGACAGAGTCTCACTTTATCGCTGGGCTGGAGTGCAGTGGCATGATCTCGGCTCACTGCAACAACCTCTGCCTCCCTGGTTCAAGTGATTCTCCTGTCTCAGCCTTCTGAGTAGTTGGGACTACAGGTGCATGCCACCACGCCCAGCTCATTTTTTGTATTTTTAGTAGAGATGGGGTTTCACCATGTTGGCCAGGATGGTCTCGAACTCCAGACTTCATGATCTGCCCACCTCGGCCTTCCAAAGTGCTGGGATTACAGGCATGAGCCACCGCTCCCAGCTGACTTTTTTTTTCTTTTTTCTTTTTTTTCCAGCTGACTTTTTAATAATAGTCATTCTGACTGGTGTGAGATGGTATCTCATTACAGTTTTGATTTGCATTTCTCTACTGATCAGTGAGGATGAGCTTTTTTCCCATATGCTTGTTGGCCACATGTGTGTCTTCTTTTGAAAAGTGTCTGTTCATTACACTGAGTTCTTACAGGGCAATGATTCTGAATTGTGCATCTATAAATTCCCACTCCAACACAGGGGCCAGTGCTCAGTAGGCTCTTGGGAAATACATATGGAATAAATACATTCATGTATTAATGGTAGAGCCATTTGGCCTTCACCTGTGAATATAGCACCCAGCCCCATGCCCTTCCTAGGCCCTGGGATCTATATGAAACCAGGATAGGTTGGAGTTCAGCAGTCACCACCTTACACTCTGGAATGTGGCATTGTCTGGGCAGGTTAATAATTAGATCCATATTTTTTTTTTTTTCTGGGCCTCTCTAGTTACCTGTCTTTTACTTTAGGCTCACCAAACTCTGCAGGAGTCTGACCAGTTCCTCTATATACATTCATTCATTAAGTCTTTCATTCACTCTGTAGTCATCTACCCATCTAATCCCATCCATTCATCTAAACTGTAGTCATCTACCCATCTAATCCCATCCATTCATCTAAACTCACCCATCCATCCATCCATCCAACCATCCATCCATCCATCCATCCATTCATCCAAGCTCTCCTGAAGCTGGCTGTGCACCAGGCCCTGCCCTCAGTGACAGTCTAGTGGGGGATATGGATATAATAAGGAGTCAATCATCAAACAGTGTGACCTGTGCCTAGAGGGGGAAATGTATAGGGTACTATGGAAACATAGGAGGGACACCTTCCTTAACCTCAGTGATCACAAGGCCCCTGAGCTATGATCTGCCAGGTGAGTGAAGACAGGACAGGAATGGGGTAGACTGTTCCTGGCAGAGAGAGCAGCAGATATGACACCAGAGATGAATGAGTGCATGGAAAGTTCAAAGGAAGAAACAAAACTCAACCTGGTAGGATCTCTTTTTGTCAGGGGAGGTGAGAATTGAGGCTGGAAGGACTGGTTGGAGTCAGATCATACAGGGCTTTGTCCCTCAATACATGTAAAGGAGAAGGATCAGGATCTGAGAGCAGTGGGGGAACCTCTAAGGAGAATGTCGTGATCAGATTTGCATCTTTCAGAGGGTCACTCTGGGAAGAAGAGATTAAAAGAAAGGAGACTAACAGTAGGACTGGGATTGGGAAGGTGGAGGAACCATTTGAGGGAATTTCAGTTGCCCAAGTGACACTGATGGAGACAAGGGTTGCTGTGGTTTCAAGGAAAAGGAGAGAGTGGGTTCCTGCTACAGGAAAGAAATATTTAGAAATTAATGGGACTTTGTGATTGATTGTGGAAGGCAGGTAGAAGGAGGAGTCAAGGATGAGTACCAGTTTCTGGCCTGTGCAGTAGGGCAGATGGAGGTGGCACTGACCAAGACAATGAGGGACAGCAGGCGGGCAGGAGGGATAGAGCCTGGAGTGGAGAGAGACACTCTATGCAGTTTTTGTTAGGTTGGGGTGGTGATGCCTGTGGAGCTTTCCAATGGGGTTGTTCAGAAGATAATTGAATATCTGAATCTGAAGCCCCAGAAAGAGACAAAGACTGAGAACAAAAGTGTAATGCTCACTGGACAAGGAATGGCCACAGACTTTTTGGAGTAGGTGAGAAGGCCTAGGAAGTCTGAGTCTTCCTCCCACTGCTTCCTCCTTCTCTCCAGAACCCACTGGGCCTCAGTTGTGTGAATCAAGCCTGGATGTGTTTCTCTGTGCAGCTACCATGGGATAGACTCTCCTTCTAGAGGGTTCTTTCACTTGGAGGAAGGAAAATTGTCCTTCCCAGCATGGCTGCTCACCAGAGAAAGGAGAGAATGAGCACACATCTGAAATCAGAACCTCAAGGGTTGAGTCTCCTGCCACTGCTTTTAATTATTAAATTACTATGTGTGCATTATAAAAGAGATATGCAACCCAGAACAAACACACGATAAATATGATAGACTGTTCACTCTCATCCTGCCAATATCAGCCCCTCTCTACCCTATTCCCTAGTGACAATAATTATTGTAATTCCAGATTACACACACACACACACACACACACACACACTACATACTGCTCAAAAATGGACTTTTTTGTTTTAAAAATATTCTAGATATATTTCAGCACCAAAATATATATAGTTATACTTCCATTTCTCTCTCATTTTTATTATAAGAATCATGCAAGTTTATGACAGAAAATGTGGAAATTCAGAAAAATACAAAAAAAATCATAATCTGCCAGTAGCCTGAAATCTCATTATCCAGAGGTGATGATTAATATTCAGAAAAAATATATAAAATTTACTTTTACTGTATAATAATAGAAGAAAAAATCTAAAGTTAGAGACAAAGAATTAGAGAACTTCAGGCAAATTTTTCTTCAACATATCTCCAGGAGATATCGGTTTTTATAGAATTTTTCTTTCCTTAATTTGAAAAGAATTGAAAGTTGAAGTTGTGGTGTTTTATTTTAACTACATACTTCTAAGTGGTTTTTAATTAGTCATTTCTCTTTCAAAAATCAAAAGACACAACTTACCCCTAAACAAATAGACTAATTTACCTACATATACAATTTAATTTAAAAAAATATAAAGAGATAAGCCCATTGTTAGGATAATTTGTCAAGAGAAATTACTGAAGTATTCAATCACTTTCAAAAAGAACAAACATATCATGGGGAAATAAGTATCACTTGTTCCTAATACAAATCCAAACAGATGATAAGTGAATTTAAAGTATTCATGGATTATCTCCTTCTTACATTACCTGCCCAATGGCAGGTTGCTTCTGTGGGTTCAAAAAGCATGACTTCCTACACTTAATTGAGGGCTAACTTGTGGCAAGAGCCACAAGTTATATCTGTAGTATGACATTATATTATCTGTAGTATGACTTTCATGTATAGTTCTTTGTTTTTCCCAGAGTTTGCAATTGCCTTTGTTTTTCTTGTTTCTGAGAATTGTCTCATACCTTACTTTTCTTGTTTCTTAGAAGTGTCTTATACCAGCATGTCAGCTTCTTACTCATAGGATATGGTTAATGCTTTTTTCTACTTTAGGTTATTTTTTATGAGTCCTCTGATTTCTTGTTCTAGTAGGGACTAATTGCTTATTAGGTCAGCTGCACAATTGTCCTACTAGTATTCCTTTCCATTGTTATTCTGGGTTAATTCTATAATATTTGAATCTATTGTCTCCCTCTTTCTTGAACTCAGTTTTCATTTTGCCAGAGTATATCTTCAAGGAATTTTTCAGAAAATGTGCATAACAGGGGTGGTGGTGCACCAAGTAAATCTGAATCCTTGAACATCTAAAAGTGTCTTTACTATGCCTTTGCACTTGAATAAGAGATTCCAAATGATTTCCCTTCAGAATTTGTAGACATTGCTCTGTTACCTTCTAGCAAGCCCATTGTATATGAAAATTCAAATGCTACTTTGATTGTTGTTCCTTTTTAGGTATCCTAAATATTTTCCTTGAGAAGTTTTAAGACTTCCATCCGATTGTTAGAGTTCTGAAACTTTCCCAATTTTTTGAGAAGTGTGTGTCTTTTTCATTACATCTGCTCTATATTTGGTGAAAATAGCAGATGGCTACGGCTTTGTTTTTTTGGTCCGGCCTGCTTCCCTTTTCCTTGAAAACTGCCAATAACTCGCCCACTTCACATGATTTTGGAGGTGCTGTTAATGAAGGGTCCTTCTTTCCCTGCCCCAGAGTGGCCATCAGAACATTCCATCTTTCCAGCCAAGAGATCAATTCAGGGCTGGATATGTAACCAAGCCAGGCCAATCAGAGTATGTTTTACAGACTGATCTGGATGCTGGAAGAGAGGGGATTATGCTCTTTTCTCTGGGTTTGGTACAAGGATAAAATAAGACTGGAATTTATAGAGGCCTTCTTGGTCACTATACATAGAGAACTTGCCTGGGAATGAACCCAACACAGAGGAAAGCAGAGGGGAGGGGTGGAGAGTGAGAGAGAAAGGGAGAGAGAGAATGAATAAATAATTTTCAACGTTCAAAATTCTAGAGGCAGGCAAGGCTGAAGCCAGATTAGCCAATATATTCACTTTTTTTCTTTCAGCTCTTTGAATTGGGTTTCCATAAAATGTAACCAAAAAAATCTTGATAATATAGTGATCCCTTTTAACCTCCAAATTCACATCTTTTATCAGCTTAAGAAAATTTTCTTTTGTTATTTGACAATTCCTTCTCCTTTATTACTTCAGTTCTCTCTTACTAAAATTCCTGTTAGTTGAGTACTGACCTTCTGGTTGTAGCCTCCATGTTTTTTTCTTTTAAATTTTTCCTCATTTAAAAAGTCATATTGATATTTTAATCTACATTCTGAGATACTTCCTAAACTTTATGGTCTTTATATAATTTCTCTGATTTGGTTTTCTATTATTCCCTTCCATTCCAGCCCTTTCTTTTTTAATTTCAGTCAACATACTTTTAATGTCTAAGAATGTTTACATGCTTTGCTTGTTTTCTTTTTTCCACAGTGTGCTGCTTTTGTTTTATGGATGCAAATATCCTCCCAATAAAGTAACATCCATTCTCTTCTGTTTGCTGCATCATCTCTGTTTTTCCTCTGGGTTGCTTTGTTCACCTTAGTCCTTCTCTTTTATGTGGTTTGTTTTCCTAACAACTTGGAAATCCTCAGAAAGCCATTAGAACATTTGAATAAATAGTGAGGTTGTTAAGTAACCTGTCTGGGATGAATTGTTCCCTTTGCCGGTTGCACAGGTCTGCTTGGAAAATATGCCTCTCTCCTGAACAAGACAGGGGCCCTGGAGGTGTCTGAGTGAGGATTGCTGATAGGGAACAGAAATGCAAGCTCATGAGCCACCACCATTGCTGAAGTAAGGAAGACATTCCTTTCTAAGTGTGGAGAGCATTAGTGTACATGAGTTTTGACATACGATATACCCCAAATCCTGAAAATCTTCAAAACTGCATATTAAAAATAATAGGACTAATGAGAAAAATAGGATTAGAAATAAACTACCCAAATTTCATGCAACATTATAATCAGACCATTAACAAAAATAATAATCCTAACAAAACAAAAGGCTTTATTTTAAGAACACATTTTTAACTTTCTAATAAGTAAAAAATACTACAGTACAGTACACATAAGGCTTTACTTTTTTTTTTTTTTTTTTTTTGAGACAGAGTCTTACTCTGCCACCCAGGTTGCAGTGCAATGGCACAATCTCAGCTCACTGCAACCTCAGCCTCCCAGGTTCAAGGATTTTCCTGCCTCAGCCTCCTGAGTAGCTAGGACTACAGGCATGGACCACCATGCCTGGCTAATTTTTGTATTTTTAGTAGAGAAGGGGTTTCACCATGTTGGCCAGGCTGGTCTCGAACTCTTGACTCAGGTGATCCATCCACTTCAGCCTCTCAAAGTGCTAGGATTACAGGTGTGAGCCACCTCACCCGGGCAGGCTTTACTTTAAAAAAAAAAAAAAAAAGTGAAAGTAGCTTAATAGAAGGAGGTATGAGGTAGGGTTTAGGCTCCCAAGTTATGAAAATGAGGACAGAATGCATCAAGAATGGGAAGAACTATTTAACAGGCCCTTCCAAGACAACACCAGTGACCATGAGGAGGAGTATAGGTGCGTGCGGGTTGCTTCTGGCACCACATCTCTGGGTTCCGCTTTCTTTGCATTCAGCTGCTGTTACTGACATCGTGCTACTATGCATCAATTGTGTATGAGTAATGCAGATCATAGAAACACAGACCAAGCTTATTCCTCTATGGAGTTTCTTTCCTTCATCTTTTTTCTCTGAGTCTGCTAAGGAGGTCAGGAAGGGTTAGTCAACAGAAATGCCTGCAGAACCCTCATTTTATTTTGAGAGTTTTTCTCGTGACTCTTTCCTGAGGGTGAATGCCAAAGCCAGCTGTTCCGTCTATTCAAGAAAGGTCAGGGACAACCAGGCAAGCTATTCTTCAAGCAGTTTGGGTTGCCCCATGGCCTGTCTGCTTTTACTGGAGTTTCCCGGAGTCTGCTGAGATAAAGGACTGTGGCTTCAGCCACATGCCTCGTGCAGGTCTACGCTGACTTGTCACTTCCTTGCTCTGGCTTCTCAATCAGCTGGATCTCATTTGCCTACTACCTTTCAGAAATTCCTCAACGTTTCTGGCGCACGGATGACATCCTTTTTTAATTTCCTAATATGGATTTATTTATTCTCTTATGTCTTTTCTGACACTTTTTCCAATACGATTTTGGTATAGAGAGAAGCTAAATTTCATGTACTCAATCTGCATCTCTAATTGGAAATTCCCTGCACTGCTTTTTTTCCCTTTGACTCTGACTAAGTCTTTTCATCATCTTGTTTCTTGTCTTACCATCTGGAAAATGGGAAGATAGTAAGACCAGATCTGCCTACCGTGTAGTGTTTAGGGAAGGATGGAAGAATTTGGGAATCATCTGTGAACATAGTGTGGCATAAATTTAAGTTGCTATTAGACTGTGGAGGAGAACCCCCTAAGTGACAGATGAGAAAATGAAGGCAAATGATTGGAAGCAATTTTTGCCTAAAGTTTCTCAGAAACCTCCAGCCTCTTGGTGCCTACATCCTGATCTCTTTCCAGGGCCTGTTACTCCTCAGCCTGCAGACAGCCAGGGCTGCAGTGCTGGAGGAAGAGCAATTGAGAATTCGGAAGAGGCAAAGATGGCATAAATAATTCAGTGATTGCCAACCACAGGCCATTAAATTTTCCATGATCTGTTTTATTGTATCCACTATGCAGCATTAGTCACTCCAGTTCAGATGCAAACCAGGCAGTTCACTCTGGCTACAGGAGCTGGCCACTGCTCCATCTCGGGACCCACGACCATAAAAGCATTGGCTTTGGGCCTGGCTGAGCCTCCATCCTAAAAGGTGGCCAAATAGAGGTTCACATCACAGCAGGTGTGAGTGTCAAGCCTCCCTGTTTCTGCTCCTATTCATCACTACACCACTGATAGAACGGTGATGATCACCACTCAAGCACAGGATATACTTGCAAACACATCAACTGTAAACTTTGCTGCTGTCTCTACAATCAGGAAAAACATAGTGTGTTGGGCAGGGATAAGGGGTTTCAGGGGTTAATGTGTTCCACATAAACTTTAACAGTTACCATCATGTTGACACCCTATTTTGCCTTTTTAAAAAAATATTTCATCGTATACTGGGAGCCTCAAAATCTGACAATGGCCCAGATCTCACATAACTCCTGAGGAACTAAGGATCTTGAGCTCCAGGGTCAGGCTATTTAGAATCTTAAAGGTGATGAGGGCATCTTTGCAGATAAAGAAATGGAGGCTTGGAGAAGGAGCTGGCCATGCTCAAAGACAGTCAGCAGGTGACAGGGCCGCCCCAAGACCAGGTCTCAAGAATCCCAGTCCAGAGGCCTCCACAGGGCCCAGGTCTTGGGAGGGAAGATTCCGCCAGCTTTGGACCATCATCTGAGCTACTCAGGGTCACTGCAGTTTGTCAGATTTGTAATTAGAATTGGATACTTTCTTCACTGCTCTGAGGGCCACATAGCTTCCTGAAATCACACTTCCCCGGGTGTGTCCCCCAAACCCCCTGGCATCACGTCAGAGTGCAAAAGGGAAGAACTGGGTGTTGCAGGCCAGGTTCACCCCAACGTCTGTGGCTCAGGAGGCTTGGCCACTGAGAGTGACCACATCTCCCCCATTCTACATGCTGACTTGATACCTGGGTTAGGAGAGTGTGTGAGGCCAGACAAAGGCAAGAAGAGTCCTTGAATCACTTAAGAATACAGGATGTGTAGTCAGATGGCCTGCCTCCAAATTCCAGACTTATTGCCTATCAATTATGTGCATAAAAGAAATCTCATCTCTTCCTCAGTCCTCAATTTTCTCACACATGAAGTGTGGAGGCCAAATCTGCATCCATAGGGTTTTTATGAAGTTCTAAGTTAATGATAGTTGTGACTTGCCAAAGTCCTTTTGACACCTCTAGCAGTTAACCATTGCTACATAACAAAACACCTTAAAACTTGGCAGCTTAAAATGACAACATTACTGCTCAAGACTCCATGGTGTTTCCTGGGGGCTCATCTCATCCTGTGATTCATTGATCTAGGATGGGTCTCTTCACATGTGTAGGGCCTGCTGATTATAAAGTGGCTTGGGGTGGGAAGCCTCAGCTGTCTCACCCTCCAGCAGGCTAACTCAGACTTGTTCACTCAGCAGTTGCAGGGTTCTGCAAGAGAACACGAATGCACACAGGCTTTTTAAGTGTTGAACTTGGAAGCAGCACACTGCCAATTCTGCCACATCCTGTTGGCCAAAGCAAGTCACAAAGCCAAGCCAGATTCAAGGTGAGGTCGAAGAGAATGGACTCTACTTTCTTGATGGAAGGTGATGCAATGTCTCATTACAAAGGACATGTTTGTAGGGAGGACTAAAGGATTGTGGTCATTTTTGCAAAGACAATGCTGAGTATGACTTTCAAGATAGGAAAAATAGCTTGCTCAAGGCCACACGGTGGTGGACGGTAGAGTTGCCATAAGAAAGCAGGTCTTTTAATGTCAAGTACCATACGTTAAAAACAGCCTCAATGCCATTTCTACCATTGAATTTACTCTGGGGGAAATCTAGTAGATAGTGATTTGGGGTGTTCACATTTGCGTTCCTCCTTATTCATTTTATAATCTCAGAAGGTAAAGGAGAGCCAAGGATTTGATTTCCTGGCTCTCCCTTCTGGAAGGAACCCCTGAGGAAGAAGGAACAGGTCTTGGGATGAGACTAAGATTCAGATTCCATAGCTTGAAGAACTTTACTTATGCAACTTTACCGTTTCCTTTTAGGGTGGCGGTGCTGGCGGCAGTGGTTGGGGATGGGTTATACCTTATGCATCATAACCAAAGAAGAGGTCAGTGTGTGTACGTGAGTGTGTGTGTATGTATGTGTACATGTGTATGAGTAGAGGCGAAAATTATGAACACAGGATCCCCAGTCCTGCTGCCTCAGGTTGGAAATCCATCATCTGTTGTGATAGTTTCATACTTGAGTTGTTTGTTATGAGTCTGCACTGCAAGTATGCTCCTGCCCATATGGCCAAAGTGCAAAACCAATCATGTCACTCTGTTTAAAACCTCTTATGGTTCCTTAGTACCTTGGGGCTAAAGTCTATTGTTTTAACTCAGCAATCAAGGCTTATACTCTGGGTTCTAGTTCCTCATGGAGCCCACATCCTGGCTTCAGGATCCACCACCATGTCCCCAAAATCTTTACACCCCGTTCTCATCTCTGTTTCTTTCCGTAGTGTGTTCCCTCCTTCTTTACCTGGGGACCTCTCCCTCAGCCTTCAGAGTTCAGCTGCAATGTCTTCACCTCAGGAGGTTTCTCTCACCACCCTCAATGAGCTGGCTAAGTGAGGGTCTCTTCTCCCTCTCTAAAAGTGTCCCATGTCCTGCACATACCTTTAGTAAAGCTCCTGGCACGGTGTCTTGTGATTGTAGATTTACCTGTATGTCTCCCACGTAGATTGTGAGATCCTTGAGGTCTTGCACATAATAGACTGAGGATACGTGTATGAGTGAATAAAGGAATGTATGATAATCTTTCTGATACCTTTCTCCCTCGGTAAGTCCTGTTTCCAGAACCAGAGAACTCACCTCCCCAGTTCGGGTGCAGGCATGCAACCCCAATATCATTCATCTTACTCCCCTGTCCCTAGAAGACTTGGGTTAGGAAGTGTGAGCCACAGAGATGTGTCAGAGAGCAGGGGAATTGATATTCTCGCACCACATGGCAGAGGGGCCCAGTTCTTTGGCTGTCAGGGATGGAGATGCCAGTGGCAGAGTCCCAGGCATTCATCCCAAGTGTTCTGGAGCTTTGCTTAGGCGTATTCTTATGTGGAGGCTCCAAAATTGTAGGTGGACCTTTCTGGCTTTCTGGCCCTTCCAGAAATTCTGTGATCCAACTTATATTCATTTCTACTTAAACCAGCCAGTGTGGATTTTATTGTTTGCAACCAAGAGCTCAACCAATTCAATGAAAGGGAGCAGTAAAGAGTTTAGTGGATTAGCCAAATCCTAGATCTGCCATTTACCTAGCTGTGTGAACTTGAGCAATTTACTTAACTTCTTTGTATCTAAATTTCCTCATGTAAAGTGGACAATAATAAATGGTAAATTTATTTTACATGTAAATTGACAATAATAACTATGTCTAGGGATTACTGAGAGGATGAAATGAGTAGAGAAGTTATCTATTGCTGTGTAACAACACACTATAACACTTAGTGGCTTCAAACAAAAATGTATTATTATCTTTCATGGTTCTGTAGATTGACCGAGCTTAGACTGGCAGTTCTTGCTTGTATGTCTCCCATGTGATTGCAGTCAGATAGCAGTGCAGGCTTCTGGAGCTGGTGACCTGAGTGGCTACACATGGCCTCCCTATGTGGCTGGAGGTTTCCCCAGCCTGAAATCCTAAAGGGAGTACACTGAGACCAAGTGTTCCAAGAACCCCAGACAGAAGCTGCAAGGCTTCTTGTGACATAGCCTCAGAAATCCCAGAACGCCACTTCCACTGCATTCTAGTGGTCCATTATCTGGTTAAGCAAGTCATTAAGGCCAGCCCTGATTTACGAATGACACTTCACCTTTTGATGGAAGGAGTGGCAGACGTTGCAGCCATCTTTAAACTACCGCAATGAGATGCTGCATAGAAAGCACGGTATCTGGCACATGATATATATTCAATACATGCCAGTTTTGGGGTTGTCTCCTTCCTGCATTTATTCGACCAGTTTCCAGCTCAGTGAGACCGGTCCCATCTATCCACCAGATTCCCCTCAGCCTTCCTAAGGGACTGTGTAGCCTCATTAGTCAATGTACAGAGAGGACAGGTAGGCAGGGTGATGGGTTCCACAAGCAATCCACACTGGCAGCAGAAAGATCCAGGAGAGATGGTTTCTAGCTCCAATTACCCTACTAAGCTATTCAGTTGCCTTGAGCAAGTCTATTGCCCTCTCTGGACTCAGTTTCCCCATTTGTCAAAGGGGGCATGGACTGGATGAGCTCTCAGGCCCTTTTCTGCCCCTGTCATTCTTGTTTTTCTTTTTTTTTTTTTTTATTTTTTGAGACAGAGTCTTGCTCTGTCACACAGGCTGGAGTGCAGTGGCACGATCTTGGCTCACTTCAACCTTCGCCTCCTAGGTTCAAGCAATTCTCCTGTCTCAGCCTTGGGAATAGCTGGGACTACAGGTGCCCACCACCACGCCAAGCTGATTTTTGTATTTTTAGTAGAGACGGGGTTTCACCATATTGGTCAGGCTGGTCTCGAACTCCTGACCTCAGGGGATCCACCTGCTTAGACCTCCCAAAGTGCTGGGATTACAGGCCTGAGCCACCGTACCCAGCTTCTGCCCCTGCCATTCTACGACGTGTGTTCCTTAGCATCATCTCAGGGACTCTGGGGGCTCATAAACTGATGGCTAGGATGTGGGACTTGACATTGTTTCTGTCCTCATTGCAGGGACTGTCCCAACTCATCTTTGGTGTCACACCTGGATCCAAGCCTTCAGAGGTCTCAGAGGCGCCTGACTTGTAAGCCAGTGCCAGCCTGACTTCTCCTTATGAACTCAGCCCCTTGAAAGTCCCTTTTGTAAATGAAGCATGGTAATATTTAGATTGTGGGACGTCCCCACTTCTCCCTGTTCCTCCTGGAGAAACGAAAGGCTTTGCTTAGGTCAGATCACACTGTAGCCACCCCGCCTTTGGTGGGGACTAACCCCACTGTTCACTCGATGGGTTTTCCTCTTGATTTCTTGGGAGTGTTTTGCTGAAGTGAGATGTGGTTCTCAGCAGGGCTGACACTACCTGGAGATTCCTCCGACCTCAGCTGCACTGTGAGCAGGGAAGTTTCTGTCTCTGGAAATACAATCAAAACATGTGCTTTTATTGCTCAGGTTCTGTGTACCAGAGACCACCCGGCCACGGGGAATTGAGAAGATTTTCAATATGGGGTAGAAAAAAGCTTCAATACATAGTGTCTTCTCCCAGCCATCCTCCTGGTGACTGTTTCATGGTTATTTCTTAGAATCTAACATGAGCTGAACCTTGAAAGGGATGAAATTTAGCCAGATGCAGGGAAGAGGGGAGTGGTGTATAGGATGGAGGTGGGGCAGGAGTGAGCACAGGCCGGGAGGTGGAGCTGAGGAAGCTGTCTTGGGGGTAGTAAGGAGGCCTGCCTGGCTCCCCTACAGCCCTCAACTGGTGGAACAGGGATGAAAGTGTTCAGACCTAGGCCCTCTTTTCTTCCTAACATTCATTCATTCATGTATCATTCATTCATTCTGCATGGAGCTCCTGCTGTGGAAGGCACAGGGCTGGCTCTTGGAAATAAAATGGCAAACCAAAGCAGACACTTCCCTGCCTTACAGTCTAGAGCGGGAGACAGATGAGAATCAGATGGCCTTTCCACCAAATGGACAGTTCCAGCCAGGACTAGTGGCGTGTGTGAGCGGCATACAGTGTGTCAAGGCCTTGACTATGGGGGGCTGGCCTGGTAAATGAGGTCAAGGTAGGCTTCCTTAATATTCAAACTATGACCTGAAGGATGAACAGGAGCTAACTACAGGAAGGGGAGAGGGGAGAATGTTCTCGGTCAAGGGGAGAGCATGTGCAGAGGTCCTGGGCAGGACAGAAGGGAGCATTTCAGGCACAAAAGGCTCAGAGGGGCAGGTGTCGAGGGGGAAGTGCAATTTTTCCTCCATATTAATGAGCTGCACCTTTAACCCCAAAATAATGGGAAACTACTGTTGGTTATGAAGGCCATGGGCTATGGATTTGAGCTGACTTGCATTTTGGCACGATTGCTCGGGCAGCATTGTGGAGAACAGATTGGAAGGAGCCATGGGGAGTTTGGGAAGAGCAGCTGGGAGGCTACTGCATTTGTCCAGCCCAGGGACAGACTCAGGGGCAGAGATGGAGAGGATTGGAGGGAAGTGAGAGATCTTGAGGAGGCGGCACTGCTGTGATTCGGGGTGGGCTGGCTATGGAGGGTGAAGAAGGATAAGTTGAAGGCCAGGTCCTGTGTCCGGCTTGGACATCTGGATGAATGCTGTGGTCATTGGCTGAGACAGGGAAGGCCCGACCGGGGGTTAGCCAGCAGACTTACTTTTGGAAACTTATGTTGAGGGTCCCTGTAGGCACACAGGTGGGGAAGTTAAGGAAGCAAGTGGCTCTTTGGATCTGAGTCTCAGGATCCACCTGAGAGAGCCACCTCTAAGCGATCTTGTCTGGGTGGTGACTAAGCCATTGTGGTGGAGTTCAGGGCCTCCCCTACCCCCACTAAGGAGGAAGTGGATGGGATTAACCAGAGAAAGTAGAGTTGAGGGAAGAGGCACCCAGCCCTGGAGGGAGGACAGCATTTGCCATCCAGGGGAGGCCTGGCCTGCAAAGGAGACCGAGAAGGAAATGAAAACCCCAAGGATGAGCAGGTTGCTGGGAGGGAGGGTTTACCAGTGCTAGGTCCTGCCAGGTTCAAGGAAGTAGACACTGAAAATATCTGGCTTTGTGTCATGGTGGCCTTTCTGCCTGGATCACTACCCTGTCATCCACTCCCAGGATGCTAATAAGCCTCTTCTTGCCAGTGTCATCCAGATGTTCTCCTCCAGCTCCCAGTTCGTACCTGATTTAGAGCTCTGCCATCCTGACATTACCAGTACCCATGTACGCCACCTGCAATCCGAACAGAGAACTTTCAACTGGCTTCTGTTTTGCTTCTGGGAATGAGGTTTTTTGGCATTTTAAAGCTTGATTTGGAAAGGTGGGGAGTGCTGGAGAGTGGTGTTTTTCAGAGGAAGCCATCACTAAATCCCATTTCCCTTGTCCCTTCTCCTGTACCCCTGTTTCCCTGCCTCCCGAGGAGGATTTGGAAACAAGGGATGAAAATTTGTCTTTCTGATCTATGGACCAGCATTTAGAAAAACCAGATTTCTGTGGGCTCTGATGAAGCCTGTAATCTGGCATTTAATTCAACTCACTTCAATAAGATTCAAGTCAATTCAATTCGACTCAGTCAATTCAAATTAATCCAAGAAACTTATGAGAGTCTTTGTGTTGCGCAGAGTGGGAGAGAGGGAGGCCTCAAGGCTTCAGGGAGTAAAATGATTCAGTATCTTGGGGGAGCCAGCTGGGCTGCTGATGGCAGGGCCTTTGTGACAGTCCAGGTCCAGGGGAAAAGGGGCTTCCCTGCATCCAGGAAGGAAATGGGTTAGGGCCGGCATTCTGCAGAACCATGTCTTTGCTGTGCTGTGAAGCAAGGAAGTGGGAAGGTGGGTCATGTGGCACAGACAGGCAAGAGATGACTTGGCCTAGCCTGCTGCTTGCCTAGTTCTCAACAAAGCAGCCCACTGCTCACATCCCACCTGTGCTTCTTCAGAAAGCTGGAATGCACCAAGGCCCTTTCCACTCCTACCTGCTCTGCCACCATTCATCCCCGGGTCCCCAAGGCTAGGGGGTGATTCAGCTTAGAAGACTGTCCCTCACCCCATCCTGCCCTTGCCAGCCCAGAGCTCCTGGGGCCTGGCCTTCTGTCTGGGGCTCCTGATCAGGGAGGAATCCACCAATGTCTCTGGAGGAGCATGGGTTTTGCTCCAGAGAAGGGCTTCGAGAAACCTGGTCACACTCATTATTGGCTTTTTAGGGTGTCCTGTGGCAAAGCAATGAAGTTTTGCTCATTCATTCATTCATTCATTCAACAAACACTTCTGCATGTCTGCTGGGTGACTGGGCAACAGCTAGACAGGAACCACGTGGCAGCTGCTCTCTTGGATCTCACAGGAGTAACCGCAACTGGTAGGTGCTGGTGAATGAGAAGCAGGATGAAGGAGCGTCAGATTCTCTGGAAGGGAGGCCTGGGAAGGGACATTGCATCCCAGAGTGGTACTGCTCTGAGTGACAAAGGACACAGACACTATTTGACCCAGCTTCTTCCTTGCAGTTGAGGCCAGCAAGGGGACAGTTGTCCAAGGAGCCTCTGCAAGTTGACAGCGGCACTTCTGGCTCTGAGCCAGAGCAGCTCTGTCCCTTCCTGCAGGGCTGTGCCTCCCTCTCCAGGATTCCTGGGTCAGAAAACATTCCTCATGTTTATTTGACAAAGGTAAGAGGGCAGTGGCGGGGCCAGGCCCTTGACTGGGTGCTCTTTTAGACAGTTTATTCAAGGACACATCAGTGACCAGCCTGGTAAGGAAGGCTCAGGCCCCTCTGGCCCCCAGGGAGGGGAGTAGAGGAGAGGGGAGGTAGAAATTCTCTGCTCAGTCTACAAGAGGGCCTGCTCCCCAAGCAGCACCCTAATGGGGCCCCTACCCCAGGACTTTGGCTGGACTTCTCCACTGAGTAAGAGCTGCTGCTTTCTGGTGGGCCAGCCCCACTTCTCCAGGGAGTGCCATGTAGATAGACCTCCGTTTCCTCCTCTGTCATAGAGCATTAACGTTGGCGCTCACTCCTATGGAGTTGCTGGGGAGAATGAAATGGGTTTGTGTATGGGGTGGTAACAGTCAAGTGCCTGTGCAGGGCTGGACATATGGGAGGGCTCTGCAAATGTGAGATGTTATTAACAGGCATGCTGCCTTCTGGAGCTTTCCGGGGCCTTGGCCCAAGTGCAGAACAGCGCACTGGGACCCAGGAACCCTGGGTTCATGTGTTGCCACTGTCTCTTTCTTTCTGGTGACCTTGGGCCCCTGAACTCCTCAGACTGCTTGGACCTTCGAGGTGCTGGCCTCCCTTTCACAGGATGATGCCTGGGCCTAGGGCCCTGGAGATCAGGCCAGGCCAGAGTGGGCTCCCCCAAGACACCTGCCAGGGCAGGAGCTGTTGGAAGCCATTACTCTTCTAAACCATCCCAGCCATACTCTCCAGCTCAGAGTAGACTCAGTCCTCCATTGTTACAGCCTAGAGATTCCACCCCCTTTGGATTGGTCACTCTGGGCCACTCCTGCAGGGAATGAGAGAAATTAGCTGAGAAATAAAATCGCAATTCATATTGCAAAGAAAGGATTAATTTCTTCATTGTATAAAGAACTCCTACCCAGCAACAAGAACAAACCAATACCTCAATTTAAAAAATGGACAAAATATAGGAAGACAGTTTCAAAAGAATATATAAGTGGTTCTTAAATAGATGAAAAGTTAATCAGCCTTACTCATGAAAGAAATGCAAATCAAAACTCTTAATAAAAGACCCTCTTTTAGGCCAAGTGTGGTGGCTCACGTCTACAATCCCAGCACTTTGGGATGCCCAGGCAGGCAGATCTCTACAAAAAATATAAAAATTAGCTGGGTGCAGTGGCATGTGCCTGTAGTTCCAGCTACTCTGGACGCTGAGGCAGGAGAATCGTGTGAGCCTGGGAGGCAAAGGTTGCAGTGAGCTGAGGTCATGCCATTGCACTCCAGCCTGGGCAATGGGAGAGAAACCCTGTCTCAAAAAGAAAGAAAGAAAAGAAAAGACAACCATCAGATCAAAAAGATCAAAAGTACGGCACACTCTGCTGCTGAGGGTGCAAGGACAGGTGCCAGAGTGTGGGGCTGGCAGGAATAGGAATCAGTGTGTCTGGGAGAGCCACTGGGAGCCCCTGCCAAACCCCACCTGCTCTTCCCTCTGACCCTAGGATTTCATCATGTGGATACGCAGGGGACATGTGTGCTCCTCATTCACTGTGGCATTATTTATCAAAGCAAAAGATTGTCAGTCTCCAAATGCTAATCAATAGGGGACTGATTAAATAAACAATGGTGTCCATACAATGGAACTCTACACAACTGTTAAGCAGAACCAACATATAGATGACCTTAGCTACATCACATGGAATGGAGGACCTCCCAACTGTGCTTCCTCAACCCACAGAATTATATGAAATCCATATTAGTATTGATTTAAACCACTGAAGACAGGGAGAATAGACTCTGTATGCTTCGATAAGGAGAGGGCTCCAAGGTATATTGACATGCTACCATTTGTGTAAAAAGAGGAAAAGGATGAACACACACGTTTGCATTTGGGTTTCTAAATGTATGTACAAATATATATGGCTTTAAAGAAGCTGGTAGGAGTGGAGGCCTCCAAGGAGGAGACTTGGATGCAGAGGAACTTGATAGTGAAGAGCAGGGGAGGGAAGGAGGCTTGGTTTTCACTCTCTCTTTTTTTTTTTTTTTTTTTTTGCAATATGCCTGTATTTTCTATTCTAAAGATATACATACTTACACTAATTAATAAATCAAATGATCTCTTGGCAGAGATAGTGAGAGTAAGACAGAGACATACCAGGGTGTGAACCGCAGGCTGCAGCCTCTCTTTGTGTTGTCATAGGGTCAAGGGACGTGCCCTTGAGCTGAGGGTCAAGGCCTGGGAAAGTTCCCACCGAGCCCCAGGGCCCAGCCCTCACAGGGAGGTGACTCATGGGCACCCAGGGAGTTTCTGTTCCTGTGGTTGTTGCTCTGTTCCAGTAGCCTCCTCTGCTGGGGCACACCGCTCTCCTGGCTGCTGAGATCCCAGCAGCCCACTGGGCCTGCTGCATCCCTGTCTCTGGGTATCTTTAGATCCTGTCTCTGGCTTGTCGCAGGAGGGACTCAGACCCTTAGAATGCCAAAGCAGAGGGTCCCTAGCCCACTCAAGTGTTATCCTCAATGTCTGGCCCATCACAGCCCTGCAGCCCCTACCACAAACACTGACCTCAAGGGGTCTGCTGCAGTGCCTTTGCTCAAAGCAGCCCCTGCCAGTCTTAAAGTGGATGCTAGAAGGGAAGGCCAAGTGAGAATCCTGGGCGAGCCATTTCCTGTCTTTCTGTGGGTGTTGGAGCAGGACAGTGGGCGGTGTGGCCGGCTTGGGGGTGGAATCCTTGCCCTTCTCCGCCTCCTTTGCCAGGTGCAGGATGGATGCTGAGAGTCTATTTTGCAGATGAGGCAACTGAACCCAGAGGCGTTCTGCCTGTTAGGTGTGGTGCAGGTGCCTGGGCAGATCTGTACTCCTGAGCTAGCTCCTCAGCTGCATGACCTTAGGTGAGTCACATCACTACTCTGGGCCTCAGTTTTCGCATCTGCAAAGTGGGAACAATAATATTTTGTTTTTGACTTGCTGACCACAAAGGCCCTGGATGAAAGGTAACTTCATATGGATGAGTGCTCTGAGCTGCCTCCTCCTGAACCTCTGATGTTCCCGCTTCCGAGGGAATGCGATCTTCCAGAAGGCCAAGCTTTTGCCCAAGTAGTTGCAGCAGGGGCCTGGAGCAGTCAGACCTACTGGGGAAGCAGTTGAGGGTATTAGTTCCTAGGCACCAGGGTGACATTGCTCAGGGATCATAAAATTCACGTCCTCACCCACGTCCTTCCTCTTTAATTTATTTTGACTCAGAGCCAATCCTTGCTTGCTGTTCACTGAGACCAGCCTTCATCTGCAGAAGTCTCTGGGAGGGAGAAGGGTGCTAAGGACCTAGGCTTCCCTCTGAGGAGCCCATCTGAATAAAAATAACCAACTTGCCTCACCATCAGGTCTCATTCTAGTACCTTCTGGGTGCTTTACAGAGGTTAGCTGATTTTTCTCTTCTCAGCCAAATGATGGGGAGAAATGCCCCATTTCATAGATCAGGAAGCTGAGGCACAGGGAGGTTTACAGCTTGAGGTCACGCAGCTAGAAAAGAAGGAGCTGGCATTTAAAATCAGGCAGCCTGGCTCAGAGTGGAGAGGAGACAGAGGTGAAGTCAGCCAGGAGGTGGAGACCCCAAGAAGAGCAGGCGAAGGCCCCGGGCAGGGAGGTGAGGAAGCCCCAGGCGAGTGCCATTGCTAGCACCCGTACTTGGGGTCCCCAACCAACTCATTTCCTCCCTCTATGCCGGCCAGATGGGGGGCGGTGAGTAGAGGAGAGGACGCTGTCTTGCCTGTTCAGGGCTTTCTCCTTTTTGAAGCCTGTCAGATGTTCCCCCGAACCTCACAAGGAAGAAAGCATGCCTGTTGGACACACAGGGTTTTAGAAGTCAGAGGAACCAGGCTAGGTTGGTTTAGTCTCCATACCAGGTGGCCTCATGCCCACTGTCCTGTGGTCAGGCCTGTGCTTTGTCCCATGTCACGCCCCTCGGCCTGCCGGTATTCACGTTCTTGCCCCCTCTGTGTAAATGTCAGGTCTCCTGGGTTATAGCGAAGAAGTCAGTGAAATGCACACGGAGGACCTGCTGAGAGCCAGGCCTTTCACCCTCCTCTGTTTACAGATGAGGAAACTGGGGCTCACAGAGAAGTCACTTGCCCAGAGCACCTAGTTTGAGGGAGGAAAGCCCAGATCTGGGATTTGGGCCCTGAAGACAAATCCTTGCTTCTCTCTCTATGAGAGGTGAGAGGGTCTGAACCCAGCCATGCTCGACATAACCTTGAGCCTCAGCCCACCTCCCACTGCCCACCCCCAACACTGGGGGCCTGGGAAAGGAAACCTTTCCACAGGTACCCACGTCACTTTTCCCGTGCTCATTTGCATGGGCCCTCTCTGTACCAAGGCCACTTCACACAGGGTCACTGCAGGTTGGCCTCTGGTGGGTTGCATGTAGCTGGCTGTGTTGCTGCTGAAAGGCAGACCACAAAAGCCACACCCGGGGGTCCCAAGGAGGGGCTGGCAGTGTCACATGGCGGCCTTGGCCTCTGTGTGCAGCCTGCAGCATCTGGCAGGGGAGCTGGGGAGCTTTGAAGGGAACCTCTGCCTCTCTTCAGTCCCACTTTCTACAAAATAACAGAGCAGTCACTGAGGCAAGAAGGAGTTCCATTGTCTACCAGTCACCTGCCTAAGAGCGTCTGTCCGCCTCCTCACTGCCTCCACGGCCAGTCTAAGTTCAGCTGTGGTTTCTAGACTTTTCATGACCTGTATCACCCTTTGATCTTTTAGGCCAAGCTGGTTTCTCCATCCTTCCTGTGTCATTCCCGTATTTCTATCTTTGTTCCAACCGTTGGTGCTTCCTGGAATTCCTGTCCCTTCCTCCCTTCCTCTGCTCAAGAAAACACTTCCTGGTTTCCTTTCAATCAAACAAAGCTCCACCTTCCCTGAGGCCTCGCTTCAGTGACAGCCCCGACCCTCTTCATCCACCAAGCCCTTCCCCAGACTCTGCCCACACGCAAGGTCTCTGCCTGCTTGGGGGCAGAGCTGCTGGAAGCTGGTTTGGAAAGGCTTCAGGAGGGTCTGAGGGGGAGGTCACCCAGGACAGAGCAGGTTCAGGCTGAAAACCCTAATCACACAGTCCCAGAGAGGATGGAGGCACATTACAGTCACAGTGAGAGGGAGGGAGGTGGGCTCCTGACGGATAAGATTGCAAGACCCATCTCCGGGCAGGTGCTTTTCTTAGATCCTAAAGTGGTCCCTGTGCCCTGGGCTGGCCAAGGTACAGCCCTGCCTGGGGCAGAGAAGTCGTTTCAATGGCCTTTAAACTATTTCAGTGATTGGTTTGCTATTGAAATAAGGACGATTACAATTTATAGTTTTAGACTCAGTTTTAAGATACAAGTTAGCTGGGTGCGGTGGTTCATGCCTGGAATCCCAGCATTTTGGGAGGCTGAGGCAGGCAGATCACAAGGTCAGTAGATTGAGACCACCCTGGCTAACACAGTGAAACCCCATCTCTACTGAAAATACAAAAATTAGCTGGGCATGGTGGCACGCACCTGTAGTCCCAGCTACTCAGGAGGCTGAGGCAGGAGAATCGCTTGAACCTAAGAGACAGAGGCTGCAGTGAGCCGAGATCGCACCACTGCACTCCAGCCTGGGCAACAGAGCGAGACTCAGTCTCAAAAAAAAAAAAAAAAAAAAAAGTTAAACCTCCCAACAGCTCATGAGGCCTAACAGATGTGGTGCCCATTCTTCCCTCTTAGGAATGGGAAACTCAGTCTCATCTGGTGGGCGGCTCCCTAGGGCCCCCAGTTGACTACAGCATCTGGTTTCCAGTCTGGGTCCTTGCCTGCCCCTCCCAGACTCTGCCTGTTATACGCCTCCTCCTCTTCAGAGCCTGAACATCATGGAGGGTGGTGGCCTGGAAGCAGACTGGCCTCCGTGGAACTTCCTGCTCCTCCACTCAGACCATCGGCGTGACTGTCAGCAGGCCCTTTCACCTCTCTGGGTTTCTGATGGTTGACCCGGAAATGGATGTAGTGGAACTCATGCTAAAGGGTTGTTGTAAAGATTACACTGACGAGGAGACTCCCTCTGCATACTCTGGCACCTGGCAGTGCTCCATCAATACTGCCTGTTCATACACCCTCTGTGAAAGCACCCTTCTTTGCTGCGACAAGTCCTGGCCCCTTCTCGGAGGCCAAATGCATCCTGCCGTGGGTATGCGTGCACAATAATAGCCCCTTCTCTGTGTGGGCCTGTAATTGATTGTTTTCCTGTGCTGGATCTTCCATGGCCCCCTTGGGAAGTTGGTGCAGCGGGATTATTTTCTGCGTTTCACAGATAAGAAGACAGAGAGGCTTGGGAATAGGATCAAGTCACTCAGCAAGGGAGTGTCAACCAGGACTGGACCCAGAGCTGACAGCCTCCAGCTCGTGGTGGATTTTCCTGCCATACTTTTCTGGTTCCTCATTCATGCCTTCATTTGAGGCCTTTCCAAAACCTGAAACAAAATTCCCCCAAACCTCTCAAAAACCAGGCCAAATGGACCGTCGTCCCCCTGCCTGGGCTGGCTGGGCCCAGTCGACACTGGCACCGTGCATGCTTGTTTAAGACCTCGTGTTTCCCTGGGTGGCATCTTCCCGCTCAAAGGCACCGACGTGGGAGTTGCCGTCTGTCCAGGTCTCACGCGCACTCCAGGGTGGCTGCTAACTCTCTGTCTTCCAAAGCACAGCGTTTCTTCTCTCAGGGCCTTGGGTCCCTGTTCTAGAAGGCCTCCTAGGTCTCACCCGGCTCTGCTCCTCCATGGTGCCCAGTGTGGGAGGCAGCCGTGTTGTCACAAGGGAGCAGCTTCATCATTTCCACAGCCTGCAGGCCTCCCCCTGAGAGGGGACTGCACTGAAGCCAACTTGCTTGCGGCCCCAGGGGAAGCCACTTTCCTCTCAGCAGGACCCAGGTGGCCAGAACGAGCCTCTAATCAGAGAAGCCCCCTGAGGACCCCCCGCCAGCATCCCCTGCCTCTTCTCAAGGAACCGGGCAAGGGAGAGGAATGGAGAGCTGCGTCAGCACAGGCACAGAAACACCCTCTCCACCCCAAGTTCAAGGGCTGCCCTCTGCCTGAACTGTTTCTAGTAGAAGAGAGTGAATCAGGCACAGCCGTGGCCAGACCGTCATCTTATTTTCCAGAAGCCTTTGGAAGCAGGGGCTGTAAACCGCCTGCTCCTCTCCAACTTGCCCCAGGAGAGATAACGGGATACTGCCGCCCAGACCTCCCTCAGGCTGGCCCCCAGCCTCCTGCCCTGCTAGGAAAATAAATCACCCTAATCAAGTCCTGGGAGTCCTGCATAGGCTGCAGAGAGGCCTCTGGGCCTACTTCTGGTGACGGTGGCAAAGTTGCACCCCCCCTGGCCTCGACTCCCTCAGCTTCTCAGCTTCCCTCTGTCAGTATACCATGTACCTGGTGTTTGAGAAGTGTCTGATCCTTTTAGAAGCACATTCGTGAAGTCGACAATGTATTTGTCACTGGCTCAATCGTTCACTCATTGAGCATAGATGGAGAAGAGGGTTGGGGGAGCTAGGCCTGGCACCGGCCCTCAGGGAGTGTGGCACCATTGGATGGTTCTGGTACCAGCTGACTGAGTGAGCAATGGTGGCTCAGAGTCCGACTGTGGGTCAGGCAAGGCCGGAGATCTAGAAGGCTCTGCTCGGCAACTTTCTGTGTGACCTTGGGCAAGTTATGCAGCTGCCTTGAGCCTGTGTTTCCTTGCCTGAAAAAATAAGGTTGTAAGGATAGAATGGGTCAGAAAAGCCCAGGGCTTTGCATACGATGAGGTCGCTTAACTAGCAGCTATTATTTCACCCTCATTTCACAACTGGGGCGCTTGGGGGCAGGAGCTATGACCTGATAAGCTTCCTCCCTCAGCTTGTTTACAGAGGGCCTCCACATGCAGGTCTTACAGGAGCTCACCTGGAAGAGGGTGGAGCCAGGAGCTTGCAGGTACACTCTGCCCAGCTCTCAATGGGAGCTCACAGCCTCAGAGGAGAGGAGAGGCTGAGACCAAGAAATGGGGAACTAACCAGGAAGACAGAAACTGCGGGGCTCGGATGGAATGCCAGCCAAGGGGAGAGAGAGGCAGCGCCAGCGTGAGCCTGTGGCTTGCAATGGCTTCCTGGATGCTGCCAGTCTGGCTTTTGGGGTCAGAACAGTTTTATAGGGACTGAAGGGAGAAGGCTGTTTCAGAGGATTGGGAACAGCACAAGCAATGATTTATTTTAAACACACGATACAGAGGAAAGGGGGCTTCGGCGACAGCCAGGACGCACGGTTCTGCCTTGGGTCCATCCTCTCTGGGCTGCAGAGGGAATAGGCCTGGAAATCCTAGCTTGTTTCCTGTGTTCTTCTTATGTGTGGGCATGGTTCTAAGTGCTTAGTTAACCCTCACCACACCCTGTGAGGCGGCATGGCACACTGTATCACCCCGGGAGCTGAGGTCCAGGGCCGGTGGAGCAGCTCGCCGGGGCTCACAGATTTTCAAAGGGCAGAGGGAGGAGCATGAACACAAGCAGCCTAACCCACTGCCCTGTGACTTGGGGCCCTCCCGCACTGGAACCATGCGGCCCCTGGACCACGGCAGGGGAGCTCTGGGGCGCTGTGGTTGGTGCTGCCTGCACAGACCTGCCTTAGCTGTTGATAATAGCGTCTCTGTGGCAACCCTGCTGGGCCTCCCTGGAGCCCAGCTGGCAAGCCGCCCCCGCCAGGCTGTGTGGCGTGTCCTTCTCCACGCAGGTGTGCAGAGACAGCCTGGGATTTGGAAGGCCGGGATCTTCCGCCCAGATTCTGTGAGAGCCGTGCCGCTTAGCCTCTCAGGCTTCAACTGTTCCCATCTGCACAGGGACATCACAACGCCCTCTCCACTGATGACGCAGGGTTGGGGCACTTGGGGATGGGCAGCAGGGCCCAGCACCCCCTTGTGTGAGACGCCAAGGGACGTCTGAGCTGAGCTGGGCACTAGGATCAGTCAACGCAGACATTGGTCAGATGAGGAAGCTGCCGCACAGGGGTGCTTCTTGGCTACTCCAAAGTCACTCACATAGGAGGTGGCATCGCTAGATAACTTCCAGAACAGCACCTCCCCGCCCACTCTCCCCGGACGAAGGACTGGTCCTCTGTTCAGCCTTAAAGAAGGCCTCAAGCTCACCAGCGCACGTGGGGCCAGAGGTGCCCCCAGCTGGCTTCAGCACAGGCTGGGTCTACAAGAAGAAAGAAAGCCACACAAGGCATCAGTGCTGACCCCGGACCAGTTGTGGCAGGAGACCACTCAGGGGGATGGGTGGCTGTGAAGAGCTGAAGCATTTCCTGGGGGAAAGCGCCTCCCCAAGTCCCTATGTTCCTTCCCAGCCCTCCTTCCTTCCAAGCACCCCTGGGGGCTGCCTCCCCAAAGCGAGCGCATGGGGGCAGAGCAGAGGTTCTGCAGGTCTCATGTGGGCTCGCGAGGCCAGGACTCTGGGCTAGGTCTGTGCAGGAACTCCTTTTGTACCCACACAAAGTGGAAACACCCTAGCAGCTGGCACTGGGATTCCTCTAAGAGAGAGAACAATTTCTGTTAAGAAAACTCCATGGGTGTGTTTGGAGTAGGAGGGAACTTTTCACAGGAGGGAGGCTGCTCTGCAGAGATGAGGGAAGAGAATGCGGAGCTGTCCCAGCAACCAGTTGAGGGAGGGCGGAGAAGCAGCTGGAGGGAGGGCATGGTACCCCAGGGTGACTCCCAGACACCCAGTCATCCGCATCATGCCTCCCGTGCAGCCCAAAGAAGGGTTGCCCTCGCCATGGGAGCCTAGAGGCAGAGGGGCCTGGAGGACTGGGCCCCACCAAGCACTCAGGAGTTAGCCAGAATTTGGAGGACAGGCTAAGACAGGGGAGGGATGCAGGTTGCACTGAATGCCACTCTGCAGGTAGGGATCTACGGAGGCCACCTCCCAGCTGGTAACCAGAAGGGACTCCAGGTGTCAAATCCAGCATTTGGTAAGTTCGGTTTGGCTGATGGCAAATGGTTGTCTTCAAACCCACCTTCTCTCTCTTTTCTGTCCTTCTGGCTCCTTAATAACTCCCTCCCCTCGTTCCACCCTGTCATTCAGAGAGGAAAGGATGCTACAGTCTCATGCCCCCTGAGGTTTGGTGCATCCCCTCCACTCTCAAAGGGGCTATTAGACCTTAAAACTGGCTCCTGAAGAGGGCAATGCCAGACCCAAAGGCAAAACTCTCCCAGGGGTCTTGCAGCTCTCTGCATCAGGGAGGAGAGAATCCCAGGGCGGGGCGGCCTCTTCTGAGGGGAGAAGCAAAGCGACGGCATGCCAGGGTGCCATAAAGCTCAGTCTAGCACAGCAAAGTGGCAAAAAGGAAGAATAAAACACCCATCTATTTAAAAGAGTAACGACAGGGAAAAATACATTTTCATCAGTTTGTCTTCTTGTGGCTGAATCCCCGCAGCAAGCTCCAAATTCCGACGTTAGGAAATAAATCAAAATAACTTTGCTGTGTTTAGCCTCATTTTGCTGCGCCGCTCGGCTCTGAGTTAAAAAGCAACAGGTACCGTGGTGTCTCTCCCAGAAACACAGGAACGGTTTTAAAATGCAATTATGGGGGTTGGTGGAAGGGAAGGGGAAAAATGTTTTTCTTCGATTGATGTATGATTGCCCCCATGCTGTTTGGAATCGTATTTTCGCTGAGCTCTGCTAAGAAGTGCTATTTACAGGGAGCCTGACAGACGGAAGCGATTGGGTTTGGCAGGTCTAAATGTATTATTTTAGCAGGTCTCCAAGGAAAGATTCTGGGAGGGGCGCTGGCCTTTTAAAGTACAGAGGACAATGGAGCTGCTCTGCCTCAACCCTGCTTGTCAAGACCAATCAGCCAGCCTGGAAACAGCGCCTGCTTTCTAAAGAGGCCTGCCTCCTGCCTCCTGCCTCCTGCCTCCTGCCTCCTGCCTCCTGCCTCCTGCCTCCCCGCCTCCCCCGGCCACAGCCTATTCTCCCCTCCCCTGCAGCCCTTGGCTCCCACTTGACAAATCCCATCAGTCAGTCGTTCACCCAGCTAGGACTTCCCGAGTCAGTCTAACAGGCTTGACTCTTTTCTAGGCACTGCAGGGCTTCTGCTTCGGTCCATTTTTTGAGTTGCTATAAAGGTAATTTATAAAGAAGAGAGCTTTAATTGGCTCAAGGTTCTGCAGGCTGTATGGGAAGCGTGGTGCCAACATCTGTTCCTGGTGAGGCTGCAGGAAGCTTCCAGTCATGACCGAAGATGAAGTGGAGCCAGCGCATCATGTGATGAGAAAGAGAGGTAGGGGTCAGGGGCTGGGGGGAGGTCCCACACTCTTTTCTTTTCTTTCTTTCTTTCTTTCTTTTTTTTTTTTTTTTTGAGATGGAGTCTTACTCTGTCACCAGGCTGTAATGCAGTGGCATGATCTTGGCTCACTGCAACCTCCGCCTCCCAGGTTCAAGAGAGTCTCCTCCCTCAGCCTCCCAAGTAGCTGGGATTACAAGCGCCCACCACCATGCCTAGCTAATTTTTGTATTTTTAGTAGAGATGGGTTATGCCATGTTGGCCAGGATGGTCTCGATCTCCTGACCTCATGATCCACCCACCTCAACCTCCCAAAGTGCTGGGATTACAGGCGTGGGCCACAACCAGATCTCACATGGACTCAGACCTAAAACTCACTCATTGCCATGAGGAGAGCACCAAGCCATTTATAAGGAATCCGCCCCCTATGACCCAAACACCTCCCACCAGACCCCCACCTCTAACACTGGGGATCACATTTCAACGTGAGATTTGGAGGGGACACACATCCAAACCATATCAGCTTCTAAAAGGTCTCTGGTCAGATGGAGGACAAAGGAGTCTGGGCCTGCAGGAGCCCAGGGAGGACAGCAGCTGGCTGAGAAGGGGATCAGCACAGTCTAGGAAGCCCAGAGCATTTGGCCCCAGGCCCCAGGAGATGAACGTGCAGGAGGATATCAGGGACGGAAAACAGGTGGCGGGGAATAGTGGAAGGCAGTCATGGTTCTGAGATGATGGGTCCATGGTGGGCACCCAAGGCAGGATTATGGCATGGGTAGAGAATCCTATCTGATGATCGACAGTAACTCTGTTTGAACCCCTACTGTGTATCAGGCACTGTTCTAAGCTGTTTCCATCTATTAGGCCATTTAATCATCACGACTATGTGGCAGGTTTCATTATTGCCCCCACTTCACAGATGAAACAGAGAGGTGAAGCGTCTTACCCTAGGTCACTCAGCTAGTAAGTTGCAGGAGCTGGATTTGAACACCTTCCCCGCTACCCCTTAACCACTCTGCTGTGGGAATCCAACAGGGTGAGTCCTAGATGAGGCTGAGGCAAGGCTGGACCAGCAGCCAAGGAGCAGGACAGGCTGAGCCACTGACTGAGCCTCACAAGGTGCCAGGCTGGAATAGGAATTGAATAAAACCCAGTCCCTGCTTTCACAAAGCTGATGATCATATGAAGAAAGTGGTCATTTAAATAAATAACATAAAATACGATGCAGGGTGACGGTATAACAGCTGAGGGTTTTGCACGATACAGAAGTATCACAGAGGGCATGACTGGTTACGTTGGTCCTCGTGGAGGGCTTCCTGGAGAAGGTGATGTCTAATTTGAGTTTTAAAGGATGAGTAGAAGTTTGCTAAACAGATGGAAAGGGGCAGTGCAGGGAAGAGCAAGTAGGTGGAAGAACACTTGGGTGAGAGATGAGATCTGTGGTGAAGGGAGATCCTGAAAGGATTTGTGAACCATGCCGAGGAACCCAGGGGTCTCAGTGACGGATGAAGTTGTAAATGGGAGAGGGAGGTTGATCCAGCTTGAAGGGTTAGTGGTACTGGGCTAGGAGCCCAACAGATCATTCTAGTGGGGACAAGAAAGCAGTATATTCTCTAGGCCTGGGTTTCTCAACCTCAGCACTCCTGACAGTTTGAACCAAATTCAACTGTTGTAGGAGGTTTCCCTGTCCATTGTGGGACGCTTAACAGCATCTTTAGCCTCCATCCACTAGATACCTATAGAAGCACCCCACCCCCACCCTTCCAGTTTTGACAACCAGAAATGTCTTTAGACATCGCCAAATCTCACCCGAGGGGCAAAATTACTTCCAGTTGAGAACCACTGGTTTAGGCTTTCATCATCTGGGAGAAATGCATGAGAAACAAAACAGCCATGCAATGGGTGGAGGCTATGGAAGAGTTCTGTTTGGGCAATGTCTTAGATGAGAGATGGTTTGTTCTAGGGAACTTGAAAGCAAATGAGGGAGGACTGGAAGAGAATGAGTTTCAGGCCTCACAGGCAGATATTTATATCCAGGATGGCAAACACATACTATGTGTGTCTCATCCCCTGCCCAAGGCAGACATCATTAATCAATCACAGTGCTCTTTCTCCCTAAGTCAGGACATACTCAGCAGTGTTCTAGGGAAGCAGCCACCACAGCTCAGGAGGGAGGAGTGCAAGAGAAAAGATCCCTTGCCCTCCTAGGTGTAAGATTCTCTGAGATTTTTTTTTTTTTTAAAGAGAAGAGGTCTTGCTATGTTACCCAGGCTGACATCGAGCTCCTGGGCTCAAGCGATCCTCCTGCCTCACTGCCCAAAGTGTTGGGATTATGTGCATGAGCCACCACGCCCAGCCAAAATTGTTTTTTTTGACCTGAGGGACTCCCGATTCAAAGTTTCCCCACCCCCAACGATCCCACCCACACCCACCCAATCTAGACATCCATAATTCCAACAGGAGAGAGGCAGGCTGCATTTTCCTGGTGAGGCTAAGAATTGCCTTCTTCCATCTTCCTCTTTTCAAAGGAAGAGCTGGTCCAGAGGGCCCCAAGGCCCAGGGTCAGGAGGGCATGTGGCTGATTCCTCATGACAGGAAGAACTGGGTAGTGATACAGGACACATGGGGGCAGGGGCACGAAGCGACTTCAGTGAGACCCAGCGCAGGGAGCTGTTCATATGGCCTAGCAAGGATGGCTCCATGGTGAGGAGGAGGCTGGGCTTGTGGTCTCCCATCTCACTGGGCATCTGAGTCTCAGGTATTGCTGGGTGGTGGGGGGAGCTGCAAAGCTTTCTTACCCAGGGGCCACCTGAGGGGCTCAGGCTTGAGTGCTTTTGGTCCTGCATTTCCTGAGCACCTGCCAGGTGCCAGGCACCCACAGCTTCATTGCTCCCACAAACTTCCTGCAGGTAGACCTCATCGCTCTACATTGCAGGTGAGAAAAACTAAGTCTCAGAGAAGTTAACTAACTGCCCAGGGTCCACAGCCAAGGGAAAGCACAGCAGGGTGGAAACCCTAAGTCACCAGCTATGAGCTGGGTGCTCCTCCACCACTCCACGGCTCTTGGCCACCTTCGGCTCATCTTTTAGAGGGAAAAACCGTGAGCTGGGTGCTCCTCCACCATGCCATGTCCCTTGGCCACCTGGGGCTCTTCTTTTAGAGGGAAAAACAGAGGCACAGAGAGGATAAACAAACTGAGGGGCCATATAACACAGTGGTGAAGGGCTCTGGACCAGACTGGGTTCAAATCCTGGTTCTGCCACTCAGTAGCCAGTGGCCCCAGGTGAGTTATTTAACCTCTCTTTGCCTCGGTTTCCTCATCTGTAACATGGAGACAATGGCTCCTAACTCAGCTGTTGCCAGGACGTTGCTGGCACAGTGCCAGGCACGTGGCGAGTATTCAGTGGTTGCCAGCTGCCACCGCTGTCTTGACAGGTAGGCAGCATGGTAGTCAGAGGCTGGGCATCCCTTGCTCCGCCCCTGACAATTCTGCCTGCACAAGATGCAGTCTTCTCCTCTTGGAGCCCTTCTTAGAGGAAGCTTGCAGGGTGGTGTGTGTTTCTCTCACCGAGTCTGAAGCCGACCTCAACCCCAGCCTGAGCCAAATGTCACCGGAAAGGCATGGCCTGTGGTTTGCTGACGCCCCCGCCTCACCAGCCCTGGAAGCCTGCTGTGCCCTTGGGGCCCCAAAGGTAGAGGGCCTGGCTGGGCCAGCTCACGAGGTTGGAGGCTCTAGAAACCAGGGGGAAGGGACGAGGGTGACAACCGGATTGGGTCCTCAGTGAGGGGCTGGAGAGGTGAGTGGTTAGAGCAGGTCAGGCTGTGCAGAGGGCCCAGGTCATCCGGGGTGCTGGGCCATTTGTCCATCTTACTGGCTACCTGTTCTTCCCTCTGTCTGGGAATTCCTCACGTGTGAGTTCCTTCCTTCTAAGGCAGCAGTCACTTACTGGTTTTCCTGCTCCTCTGCAGCCAGAGCACAGTCACGTGACCCCAGCTCTGCCTAGCAGATATGCTCACGTGGGACCTCAGCCTGCAGTTAGGCGTCTGAAGAAGCAGATGCTGTGAGACCCCTGTCCAGCAGAAGTACCAGCAGCAGGGCCCCCTCTCCTAGGGGCAGCTGTGGGCGGGGTTCAGGGGTGACACCCAGTGCCCAGTGTCCATGGTAGAAAGTGTGCTGGCTGAGAGGACCGTGGTGACCCTATGGCCAGTCCCGCAGGGTGGCTTTAGGATTGGGTCTTGGTGGTGTGGCCTTCATGTTTGGGTCTCTAGTCCTCGCAGAGACTGACCAAGGGCTCAACTGAAAAACCCTTTAATAAATTCATTTTTCCTTAAACAGACTGGATTTCTGTTGTTTCTTCTGTCCTGTGTGCCTCCCCTACTCCCCATCTAATGGATTATCCTTAGGGGAATTCAAACGGGCTTCTGAAGGACAGCTCCATGCTGTGCTTTTTGTGCCTGGTATTTATACAGATGAAATCAAGTTGAAATCAACATGGAGGGCTGCCTTGGTCTGGAGGTGTGTGTGCGCCCGCATGTGCACGGGTGTAGCCACAAAATGAGGATGTGCAGCTTGAGAATGGAGTGTGAGAGAGGTGGGCACAGTCTCACTGCCTGATTGTAAGGTAGGTGGGTTTGGGGCTGAGTGTGTGAAGCCACGTTCTTCCTGTCCCAACTGCTGCCTCCCCATTTCTCCATCCTGGTGCAGGGCCTTGGGCTTGTAACTCCCACCATCTATTGGGACCTGAGTAGCACCAACTACGAGAGGGCAGACAGACAGACCACCCACAGGCTACCTCCAGGCCTCCTCTGGATGACCCACTCCTTTATGCCCGGGCCTGTATCAAGCACTGGGTAGGGTTGAGGGAAGGCCGGGAAAAAAGACCAGTAGGGACTTATTGCATTATAGGATTCCAGGGAGGGAGGGTACCTCTGTGACCATGAATTGTGTTTTCGCCACAGTGCTTTGCTTTCCAGTAAAATCTATTCAGCCCAACCAAAGCCAAGCTGCTCTGGGGGGCATCTCCCAGGCCCTTCCCAGGCACTCTGCACACCAGGACCAGACAATGATCTTTATTTCACAGAAAGGAAACTGCAACCTGGAGGTGGGTGGTGACTTGCTCAGGGTCTCCCAGTGAGTTACCCACACAGCTCCCTCTAGTCTCCAGGGTGGAGAGTGTATGTGCATAGGTGTGTAAGCATGCAGACACACACAGGCACATATGTGCACACTCAGACAATGGACTGTGTCTTCACTCTCTGTCTTCCACAAGGCCTGCTGTCCCCTTTGCTGGCCTAGGCACTGACCACACTCATTCTGCTACTGCAGTCCAGAGACTCCTGTTCTCAGGTCCTAGGGGCTTTCACAGCCAGGCCACAACATCAGCAAAGGAGAACATCCCAGAAGTCCCGAGTGGCAGTCCCAGGGTTGGAGTTTCATGGGTTGGAAGGTCTGGTTCTAGCATAGGAGAGGAAAGCAGACACTGTGAGGGAAGGAGACTAGGAAGGACCCAAGCAAGGGGAGGGAGGAGAGAATGGGAGTGAGGAAGAGAGAGAGAAGAGACAGACAGAGACGTCAGGCAGGCGGAGTGTGCAAAGGAGCAGTGGGGCAGGAGGCAGGGAAAGAGGGTGATGAGATGGCAAAGATGAGGCGGGGTGCACCATAGTGTAGCCCTGGGGACACACCCCTCCCCAAATGTAGCTTGGTGTTCAAAGCCTGGGCCTGGCCAGAGCCTTTCCAGCTGAAAGGTGAGAAAGGGAAAGGGGATCCAATGAAGGCACCCGTGCAGTGGGTCTCTGGGCTCTGTCCTTGAATGTCTCTGGTGCTGATGGTGATCCACACCTCCAACAGCCTGCACAGGGCGGGAGCCTCCCAGTCCCTCTGGAGCTTTGTAAACACTGCCCCAAGCACTTGTGTGCGTGTGTGTGTGCATGCGTGTGTGTGTGTGTTGTCTGTGAGGCTGTGTGCACTCAGATTTGAAGGTGAGTGTGTGTGCTTGTATGAGTGTGTGTCCAGGGGTGATGGTGTGACCATGTGTATTTGTATGTTTGAGTCTGGATACGTATGAGTGTGTGTGGCTGCCCTGAGTCCACGTGAACTCACTGAAGCTTGTTTTGCTGTAAAGGCAGTTGGGCTGCTGGGTTGGGGCTGGGCCTAGGGACAGTGTGGCTGGAGGGACAGGGAGAGGCACAGTCCTCTTCTTCTCCCAAACCGTAGAGAGAAAGAGTGTGGAGCTTTCCCCAAATGAGACACCAGGAAGGAGACACTTCTACAGAGACAAGGGTGCTGAGGGAAGGGAGGGCAAGGACAGGGGCTTCAATCCCAAACTTGCCATGATCCCCTAACCGTCTCCTCATGGTGAACAAGTCTTCATCCAAACATGCGGCGCCTCAACCCATTCTTCTCAACCCCTCTTATGTTCTCAACCCATTCTTCTCAACCCCTCTTATGTTCTCAACCCATTCTTCTCAACCCCCCATGCCGGTACCTGATGCCACCTCCCCAGTCCCCTGGATTAGGAGGGGAGAGCTGCTATGGGGCCTTTCCCTGGCATTCAGGCCCCATTCCCATTCCTCTGTGGTCTGGGTGGATCAATACAGGAGCATATGTGACTGTTTAAATTTCAACTTAGGATTCAATAAAATTAAAAAACCAGTTCCTCAATAGCACTAGCCACATTTTGAGTCCTCGATAGCCACACATGGCTGGTGGCTACCGGCCTGGGCAGTGCGGGTCTGGAACATTCCCATCATGGCAGGAAGTCCTATGGGGCATACTTGGGCTTGCACACCTCTGGACCTTGGCTCATGCTGGTATAACCACCAGGACTCCCACTTCCCTTTGCCCACCTATGGAAGCCCTTCTCCAGGCTCAGCTCAGGCACCAACTTCCCTGGGAAAGCCCCCAGGTGCCACCAGGCTGCAATGCTCCGCATCTGCCTTCCTGCTCTGCTCTGGGCCTCCTTCTCACCTCTAGGCCATCAGCTCCTCCAAGACAGGGGCTGGGTCTTATTGATATATTTTTCTTTGCACACACCCCTTTCATCTTTCTAGCCATCCTGTCTCTCTCCTTTCCCATGCACTTTTGTTTTCTCTCCCCATCCCCTCGGTTTTTCTCTTGCAACCTCTTGGTCTGTCTTGAAGGCTCCTGCATTTCCTCTCACTGTTTCTCTCTTCCCCTCTGTCTCCTCTCCCTCTCCCCTTGCTTTGCTGGAGAGATGTTAATTGCACCTGCAATTACCTAATTGCCATGGCAATTAGCCAGTTGCACTCTATTTTGAAGGTGCAAATGGAAAATTGCAGGCATAAGGGGTAATTTTGGGGCACAAAACTGTGCCCAGAGAACTTTGGCCTTGGCCCCGGGGGCCCAGGGGAGACTAGAGAGCTGGAGAGAGTCAGGTCTGGGGTGTGAAGCTCTTCTCCCAGGTGGGGTAGGACTTGGGGGTGGGGAATTCCCCTGTAAGCAACTCACATCATCTCTAATGCAGAGCAAGACCAACCTGCCAGCTCTAATTACAGTGATTTTCATATTATCACTAGTGCTGATGAGAACTCATTATTGATACTCAGCAAGGTCATTCAAGGTGCTGAGAGAGGGTGGGAGCCCGACCTCCAAACTTTCCAGGCTGGTGCGGAGGGCTGGGTCACAAGCCCACCCTGGGAGGCCACTTCTGGGGTGCAGGACCGAGCCCCAGGGCAACAATCAGGCTGCCTGGCACTTGCTGGCTGTGAGCACCTGGTGAACAGTGCAAAGAGCCCTGAAGAGTAAATGCACTGAATCTCATGGGTGAAGTCCAAGGCTTAGCCCCTTTCAATCCCCTTCCTCTAGGAGTCAGCACTGCTGGGGGAGAAAGGAAGCAGGAAGTCCACTTCTGTCAGGAGACATGTGACTCCAAGAGTAGCCCCTCCATGTGACCAGTGACTGGCCAGCTGCCTGTTTTGGGAGCAGGTGGTTGTGAGTCTGGACAGTGGGTGTTTGGAGCCTTGGGCTTGGCAGGGGCTTGTGAGCAGTGACAAGGGATGACCCCTCGTCTTCCCTCGTCATCCATCTGGACAAGGGTGTGCCCTTGTCCAGAAGCCTGTACTGGGGTCAGAACCTGGGATCTAGCTTGGATAGGGGAGGGGGCTCTGGGATACAGCAGAGGCCATCTGGGAGTAGGAGATGGGGGCTCCTAGGGGACTGGCATCAATGTTGCATAGGCAAGGCCAGGACACCGTTTCTGTATGGACTGTGCATGTTTAGGGCAGCCCTGGGGATGCTGATGGGGAGTTGGGGGAGGTGGTGGCTGGCATTGCTTATGGTCCTTGTCTCCTTAGGAAGCCTGAGAGAAGGAAGTCTCCAAATGATAACTGAATCCTACCATGTGCCCAGCATTGGGCTAGGTGCTTCTGGCAATACAGAGGTGACCAATCAGTGGACATTATCCTCACTGGCTAGACACTGGCTCCCTACTAGACAGGGAGTGTACAGGGGTGTGTACGAGCAAACAAAGAAGGTTTGTGACAAGTGCAGGGACAATCTAGGTCAGCATTCATCTACACACTGGGGAGTTTACAATTGCTATTGAATGAAGAAATGAACCAATTAATTAATTAATGGATGAACAAGATGCTGCCTCTCACGTGAGGAGGCTGGACTTGAGGTCCTGGACATCCCTTGCCGACTCGAAGTCCATGCTGCTCCCCCCCTCTTCTCCCCGCCTTTTCTGGGAACGTCTTCCAGCCTCGTCTCTCCTCCCAGTCCTCCAGGGAACCCCTGCCTGTGGGATGCAGCTTTCAGCCTGCGTTGCTCTGTCCCAGAGAATTTTGGAGCTTTACATCTTGGACCCTTGCTTTCCTGCTGAGAGGAAAGGATGTACTTTTTTTTTTTTTTTTGTCCTAGTACGTTGTCAAATTGGCTTTTAAAATCCCAAAGCTCCAAGGCTTTAAGCAGTGAAGCTGGGGTACAAGGGACCCCTCAATCCTCCTCCGCCAGGCGTGCGAGTGGCTTGCCGGGGAGCTCAGAGCTGGAGCGAGGGAGACTGACCGCAGGGCTGGGGGCAGCCAGCAGCCCCGCCTTCCAGCCTACTCCACTCCTGCTACCCGCTTCCAGCACTGGCCTCCACACAGACACCCAACTAAACACAATACTGTCCGAGGCCTCAAGTGCGAGTTAATTAATTCACCAGAGGGAAGGCAGGCTATAAATAACTGATGGGAGCAGAGGGGGCAGCTGGGGCAGGTTTATTCACCAGTGGTTTCGCAGTCTCTGCTCTGGCAATACAGGTTAATGAGCACAGGCCTCCTTGCCAACATAATAGTGACTAAAAATAAAAAGAGGAACGAGTCACCCTCCCTGGTGAATCAGGCGCCTCCAATTGTAATTTCCATGCTGATACTGTAATTTTCCTGTTCCTCTTGCTCCCCCAGGGGCTGAGGGAAACGGAACCCCCTCCTCACAAAGGAGGCAGATCCCTTTCTGGTTTATTTCCCTTCCTTTCAGGGAAGAGAGAGATGGTGGGTAGGCGGGAGGGAGGGCGACTGAAACCTAAGCCCAGACCCCAGGACATGTCAAAGATGCAGACCCAACTCTGTCTCCTGTGTCCAAATGCATGTCATTGCCCTGGTCTATTCCCTCCCTCTAGATTTGTCAGATGAGGAAACTGAGGCACAGGGAGGAAAAGTTACTTGACAAGAGTCTCCCAGGAGTGTCCCAGGCGTGCAGGAGCCAGGCCCAGCACTCCCCAGCCAGTGCTGCCATTTCTGCTCTGCTCACTCCTCCTATCCTGGCCTCGAACCTGCTCTCCTGGGTCCTCCCTAAAGCAGGCTCCTGCTCCACCCTCACTCCACCCCACCCTCCACCCTGGCCTCTCCAAGGGACCTATAGATTGGAAATCCTCCTATTCCCAGCCCTCCTCTGGCCACTTGAGCTGCATATGCAGGTTGCCAGAAGGTTCTTGTTGCATGCCTCTGACATGGAGGTCCCCCGGACCCACCTGGCTGAGGATGGGTGGAGCTTCCCAGGCACACACTCCTACCTTTGGAGGAGTCAGCCAGCCTATACAACGCCTTTGTGTGAATTAGAAAAGGCTCCTCCTCTGGGCAGACACAGCCCATACCAGGGCTTGACCAGTGGGCCTAGGGTGGGTTTCAGGTCCCACTTGACCCAGCCCCCACCAGGTGCCTTTGAGCAGTGAACACACTGCACAACCTTCTCCAACAGGCCTACCTGCCTCTGTCTTCCTGGAGGCCAGCCAAGCCCCTAAAAGTGCTCCAAGACAGTAGAACTTTCATGAAAACTAAATGA
Organism: Macaca mulatta; assembly: GCF_049350105.2. NCBI lineage: Eukaryota > Metazoa > Chordata > Mammalia > Primates > Cercopithecidae > Macaca > Macaca mulatta. The sequence goes on from NC_133412.1 coordinate 47,877,653, forward strand.
GTCTCCCCACCTTTGTCCTCATCCCCGACCTCAGCCCCCTCTCCCCAGTGTATATTATGAAACGAAGAAGACAGACAGGAACTGGGTTGCCCATGGAGACCACAGCAGCCCTTTCCTGGAAGGAGCAGGGGACTTGGGCACCCAGCACCTAGGGGGCTAAGGAGTTCACCATGGAAGGTGGATACAGAAACAACTAAAGCCAGAGGGCAGCGCCAAGCCAGACTCCAGTTGGCTGACCCTGAGGCCCAGCCCTGCCCCTTGCACATGGAGATGGTTTTGTCTCACTAGGGCTCATGCTTTGGTGACTGGCACCTGTTGGAAGAGAGAAGCCTCATTCTGGAGAATGGAGAAGGAAGAGGGGCCGGAGGAGGGGTGCTGCAACTGCTGGGGGATGCAGTGACACCCTCTGGCAATTCCCTGGGTGCTCCGTGACCGGCCACTGAGGACGATGCCCACCTGGCCACCGGTTCCACCACATCATCGTTCTGTGACAATTTGCATGGCAGATATCAAGCCCAGATGAAAGGCCAGTCTGCCTTCTATCATCCTCCTCACTTCTCACTCACTGAAGACTCCCTGCAGAGGAAACCGGCTCCACCTTGGACCCATGGGGCCCACAGACTTATGGAGAAATTATTTTCTGTGCCTTTTCTCCACAGCAAAAGCTCCTTCTTCCAGCCTGCCCAAGCCTATGCGCAGTGAACCCAGTCACTCTCCTTGCTCCCCACACCGTCAGCTTCCTGACTACCCCACAGGCTCTCACCCCCCGCAATGCTCCCTGCTCCCTGGCAAGGTTGACACCGCAGCTCTGGCCTCTTCCTCCCAGGCAGCCGCCTTCTCAGGGCTTCCTTGCTTCCCCTCTCCATCTCTGTCAGCGTCACCAGCACCGTGAGGCCGAGGGGCACCAGGTGAAGGCCCTTACATCTTCCTGTCCTCTCCAGGATGTGAGTTGGAGGCAGGAGAGGCAGAGGAGAGTGAGGGGTGTACTGAGAAAGGGAGAAGGAAACAGTGGTATAGCTGGAAGCCCACCGTGACCTCCCACACAGGCCCAGCCGCCCAGACTCAGCACCTTCCACAGCAGGACTCCAGAGCCCCTCGGGTCCTGCCACCCAACCTGCAAACTGACGGCTGCGCCCATGCCCACCTTCCGCCCTCCTCCCTCTCTCCACGGCAGCGGTTTCCCTGACCCTCAGAGGCCGCTCCTTCCATCAGCCCTTATCTGCTGCAACCCCGAGCTCCCTCCCTCTCTCCTGGCTCCTGGCCAACAGTGTTGCCACAAGTTCAGCCTCTTCTGGAAAGCATCCCTTTCTTGGCCTCCTGACCCCTTCCCGCTGTGGTCCCACCCCCGCTTTTCTTTCACAGCCAAACCTCTCACCTGGGGGTGTCTACACAAGTGTTTCCCACTTCCTCACCTCCCACCTCCTTCAGTCTGGCTGTGGCCCCTCCAAGCCGCTGAGGCTGGCCTCTGACCTCCTTGTTGCCAAATCTAGCAGATGCCCTTCCTCCCTGATCGCACGTGGGCTGTGGACCCGGCCTGGCACTGCTGACACTTCCTCCTTCTTGACATACTTTCTGGCCTCAGCCACTGGACACCCAGGCATCCCAGCTCTTCTCCCTGACTGCGGGCAGCTCAGCTTCCTCCTAGACGTGGGTGTTGCTTAGAGGGCTGTTCTGGGCTCCCTCCTCTCTCACTCCACACCCTCCCTTTTGTTTTCACATCTTCACGTGCCTTCTCTAAGTTGATGACCCTCACATCATCAGCAGCAGCCTGGACCTATTCCTTTGTGGTGGGACAAAGGCAGGCACAGCCAGGGCCCTTCGGCTCACTCTTCCCAAATGGCTTCTGGGTCAGCCCGGAGCCCAACTGGGGTGAAAGGTCCCTGAGGTCAAAAGTCATATTCTCTTTCCTTCTGTATCCTCAAAGGGCCCAGAAAAGTGCTAGGCAAAGTCTCAGGCCCCTGCTCTGTTGAAAAAACAGGTGCAATCCAAATAAAAACCAACTGCAATGTCAGAGACTTACCAGAGGCTAGGGTAAGGGTCCCCTTGGACAAGCCATGGTTCCCCAGGCACCTCACTCTGATCTGCTTCTGCCATAGCTATAATTCTGAAGCATACCCACATGCCTCTCCCTGTATATACCCCTCCATGGCTCCCCACTGCCTGTCCCCTCTGCCTGGGCTCTCCTGACAACCTGGCCCACTCTCCAGCCTCATCTCCCACGGCTGCTCTTTGAGCATCCTCTTTGTGCCCCAGAATGTGTGCTGTTTCTTAAACACACCCAGTACCTTTTGGCTCCCTCTTTTATCTCCTGACAAACTTCTAACTGTCCCTCAAGGCTTTCTCTAAAATGTCTCTTCCAGATAGCCTTCCTTGATTCCTCCAGTATGCGGTGGTCTCTCTCCCCAGCACACCCTAAGAAGTCCATGCCCAACTAAGAGCTGGCGATGTTTGCCACCTTGAATCATAATGATCTGTCTCCCTGCTGTCCCGCATGGAGAGCTCTTTGAAAACAGGCCCAGGTCTTCTTTGTGCCCCCATCTCCAGGGCATGGGCTGTCGCTCAGTACCTGTCTTGGTTTGTCTTGGGTGAGTGGATGACGAGAATGAATGAAGGGCCAGAGAGCAGAGTGGTTTGAAGAGCAGGCTCTAGAGTCTGACAGACAGGAGTCCAAACAGAAGCTCTGCCGCGAACCGTGTACGTGACCCAGGGTGAGTCATTTGCCCACGATGGGCTTCAGTATCCTTGTCAATGCTCTGGAAGTACAAGCAGTCGCTCCTCCATCAAGCTGCTGCAAGAACTCTGTAGAAGCATGCACGTAAGACAGCTTTGCATAGAGTGGGCACCTGGCAAGCATTCCGCAAACACAGGCTCTTGGGGTTGTCATTGATCATTGTAGATATTCCCATTAAGAAGACAGGCAAGTGGAGGGTCCAAGGACATCTGGGGAGCTCATCCATGGGAGATACATGTTTCTTTATCTCAGCTCACTTCTTTCACTTCCCAAGCTCATTGGGGCATGTGCACCTGGGGTGACCCCAGCTCAGTTCATCAAAACCTGAACAAGTGCTCTCTGGGGCCAACACCACCACTTTCCTTGCCCTGAGACCGCAACTCTCCTTCCTTGGCATTTCTCTCTCTGCCCTAAGCCTGTATGAGGCAGAGATGGCTTTATGGTGCCTTGTAAGTCCTACGAAGGGAGCAGCAGGGGCCTCTCAGAGCTACCGCCTCCTCGATCAATACCTCTTCTTCCACCCTCAAGGGCTCCATAAGACTCATTCAGCAAAACCTGGAGGGCCGATACCGCCTGGACAGTGTCACTCATGGGCCTGCTGTTTATTTTCCTCCCACTTTCTCTTGGTGCCTCCAGATCTCACCGTAACCTGCACCCCCATCCCCAGGTGGCAGCCAGTGTGACTGTCGGCCTCCCTGCAGCCGTGACCCCGGCAGGCGTGAGGAGGAGGGCGAGCTGGGGCTCTGCCACCCTTCAGCTGGCTAATGTGGAAGTCTTAATGAATATGAATCGCCTCCTCCTCCACGGAGCCGGCCCCATCAGATTCCTTCACACCTCGCCGAGCCCAGAAAGGTTACTCAGAATTAAATGTAAATCACATATTTACTGGTATGAATCAGATCACAGTGTCACTTTCTCACAACAGAGAATTTAATCACACTGTAGCCCCGAGGGCTTCTGCTCTCCTGAGGCCGTCCCCGCCACGTCGCCCTTGTGGGCCGCACCTGGGAGAGAGGCTCATAGCCCTCCCATGTGGGGGTGTTCGTGGGGGTGTTCCCAGAGGCTGGGAAAGCACCGTGGCCACAGCAGGAGACTTGACGCTGGTGTTCCCAGTCCTTTGGTACCCAAGTCATGGCTGCCTTCTAATATCATGTCAGTCTGAAGCTGTCACGATGGGCTAGGCAGCGCTTCACATGCTATGGACACTTAGTAACTGTTGAGTACAGGAACATCTCTCCTAAAAGGCTGCTGGCAGTCACCCCTCCTTCCCAGGCTCACTTGTGTTTCAGGAGCTAAGGGGGAAAGGAGAGAGATGAGTGAAAGGTTTCTCCCGTGTTGCTCTGTGTTCAGAGGCGGTGGAGTGGAAGGAGCACTGGCTTTGGAGCCAGGAGGCCCAGCTCAGAGCCTGGCTTTGCTACTGGCTCTGCCGAAGGATGGTGGGCAATTCACGGTAATGGCAGCTTCTTTGTCTACACAGCAGAGACATGATGCGGGTCCCGCCAGCTCCACTGACGTGTTACATGTGGGAGCATTTGCCTGCCGTAAAGTACTTTGCAAATGTCAGGAGCAATGACCATGAGCCCAGTACAAAGGTCACTGGACAAGAAATAAAGGGGGCCAGGTCTCAGCCCCTGATTCTCCTGCTTAATGGCTAGATAGTCCTTAGGGTGAAGGACCACACAGCCCTTTGAAAACAGGCTCATGTCTTCCCTGTGCCCCCATCTCCAGTGCGTGCACTGTCTGCTCAGTAACTGTCTTGATTTGTCTTGGATGAGTGGGGGATGAGAATGAATGAATGACAGGCTGGAGAGCAGAGTGGTTAGGGGAGACAGACATGGACCCAAACCAAGGTTCTGCCACTAACTGCGTGCAGGACCTGAAGTGAGTCAGCTCTTCTGCGCTTTAGGTTCACATTAGCAAACAGAAGTAATGAGGCCTTTTTTTGATGGAGAAAAGCTCAAATGAATGCCACAGAGACAGATCTCTGTGCAGACTATAAGGTGCGGCACACAGCTAGGGGGTTGTGCATGGCTCACTTCCTCAGCCGTGGCAGGATGCCAAGGACCTCTGGTTTCCTCAGGATGTCATGGTCCCTTCCCTTCCCAAGCCCATTGCTTTGGAGGCTAGTCTGCAGGCTAACGGCTGTGCATTTGGAGAGCTCTTTACCGCTTGCAAAGCACTGTGCAAGGCAGGAGCATGTGCTGGACTTAGGAGGATACACCATGGTGTTGGAGCTTCTTGGTGGCTTCCAGCTCTTCAGGTAGACACTTGCTGGAGATGTTGACACCCACTGGTAATCCACAGACTGAATGCACACTGTCCAGAGTGCCCTCCCCAGAGCTGTCCAGCAAACGCTGTCCCAGAGTGCCCTCCCCAGAGCTAAATGGCCTGGTTGGGCTTTCTTGACTGGAGAATTTCCTAACTGGGTAACTATTTTCCGGAAAACTGAGCCCACATTGTCTGCACAGGAAGCCAGTCTACATTGTGCGTGTGTGTGTGTGTGTGTGTGTGTGTGTGTGTGTGTGTGTGTGTTTAACCCAAAAAACAGATGTAATTTCTTCATGTATCAGGAAGCCTTCCTTTTCGCAAATGTTAAGGAACACAGCTCCCTTGGGCATAAAGTCAAGGGGGTTTCTTTTTATAGCAGTCTCAGTCGCAGCTCTGGCTTTGCTTATGAACTCAAGTTAGGGAAATTAGAATTAAAATTCCACCCTGAAGAGAACACGGATTTGTCCTCCTGGGTCCTCCTACCCTCAGTGCCTCCACCAACACATATGATGGCTCACAGAATGCCTTCTCCACCTACATGGCAGTGCTCACATCAGTGACTCATATCAAGGGCGGGCCCTACTGCAAAAGAGGTATGACAAGGGACACTTGGCCATGGACTCCCCTAATCTTCTTGTGTACCCATTACAGAGAAGCAGTGGCCCATGACAATGGTGAAATGGCCTGTGAAAGGCTGAGCTCAGGTGCCAGCTTGGGGACGTCCCCCTGTGGGACTGGAGGACTGTCTTTAGCATGTGGTCTATGCACCTGACCAATGGACAGTAAATGGTGCTGGTCTGCCTACTGCTGGAACCCATGGGTCTGGGAAGCCAGGGCTGAATGTCCATTCCCTGTTGCCATCACTCCTAGTGGCCCTCTAGCAGGATTTACACTTGCCACAAACCTTAGGCTCTGTGAGGTTAGGGGTCGTGGTCCCCAGACAGCCAATGTTTCTGTCGTGGGGCTAATATTTCCTGCAGGTGACACTGTAAAGGTCCCACTGGATTTGAAGCTGTGACAGCTACCTGTCACTTTAGGTTCCTCGTGGACTAGCAGTGATGAAAGGAGTTACCATGCTGGCAGGGTAATTCACCCAGACTATTGTGAGGGCCAAGTCCTGCTGCTCTCTGCAGCAGGGATTCTCTGCACTTCTCTTGGTGCTCTTTTGCCTGATGAAAGGGACTTGTGAGTCAGCAACTGCAGCAACAACAGCTCAATAAGAACAGGACAAGCCAAGGGCTCAGACTCCTTCAGAATGGTGGTCCGGGTCATCCTGCTCAGTAAGTAGCACAGAGCAGACAAATTGCCGGTTGAGGATGAGGGACGTGGAGACGGGGGAATGCAGGGGAGATCTGATGGGTACCCATGAGGGCCTCAGGACAGGTGCAGGGACTGTGTCTTGTTTTATTCACCTTTTGCCTTAGGTCATCTCAGAGATCCCAAGGAAACTCTGTAGTCATTGGACTTGTACCCACTTCTTAGAGAAAGCAGGGACATTCAGTTTACACCAAATACAGAGGCCCCAGATTGTATGGGAGCTGGATGTGACAGAAGGGTAGATGCCTCTGCGGGTGGTACAGGAGGACACAGAGACACTTCTTACACCATCCTCAGAGCCTCTTGACCACCCATGTCTCTGGGATCTTTGACCTTTGCCCCTCACATTCCCCTGCAATGACCAACTTCTTGTGACTCTGAGCAACTGAATGTAGGTACAACCCCAAAGCAGTGCATCTCCTGTATGTGCACACATCACTTCTGCTGTGGAGCTTTCCTCTTGCTGGTGACACCTGAAATGCAGCAAGACCCACTCAGCAGGCACACATGTGCAATCAGGAGACCTGGGGGAGTGAACACACCAGGGGCAATCCTTTGAGTCATTAGATACTGGAGCCCATGGGTAAATTCCTCTTCTTGCCTCTTTCTGGATGAACTGTCTTAAAAAGTAGTTGCTACATAGCTTTTTTTTTTTTTTTTTTTTCCCCCAGACAGAGTCTCGCTTTGTCACCTGGGCTGGAGTGCAATGGCGCGATCTTGGTTCACTGCAACCTCTGCCTCCTGGGTTCAAGTGTTTCTCACACCTCAGCCTCCCGAGTAGGTGGGATTACAGGCTCCGGCCACTATGCCTGGCTAATTTTTGTATTTTTAGTAAAGACGGAGCTTTGCCATGTTGGCCAGGTTGGTCTTGAACTCCTGACCTCAAGTGATCTGCTTGTCTCGGCCTCCCAAAGTGCTGGGATTACAGGCATGTGCCACTGCACCAGGCCTACATAGCCTTTTGAGAGACCTTTTCGTGAGATCAAGCGCTCAGTTGCTCTTGATGCCATTGGGTGGCTGAATTCTCCTGCATCCTTGCGTTGGCTTTTCCTGTCTCTAGTCTTGCCTATCATTTCCCTCACTCCTGCGGCCCTCGCATCACACTGCTTAAAAGAGCAGTAGCACACAGGCTTTTACCTCAGGCCTTGCTTTGTAGAAAACTTTGGCTAAGACAAGATGTTCAAGCCCCTTTAATCTTTGCCCCAAAGCAAGACCGTCAGTACCGTGATCCTCTCTCGTTTTTGTCTTAGGAAAGTAAAGCGGAAAAAAGTTCAGTCCTTGATCCAGAACCAGATAACCAAGGCACAAAGACAGAGCTTGTGTTCGGCTCTGATTCCAAGCCTGGGGCTTGTTCCGGAGTGGGAGACTGCTACCTCCGAACAAGGCGACATGTGAGGCTCAGGGTGGCGTGTGAGGCTCGGAGGCATGTGAGGGGCGCTGCAAAGGATGAGGGGAGGGGCTTAGGGGCTTACCCAGGAAGAGGGGAAGGGGGCAAAGATTGGTTGGGGCAATGACACAGGGCCTGGTGAACATCGTTGTGGCCAGCACAGGTTTCCTGGACGAGTAGTGGTAAGGTCAAGTCCCCAAGGTGGACTTTGAGTGCCTCTGAACAAGAGCATGGTGACATTTAGAGGAAGTGAGTGATACAAGCTTAAGGCTAAGAGGATGTCTCTAGAACAGCCTCCTTTATTTCCTATCTCTTGGAGTCACAGAAGTCCCAGAGTGTGACACAGAGGAGACCTAGGCCCATGCCTGCCAGAATTTCCCATTCTGTGCTCCCGGGAACTCTTGTGCTCCAAAGGACTTCACAAATTGCCACGAAAAAAAAGCCTCCTCTTAGAGGGTCCCAAGGTACTGCATTATAGGAAAGGCCCGAAGCACACATGTCAGACAATAAATAAATAACAGTAACAAAACCCTGGTTAACTTGAATCCAGCAAACTTATTAGACTCTGTACACTTTCAAAAAATTGCAACTCCAATCCGCCTCCTGCGTTCAAGTGGTTGTCCTGCCTCAGCCTCCCGACTAGCTGAGATTACAGCCATGTGCCTCCATGCACAGCTAACTTTTGTATTTTTAGTAGAGAGGGGGTTTTGCCATGTTGGCCAGGCTGATCTCGAACTCCTGACCTCAAGGAATCTGCTCTCATCTGCCTCCTAAAGTGCTGAGATTACAGGTAGGAGCCACCCCACCCAGCCAAAAGCATTATTTTCTGAATAACAAGTATTTTAATCTTTTTGCGTACTATATTCTACAGAGGGGTTATAGAAGTGTGTTTGGAAAAACACGAAGCTATCATGGTCCCCTCACTTGACTGTGGAGAAAAACCACAGACCAGAGAGGTGACTCAACTTATCCAGAGACACACAGCAGGAGCTTACACACATCCTGATTCCCCAACTGGGGCTCTTTCTTCGACCCGGGAGAAATTTCCACTGCATGATTGTTGCCAAGCTATTAATGAAAATGAGACCTAAATTAGCTTCAGAAAATGAGGTTTTAGCATTGGAAAGTTTTTGACTATTGAAATTGGGAATGCAAATGAGTCTATGTGCTAGAAATCTGTTAGCAAGTAAGAAAGAAGCTCCACAAATTCTAGCCTTTGGAACCTGTGGGGCCTTTTGGAGCCTCAGTTTACCCTTTTGTGAGGTGAGGTGGGAGGGAATAGGCCAGCCAATTGCTAAGTAAGGTTCATCTCAGATGTAATGAGATTCTGCGATTTCAAAGACAAGTGTTGAATAGCAGAGAGGTCTGGGGACCAGGGGTGGGGGAGCCCCACAAGGAGGGGGAGACCAGCTGGCCCAGCCTCTGGCCTCTGGCAGACTTCTCAGCTGCCCACTGAGGAAGGTCCTTTCCCCAGATGCAAAGTGTGCATCTCACATTAGTTTGCAAGGCAGCACTGATTAGTAATTAAATGGTTTTTAAAAAAATAAAGCCATTAAAGCTAATGCCATCAAAATCAGAACCTCAGATGCTGGCTCATAATGATGAGTGTGCCTCACGACTCGCAGGAGAGGACATTTACATTTTAACATGCACATTGCACAGGCATTAATATTTCCCCCACCCACCCCTCCTCCCATCATTATAGGACCTGCTGATGAATCCATTTATTTTCCAGCTTTACTCTGATCCTAGAAAAAGCAGGTCATCCTGCAAGAAGTCAACAGGGAGGGATGAAAAGAGGCTCTGCACGAAGTCGGCTTTAGCCCTGCCATGCCTAGCTGTATAACTTTGAACAAGTGACCTAATCACCTTGGCAAACCTCATTTTGCTCATCTTTGAAATGGGGATAAGAATGCCCATCTTGTGGTGCTGTGCCAAGGATTGAATGGGTCAGTGCATTTGTAAATGCAACTCATAGTCAATTCTTGATAATGACTAGCCATTATTAGACCTGGTACTTGGCATACAGTAGGTACTTATCCAATGTGTCCTTAATTGAGCACCTACAGTGGGCAGTCCTATTGCGGGACACTGCTGGGGACCAGGCAGGGGAATGTGGGGCCTTCGAGAAGATTCATTCTTTCTGGAAGATGAGATGAATGAACGTAGAATCACTAGGCTCATCTCAGCCATGGGCTCAGAGGCTGGCCTGCAGTGAGAGGTAGTCACAGTTACAATGCTGCGGACTGGGGAAGAAAGGTTTGCAGTCCTGGAGGGATGGGTGACATTCATAGCACCTGGTACAAGCCTGGCTTCATCCCGGGTGCTTTACACACTATCACATTTAATCCTCACAAGCATCCCATTTAACAGACAAAAAGCAACGAGGCTAAGAGAAGCCAATCAGCTTGTTCAGTACCACAGAGCTGGTAAGTGAAGGAGCCCTTGGTCAGTTGGGGTCTGTGAGGCCATCAGCCCATTGTCTTTTCATGGTATCAGGCTTCCTGCCAGGCAGGAGGAGCAATAAGTATCTGTACTGTCCCTTGGCTGTCAGGGTTGCAGAGACAGAAAGGGCAGGTTTCAGAGGCTCCGGATGACAGGCTGCCATGCAGACTTGGCCCAGGAGGTCTGAGAGGGAAAAGTTGGCCTCCATGGCTCACCAGACCTCACAGTCTTGCCTCTGAGACATAGCGACTCCCTTTATCTGAGGATTGGTCCTCCACTGGAGGCAAACCTCCTCATCAGTCCCCCTGGCAAGTTTCTGTTGGCTGTGGAACCTGGAGTCTCCAGGCTCTCCCTAGACTTTTGCAGGCAGCCACTCGGAGAAGACAGCCAGCCTGGTGAATCTGGAAGGCCTCTGTTCTAGACTCCTAGAACATAGTCCATTGCTGTGTGACTTTGGGTCAGTCACTTCTCCTTTCTGGGCCACCACTTCCTATTCTGTAAAATGAGAAGGTGGGATGAGACAAGCTCAGCAGCCCCTCCAGGCCTAACTCTCCTATTCAACACGCGCCTTTGCATCTTCTGGATTTTTTTTTTGTAAATCAAGCACCTGCGCTTGGTGCATTGGCTCCCTGAGACTTTCAACTCTCATTATTTCCCCCTAAGACTTAACTGTCCAAGGGCTAAGGAACAAAAGTTTGCGCACATTTTAAGAAATATGTAAAATATCAGGGCTAGACAGGCCATTTTCAGACAGTCCCTGGGGCCTAGTCAGCTATTAAAGATGGAAATTATATATTCATAACGCAGGATATTGCTGCTTGCTTATTTATAACTTGCTCCATTTCAAGAATATTTATTCTAGACGAGGAGGCTTGATAATTTTTTCATCCAATCTACTCCTCATAGCTTAGGGCAAAAGAAGGAAACAGCTCAATTGAAGGAGCAGTTTTCTATTACAAGCAGGTAAGGAAGGAACATGCAGCTCCCCTATCACAGGCCAGGAACCCAGTCAGGTTGGGGTTCTCAGCTCTGCTGCCCCTCAATCTGCACCAGCCCCTGGGGTGCCCCAGCCAGGACCTCACCACCCTTGGGCACAGTCCTCTCAGATGAGGCAAAACTGCACATGGGAATGGGTAAAACACATAGACTCCAGGCCCCTCCTTTGACCCAGGAAGAAGCTGAGGTCCAGAAAAAGCATATGTGCTTGCTCAAGATCACAGGGACCAGGATACACACACACGGAGCTGGAGCGTGAGCCCGCTCACCCTGGTCTCAGGCTAGCAGTCTCGAGGAGGGAAAGGGAGCTACCAAACCTACTATGATGCAGTCTCTTGACTAGGTGATACATCAAGCAAATCAACAAGATTTTATTGAGCACCTCCTGTGCTAGACAGTGTGCTGGGGATTAAGGAAGAGGGGATGGGTGCTTCAAGGAAGGTTCCCTCTGAGAAGGCGAGAGCAAAGCACACTGCATCACCAATTTGGACAACCCTCTCCCCAGTAGGTTCATCAGGATTATTCCCATTGGACTGAGGACGATGAGGAATTGAGCTGAGGTCACAACACTGGTGAGGGAAGGATGGAGCCTGGATTTGAACCCACCCTGGTCAGATTCAGGAGCCATGCTCTTTCTGTAACCCCTGAACCCTCTCCTAGTAGAACCCCATACAACTAAGGCTCCCCCACTTCCCCTGGACACTCAGGCTGTGAGCACTGCTGTCCCCTGCAGGCACCTGGAGCAGGGGCCCTAATGCAAAGAGAAAACCCAATTCACAGAGTTACTTTGTGATTGTTGGAAAAAGGCTATGGGCCAAGATGCCGCTAAGTTCAACCTAAATGTGACCTCTAACTCCCATACACCACACACATGCATACAGGCACACGTGCGCACACACATGCATGCGGGCACACGTGCACACACACATGCATGCGGGCACACGTGCACACACACATGCCAGGTCTGCCTGTCATGCTGCACTATCTGAGCATCTTCAGTTACACATCCCCTTGCCTGCTCAGTGAGGCCATAAAATCTATTCAGGGTAAGCATCACTGAAACTGAAAAAGTATGTGTTTTGTGTCATTTATTCATTCTGCAAATATTTATTGAGCACCTATTACACGGCAGGCCCCAGGCAGACACGTGGGTTACGGGGTTGAATGGGGAGCGAAACTGACCCAGCTGCTGCCCTCCTGGAGAGTGTGGTTTGGTAGGGGATCCAGATTCGCGCCTGGAGCTCTGGGATCTGTGAGAGGCGGCGACAGGTGAACGGGGCCTTTGAAGGGTCAGGAGAGCTCTAAGCAGTGAGCAGGAGTTTAGCTCCGTCAAGTGGGGAGCCGAGCAGAGAGAGCTACACCTGCAGAGGCCCTACAGCCAGGGAGAGGGCTCAAGGGGAGGCCCCAGGCCAGACCAGACCTACAGGTCCTCCTATGCCACATTAAGGATTAACGTCTTTGTCATCAAGACAATGAGAAGTGATTGAATGAAGAAAGGAACAAAATTAGATTGGTTTTTAAAGTATGGCTGAGGGTTGAGGAGGAGGGTGCCAGGGTTCCCTACCATGGATGATGTTTATCCTAAAGCAGCCTTTGACATGTGTGAGACTGAGGGATCCCCTCATTTCTACGTAGCCTGGCTACAAAGCCTCCCGGAGCTGGTTAAAGAAGGGCCGAGGACCACCTGCCTCGGAACCAGGAATCTGGGAGCTGATTTTAAACGTACACTTCCAGGTCCAGGACACGTCTTCAGAATCAGAAGCTCTGGGGACATCCCCAGATCTGTATTTTAGGAGCTCAGCAGAAAACTTGGAAGTAGATTGAAAGTTGAAGACCTTTCATTTGGTCTCTATGAGATTTAGTCTGTCGAGAGAACCTGAGATTCTCTGGCCTCTAGGGGGGAGGTTCTCAACCTACACTGTTCATTAGAACTTCAGATGGCAGAGCTTCATGCTCAGAGATTCTGATTTACTTGGTCTTGCGGCGGTCTGGTCACCATTATTTCTCCCCAGCTGATTCTGTGATGCCAGTAAGGCAGGAGAGTGAGGGAGGAAGACAGAGAGATGTGGGGAGCTCTGGGTCTTAAATCAGGGCACGATGGGGCAGGGATGGTGGAGCGGGGGAGGCAGGAGGCAGCAAGAGCACTGCTTCAGCCACTTCAGCCTCACCTTTTCCACACACCCCTCCTTCTGCACATGCTTCCACAGCACCTGCTCCATGCCAGGCCCTGTGCTGGGCACTGGAACACTGATATACTTATTGCTGGAGTGTCCAGTCCCGAGGGAAGCTTGGCGTGTGTATGTGATGGTTTCTAGACCACTTCCCAGCTCACCAGGGTCAGGAAATGCGCATGTTGAGAATGACCAAGCCAGAGGAGTCTCTCACCACCTCATTTTCCTGCCTGAAGCCCAGGGATGAGAAGGGACTTGCCCGTGGTCACATGGGTGTAAGGGTGAGAGACAGCTGAGCCCATGATGCAGGTGAAGGTTCTCAGCCTTTCCCAGGTGCCTGGGCAGCAGGAAGGACTGAACGCTGCCCAAGGGTTTAGGGGCAGAGAGGGTGAGGAGTCAGGGGGTGAACTTGCAGCAGAGAAGGGGGAGGATGGAACCCATCACAGCCCCAACAGCATAGCTGAGCATCCAGTGCCCTCCAGAAATGGGGGTCCACTTAGTGCTCAGCCCCTGTGTTAACCCATTTCACATTGCTGTAAAGGAACACTGGAGAGTGGGTAATTTACAATGAAAAGAGGTTTGATTGGCTCATGATTCTGCAGGCTGGACAAGAAGCATGGCACCAGCATCTGCTCAACTTCTGGGGAGACCTCAGGGAGCTTTCATTCAGGGCACAAGGTGGAGGAGGGTCAGGTGTGTCACATGGTAAAAGAGGGAGCAAGAGGGATGCCAAGCTCCTTTAAACAACCAGCTCTCACATGAACTCATAGAGTGAGACCTCACTCATTACCATGAGGATGCACCAAGCCATTCATGAGGGATCCACTCCTATAACCCAAACACCTCCCACTGGGCCCCACCTCCAACATTGGAGGCCACATTTCAACATGAGATTTGGAGGGGACACACATCCAAACCATATCACCCTCATTGTACAAATGTGGGAACTGAGGTCCAGGAGCAGTGGGACATGTCCAGGGTCACATCCACACTCAGACATGCACAGATGCACACACAACATGTATGCACATACACACAGGCACACAGACACATATACATGCACTCACATACAGATACACACACAGTCACACTCACATACACACAGGTACACAGACACATATACATGTGCACACATACAGATACACACAGTCACATACACACAAGCACACAGACACATATACATGCACACACTCACATACAGATACACACAGTCACTCATACACACAGGCACACTCACATACACACATACAACTAAATGAACACACACAAATGCACACGTATACACACATCGGACACACAAGCACACAGACACATACAGCATGCACACATTCACATACAGATCCATACAGACAGACATACACACAGCCACAGGCACAAACGCACACATATACACACAGACATGCATATATGTGAACACACACAAATGCACACATACACCATACACACACTCACACAGCTTAGACAACTATGATCTCCAGAGTTCTTTCCCCCCACAGCTTTGTGTCTCAGCCCGAGTGTAGTTTATTGATTCTTTGGTATTGAAAAATTTATTTCTGCATTTTTAAACCACAGTTCTTGCTGAGGATACCCTAAATCTTAATATCAAATGAATCATCGTGATGTGAGGTTTTGGAGGGTGATTGTCTTTTCTATTTCTCTTAATCAATAAATCATTTGTAAATGCCTTTAATAGAGATAAATGAAAACCTGCCTTTACCCTATTATATTATTTTCAACCATTAAATATAGAGTTTGTTAGCCCAGGAGTCTATAGGTTCTGTAAAAACAGGAAGCTTCTCTTCCAGGAATTTGAAACTGCTTCAACCTTCTCATCGACTGAGATGGCCAGGCTCCTCTGTGCGCCTGGCTAAGGTTCTCGAGCCCAAGGAGGCCCGCCTCCTGCCCATTAGGGGATCTGCTGACATGCACCCCCGACATGGCAACATGGCAACATGGGCTAAAGATAGCCCCTTCCCCCACAGGGATACTCTCACATATACTGACAGACATTCATCTGCATGAACACACATTTATCCACACCAGCTTACACAGAGAAATGTATACCCATGCACCCATGCAGATACATGTGTGCCGAGACACACACGTATGCTTCCATCACACACATGTAGGCATCCTATACACATACTCCAAGGCTCCTTATTGCCTACAAATATAGATGGGTGTGTGCGTGTGTTTGTGTGTGTGTGTGTGTGTGTGAGAGAGAGAGAGAGAGAATAATAGAGACTTTATTTTATAGGAAGATGGTGAACAATAATTTGGGGCTCTATATTTTAAACTCTAAGGCCTAAGATATAAAACAATCTATTCTTCTTTTTTTTATTTTTTTTATTATACTTTACGTTCTAGGGTACATGTGGAAACCATCATTCTCAGAAAACAATCTATTCTTAATTCTCACTGTCTTCCCCCCTCCCACCCTGACCGCCATGCTTCATTTTCTAGAAAATCAACAGGTGAGATGCTGAGGACCTGGGGTGACATCAGCAGGTGACACAGGGCAGGATCAGGGGCTTCCTCCATCACTTGCTGTTCAGAGAGGAGCAACCAAGGATCTTCAAGCCAAAGGGGCTGCCTGAACCCACAGTCAGGTAGAAGTCAAAGCAGGTGGCGGGTTAAAAGGTGTTGTTGCTTTCTGCACAGCCCCACTGTTAATATCTCCTCCAAGGCCAAGAGCAATTCTGTAGCAGGAAGGTGCAGAGGCCTCCCAAGACAGCCTCCTGGAAAGTAACCACTCACGTGACGTCTCATGGGAGGAAAAGTTAACAGAAAAGGAATCTCACAGGAGGTGAAGGGCACAGGCTTTGCTCCTTCAGACCCCCAGGACAGGGTGCCCCTTTTGCCATGAGTTGAGCAGCAGAAACATCTTTGCTCTGGCCCTGACAAGCTGCTCCGTCCAAGAGTTACTCTGGCTCTCCTTCACATCTAGAAGAAACTGTATTCATCTCTGACACCCTTCTGGTGAACACAGCAGCAGCATAACCCCAGAGAAGGTCAGAATGTCTGACCTAACTTCAGCCTCTCTCCTGGCACAGCTGGCAGTCAATAGTGTCAGGGACTGGCCCTGGACCAGAGGCCTAAGCATTGGCTTCTAAGCCACTTGCAACCTCAGCTGCTACTTAACCTTTCTGAGTCTCAGCCTCACTTCTGTTATGATGGTGAGGCTTATTACACAGGCACACATTAATCTCCAGGGTTCCAGAGCAAACCTATCACCCATGACAATGAAGCTTGTAGAAGTTATTCTTATCTGAGGCTCACGGATCACATCAAAAGGAGAAGATCACTTCCTCAAAGATGTGACAAATGGACTCACTGCTTGATATTGCCCAGAACATTGGAGTTTACAAAGTTCTTTAAGAAAAGTATTTTTCTTTATGCTCCCAACACCCCCATGAAGATTAGACAAGACATTTTTATTCCAATTCTGCAGATGAGAAAATTGAGGCCCCAGAGAGAGAGTGTGTGTTTTTCTCAAGGTCATACATACGATAAATGTACAGAACCGAGGCTCCAACCCAGCACAGGCTCAGAACCTTCCAAAGGGCTTCAGAATTCAGGGGATGTCCTCACAAACCCTTTTGGGGTGGTGCAAGAAGCCTGACCCTCAGCCAGAATGCAATTACCTGCCTTTATCCAAGGGGGCCCGCAATGTCCACTCAGCACACTGAGAAGGCAGTGACCATGGCTGTCATTGCTCTATTCCTGGCACCTGGCATCTGGTGCCTGCCACAGAACAGATGATAGATCACATCTGTAGAATAAATGGGAGAATAGACCATGGCTGATTGGATGAATGGAGGGAGGGAGGGAGGGATGGATGGATGGATGGATGGATGGATGGATGAATAGATAGATGGATAAATGGATGAATGGGTGGGTGGGTGGGTGGATGGATGGATGGATGGATGGATGGATGGATGGATGCATGCATGCATAAATTGACAAAGAATGGTTACAGACTTTAGAGCTGTACAATCTTAAACTTTAATTTTGCCTCCATGTTCCTAAATTTGTGTCTTTGAACTACTTAACCCCTGTGAGTCTCAGTTCTCTTATCTGTAAATGGGTAGTGGTATCTTCCTCATACATGTGGTAAAGATGATATTAGCAACCCATGCAAAGCCCAGAGCACAGTACCTAGATGAAGCTATGCTTCCATCATTCGACTTATTTCTTTCTGCTCCTGCAGGGCCTGGGTTTGTCCACCATGGCACCATCTACTTCCATTCCTGCCCATTCCTGCCCACTCGTTGTCTCTCCAGCCTGTTGGGATCCCTGGCCATGCCTGGCAGATGGTCAGTCATTACTGTGGCCCTGTCTGACCTAGGTAGCTCATGGGTGCCAAGCCCTGGCTGTGTTTCTCTGCTCTGCACCCAGCACAGTCCCCTCTGTTGTCAGATACCCAGGGCCAGAGCAAGTACAGCTACTGGATTCAACCTTCTAGAATTCAGGCAACGGGGATATGTATGCTCTAGGAGAGACCATCCCTGGGGCTGACATCAGGTATTAGGAGAGAGAGGAAGATCCTTCCCCATCTCCTCTCTTTCTCACCTCCAACTCTCCAGGAAAGGTGCTGGGCAATGAAAAGGACCCATCTTATTAATCAAGATGCTTTCTCCTGCTTGAAACAGGGAAACCCTGCCCAACTGGTTTAAGTAATAAGAAAGCTTGGCCGGGCGTAGTGGCTCATGCCTGTAATCCCAGCACTTTGGGAGGCCAAGGCAGGCAGATCACTCGAGGTCAGGAGTTCGAGACTAGCCTGACCAACATGTTGAAACCCCATCTCTACTAAAAATACAAAAAAAAAAATTAGCCAGGCATGGTGGTGGGCACCTGTATTCCCATCTACTTGGGAAGCTGAGGCAGGAGAATCACTTGAACCTGGGAGGCGGAGGTTGCAGTAGGCTGAGATCGCACCACTGCACTCCAGCCTGGATGACAAAGTTAGACTCTGTCTCAAAAAATAATAAATTAAAAATACAGCAATAAGAAAGCTGTGAGAGAACAAAAGGCCCAGAGGTAGGACAGAGCCAGCGAGATCCACACTTGGGTCGCAAGATGGCTGCTGAAACATCATCCAGGCTCTGTGCATCACATGTAGATGTGAAAAAGGCAAGCACAGGGGTAGGCCACTCATCCATGAGAAAAACCTTCCCCAGAGGAAACCCCCTCTTTTATTCACAAACTCAAGGTCTCACAACCCCACGCCAGGATGGCTGGACTCCAGGAGTCTCCCTGCTTTGAAGCGTCCGTGGCCCCAGTTTGACCTGGGCTGTGGGCCTTAGGTAAGGACCTCGGAGCCCTACTCTCCTCCATAAAGGTAATGCAGTCAATTCATTATTAGCTCAATATGTCCTCTGATGGGGACGGACCTGCTGGGCTGGCCTGGAATATTAGCTGGGTTAATTGTCCCTTCAAATGAACAACCAGTTTAATCAAGGACTTAATGCCCTCAGCCATTCAATTATGCCTGCCTCTGGACATGCAGATTCCATTACCCCCCAAGCACCTTGCGTGCAGGGAGAATGAGATTGTCTGGTGCATGTGTGTGCGTGTGTGTGTCTGTGTGTGTTGTCATTGCCCACAGGCATTTGTTAAGAGCAAACTGTGGGCCTAGAGCCCAAGCTGGCAGGCAGCACCTGACCTTGGCTGTTGGCTGCATGACCTCATCAGGTAGCTCTGCCTGGTTCTGCTCAAGAGGGTTTTGCAACCACATCTCACTTGCAAATAGAGTGTGTGTGTATGTGTGTGTGTGTGTGTGTGAGAGAGAGAGAGAGAGAGAAGCTTGATAAGATCTCTGTGGGCTGTGGGGTTAACCATCTTTAAATTAAATTATTTAAATCAAATTCAACCCATGAAAACCCATATTTATACACACACTCACACACGCACACACCCATATTCAGCCATTGTTCACTCTACCAAAAAAAAAAAAAAAAAACCCTAAAGCAAACAAAAAAACCCTTAACTCTAACAGGAAAAACAAAAAAGAAAAAAAACCTTAACTCTGGAGTTTTTCCTAGGACTATATTGGAATCTTCCTTTTCCAACACATTCACAACAAGATGTGGTTAGAAGTAACCTACATGTCCATCAGAGGGAGAGTGGCTAAATATTTTATGGCATATCTGTACAATAGCATGCGGTCATTCCAGGACTGACATGTATCTCTATTCATGGACATGCACATTACACATTAGTGAGTTTAAAAAGAAGGTTGCAAACTGCATGCTTGCAGCATGATCCATGGATGGGAAACTATGCTTATCCAGTTCTATATGAATATTGATGGACGAGGACTTATCTGAAAGAGTAGTCCTCCCGATTTTCCCACTGTTTACATCTGGGTGGTGAGATGTTAGGTTATTTTGTTTTATTTTTATTTTCTTTATATCCTGGCTATTCTACAAGAACATATACAGTCAAATGAAGACACTACAGCACTACAGCAATTTTTTGCTTCGGACATTTTCTCATGCCCTTCTGAAGCCCCTTCCTATGAGTAAAGGTCACACCTGTCTCACCTCCTGAGAGGTCTCAAGTGTTGCATTGGGACTCAGGAGATAGGTGTGGCCCAAATTCTGTCATCACCTGCTTTGGACACTCTGGGACTTAACTGGCTCCCTCAGAAAATGATTCCGTTATTTATTTCAACAACTTGAAAGGACTTTCATTTGCTTGTGATTATAAGCAAATACATGATCACTGGTAAAAATCTGAAAAATGCAGAAAAGCATATAGAAGTAAACAACACCCATAATTACATCAACCAAAGAGATCCACTGATACCATTTTGTTGTATTTCCTTCTAGTCTTTTTTCTAGGCAAAATGGGGGATTAGGACCTGGAGGCAGTCTCAAGCATGGGTGCTGATTCTTCGGAGGCAGCCAGTGTTCTGGACCCAGGGCTGCCACTGACCAGCTGGGTGGCCTTGGCTGGGGACCCCACCCCCTCAGCCTGGTTCCTTATTTGTAATGTGGGAATGATCATCACAATGCCTTTTTCATATGGTATCAATGGAAATGAGGACTAGAAAGCTTCAGCACTATTCCTGGCACAGAGCAGAACATTATTGTTAGACTATAAACACTATTTTAGAATCCTTTCTCTCTGTCCTGTACACCAGCCTCACATCACTTCTCCCATTGCAAGCAGTTGCCATGAGGATGACAGAAGATGAGGCAGTCAGTGGCTCCTGGCTCTGGCTTCACACCGGAATTATCTGGGAGGCTTAGAAAATACTGGTGCTTGGGCCCCACCCCAGCCTAATTAAATAAGAATTATGGGGGTGGGGCCCTGGCATTGGTTTTTCTGGAAAGCTCCCCAGAGGATCCTAATGTGAGCCCTGGCTGAGCACTACTGGTGCATGTCAAAGTGCTTTAGAAAGGCCAGAGAGCTACATAAACGAAGGGGTTATTATTATTCATTAAGGATACTTCTCTGGGGGTGGAAATGAGTTCATTGACTCCTCCTCACTCTCACCTGATCCTTCTAGTGGGACACGTTGGCAGAATCACAATCTCCTGCTCCGAGTGGGGCTTTGGGGCTCATAAGGCATTCTTATCACTTCTGGAGCTGAGGGTCGCATGGTTTTCTGAAGTGTCAACACTGTCCCAGGCACTGCGCTAAGCTGAGCACTTCACATGCAGAACAAGGGAACGGGCACTTCTTCACATTGCACCAGCCTCTACAGAGGGCACTTCGTAACATTCATCAAAAACGTAATATGTACACACCAATGCTACTTCCAGATATAACTAATGGAAATGAGTTTTAATTAATGTTCCCCCAAAGAATGTATATGGCAGCATCATTTACAATAGCCTAAAACTGGGGGCAACCCAAATGTCTATCAAGGGTTGAATGAATAAGTAAGTTGTAATATAGTTATACAATGGAACACCAGCCAGCAATGGTGGCGGGGGCGGGGGAAGAGCTACTGCTAAACACAACATGGGGACATGGGGTGAGTTTCACTAATTGCATCTTTTTGTTTGTTTGTTTTGGAGACAAGGTCACACTCTGTCTGTCGCCCAGGCTGGTGGAGTGCAATGGCGCAAACTCAGCTCACTGCAACCTCCACCTCCCAGGTTCAGGAGATTCTCCTGCCTCAGCTTCCCGAGTAGCTGGGATTACAGGTGTCCACCACCATGCCCCATTAATATTTGTATTTTTTGGTAGAGACAGGGTTTCACCATGTTGCCCAGGCTGGTCTCGAACTCCTGACCTCAAGTGATCTGCCTGCCTTGGCCTCCCAAAGTGCTGAGATTACAGACATGAGCCACTGTGCCCAGCCCACAGATGTCATCTTGAACAAGAGAAATCAGATACAAGGAGTACATCAATTCTTTATGATTCCATTTATACAAAATTCTGAAACAGGCAAAACCAATCCTGGTGGTAGAGGTCAGATTAATAAATTGCCTTGGTACAAATAAATTGTCCTGGATATCCACCAGGACAAGCCATGAGATGGGGCTGGAAACATTCTATAGTAACCTACACCTCCATGTGGGTGATGATTGCACAGGTGTATACACAGCCTGTGTATCACATTTATCAAATTTATTCAGCTGTACACTCTTCTTTTTGCAAGTTAAATTTCAAATCAAATTTTTAAAAATGCAAATAAAATTGCATATATCCTTGACCCTCATGGCTCCAGGTCTAGAATTTCTTTTTCTGTGGGTATATTTGCACAATGAGGATACTACATAGGTACAAGATTATTTATTGTAACACTTATTGTAAGAGCAAAAAAATAGCAAGAAAGCAAAATGTCCATCAATAGGGGCAGGTTAGATAAAGTACCACTCTTAACCATGCAGCATGACACTGCCGTTCAAAAATAGAAATAATCACCAGCATATGTTCTTAAAGTGAAAAAAAAAAAAAAGCAATGTGCAGAGATGCATAAAGAATGGGCTATCCTTGGGGTTAAAAAATGTAAAGAGAGAGAGAGAAAGAGCTTAGAATATGAAAGAGTAAAATGAAAAAGCTATGGAAGGACTTACAAGAAACTAGAGATTAGTTGAACATGAAGCCCATATTTTTCATATACCATTTCTCATATGTCATTTGTCATACACTTCACAATAATTGGTTTCTAGGCCTATGCGCCTTACTGTAATGTCAGCACCCAGCATAGTGCCCGAAAGTAGGGATTATGGAATTAATGAATGAACGAATGGGTGGTTTTTACCAGGATGGGAGCTGAGGAACAGTTTTTGCCTTTTATACATCCTGTTGAGTTTCCAAATTCTGTATAAGCACGAGCTGTGCCTCAGTTTTCTCACCTGTAAAATGGGAATAATAACAGCACCCACCTCACAGAATTATGTAGTGAGGATTAAATGAGTTACTATAGGTAAAGCATGTAGCAGTTATTATTATTTACAAATCACTGTACTGTGATAAAGAAAGAAAATATATTCCAGTGAGTCTGAATCCAGACCCCCAAGGTGGTGTCTCCATGACTAACTTTTCTTTCCTGTGAGTTTTCACCAGACTAAGGTAGGCATTGTAGTTGAGGGCTGGCAAGGTTGTCAAAGTCCCCTGATCCTCTAGACTTCAGAACCCCTTTTCAGACTTCTCTCTCCCATCAGTGACTACACTGGGTGGGGTGGAGGGGTGGAGAGGATCATTTAAATGAGAAGCCCGAGTCAGAACACAGCACAGTCCCAATGGGTGAGTTGGACAGTTATATGTCAACCTCCAAATCTGACCATAGGGAAAGAATTGGGGGCACAGACCTTTCTTTGAATGTCTTCAAGCTACGCCTCATAGATCCCTGCCTGGAATGAGTCAGGGGAATGTCTTCGCCTTGCTAAGACCCAGTGTCCTCATCTGCCAAGTGAGGATAGTGACAGTAAGGAGGAAAGGAAATGACAATTCAATGAAACCGTGAGGAAAAGAGCTTTGGAACCGGTAATGCATTGACAGAGGTTGGCAAACGGTCAGCCCGAGGGCCAGAACATTGATTTTCATTTGAATTACATCAGACACATCAGGACTCTCCAGCTGCCCCAGTCCCCACCACTTCCTATTGCTTACTCCAGCCTGCTCCACACTTTCACTCCTGAAGGCATGTGAGTTTGCCACCCTTGCTATACAATATTAGTTACCAAGGTGCCTGCTCTTCTGTCAACTCCCTGCCTTGAAGAGGCAGCCAGCAGGGGAGAGAGGAGGTGTGACTCTTTGAATGCCAGGAGCCACTCTGCTCCACCCAAGTCTTCGCACTGCACTGAGGTCCTGGCCAAAGCCCCATTAGTCTCAGCCCCAGTAGTTTTCCATGAGCTAAGAAGTCACCAAACCTGCATACTGCCAAGAAGACATACCTTCCTTTAGCCTCTAGGTACGGAGAATAAATCTGCAGTCTCCTAAACTGCCAAATTCCTCGTCTGCTAGAGTCTGGGAAGCTAAATGGTGCTTACTAGTCTGGCTCCCAGATGCCCGAAATTCCACCATTATCAACACATTCCTCCATGTTAAGCATTGCACTATAAAGTTGAAAGATCTAGTGGGAGGGGCAGGAGAGTGAGTCCAAACTAGGCTGGAGCAGATCTTTAAGGATAAGCTTCGGAATGGGGGAGGCAGATTCTGTGAGCTGAAGACAGAGTGGGTGGAGGAGGGGGAGAGGGAGAGAGAGACAGTGAGGTGTTTGAAGAGGAAGTTCCCAACCTCCTCAAGGGCAGGGGTGAGACAGGAAGGGAAGTAAAGGAGGAGAAGAGCCAAGAAGCAGGGTGGGCACCCGGGCCAGTATTGACAAACAGTCCCATGGTGGGAGCCGGCAGAGTCCGCTCTGTTGTTTGCTAGCTGAGCAAATGACCTCCTGCAGGAACAGAGGTGGCTGAAACCACCCCAAATTGCTCTTCCCAATCCCTTCTCCTGCTCTCTTCCATCCAACCCCCATACAAACAAAGGAATGTCAAATGTCTCCTTGTTAGGAGGATTCTACTCCCACTGGGATAGAAAAAGGATATGTCGGACCCCTGGATCAGAACGTATCATCTGCTGTCTCATCGCAGGCAGGGACAGGCTTACAGGCCCCAGGAGATCACCCCAGGGCTGAGGACCTGCGGGTCTCATCGGCAACCTCCAGTCCAGGAGGAGCTACCTTCCTTAGGGTCCATTCTGACAGCAGACCCTGACACATTCCCTTTTGTCCTCAGGGAGAAAGAGTCTTCGGGAGTAGAAGAGGAGTGAGGTGGAGAGACTCAGCTGCCTCCAGATTCCTTGACTTCCTGTGTGGATCCAGGCAAGACACTTAACCTCCATCCTCAGTTCCTTCATCTGCAAAATGTGCACAGCTATAGTACCTGCTTCATAGGGCTGCTGAGGATTCAGGGAAGGGGCTCTAAGGTAAGGATTTGAGTTGAACTGGATAGGATGGACCAGATTTTGATGGGTGTTTCAGGCAGGGAGTAAAGGTTGAGGGCAGGGGCTGGGGAATACAAGGCATGTCTGGGGCACAGCCTGTGGTCAGAGAAGAGAATTCTAGAAAGGCAGGCTATGGCTTGATTACCGAGTATCTTCACTGCCCAGCTAAGGACCTTGGACTTGATCCCATAAGCAGCGGAAAGCTGTTGAGCGGTCCTTGCTTCTAATAGAGGCTATCATCGCCCAAGGGCGTGATTTGTTCCAGGCTCTGGGAGACGCCTGATTGCAGTTTTATCTGTCAAATCAGTCAGAGGGAGTCCTCTCCATTACGGTCAACAGTGACCCCCCAACCCCTTCCCTTCTGCCCTTTCTATTTCTAGGACCTAACTGTGACATGAGATAGACCTGGTCTCAGACATTGGGTCTGTCACATCAGTAGGTGACTGGGCAAGACCCTTAACCACAGGAACCTCAGTTTCCTCATCAGAAATATGGGGGAATAGCATTGTCCTCACAGGATTGTGAGAATGACCTGAACTGGAGCACGTGGGGTCCAGGCCCAGACGCCACCTGGCAGGTGCTGGTGGGATCAGACATACCCTTTTCCCACCAGGCTGACAGGGCTGCAGGCAGCAGGCAGCTTTCACTCTAATTGCACACAGCCTTCTCCTCTGTGGCTCTGTGAGCAACAAGAGAGAGAATGACCTGTGATTGGAAACCTCGAGGCCAGGCTCAGGCCTATTAGAAAAATATGGAACAATTATGAACGGCAGGAAAATTGTTTTTCTTTGTTTGCTTTGGCAGAGAGAAGAAAACCCGCCTGGAGGCTGGATTTAAGGTGGGGAGAAGACAGGGAGGAGACTGCAGTGTGTGCCAAGTGTTCTGGGAAAAGAACTTATGTTTTTTGTGGCCCTACTAAGGCATGGTGCAAGACACCTTCATCGATGCAGCAGGGGCTCCCCAAGCACCTTCTGCACGCCCAGTACTGATCTGGGGGCAGGGACACAGCCAGACTGTCTGCTCCAAATCTGGGTTAGTCCAAAGTTGGAGCAGACAAGATCCCCACTCCCAGGGAGGAGGAAAGATAAGATGAAGTGAAAGCAAACAATAAGGAAGAATCTCAGCGATGACTGCTATGAGAAAGTGGAGCCAGGTAAGCTGTGAGGGAGGGGCATGCCCTAGGGGCTGGCGGGGGGACCTGAGAGAGGAGATCTAGCCTGCCATTCAAAGTGGGAAGAGCATTTTGGGCGGCAGGAACTCTGCCAGAATACTCACCTGCGCCCTGGTCTCTTGGCCTCACCCGAAGCCTAGGCTCCAAATATTGTTTTCCCCATGGTACAGGCAAGGAGACTGAGGCTTGGAGAGGGAAAGTGCCTTGCCCAAGGCCCAGGGCAGTGGGAGGATTGGAGCCAGCACTCTAAGGACTGCAGTCCTTTCTGTGTTCTGATCTTTGTGCATTGGATCCAGACCAAAAGATCAGGTAATTCACACATCACTTCTTCCCAGGCCCAGTGAAGGGGAAAAGTTGGTGTGACTTTTTCCAGATCCTCCGCAGGAATGGCCCACAAGACCCAGACCCTGGCAAACTGCATGGGCAGTGCCCAAAATTGCCACCCCTGGAGCAGAGGCCACTGATGTGCAGCAGTTCAAATGTTGCCCTAGAAGGTGCTTCTCCAGGATTTCCCTGTGAACCTGTGTGGCAGGAAGCAAGTCAGGATAAGGGCAGGTGTCTTTCTGCCTGAGCAGCATAAACCGGGAAACCTTCCACCATGCACAGCCCCATCTACTGGAGGGCTCCTGGCCTGAGGACGGACTGGCCAGGATCCCAGGGGATCCCCCAGCACCCAGTCTCTGTAGTCTGAGAGGTACAGGAATATTTGGGAGTGGTGAGTTCCCCCACCCTGGAGGTGACCAAGCCCAAGCTGAAGGGGAACCCTGCATAGTTAATAGCCACCCTCAGCCCTCCAGCCCACTTTCCGGGGTTAGTCCAGAGTTTGAAGCATGTGAGCCCACGGGGCATGAAAATGTACAGAGGGCTCTGCAGACCTGTGGGATTCACACTGACGATTAGGTGATGGGACCCTGGGGAAGTTCTGGGATCCATGGCCAGGGATCCCCTGACCAGTTTCTGATAACTTATTTATCCAAGGACAGCATGTCCTGTTACAACATAATTCCACCAAAAAAAAAAAAAAAAAAAAAACCTATAACATTCCTTATGCTAACGAAGCAAACCTAATGTATACATAATAATTTATTTATTCAGAAACATTGTATCATTATTTTAAGTTGAATTATCACAAGAACAGTATAACACCTAAGTGGCATCTGTGGACCAGCAGCATGGACATCACCTGGGAACTTGCAGAAAGATTCTCAAGTCCTACTCTGAACCTTGAATCAGAATTTGTGCTTTAGCAAGATGTTCAGGTAATTTATATGTACATGGAAAAAAGTCAAAAAGAGGTATAATCATGACTCTCATACAGATATAGAATGAGCCTGGGTCAAAAGTTTTATTTCACTCATTCATTAATGAGGAAACCACTAAGATGTTACAATCAATTCAAAGGAGAATGCAAAAGTAGACACATGATATAGGTCACCAGGAATCTGAAGTGAATTTACAAACAGATGCAAAACTGGCAAAAAAAAGATCTATAGGGCAATAATCAATTGCATTTCATTGGACATAATTTATATTTATATGGACAAGAATCATTTGCATTAACATCAGTTTTTTACAATTTGCAGAATTGTAAAATAGCTCTGATAATGAAGACTGAGAAAAAACAAAACTCAGAAGGGTACACTGGGACATCCAGTGGTCTCTCTCTCTCTCTCTTTTATCTCACTATTTCAGTCTTTTACAATTTTTCTTGATACTCATTACAACTTGTTAAGCACCTCTTAGGTCACTTCTGGTCTCTGGCATGCCTGAACACAGAGAGCTTCTCCAGACCAGGACTAGAGCAAACTTTGGAGTAAATCTCAGTGTCTGTCATGCTGTGCTTGAGAATGAGCCTGGGGGTGGGTGTGGGGCAGGGGCAGGACAGGCCTACTGACCTGGTAAATTCTTATTTGCCTATCTCTATTACTACTATTACTATTGCAAGCTGGGCCCAGGTGGAACTCTCATTCAAGATGCTATCAGAACATCTGAAAGGACAGAGACTCAGGTCTTCATTGAGCTTATGCAGTTTGTCTGGCTGTTTGGGACTGCTTGCAGTAATTGCCAGGACATGAAACTTGATTTTGTCTTTGCTTTGATATCACAGTGCCGGTGGTGTGCCTGTAGGGGAAGATCCAAGCTCTCAACAGCTCCTTAATTATTGGTTATCAGTATTTATCAAAAAGAACTACTAGTTGTGTGTAAGCAGAGTGGCTTAGGGGGCTGGAGAATGAGCAACTGGTTAGGACCCTCATGTCTGATCTGGGTCATTGCTTTTCTGGGGCAGTTCAACATTGAGGTTTAGAAGCAGACCCGGTATCAGACAGGTCTGGGGTTGAATCCTGGCTCTGCTCCTCTCTGGCTGTGTAACTGGGCCGCTTGTTTAACCCCTGTTGGGTGCCAGGGGTCTGGGGACCGCTTGTTTAACCCCTGTTGGGTGCATGGGACCAGGAGCTGTGAGCAACCCAGTGGACACAACAGACATGAGGCTCACAGTGTAGCAGGGAAAAGACATGAAACAAAACACCACACACGCTGTTTTGTAAGTTACCATCGTAGTAAGTGCCACAGAGGAAAAGTCTACTGTGCAAAGGAGCGTGTAGTGGGAAGACCTTTCCTTGTCTAAAGAGTCGAAAGACGTCCCAGGGAAAGCTTAGACTTAAGAGCGAGCTGCAGATGAGGTTGTTCAGCAGGCAGAGGAAACGGTAGAGGCAAAGTCCTGGGGTGGGAAGGGTTGGCCTGCTCAAGAAATGCAAAGAAGGCTCCTGGGATTGGTGGCTCTCAATTGTTTGTGGGTTTAAGAATATTGGTTAAAATGTACTTTCTTGAATCCTACCTCCAGAAATTCTGATTCCAAGGTCTAGGGTGCAGCCCAAGGATCTTCATTTTTAATAAGCATCCCAGGAAATTTAGAGAAAAATATTGCTTAGAGCCACATGTTGAGAAATATTGGGTTAAAGCCTAATGAGAATGGCACAAAATAAGGTGAGTCATCTAACTTCTCTAAGCAGCTCTTAGCTACAGTGTAACATAGGAGATAGGAGTTATAGGGTGGCAGGAAGATTAAAGGAGAGAGGTCACACACAGCACCTAGCATAGGGTTCAGTAGGAAGCAGGTGCTCAGCAAACCCCTGCACGTGTATTACTGACCTTCCCAAGTCAAGCCTATGGAACCCTTGAGGTGTGAAGAAATGAGCACAAGGCCAGGAATCAGGCAGCCCATGTTCTAGCCTCAGCCAGGGGCCACTGACTTGCCACCCCACCTTGGGCAAGACCCTTTCCCTCACTGGGCCAGTTTCCCCACTGTCAAAGGAGAGTGTGATTAGGTCACTCCTACCCCTTACCCATCCACTACCTGCCATCTTGAATTCTCACGCCTTGCCACCCAGGGCTCCCTCACCAAATTCAGTAGTCCTCAGCCTGGCTGCCCATTAGAGCCACCAAGAGGGCTTCTTCAAATGCCAATTAAATCAGGATCTCTTGGGGGTGGATCACAGTGTTGGTAACTTTTTTAGCTACCCAGGCAAATCTAATAAGAGCCAGCACTTTAATTCCCCAAATATCCCTTTTGTCCATAAGAGTAAAAAGAGGCCTCAGAGGAAACATCCTGCTCCTCAATTCTGACCTGAAATCTCAGGAAGCACCCAAGCCAGTAGAGCCTTAGGCTCCATCCAGCACCACACCCCCACACAACACTGTTTCTTCACAGATGGGGTCTCACTCTGTCACCCAGGCTGGAATGCAATGGCACAATCATAGCTCACTGCAGCCTTGAACTCCTGGGCTCAGGCGATCCTCCCACCTCAGCCTCCCTAGTAGCTAGGTTCATGCCACTATGCCCAGATAGTTTATTTATTTATTTATTTATTTATTTATTTATTTATTTAATTATTTTGTAGAGATAGGGTCTCTCTATGTTACCCAGGCTGGTCTCTGACTCCTGGCCTCAAGTGATCTTCCCGCCTCAGCCTCATGAAATGTTGGGATTGCAGGCGTGAGCCACCATGCCTGGCCTAAACTCTGTTTTTTAAAATAGTTTTAAACATAAATTTAAAAAGCATTGTTAAAGTAAAAATCCGCATTTAAACAAAATCAAACAATAAAAAGTGGCTTCTCACTCACCCCTGCCATCTCCAAAGGCCACCATATTTGGATTAATCAACTTCATTGAGGAATAATTTACATACCATGAAATGCACACATTTAAACTATAGAGTTGGGTGAGTTTTGACAAATGTCTACTGCTGTGCTCCTACCCTCAGTGAGACATCACTTTTCACAGTTTTTGTTTTTCTTCCTTGGTGGTTTTTTCTCCTCTGTGTTTTTTCCATGTCATGTGTTAATACGGATGTTTTTCATTTATCAACTTTAGATCGAGTAGCAGATAATTAATCCTTCAACCAGGAAACTATTGAAAGTGAAAAGGGACAGAACTAATAATCACAGGACAACAGTATAAAATAAGCCTGTCCTGGGCAACTCAGAGTGTGTGGTCAACCTCACATTATCCATTTATGGCCAGCCATGGTGGAGAAGGATTTAATTCATATGCCCCATCTCTAGCCCCCTTCCTCTGCCCAATTTGTGCTACTTTTGACCCCATTTTAATGTCTCTGTTGCTTAACTTTGCAAATGTAAATAATATTTCTAGGCCTCTGTTTCTGGAGCCATTTGGTAAGATAAGAACGTTAGTATTCCTATTCCCCCCCATCTTTGTCCACTTCTATCTCCTAATTTCTTATTTCTTTCATCTTTGTCTTCTATTTTGTCCTTATTATTTAGCCTTTCTTATTTTGTCTGTGAAAACGAGGCTCAGTGTTTATGTTATGTTGATGATGTGACTTTGTTCCCCAAGGAGTGCATTATGAGTGATCATGGTTCCTTCCCTATGGTTACAGTATCATTACTCCTGTGCCTCTCACAAGCAAATGCTTCCAGCATCAACAGTAAAAGAATTTTCCTTTCTTACTCTCTACCAAGTCTTCCAAATCACGTCAAATTTTAATTTGCTTTATATTTGAACCATTAACTTCTTTTTTCTGAGAGAGAGAGAGGTTCTCATTCTGTTGCCCAGGTTGGAGTGCAGTGGCACAATCACAGCTCACTGAAGCCTTGACCTCGCCAGCTCAAGCAATCCTCCCACCCCAGTCTCTGTAGCTGAGACTACAGGCGTGTGTCACCACTACCAGCTAATTGTTGTATTTTTTTTAGAAATGGGGTTTCACCATGTTGCCCAGTCTGCATTAACTTCTTATCAAAGGTTTTTTTTTCTTCCTCCTTCTCTTGGTGTTTCTGATTGTTTAATTTGCTTTGGAAAGAAGCACAGGCCTCTTCACCATATTTCTAATATCTTCCAGCCTCCTTTTGTATATTTCTTGGAATCTATTCCTCTCTTCTTTCATGTCATTCTACTAGGTCCCTGATTTTCGATTCTTGTTTGTTCAAAGGGTTTCCTGGACCTGCTGCACACAGATCATTCTGGAATTTCTTTACATTAGATCCTTGAGTTAATTCTACCAGTTTTTATCCCATAACATTCTTCTTCATGGATTCTAAGCTGAAATACACATTCAATAACTTCTCAGAAAGGAAGCATGGGGAGTAAATTTCTGAGTCCTGGAATATCTGAATATAACTTTGTTGTTGTTGTTGTTCTTTTGCCTTCTCCCTTGACTGATAGTTTGGCTGTCTGTAGAATTCCAGGTTCAAAGCCATTTAGACTTAGCTCTTAGAGATGGAATATAGTGATGAGATTAAAATTCGATCTCTGGCATGAGGCTGCCAGGGTTTACATCTTAACTTTACATTTTCTAGAACCCAGCAAGTCACTTAATCTCTCTGTGCCTCAGTTTTCTCACAAATAAGCCAAGATAAAAATAGTGCCTACCTCATGGAGCTGTGATGAGGATTAACCAGTTTACATATGTAAAATACTTAGAACAGTGCCTGCACGGCGTGGGTGTGGGCGTCATGTTAAGTGTTGGCTATTATTCTCTGGGCCTCCATTGTTGATATAGAGGACTATGATGTCATTCTTATTTCAGTTTATTTGTCAGAGTCAATGTTCTGGTATTTGTGAGCTGCTGTTCTAGTTTCCATAGAAATATCCAGGATCTGCTTTAATCTTTAATATTCTTAAATTGCTCAGTTCTATGTCTGCTTGGTATTCTCTTAGCTCTTTCAATTTAAAGACTCGGTGTCCCTTTTTGGCTCTGGGGACTTTTCAAATGTAATTATTTCTGCAATAATTCCCTCTCCTCCATCTTCTTTCTTTTCTTGTTCTGGAACTCCAACTGTTAGGTGGATATTGGACCCCCTGAATTGATCCTGTTTGAATATTTTTTTCCTCCCATACTTTATGCCATTGGTTCCATGTTCTGGGAGATTTTCCTGACTTTGCATTTCAAGCTTTCAATTGATTCTTTAAAATAATTTTTAGCAACAATCATTTCCAGGAGTCTTTCTCATTTGCTGATTGCTTCTTTTCTATGACACTTTCTTTGGACTCCTGGAGCATTGCCACTCCAGCCTTCCTATCAGCTTGTGGGGACCCCAGAGACGTTTTTGCAGAATTCTTGGGCTTTTGGAAATAAGATCTGAAAATCTCTGACCTATGCATTTGATCAAAAAACTTGATAAGTTTATTGGGCCATTACCAAGATGAATGAGTTATAGTCTATAATCTCAGCCCTCAACAAACTACTCTGATGCAGAGACAAACACGGAAAGAAATAATGACAATATGACAGGTGCACAAGAGGTCCTTCCAGAGGGAAAATAACCAACAGCCTGTTGGAGCTCAAGAAGGAGAAAGCCCTTGAACTCTTCTTAAGGTAGTGTGCAGGAGAAGCTCATACAGGTTCATGAGCAGACTGGTAAAATTTCAGGAATTTTGTGAGCTTGTTGTCAAACAGTTATTTAAAAATTAACTTAGGCAAATTTACAATTAAATACATTATAACAAAAACAAAGCTAATAAATGCCAAAAATTCATCACTTCCTATTTATCACATCTTACGATTACCTATGCTGTTGAGGTTGTTTACACCTATTGTACATGTATGGCAGAAATACCATATCAAGGTGTGCTACTGAGCATCTCTGTTCAACTCCTCCTGCCGTAACTCATGTTGGTGGCTTGAAATCAGTGATAGTGGGAATATTTACATCACAGAAATTGACAAATGCTACAAATCAGGGCCTGGCTATTGTTTTGTTGATAGTCTAGAGTTAAGAAAATAATGGAGAAAATGTTAATGTAGACTATACTTAAAAGTATGTTGTGCTGGTAGCCTTTACATTGTAAATAGCATGAAAAAGAATTGAGGACATATTCTTCCAGTATTCAAAAACTATTGTTTAATTCAGCAAAGAAGTCACTCGTGTCACTGCCAAATGAATGAAATTCATGCCTCTGTTGTTCCATTTCCATCAAACTTATTAATGTAAAAGAAAATAGCAAAGAACATTCACACAGGAACGATACTTATTTGGTAACTGTAATAATAATTTAACTATAGATACAAAAGTTTAGGAAGTATCAACAAAAGCATTCTATGAGAATCAATTTACTAGATAAAATTGATAATAAAAAATACTGTATATTTTATTATTAGTTGTAAATTGTGCTACAATCCTTGATGGCAATAAACTTTGTATTAACTTATGTGTGTATATATGTATACACGTATCTGTTTCTGGAGAGCCAATTGATAACACTTACC
Organism: Macaca mulatta; assembly: GCF_049350105.2. Classification (NCBI taxonomy): domain Eukaryota; kingdom Metazoa; phylum Chordata; class Mammalia; order Primates; family Cercopithecidae; genus Macaca; species Macaca mulatta. Next base: position 47,911,263 of record NC_133412.1, read on the forward strand.
AGCACACCATGGAGAATAGTGGAGAGTGCCCAGGTCCTGTGGAGTTCCAGTGCATTCATTTATTAGCTGTGTGACCTTGGGCCAGTTATTGTAACTTTCTAAGTCTCATCAATAAAATGAAACTGTGGATGCGATGTGCTAATATTGATTAAAAAATAATATGGTGGAGAGGTTAAGAATCCATGCTCAGAGATTGGGCTGCCTCCATTTAAACCCTGGCTCCCTGCTTACTAATTGTGTGACCCTGGCCCCGTTGCTGTTAGATGATATATTAGTCAATGTTCTATCTGAGAAAGAGAACCAGTAGTAGGTGATATATATCAAGGAATTGGCTTACATAATCATGGGTTCTAGCAAATCTGGTCTGTAGGGCAAGCCATCAGGCTGGAAACTCTTGAGCAGAAGCTAATGCTATAGGTCACAGGTGGAGTTTCTTCCTCCTCAGGAAAATCTCAATTTTGCTCTTAAGGCCTTTCAACTGATTGGATCAGGCCCACCTAGATTATAGACGATACATTCTTTTACTTAAAGTCAAGTAATTGTAGGTGTTAACCACATCTACAAAATCCTTCATAGAAACACCTAGATTAGTGTGTGATTGAGTAACTGGAGACTCTAGACTGGCCACCTCAACACATAACACTAGCCTCACAGGTAGGGATAGTGAAAGCAGACCCTTTATGGGCTTCTTGCAAAGATAGAACAGAGCAGTACTTAGAAACCACTCAGATAGCACCTGGCCCAAGCAAGTGCTCATTAAGCTACAAACCTCTGTTCTCGCTAGAACTAAAGTTTGCTTCCCAGGCAGCCACGGCACAAGGAAGGGCCAGGGACCCTGAATAGGAAGGTCTGGTTGGAGCCCCAGCACGTCACTGACTGGCTGTGGAGATGGCTGCCTGAGGCCTTGCCCAGAGGAAGCTGAGAGAGAAGAGATGGAAAGGAGCCCATGGCTCTGGGACCCAGCAGAGAACATTCAGATGGAAACCAGCCATGACTGGGTGACACCCCTCAGGGCTCCTTGCAGGGCAGGACTGTCTGGCTCAGTGGTGAGAGACTCATGGCCGGAAGATGAAGTGGTTACAGGTGTCAGACAGGAGGCCTCGCTGGCGGCGGGTGGCTGTGGTGGATGTTTCATTAGCTGCTGACTGAGGATTTATGTTGCTTTCATTTGCTGCCTCAGCCAGTAGCTAGGTTTAAAATAAATTTCAGGAGATCAAACTCAAATCCCCAAACCAGCATCCCTAGGCCCCAGGCAGGCCTCTGGCACAACCATACAATCTGCAGAGTTTATCTCAGGCAGTTCCAATGGATGTCACCTTAAATGCCCCCCCTCCCCTCCCTGGGAGCCCTCTCCTCCAGCTCTGAGACCTCTGGCTCTTCCTTAGATTCCCCCCTCAAGTCTCTGTCCCAGTAAACCCCAGTCCCTCTGGGGCCTGCTCCCAGCTGCTAGCCTTCCTTTCATCTGCTCAGCCTCTCACGGCAGAGCTGTGCAGAGCTAAGGGGGCAATAGACAGAATTGACTGCTCTTGGTTCATGGCTTCACCATTCCCAAGAAGATCTGGGGGCACAGGAGAGAAGCCTGCCAGAAGAAGGGCATCATTTTCACCCTGTGGGGGGATGCCTGACACCTGAGCCTCTGTGCAAGGAAAGACTTGAGCACAAAACACACTTGCACACAAGTGTCAGTCTCCTAGGAACTACCAGAGCTGGGAAGAGCCCAGAGCCGTTTCGCCTCACTCTTGTCATTTTCACAGATGAGGAAAGCAAAGCTCAGGGAAGCGAAATGACCTGCTCTCCCTCACACAGCTAGGAAACCACTGGGTAACTGAGCACACACCCAATTTCCTGGGGCGTGGACCCCGCCCTGCCACAGTCAGCAAATGAGCAGGGGCAGCTTCCTAAGACAGGGAACCACCAAGAATTCCAAGCAGGCCACACAAATCCCTGAGTCCTGCCTTCCCTGGGCAGCCCCACCCTGGCCCTGACCTGGTGGCCTAGGCAGCCTCCTGGCCAACCCTGCTTTCCAATTCAGAGCTGAGCAGGCTGGGCCTCCAATCACTCCAGACACGTGAGGACTGAGCAGTTTTACTCTGGCTTGCCAGGGCATGGGGGAGTTGCAGCCAAGCTGTGCTCCTCCAAGGACAGAGGGCCAACCTGGGAGGGCATTGCCGAGGCCAGTCAGACAAGCCTTGCCTGTGGTAACCTCAGGCCTCACCTACTTTTCACCTGGCTGCCTCACCAGCCCCACCACCCCCTCACTGTGTCCTCTCCAGTGGGACCTATCCTATTCCCCAGGCCATGCTGTGGCTTTAAACATGCAGCCATGGCTCCCTTGGTCTGCAGGCTATTCTTTCACTAACCCTCCAGCTTTCCTTTTCAGGTCACTACATTTAGTCATGCTGCCCCCATGCCAACTCCCACCTCTAATTCCAATAGCACCTTGTCTATTCTTCATAGCAGTTTCTGGTGTATTGTTTTAGTTTACACTTTCTGTTCTTTTAGACTGTGAGCTACTAGTCTCATTTGGTTCTATTTATCACTGAATGCCAGAATCTAGCCAGGTGTTTCTGGTACCAACTAGTGCTCAACATACTGTTTTGTGAATAAGAAAAAGGATGGGCAGAGGGATAGATGGATGTTGAATAAATGAATTGATGGATGATTGTTGGATGGCTGGATGCAAGGATAACAGAATGATGCTGAATAGATAGATAGGTAGATAGATGTTGGATGAAAGGATGGATGGATGGATGGATGGATGGATGGATGGATAGATGGATGGATAGATGGATGTATGGAAATAAAGATGAATGTGTAAATGAGTAGATGGGTGGATATGAGATGAATGGGTAGATGAGTGGATGGATAGATATGAGATGGTTTGGTAGATGAGAGAATGAATGAATATGAGATGGGTGGATAGATGAGTGGATGTGTGACTATGAGATGGATGGGTAGATGAGTGGATGAGTGAATATGAGATGGATGGGTAGATGAGTGGATGGATGGATATGAAGTGGATGGGTAGATGAGTGAATGAATGAATGGATGGATATAAGATGAATGGGTAGATGAGTGGGGGGTAAACATGAGATGGATAGGCAGATGAGTGGATGGGTGAATATGAGATGGATGGATAAATGAGTGGATGGGTGGATATGAAGTGGATGGGTAGATAAGTAGATGAATAAATGGATGATATAAGATGAATGGGTGTATGAGTGGAGGGGTGAATATGAGATGGGTGGGCAGATGAATTAATGGGTGGCTATGAGATGGACAAACGAGTGAATGGGTGGATATGAAGTGGATGGGTAGATGAGTGGATGAGTGAATATGAGATGGATGGGTAGATGAGTGGATGGGTGGATATGAGATGGATGGATAAATGAGTGAATGGGTAGACATGAAGTGGATGGGTAGATGAGTGGATGAATGGATGGATGGATATAAGATGAATGGGTAGATGAGTGGAGGGTGAATATGAGATGAATGAATAGATGAGTGGAGGAGTGAATATGAGATGAACGGGCAGATGAGTGGAGGGTGAATATGAGATAAATGGGTAGATGAGTGGAGGGGTGAATATGAGATGGATAGGTAGGTAAGTGGATGGGTGGATTGGTGAATGAGTAAGAGGACAACCAAAGTGACCTTTTACCCCTGTTGAGCTTCTGTTTTCCCTGCTCTTTTAAAGGCCCAGAGTATGACTTTACTATATGATGTTTCCAGAGAACCCCCCATTCCTCAGGCCCTACTGAGCCACCTCTAAGAGAAGGCAAAGCACAAAGTATTGGTCCCACTTGATGACTGAGGAAGCTGAGATCTAGAGCTGTTAAGGCTTCTTTCTGTTCATGGACACCCAGCTAGTGCAAAGCAGAGTGGAAATCAGACTGCTGGCTTCTCACCTCCACTCCATTGCAGGCCTCCATTGCCTCTCTCTGAGGACTGGATCTGACCAAGTTGACCCCACACACCTGTTCCCACTGTGGCCCAGGCCCCCCTTTGGCACCCAGTTGACTGCATGTGCATCATGACTTGTGAGAGAGAGGTCAGCCCTGCCTTTCCACACAGGCCCTGTCTGACTAGGCTCTTTGGTTCCTCCAGGAAGGAAGTGTATTGAGAGAAAAATTAGGAGAGATTAGGCCCCTCCTCCCGTCCCCACTGGACCAAAGCTGGCCCTGTAAGTCCACAGCTGCACTGAGGAGGCAGGCGGGGGCACCACTGCACCTTTTTCCTCTAACCCTTAACCTTGATGGCCATGTCCAGGCCTCACTGTGATCCTGCAGGAGGGCAGCTCTAATGAGAAAGCCAATACAAAGCCATTTTTAATTATCCATTAGACAAGTACAGCCTATTAACTTTTTTTCCTATTAATTTTTAATATTTTAAACTTTATAAGAAATACTTTTAGATTTAACTATATTGCAAAAATATACAAAGAAATCCTCAAATGTTAGCATTTTACCACACTTTCTTAATAATTGCCTTTCTAATTCTTTCTACATATATATGTATATGTGTGTATATGTCTACCTATGCAAATATGTATATATACATATATGCATGTATATATGTGTGTATTATTTTCCTGAAGCATTTAAAAGTAAGTTGTAGAAGTCTTTTGCCTCTAAATACTTCAACATGTTTTTATTTGAAAAAGGACATTCTCTTACATAATCACAGCACAATTGTCAAAGTCAAGAAATTAACATTGCTGCAATATTAACTACCGACTTTACTCAGATTTTACCAAACGTCCCACTAATAACCTTTTTCTAATCCAGGATCCAACCTAGGATCACACTTGCTTTTGGTTTCTGTGTCTCTTTAGTCCTCTTTAATTGTCAACAGTTTCTCCGTCTTTCTTTGTTTTTCATGGCATTAACATGTTTGAAGAGCACATTTTGTAAAAAGTCTCTCAATATGGATCCATGTGATGATGTTTCCTCTAAATGATATTCAGAATTGCAGGTTATGCAAATTTGGCAGGCTACCACAGAAATGATGCTGTGTCCTTCTCAGTGCATCGTATCAGGAAGGGCACCATGTTGCTCTGTCCCCTTGCTAGGGATGTTAACTTGGATCACCCAGTTAAGGGTATTGCTAGGTTTCTCCACTGCAATTGCTCTCTTTCCTTTTGTCAATAATGAGTGCCTTGTGAGAATATACTTTGAGATTATATAAATATTCTGTTTCTCATCATACGTTTGGCCACCAATTTTAGCATCCATTGATACTTGCCTGAAACAGTTATTGCTACGGTGGTTGTCAGGTGGTGATTCTTCCAATTACAACATTCCTTCTATATTTATTAGTTGGAATCCTTCCATAGTTAAGAGCCTATCCTTCCTTTTATTTATTTATGTATGCATTTATTTATATCAGTATAGACTCAAGGATTCTTCTTTCGACTGTGGGTAATAATCCAATACTGTTGTTATTAATTAATTTTAATGTTTTCTTTTGAAATAATTATAGATTGTCAAGGAGTTGCAACATTAGTGCAGAGAAGTCCTGTGTGCCCTTCACCCAGTTTCATCCAATGGTTGTATCTTACATAACTATAGTGCAATATCAAAACCAGGAAAATAACATTGGGACAACGTACATGCATAGTTCTGTCATATTTATCACCTGTGTAAATTCAAGTAACCACTGCCATAAAGACACAGAACTATTCTGTTACCGCAAAGATCTCCCTCATGCTATTCCCACCATCCCAAATCCCTGGCAATCACTAATTTGTTCAGCATCTCTATATTTTTGTCATTCCGATAATGTTTTATAAATGGAATTGTAAAGTATGTGACCTTTTGAGATTGGATTTTTTTTTGTTCAGTCCGTGAGAGTCATCTGAATTCTTGTGTGTCTTAGTATTTCATTCATTAATAAAAATACTCTGCAATAAAGCTGAGTGGTATTCCGTGGTATAGATATACAAAGTTTGCTTAACCAGTCTCCTGTTGTAAGACATTTTGAATGTTTCCAGTTTGGGACTATTACAAATAAAGCTGCTATTTGAACGGTCATGTACAGGTTTTTGTGTGGACATATTTGCATTTTTCTGGGCTAAGTGCCCAGGAGTATGATTGCTGGGTCATATGGTAAGTGTATGTTTAGACTTTTAAGAAACCACCAAACTGCTTTCCAAAGTAGCTGCACCATTTTACATTCCCATCAGCAGCATAGATTAATCCAGTTTCTCTGCATCCTAGCCAATATTTATATTTTCACTATTTTTTATTTTAGCCATTCTGATAGGTGTGTAGTGATATTTCATGGTGGTTTTAATTTGCATTTCCTTTTTTAAATTTATGTTTTTCTTTTTAGAGACAGGGTTTTGCTCTGTTGTCCAGGCTGGAGTGCAGTGGCATGATTATAGTTCACTGCAGCCTTGAACTCCTGGGCTCAGTCAATCCTCCCATCTCAGCCTCCCAAGTAGCTAGGACTACAGGTACACACCACCATGCCCATAGAGATGGGGTCTCACTATGTTGCACAGGCAGATCTTGAACTTCCTGCCTGAAGCAATTCTCCTGCCTTGGGCTCCCAAACCACTGGGATTACAGGCGTGAGCCACCATGCTCAGCTTGCATTTCCTTAACGGCTAATGGTGCAGAACATCTCTTCATGTGCTTATTTGCCAACTATATACCCTCTTTGGTAAAATGTCTCTTCATGCCTTTTGCCCACTTTCTAATTGGATTGATTGCCTTCTTACTGTTGAGTTTTGAGGGTCAGATGGGTGGTTTGCAAATACTTTTCCCTCATTTATTCTAATGCTCACATTTTTGCTGTTGGCCCTTAAAAGAAAGTTTTCATTTATTCATCTGACAAATAGTTTCCTAGACCCCACTGGATGCTGAGAACTTGTCTAGGAGCTGGAAATAGATAAGACAGATAGGGCAGGGCCCTGGCCCATGGAGGCTCCCACTCTGGGGTCAGAGTGTGGAACAGAAAAAGAAACAGATGGTTTCAACACCATGCAGTCAATAGCAAAAAAGAGGCAGAGATGGGCTGTGTGAGAACACAGGAGTGAAGAAAATTGGCCAAAGTCTGAAGGACGAGTCTGCACGTGTGAGACACACAAGGGAATGAGGGCATTCCAAACAGAAGCAAGAGCCCATGCAAATGTGCCATTCAAAGTTCATGGCAGCAAAGATTTGGAGGCCAGAGGACCCTGTGGGGCAGATGCTTTGGGGGGATTCCTCCAAGTTGGGTTGGAATCTTGGAAGGCCCTCACTGGTTGTACAAATGTATAAATGGTTACATGGACTAAATATTTAACCTTTCTCAGGCTCAGTTTCTCATGGGCAAAATGAACTCAGTAATACCTACTTCCCAGAGACTACAGGAAGATTAGAAATAATGTACATACAGCATCTAGAACAGTGCTGGGGATGACATTAGGTGCTTGACAAACACCTTGGAAAATCAGGATGGAAAAACAGCACATTTAAAGATTGGCTTGGACTGGGCACAGTGGCTCACACCTGTAATCCCAGCCCTTTGGGAGACCGAGGCCAAGAGTTTGAGACCAGCCTGGCCAACATGGTGAAATTCCACCTCTATTTAAAAAAAAATACAAAAACTGGCCAGGCACAGTGGTGCATGTCTGTAGTCCCAGTCACTCAGGAGGATGAGGCAGGAGAATCGCTTGAACCCAGGAGGTGGAGGTTGCAGTGAGAGGAGATTACGCCCCTGCACTCCAGTCTGGACAACAGAGTGAGACTCCATCTCAAAAAAAAAAAAAAAGAAGATTGGTTTGTAGGAGGGAACACCCATCAAAGCTATGCTTCTTTTCAAGGGTCTCTCTCAGGCCCATCCCTTCAATGGTTCCTCCTACTCTTGGGAGGGAATGAACCTCCTCCTATCTAGTCAAACCTATTTCCCTGTACTCTCCACCATACCCTTCCACCTCGCTGGGACCAGGGATGTTCTTCATCAATTAAAACACATTTCTTTTGCTTCCTTCCCAGCAAGGTCTAAATGTCCTTTGGCCACCAGCCTACCACTCGCCTTCTTTCTCAGCCACATTTCTTGGAAGAGTTGTTTATTTTCACGGTCTTCACTTCCTTCCCAACTCACTCTTTAACTCAGTATGGTCTCCTCCCGGCCCCAACCACAACTCCAGAACTTCTCTGGTCAAGGTCACCCGTGGCCTTTGTGACACTGACATGAGTCATTATCTCACTGATCTCTCTGCAGCATTTGAGAAGGTGACACTTCCTCCTTCTTGAGACATTCTCCTGGCTTGGCTCTCAAGGGGGTGCCTTAGAAGGTCTTTTCCTGCTGTCCCTATGGGGGGCCTCTTGTGAGTGCTTTGGCAGGCTCCTCTTCCTGCACCCACCTCAACATGACAGGCTCTCCAGGATTTATTCTTCTGTTTCCTGTTCTTCTCACTCAGCATGCTCATGTCCTCGTCCTGGGGTATTACCTGACTCCCATCCGTACCTTCTGCTAGTTTCTTAGGTTGGAACACTCTCAGGTCTCTATCCAAGCCACCACTGGCTTCATTCCTGAACTGCAGACCATTGGATCCAAATGTCTACTGAATATGAACCTACATCTCAAACTCAACATGAGTAAAATCGAGCTCACCCCCTCCGGAGACCAGACACTTCTCTCTCATATCTCATCTTTCACAGAGCAGCTCCTCACTCTTCCAGCTGCTGAGAGCACAATGGGAAGACACAGGGAAAGGAGTAGTTGGAGAAGTAAGTGACAAGGTCAAAGTCCACTTAGGCCCCAGGAGAAACTGAGGCAGGGATGTTAGGGAGCAGCTGTCCACATGTGGCTGGAGTTTGGGAGAGGGATAAGGGCAGGAGATGTGATTTTGCTGATGTTCCAGCTGCTTCAGAGCACACCTAAAGTCCTGGCTGGAAAACACAGTCCCTCTCCCATGAGCCCCTCAGCCACATTGTACTTGAAGGCTCAGGCCTCCTCATCTAGGCTTGTGGGCTGCCAATGCAATGATCTACAAGGGCAGGAAACAAAGGAGAGAAGAAGGAAGGAAGGAAGGCAGGAAGGAAGTGTGAACCCTTAATATCTGAGACAGGTCTCAGTCAATTTAGGAAGTTTATTTTGCCAAAGTTAAGGACACACACCCATAACACAGCCTCAGGAGGTCCTCACGACAGGCGCCCAAGGTGGTCCAAGCACAGCTTGGTTTTATACATTTTAGGGAGACATGAGACATCAATCAATATATGTAAGATGAAACATTGGTTTGGTCTGGGAAGGTAGGGCAACTCAAGTGGGGAGGGGGCTCCAGGTCATAGGTAGATAAGAGATAAATTGTTGCATTGAGTTTCTAATTAGCCTTTCCAAAGGAGGCAATCAGATATGCACGCATAGGGATGACTTTGAATAGAATGGGAGGCAGGTTTGCCCTAAGCAGTTCCCAGCTGGACTTTTCCCAGCTTAGTGATTTTGGGGCCCCAAGATTTATTTTATTTTCAAGGAAGGAAGGAAGGAAGGAAGGAAGGAAGGAAGGACGGAAGGAAGGAAGGAAGGAGGGAGGGAGGGAGAGAGGGAACGAAGGAAGGAAGGAAGGAAGGAAGGAAGGAAGGAAGGAAGGAAGGAAGGAAGGAAGGAAGGAAGGAAGGAAAGAAGGAAGGAAGGAAGGAAGGAAAGAAGGAAGGAAGGAAGGAAGGAAGAAGGGAGGGAAGGAGGGAGGAACGACCCTGCTTGGTTCAGTGAAGGGAAAGGAGTTGGCCAAGGGAGAACTGAAAGGCCCGAAGTGAAAGTGGCCATGGGGGAGTGGGGAGGGGGATGCACAGGATTAGAGGCTAAAACAAAAAGTGACCTTGTTGTGTTGATGAGATTTGGAGAGGAAAGATTGAGTTACCCTTCTCCCCAGTCCTCATTGAGAACATGTGAATTTGCACTTCCTGCCTTAATCTGGGTGGGATGGGGTGCAAGAATCACTAATGACAACAGCAAGATAAACAAAAAATAAATAAACAAAAACTTCCTCTCACAGGTGTAAGTGGAGAGAGGACATTTGTTGGGCAAAAAAGAGAAAGCAAACAATTTGACTGACAGTCAGCAAACATTTATTGAGAGCACACTAGTTCTTAGCATTTTAGATACTTATCACATTTTATCTTCACAAACATCATGTGCAGTAAATGCTTTTATCCTCATTTTACAGATGAGGAAACTGAGACTCAGAGACATTACTCAACTTGTTTGTGCCCACACAGTAAGAGGTGGTGGTGTCTGATTCCAATGCCTATGCTCTTGTTGTCATTGGTTTGTTAAGTCTTTATTTTACCTTTAAAAAATAAAAGCTAAAGTGACACAAATATGTAGTTTAACAAGTCAACCAGTTCTACAAAGTTTATGTAAAGGAAAACAACATTTATCAGACTCCCTCATAGAGGATCACTTGTAAGTTTTTTAATGAATTCATTTAATGCTTACCTCCATGTCCTTATATGTCTGTATTGCTATTTATGGATATTTCTATTTGAAGCATTGTTTATTGACTTTCTATTATGGAAGAATGAGTTTTAGCGCTTTCTCTCTCTTTCTCTCTCACTCACTCAATACACACATGCACATATCCTAATCTCCATCCTTCCAATACAGTCATCTAATAATTTTCTTAATCTGTAGTCACTGGTGACCAGGCATGGTAGCTCATGCCTGTAATCCCAACACTTTGGGATTACACCCAAAGTGAGTGGATCACTTGAGTCAAGGAGTTCGAGACCAGCCTGGACAACATAACGAGACCCTGTCTCTATTTGTTTTTAAGTAAAAAAGTTATCAAAAAGAAAAAAAGAAAAAAAATCAGTCAGTGGTGACATTATTATGACTAAGTAATTACTATTCCTCAGAGCTAATTGACATAGTAAATTAGGATTCCTTTCCCTTTCCCGCATACCTTTTATTTTCTTCAGAGTTGATAACTATTTTTGTTTTTCCTGGTGTTTGCATAGTTTTCTACTAACTTGTTAATTCATCATTCAAAACGGCCACCAGCTGTCTAACCAGAGTTAGAGACATTAATACACAGTATTCTATCAGTTTCATTTCCATGAACAAATGTGTCACGGAGCTTTCTGCTCTTCTCTAACCGGGACTAGCCACCATCTCTGCCTGGGTCATGGCTCTCATCCTGGGCTTTTCCACAGTCTTCATTTTGGGAACTCCTTTGGGATCTTTCTGTTTTATATCATTTATTTTCTTTGTTCATTCCCCTCATTTTGTTTGGTGTCTACATCCTTCAGGAGTTTTCCTGGCAAAAATGTGCAGGAGTGTAATTTTGAACCCTTGTAGTTCTTCCTTCCTGGGCTCATTCTCCCCAGAGAAGAGGTTTCTAGTGTGCTTCCTAGAGGGTATAAAACCAGATGCAGCTTACTGGGAGATCATGGGAGAAGATGGCTAGGGGACCTCAGCATTAACTATGGAAACATTCTGTTACTCCTCCTGTTTTCAGCTGAGACTCATGCCCCTCATTCCGAGCAGAGACTTCACTTTATCTCCAGGCTTTGGCCATGGTAAGGACCGGGTGGTTTCCTAGCAGTATGCAGTGGAGGCAGGTTCCAGAAGTACCTGCCACTGCCAGTCCCTGAGGCTTCTGAGGGTTCTGCTGTATAAATCAAGTTGGTTCTCAGCTTTTCCCAATGCCAGCTTAAGAATCCTTATTTCTCCTGTTAAGTTGGTTACCACTTGTCTACCTGCTTTCCAGGTTCCAAAATTTTGTGATAAGACTCTTATCTCTTCTCTAGTTCTCTCCATCCTTATGGCTTTGTGCCTTCTAGATGCTTGTCTTCATTATCTGTCCTTACCTAGGAATTCAAAGCCCCTGCTCCCTCCCCAATCACAGGTATTTGACGCTGAGAGTGGGCAAGCCCTACGTGCATGGGTCACTTTTCTGCCACAGAGCATCTCAGAAAGAAAGAAAATGAGCTTCTGGTATGAAATCAACACGTTTCCAACAACAGAGTCAAGACATCTGAGACGAAGACTGACTCAGCCACAGCCTCCCTGGGCAACCTTGAGCAAGTCATTTCACCTTTGTTGCTGGATGTCAGTGTTCCCATCAGTAAAACAAAGCAAATGCCCCCTGCAACTTTCCATGAAGCTAATGAGAATCAAATGAGGTGATGTGGAGATACAGCTCTCTGCATAATTTCAGGTAGCACATAGTCATCTGGATTAACATTACTGGTCTTGAATCCAGGAAGTGCCAAGTATGCACCTGTGCTAAGTCTTCAAGATTCAGAGATGGGCAAGACCTTCCTTTTCCCTTTACCTGGGGAAGTTCATGGCATAGCAAAGGAGGCAGATGAATAAACAGAGGGCTACAGTACAGTGAAATAAGCAAGACCATATATTGCATAGAGTGCACGGAAGAGAGAGACATCACTGCTGCAAGCTGGGGTAGGGGAGCAAAAGAGCTTCATAAGAATTGGGTAGGAGTGCATCAATCAGAGGAGGAGAAAAGTTTTCAAGACAGAGAGACTAGTATGAGCAAAAGAAAAGAGATGTGCATCTGTCATGCAGGAGCAGAGCCGCAGCTTCATGGGACTGGAGCTTGGCAGCCTAGGGACCACCTTGTACCTGCAAGCCAGAGATGGGGTTTGACGTCAGTAAGGCACGACCAGATCTGCCCGTGGGTAGGTTGCCTCTGATAGTGAGATGAAGGGTGGCCTGGAGAAAGGCCAGTCGAAGCTCACAGTTCTGTCAAGATGGTATTCCCATAGTCAGGGGGAAAGTAATGTGGTCCCAAGTAAAGCAAGAACAGGAGAGACAGAAGACTGGGTTTCAAGACGTGATTAAGAGGTCAAAGCATCAGGACTTGGTAATTAACTGGCTGTTGGGGATAAGAACAGTTGGATGATGTAGCTTGACTCTTGGGCATCAGCTCTGATGGTTGGCTGGCTGGCTGGCTGGCTCGCTGACTAGAGGGGCTGTCTCCCAAGCCAGGGAATACAGATGAAGGTAAAGGAAGGCAAAGTGAAAAGAGAGGAGGTCAAGGGCTTGAGTGTCGGCATGTAGAAGAGTGACAGGCCTGCATGATACAAGAGGAGATGACAACAGGGGAGGTGAAAGTGTGAATCACGGGAGAGTCTAGAGGTAGCAGCCATTTTGGTGTCAGTCATTCAAGCATAACTACCACTATCACCTCTACTATCACGATCACTACCATCACCATCATCATCACCATCGTCATCACCACCCCACCACTCTCATCATGACCACTACCACCACCAGCACCATTACCTCCACCACCATCTGCCGTTACTACCATCACCACCATCATCCCCACCCCACCACTACTATTCCAACCACCTCCAGCACCACTGCTGCCACCACCACCACCATCCTAATAGAGATTATTTACATTCCCTTAACTTCACAGAAATTTGTCTCTTTTCCAGGTCAGAGAGAAACCACCTGGGCCCATGCCTGCCCCATGCTAGGTATTCAGAAACTATGAATATTACATCCAACTGGTGATAGATATCTGTGTCAAAAACAGAGTCCCTGCCCTGCTGCCTAGCTCATCCAACCTGCCCAGTTTCTCTTGAGTGGTTTGTGCACTGACTGTCACCCAGGGCCTGTGTCTGCAGACTGCAGTCTGCCATCTTCACTTTAGTCAAATATGCTGAGCCAGAGCCCGCCCTTCTCATAGTGGCCAGGTTGTCATGCTTCTCATCCCTGTGTGAATTGGTCAGTACTAAGGGGCACATGCCCCCTTCTGCTATCCCTCCCCTGCCTGCTCTGAACTTCTATGCCCTCTAAAAGCCCACCTCCTACTACTTCCCTGCCAACCCTTCCCTGGTCTTCCAGACTTCCTGCTTCAGAATCAGCAACTCCCCTCCCTACTCTTCTGAACTCTCCTTCCACCATAAGCCTTACTGGGAACATGCTTCTCCCCTGAGCCTATGTCCTCTCACAGGGCCCTCCTACGGAGGCCCCTTGGTGATGGCGTGTTTGTGTAGTGAGCCCTGAGTCCTCCTGAAGTTTCTCCAGATTCCTATAACTGAACTCATCCCTTCCTCACCTTGCCATGGCAGCATGCTCTCACACCTCCTTTGGAGTCAGGCTTCAACATACACCAGCTGTGTGACCAGGAGCAAGCCACTGGCTCCTCTGAGTCTTAACTTCTTTATCTGTAAAATGCGACTCTGTCACTAACATGAAATGACGTAGCATATATAGGTTGACTCGGAAATTGCCTTGCACATCCTAAGTGTGAGATACATTTTCATTATCTCTTTATTTCCCTAACTCACAGCCTATCACCTACAGGTTTTGTAATTGTTGTTATTTATGGTCTTGTCTAATCTATCCTTATTAGGCTTTAGTTAGATAAGTGCAGAATTGTAAACCAAAAAGTATCTGAGACAGGTCTCAATCAATTGAGAGGTTTCTTTTGCCAAGGTTAAGGACCATGGCTCATGATATATTTTCAGGAGGTCCTGAGAACATGTCTTGGTTCTATACATTTTAGGGAGATGGAAGAAGTTACAGGCAAAGACATAAACCAATACATGTAAGGTATACATTGATTGGCCCAGAAAGGTGGGATATCTTGAAGCAGACTGAGTGTAGGCTTCCAGGTCATAGGCGGTTTCAAAGATTTCTTGATTGGCAATTGGTTGAGAGAGTTAGGCCTTGCCTGAAGAGTTGAATTCAGCATAAAGAAACCTTGAGTTTAGATAAGGCAGGATTGTGAAGCCAAGGTTCTTGTCATGTAGAGGAAGTCTCCAGGATTCAGAGGGAAAAGATGGTAAATGTCTGTTATCAGGTGTCAGTCTCTCCTGAAAGAGCTAGTAAGGGAAGCAGATTTTCTACAGAATGCAAATTTCCCCAAGAGACAGCTTTGCAGGGCCATTTCAAAATATGCCAAAGAAATATATTTTGGGGTAAAATGCTTTTATTTCCTTCAAGGCCTGCTATTTGTCATGGGACCAAAGTTGGAATTTAGTATCTCATTGCTACAAAGAGTCTGTTTTGTCAGGCTTCAGATTTCTGTTTTCATGTTAATGCTGGTCAGTTGAGTCTAAACTCCAACGGGAGGAGGCTACAATGAGGTATGTCCAATCCCTGCTTCCTGTCATTCCCAGAATTAGTTTTTCAAGTTTCTTTGGGGTCTCCTTGGTGAAGACTGGGGCTCCATTCAGTTAGGGGACTTAGAATTTTATTTTTGGTTTACAGAGACTATATCAAATATGCTGTGAATCTCTCATTGCTCTTTTTCCATAATAGGTGCTCAATGAATGTTGGTTAAATGACTGAGTGAATTGATTTTGTGGCTGTCCAACAGCTGCAAATTCTTGTTCATTTGGAAGTTAAGTTCAGAGAAATGAGAAGGTGTATACTACATCTTTCTGTGTCCTCTTCAACCAATTCACACTAGTGGGGGATATTTCACCCCATCCCCCTCCATTTGTATGGATACATCAGGGCTGGCTGAATTGGAAAAGGTGTCAGCTCCACTGGGCTCACAGATGAGCACCAGCTAATCAGAGGTGGCTTCCTGGAGAAGCTAAGATTCAACCTACAGTTTTGCAGCCCCACCACACATAGAATCACCTGGGGTCTTTAAAACCCCAATGTCCATAGGCCACACCCCAGGCCAATGAAATAAAGATGGCTGGGGCAGAGACATCAGCAATTGTTAGAGCTCCCAGGTTACAATTGGTAGCTGAGTTTGAAAACCTCTGGGTTAGAGGCTGGTTTTGAGAAACAGGGGTGACCCATGGGAGGGGCAGGAGGGTATCTGCCCTGGGGGGAATTCTGCCACTCTTCTTGCCTAGATACCTGTGTTCTTTTTCTTTCTTTCTCGCTCTCTTTTTGTCTTTTCTTTTCTTTTTTTTTTAAACTCACCTCCAGCTCACTTTCCCTGCTGACGAGTGGGAACATCTCCTTCCAGAGCCTACATTAATAACGTCATGTATCCCCAGGGACATTATGAACCTCTCTCTGTTCACAGCCCCCTTCCCCGCCCATCAAAGGCCATGGACACGAGGAGGAGATGGTTGGGGTTTACACGGTAACTCTAATTAAGACAAATGTCAGCTCCTTCTCTGCAGGCTGCCCACACTCACCCAGTCATGTAGCTCCTGCTCGGCGTGGGAGAGCAAGAATACTTTGCTGTAGCTGTCAGGCTCCCATGGAAGCAGTCAGAAGGAAGCAGAAAGAGATGGTGAGCAAGAGGGCAAGGCTGGCTGTGGCAACCCTGCTAGGAGGTGGCTCCCAAATCCCATCTCTACTTAGAATCCCCCTATGGGGGCCACACGTAGAAGGTAACTTTAAGGACTCCTGCAGATCCCAGTCCCAGGGGCCCCAGGGCTGGCCTTTTGTTTCTCTGAGCCTGCTCGAGGGACCCCTACCAGCTGAAGGAGACCCTCAACCAAAGTGAGGCCCCAGGACCAGCACCTTTGACCTCCCTTGGAGGACTGCCAGAAATGCAGAGCCTCAGGCCCGCCTGGCCCTCCTCAACGAGAACCTGCATGTGAACAAGGTCTCCAGTAATGGAGACACATATTAACATTTGAGAAGTGCTGGAAATGTGAAACTGGACTCAGGAATGATGAACAGCTGCAGCATGCTGGGGACGGGAGCTCACCGTGGGGTCAGGGGCTCAAGGCTTAGCTCTGCTCAGTCCTTCCTGGATCGCCTTGGGCAGATCACCTTCTGGATCAGTGCCCAGTTGTCCAGTCTGTAGAATGGGGGACATAACGCCTCCCTGTAGGATGAGCAAGTCAAGGGCACTTATGAAAACATTTACCAATGTAGATCGCTGTAACGACGGAAGTAAGAAAAATAACGGTAGGCTGTGCATGGTGGCTTATGCCCGGAATCCCAGCAATTTGGGGGGCCAAGAAGGGTGAATCACTTGAGATCAGGAGTTTGAGACCCGCCTGGACAACCTGGTGAAACCCTGTCTTTACTAAAAATACAAAAATTAGCTTGACGTGGTGGTGGGCACCTGTAATCCCATCTACTCAGGAGGCTGAGGCAGGAGAATCGCTTGAACCTGGGAGGTGGAGGTTACAGTGAGCTGAGATCGTGCCACTGTACTCCAGTCTGGGTGACAGAGAAGGACTCTGTCTCAAAAAAAAAAAAAAAATCGTCATCAGAGCCAATGTGTGTTAGGTGTTAGGCACTGGAAATGTGCCCAAACCATGCTGATGGCTTTGTGTAAATTATCTCACTCAACTCATAGTATTTCACTGAAGTGCTCTTATTACCCCATTTGTAAATGGTGGCTCAGGATGGTAATATCATCTACCCAACTTCACATAGGTAGTAAAGGCTGGAGCCCCTTGGAACCTGGCACTTTCTAATTCCAGAACCTCCATGCTTAGCTATCATACAATTACTACAGTTTCCCTTCAAGACCACCTGCTACTGCTACCTTCCCAAAAGCAAAAGCTTCCCCACTAAGCCATCCTTAGGCTCCCTCCCGACTATCAGGATCTCATCACAGGGATAAATAGCATTGCATTACAAGTAAGAAGGCTGGTGCCAGATCCAGCTCCACCTCAGTGAGCCTGCAAGCCTATGGACTGCACTTTGCCTCGGTGACGGGGAGCGTTCTACTCATCTCAGCTTCCTATCACCCCCGTAAGACTGCTCTGGTCAAAAGAGAGAATAACAGTGGGAGTTCTTGGAAAGCTACAGAAACAGGGTGGTGGATACAGTGGACTTTGGAATCAGAAAAACCCAGAGTTCAAATTCCAGCTCTACTATTTCCTGTGGATGCAGGCAAGTTACTGTAATCTCTGTGAGCCTCAGTTTACTCCTCTATAAAATGGGAATCTTAAAAATATGCTTCCTAAGGTTGAAAAGATTAGAGATGGTTTGTTTAGAGGCTCTGGCACAATGCCTGGCACACAGAAGGCGCTCAATCAGGGGTAACTGCTCTTCTTTACCATCTTCACCATCATCATCATCAAACTCTTCCCTACAAAGGAATCCTGGGAGTCCTGTAGGGTAAAATGGGAAGGTTCTGATACCAAGGACATCAAAGAAGGACTGGCTATGCTTATTGTGTCCTGGGGCTGAGTGTGCTTGGCCAGGTGCCTGGAGCAGGGCCTGGAGTGGACACAGAGTTTTGGAAACTCTGTAACCAATGGTTGCCTGGTTAGCACAGTACCAGAGAGTTGCCAGATTACCCAGAGAAACTTAAATGGTTGGGTTTTTTGTTATTTAAATTAATTTATATGAAAATTACTTCTAGAATTTTCCTGTTCACATTTCCCTATCGTCTTGCCCTCAGCCTTTTCATAACGACTTGTAGTCATGCCCACAAACCAGCTGGTTGCACTGTGCTGTGATACAGGATGCCCATGGTGCCCTGGGCAGCGTGGAGATCCAGACAGCTACAGGTGGCTACCAGCAGAACCACCACAGCTCTGGCCTTCCAGTTCAGACATCGAAGGCCCCTGTTAAAATGGAAACATGTGAGTAGGAAGGACATGAAGTCATCATGGTCCATGCCTTCCTGAACCAACGAGAGAGAATTTATTTCTTGGATTGATAACAGGTATTTGGCTGGCCCCAATGTAGGGGTGGCCTCAGTTTGAGAAGCAACAAGAGAGAGAATAGGCCTGGGCCTTGGGGCTGCATGTGGTGCAGACAGGAAGGGATTCAGACCATCGCGGTGAGTTCAGTAGTTTAGAAGAGGCCACAGTTAGGGTGGCTGAGGGGTGAACTCTCGTTGTCATCAGTGAAAACACTCTGAGATCCAGGGGCAACATATGAGTGTCTGTAAGTGGGTATGTTCAGAAAAGGCTTAAAAGCTGATTGAGGACCAAGAGCCTCTGCTTCCCACAAGATAAAATCCCCACTGCTTAGCCTGGCATACAAAGTCCCTCTTGATCTACCTAGTGGCCTATATCTCTATCTCTATTTTTATCTGTAAAATAGCTTTTTTAAGCCCGTGATCTGGATGAAGACATGGAAAGCATATGCATTAAATTTGCAGATGACTCAAAGCTGGAGGGGATGAGAGAATTAAGGTTCAAGATGATCTCGACAGTCAAGAATGCTGGGTCAAAAGCAACCAGATGAAATGTAGCATCAATAAATCTAATGTCTTGAATGCAGTTTCCAAAAATCAGTTGCACAAGAACAGGATGAGAGAGACCTGGCTGGACTGCAATTCACATAAAAAAAGATCAGGAGGTTTTAGTCTGCCTCAAGTTCAACATGAGCCAGCTGAGTGATGCGGCGGGCTGGGGAGGGAAAAGAAACTTACAAAACACTCAAGTGAAAGCTTATGTTGCATTAACCCTTGGTGATGAGGAGAGAGAGAGAGAGAGAGATGACACTCTTTGTCATGGCGTGCGAGACCCAGAAGGGATAGTAACTATAAGAGCTGATCCTTACTGAGAACTCAACATGCACCAGGAGTACATCAGTTCATAAAATCTTCACAACATCCCTACGAGGTTACAGGCCAGGAGAGCAGGGTGCAGGGGGTGGATCTGCTTGCTTGTCCTAGCTCACACAGCTAGTGGATGGTGGATCCGTGCTCTTGACCACCCCACTCTGCTGCCTTTCTGTTAGACAACACCTTGTCTACTTTCTCTTCCCCATTTCACAGATGAGGAGACAGGACCGGAACTGTGAGGACAATCTGTCTATAGTTAGGCAGTGAGCTGACTGCAGACTCGGACTCTCCTGGGACCCTCGTCAGTCCTCCTTCCCTCTGCCATGCTGGTTGGCATGGCAGACGGTTGAATACTTATGCTTAAAGATCTAAAGCCTTCATTAAATTTCATGTGGCACTTACTCAACAATGTATCCCACCTTATCCTGCCTTATAACACATAGTATAATGCAGAAGATTTAGCCATTCCTCTGTCTACAGAGTCCCACTCAAGGACGACAATTACCATGGCTCATTGAACTCCAGTGAGATATTCACAGTACAGAGGACCTTGAGATCCTCACAGTACAGATGACCCTCTACCGAGTGTCTCGGTTTATGTTTCTAGGTGTTTTAAAAAATGGTTTTCCGGTTAAACTGCTCATGGCCACCTCTCAGTCTTTGACTTCTTTCTAATTTGCCATAATTAACTAGACTTTCAAATTAAACAGAACATTAATTGTGTATCTGCTATGTGCCAGGCACATTGCCAGGTCTTCCAAATATATTATCTCAGTTAAAATTATAGCAACCTCGTGAGGTGGGTTACTGTTATCCTGATATCACAAAGAGAACATTGACTGAATAGGGTGACCAACTGTGCTAATTTGCCCAGAAAGGAGTGATCTCCCAGGACATGGGATTTGCAGTTTTGAAACCAGGACAGACCAGGGCAATTTGTGATGGGTTAGTCACCTTAGACGATAACTTTCCTGAGGTCACACGGCTAGAAAATGGCTGAGCCAGGATTTAAAATCAGTTCTACTGATACCAAATAAATCTTGGCAGAAATGAATGTAAAGGAAGAGTAAATAATAGACTCTGGTGACTTTCTGGCCTCTGCTCAGCCTCCTTAAAGACTTGTTTTGCTTACTTCCTTATTTTCAGTTCTATGTTAGAAAACCAAGTTCCTGCATGTGTGAAACAAAGAGGAGAGTATCTACTTCCTGCGGCAGTTCTGAGCCCTGAGTGTTTAGAAAGAACGAGAACATTGGCTAGCATTACAGGGGTTCAAGAAGACTTCATTCCTTCCCTCTTCTCTTGCTTACATGGCCTGGATAGCTAAAGTGAGTTTTAGAGATGAGGAATTAATGGCACAGGGCTCAGATCTTAGAAAGCAATTCAACTATAGCTCTGTGATGAATTTGGGGGTATCATATGTTAAGACAGATATTGACCAACTAGGATGTGTTGGACATGGCAAGGAAAGGTGACCCGAGTGATGAGGGGCCAATGAATGAAGGCCCCCAAGAAAAGAACAAAGGAACTGAGGAAGAAGAGACAAAGGAAGGCAGACAGGGAGGCTGAGTTCTAGCCTTTAACGTGCTGTCGTGGGAAAGAAGATACCCAGGCTGTGAGGCCCTAGAGACCCATCCAAAACCAAGGGCAAAGTTACTGGGAGGCAGGTCTGGCTCAATGTCAGAAGAACTTTCCAATGATAAGATGAACAGAAAGCACTTTCTCAGAGGAGGATGACCTTTCTTCCCATCACAGGGATCAGCAAGGGGAGGCTGAGTGACCACTGCCAAGGGCTCTGTGGAGGCCATTCCTATAGTGAATATGAGGCTGGGCTAGACAAACTCTTAGCTCCTTTCCTATTCTAGGACCCTCCAGCAGACATTGGCTCCCTTCCCTACAACTGTAAATATTTGTGCATTCCCAAGTTATAAAGTGGAGCTCTTGGCTTACATAGGTCAGGACGACAAGGAACAATTTGCTTAGTGTTTCTTTAGGCTGCGTTGCCAAGACTTCTTGTCATCTGTGTTTGGAGTGGACACAAGCTGCAGGAGGTAGATAGATAGATTTGGTGAAGGAAGGATTATTCAAGAGAAAAGGATGCAAATGCAGATCATTCAAGAAAGCAGAAGCCAACCCAGAAAGGCAAGGACGCTTCCTCTGTGTGGCCACAGTATGTCACAGCAGAGCCCTGGCTCCTCTGGTGTAGGTTCAGCCTTGGGGGCTTTTGTCCCCTTTCATAGAGCTTCCTATGGGAGTCATAAGTGTTACCCCCACCTCACTGCTGTGAGACAACACCCTTTGGCTTTGATCCGTGGACTAATTATCCATGCCCATCTATGGGGATGAGAATGGAGGGGAGGATCACGTAGTAAGTCAGGTTTTGGTGCCCACAGAAGCAGGCCTGAGTTTCAGCTTCCCTGGGAGCTGGTGCAGGGTAGGGTGGGGAGATGACAGGAGCACGTGGTGGTTGGAAGTTGGAAGGGGCCCTTATTTTTGTTGGTGGCCTTTTGTTCCTTCTCAGTTTGGCTCCTCCACTGCTGTGCTGTCCTCCTCCTAAAAACAATCTGAGCAGGTTACTTCCCCACAGCTTTCAAAGGAGCCCCTCCCCACTGTCCATCAACACTCCCTACCTTCCCAAGAGTGTGTCCTTTCCCACATGCCATTTCCTGGCCCAGAAAGTTTCTTTTCTCTCTGCACTGCAGCTTCCTCATCTGAAAATGGGGGTAAAAATAGCATCTGGGCTGGGTGCAGTGGCTCATGCCTGTAGTCTCAGCATTTTGGGAGGCCAAAGCAAGAGGATAGCTTGAGCCCAGGAGATTGAGACTGCAGTGGGCTATGACCACCACTGCACTCCAGCCTGGATGACAGAGCCAGATTTTGTCTCAAAAAAAAAAAAAAAAAAAAAAAAAAAGAGCATCTGCAGTAAAAGATTGTAAGGATTCTATGAGTACATATGTGTAGGGCCCTTAGAATAGCACCAGACATTTTGGGTTAGCCATATCTGTTACCATTTTGCTAGGGTGGCCAACTCCTACTCATCCTGGGAGACACTGCATCACCTCCTCTGTGAAGTCTTCCTTGTTCTCCTCAGACAAAGCTTTGGTTTTTGGTTTCGTTTTTCTCTTGTTGTTTTGTTTTGCTGTTTACTTGGGGATTCCATGACGTTTATTTTTCAGGACATTTTGTGGTTGTAATTAGCCTACAGGCTGGTCTTTCCCATTAGACTGAAGCTCCTTGGAGTGTGCAGAGACAGGTCTCACTCTGTCCTGGGTGGCCAGCACGATGTCTGGCGCCTGGCAAGGGCTACAGAAACTATTGTTGCCCAAATGAATGGAAAAATGAAGAGATTAGAAAGCACCGCAGTGGTCGGGGGAGCTGTTCCCTTGTGCTTATTAGGATGATGTTGTCTCAGCCTCAAGAGACCTGCTCCTTTCTGCACCTCCACTTCTGTCCCTCCCCTTCATCTTCACATCATTGGAGAGACATTTCATTTACCCACTTCCCCAAAACGTTTTGGATTTGGAAAATAGCAATAGTTTAGGAAAATGGGTAATGAACAAAGGCTCAATCATGGAAAACATGTAACTCCTTGAGTCTTACTGAAATGTCAAGGACTTGATTAGAGGGAGCCCCGTCCCTGGTGATCTGAAGAAAATATGATCTGTTTGTCCTAGAGGGGAAAGAAGGATCACTCTTTATTTACAAACCAGCCAGGCTAATCCCTTCTGACAATATGGGAAGTCATTCTGCTCAGCCGAAGCACTATTTCAGGGCTCCCTTAAGGAAGAACTATCTTCTACTCAATTAAAGCAAAGCCTGAACTCGCTTTGACCCCGTCATTCCACGGCCAGGAAAGCAGGCTCCGCTCCTTCCAGCAGGGTGGCTGCCCGGGCTCCAGGCCCAGCTCTTTTTCATCAGGACGTCTCAAGCATTTACTGGGGTGAGAAACTGGGGAGTGGAAACCATCCCTCCCTGGTTCCTTCAGCCTGGCCTGGCCTTGGGTGCTAAGAAAGAGAGCTGCTGGAGAGGGAGATAGATCAAGTGTCCGTCGGGCCACCTCAGCCTGCCCAGCTCCTGGGGAGGGCCCAGCAGTCAGAATCAGTGAGCAGCCACCAGTAGCAGGTAGGTGGCCCCTGAAAAGCCTTGAATGCCACACCTGCTTCCCCTGTCCTGCTCTATTTAGGTCAGCGCCTCCAACTCAGACCGGCCTGCCAAGCCCTGCCTCTGTCTGCAGGAGTGAGCAGTACCATTATTTACTGGAGACCAAAGCAAGACGGGCCGCATAGATGATCTTACTGGAAAACCACACACTCAGCCAGTCCCCACTCCTCTCCTCTTCCCCAAGCCCCACCAACCCCCAGGGAGGGAAAGAGCTTAGGCAGGCCAACTGCCATAGGAAGAGGTACTTCAGCTGGGAAGATCATCTATATAGAAAAGCGTAATTTTCTTCTTGCTCCTCTCAATTACAAAATAATAAGATTGTTAAAAATCCAGTAGCATGAATGTCAATATTGGCAGGGACAGCCGCAGGAAATTTAATTGCACAATGGGTGCCAGTTAAAGATGGTATGTGCTCTTCTCGGCTTTTCTTAATTCTAATTAGGATAAAATTTACTGATCTTACAGATTCACAAACAGAGGCTTGTCACTCCGCCAGGAATGGATCCTAACGCTCTTGGCTTCCTTTTCTGAGCCTCTTGCCTTCTTTTTCCTTCCTCAAAACATCATCCCTGATTGGGACTTTTCGCTGATTTTGAACATCAGCTCTCTGGTTTCTTTGGCATGTCAGAGGGCCAGATGTTTTTTATTTGAGAGCAAATTGACACATTAAATTACACTGTGCAAACATTAAAGCCAGCGGAGGGTAAACAGGCCGAGATTCATTGAATTTTACGGGTCACAATAATGTTTATGTAATTTAACAAATTCCTGCCCTGCTGCTGAGTCTCTCCAAGAAGTATTAATGTAAGAAAGATGAGACCTGCCCCGAGGCTCTCGTCCCATCCACCTAGTGGCGGCCTCTCAGAACCCTTGCCCAGCAGGTTTCAGAGTTGAGTAACTGAGTTCCCCTAGGCGGAATCACTGCTTAGTCTGGCTCTGTCTTAAAGACACGTCCTAGTTTCTTCCACATGAAGCCTGATGAAATACTCTTGGTGCTGGACATCTGCTGGGTTTGCTTATCCGGGATGCCCCCACTCCTACTTTTGATAGTGGCCCTATGATTTTTCTCTAGGAATCATCATCCCATCCCATTTTCAGTTTCCCCAGTTCCTCTGGGGCACATCCCACTCTCCGGCTCCAGGGATGAGCATGTGCCCCAGGCTTGGTCCATCAGGGCCTTGCATCCCGCCCGTGGCCTTGGTGATTGGTTCAGAGATGGGAACGAGATCACATCTGGGTCAATGAGCATCCACCCCAGGACTTTCACAAAACTGGCAGAATAAGGAGTTCTCTTTCCACTGGTCTTAAGTGGCAAAATGTAAGTTGGGAGCTGCTGGGCGCCATCTTGCCACCAGCTGGAAATGGCTGTTGGGCATAAGGTCAACACAGAACAAAGTACAAATGGAGAAGGGCACATTCCCAGTGAGATTTTTTGAGCCCGTGGGTCCACTTACGGCTGAAGTCTAACCTGGGGTTTTTGATTGTCTGAGTTAATAAATCCACTGTTTCGGTTAAGCCAGTTTGAGTTGAATTTCTGTCATTTTCACCCTTTATTCAACAAAACGAAAGATTCCCCTGTAGGTCTCTGTAGAGAACAGGACCTCTCCTCCACATTTCATGTGACACTGGCTCCATGCTCACCTCAGACTCCCTAAAGCACTCCTCAGACTTCCTCTGCCTCCTCTCCAGTCAGGCTATTCTGTTGCTAAACATGCACTGCCTATCTCACCTTGCTGCCACTTTATTTTCCTCCTGTTGCCTGCAGTGCCATTGTCTCCCATCTACCACCCATCCTCCAGGGCCAGGCTGAATCCTCCTCTCCACAAAGACAACTCCCTTCAACTCAGAACTCTCTCCTCTTAACTCCCAGAGGGCCTCAGTAGGTTCAGTAGGTTCCACACCTCCTGGCCCTTAATTATACAAATTAAAAGTTATATTAGTTATATTAATGCTTTGTTGCTTCTTGTATAGTTGTGTCTTCTCTTCTGTCTATTTATAGATAGAAAAATGTCTAGCATAATTCTGGTCAAATGAAATCACAGATTATTCGTATTTAAAGGTACCTTACAGATCATAAAAATCACCCTGCCCCCACAATTAGACAGATGAGGAAACTGAGACTCAGAGAAGTGAATTGACTGGTCCAAGGCCACGCAGCTGGTTTATTGCCAGACCAGAGATAAAATCCCAGCTCAGCGTTCTTTCCACGACACGGAGCTCTATCAATTTGCTTGATTGATTTTCCAGTGAAGCATATGTAGAGTTTGAATTGGGTTGGCATCTTACCATCGACTAATGGTACTAAGTCAGCACATTCAGAAGAAAGAACAGTAGACTTAAGAGAATCAAAAGGTATGTTTTCAAGTTCCAGCTGGGCTACATGACCTTGGACAAGTCCTTTCAGCCTTTTGGATCTCTATTTTCACAATGGCAAAAAATGAGGGTCTTGAACTAGGTCTGAGGGGAAGTACTCTTTTTTGTGAGCCACCTCCCAGTGACTGATGGGGCAGTTCACAGCACTGCGTGGGAAAGATCTGAAAGTGTATCTGAGCTCAGCAGGAAGAAGTGCTGTGAGTGTCTCACTGTCTCTCTCGAGTTTGGGAGTGCAGCACTGTCTCTCTCGAGTTTGGGAGCCAGGATCAGGGAATGTCAGGAAGCACTCTAGGTTGTGCTTCTTTAGATGATTTTTGAGGTCTTTCCTATACTGTCATTTGAGGTCATTTAAGTCGTGGTGAAAATGCAAATACAGAGCTCAGATACAACTTCAAGACCCTCATCCTGTTCTACCAACAGTGGGCTGCCCTCTCACACAGACGGTACCATGAAACTTCCGGACTCCAGGGACCCACAGCTGCACCCAACAAATTTCACTTTGGCCTGATCTTGGATCCACTGAGCAACACAAATTTGGGATGTGAATTTGGTGGAGCTGGTGTGGACTAGGTCAAGCGATGAGAAAGGATATAGGATCATGGAGAGAAGTGGATGGTTGGGGAAGTCAGGGACCTGAGAACTCACTTGTATGTTTGCAGTGTTCAGCCCCTGGAAAGAGACCTCCTCCTGATATCCAAGGGGAAGCATGGAAGTGGTACAGAGAGCCCCACAACTCTGGTCTAGGCTCTCCCAGAAGGCCAAGGGCCAGCACACACAGGCCACTGTGAGGAGCAGACATTCGATGGACCAACTTCTGAGGTGTCAGAGAGAGCCTGGCTCGAAGGCTCCATCCCACATCTGAAGGTCTGGACTTTCACTGGGAGCTCTTTCTTCCTTATTTTACGTAACCTTCAAGTGGAGATCATAGTCGTAATACTGCAACACTGTAATGACTGAAATAATTTATATAAAGTGCCCAACAGACAGAGCTGGTAAATGCCCAACAATGCACTTTCTTCCTTCACCCCAACTTTATTTATTTTTTTCTTTTCTTTTCTTTTTTTGAGATGGAGTTTCACTCTTGTTGCCCATACTGGAGTGAAATGGCACAATCTCAGCTCACTGCAGCCTCCATCTCCCAGGTTCAAGCGATTCTCCTGCCTCAGCCTCCCGAGTAGCTGGGATTACAGGCATGTACCACCATATCTGGCTAATTTTGTATTTTTAGTAGAGACAGGCTTTCTCCATGTTGGTCAGGCTGGTCTCGAACTCCTGACCTCAGGTGATCCGCCTGCCTTGGCCTCCCAAAGTGCTGGGATTACAGGCATGAGCCACCGCGCCTGGCAACTTTATTTCTTTCTAAAGACACTCAAACTTTCATTTAACAAGCATGCTCCTGTGTGCCGGGTGTGGTAGAGATGCAAAGTTGAGTGAGACACATATTACTTGACTCAGTTGCAAGTGGCAGGAATAAAATCTAAAGTAAATATATGAAAAGAAAGGAAGAAAGAAAGAAAAAGAGAGAGAAAGAGAGAAGAAAGAAAGAAAGGAAAGAAGGAAGGAAGGAAGGAAGGAAGGAAGGAAGGAAAGAAAGAAAGAAAGAAAGAAAGAAAGAAAGAAAGAAAGAAAGAAAGAAAGAAAGAAAGAAAGAAAGAAAGAGAAAGAAAGAAAGAAAGAGGGAAAGAAAGGAAGGAAGGAAGGAAGAAGGAAAGAGAGAGAGGGAAGGAGGGATGGAGGGAGGAAGCAAGGAACAAAGGAACGAAGGAAGGAAGGAGAGAGAAAGAGAGAGAAAGAAAGAAAGAAAGAAAGAAAGAAAGAAAGAAAGAAAGAAAGAAAGAAAGAAAGAAAGAAAAGAAAGAGAGGGAAAGAATCTATTAGCTCATAGAAGTAATCTACCTACCTTCAGGCATAGCTGTATCCAGAAACTCAAATGATAGCATTGAAGATTGCCATCTCTCTCTCTCTCCCACCTCCTACTTGCTCTCTCCATGTCACAGGCAAGGTGAGTATTGGAAGCCCTGCCACTTTAGCAAGCCCAGAGCAGAAGGAAGGAAGGCTTCTGACTGGCCTGGCTCGGGTCGTGTGGCCAGGGAGCAGGCAGGATCAGCCCCATCCAGTCCTGGTGGAAAGAATTCTCTATAAGAAGGAAAGGTTCTACTCTAAGAGGCAACAAGTAAGCGCAGCTCAATGGAGTAAAACTACAGAGATATTTACATCATTGTTTCTGGAGAGGAGGCATTTCCTCTTTTAGGAAACTCGGATGCACACTGGAGTCCCTCTGGATTTTCATACCAGGTGGGCCCTCTTCCCCCTCCTTCTCCCAGACCCCCTCATCTCCCGCCCCCATGAGGCAGGGATGATTACAATTCCTAGTTGACACTTAGTCCCTGCCTGTCCAGGGGCAGGGAGCCAATGGCAGTGTAACCGGCAGGTCTCTGGGTCTCTAGTTTTCTCAAGAGAGCATAATGACATGATGCTGACCGCACCGGCTGTGGACCAGGGCCCAGCAGTGCAGATGCTTCTGAGGCTTGTGGTTTAGTTCCTGCCAATGTCAACTTCTTTCTGTCTAACTTTAGAAATCCATGGTTGGCTTCCCTTGCATCAAAGAAGTCAAAGTATTCAACTCCAGAGGGTGTGTATTTTTAAAATGAAAACAACAACAACAAAATCAAAACAAAACCAGAAAGAGAGGAAAAGAAAATCCAATGATCTTTTGGAGTCAGAGAAACTGTGCACAGAGAGCCCCGAGCTTCACGGAAATGCTCCGTGACGGTGGTGAGCCTGAATTAAACATATCTCCTCTGTTTTTAAAGCTAAAAAAAAATCCTAAATGACCTTTAATTAGTAGACCTACTTCTTTCCTTCCCATCAAAGCCAAGTGTTTCATGCAGAGCTACATTTCCTAAAAAGGCCCTGGGCTGGAAGCTGAGCTCCTTCACCTTGCACATGATTCTACCCTGCAGACAGAATTCCCCCCATCCTCACGGCTGATCTGATGAGTGTTGGTGAGAGAGCAAAGGGGGAAAAGTGCCCAGGGGATGTCCCCCACCCCAGGAAAAGGGGTGGCCATCAGGAAATCTGGCCAAATTCCCACTTGGTGCTTTCCCTTTCTATGCCAACTTGAACAAGTGCCCTGAGCTTTCTAGCCTCTGTTTCCTCATCTGTTAAAAGTGGGGAGTCTTGATACCTGGCCAGGTCACCTCATGGTGTAAGATGTGGGCATTTTGAAAAGCACTAAACCCTCTACAAAAGGATGAAATTGTTGCTAGTCAATCCCATGCCTTGAGAGACCAGCAACAAAAACTTTCCCCTCTGACTCCAAAAGATCCTTTTCTTTTTTTTTTTTAAGCATCCCTTCCCCTTTCTCCTATCTTATCCATCTCCTTGGTTCTTCTCTTCCTTCCCCTTGTCCTGTGGGCAAGTCATCTATCTGGTTTCCCAGCAATGGGAAGCTCAAAGAGAGGCGGTGTGGAGGCAATGCTGGCGCTGGGGAGGTGGGGGTTCCCGAAAGGACTGAACTGGACTTGTGTAGGTGTCATAACTCAGAAACTCTATTTGTGTATCTTTTCCAGGTCATCTGGCCCTCCTCCCTCCCCTTGGATATGAGGGCTGTAAGAAAGCTTTAGTCCTTTTAGATCCAACCAGTGGTGTAACCCTCCAGGAAATTTTCCTCTGTTGGCTGCCCAAGTTGGCCAGACAACTTATCCTCTGATTGGCGGGGTCACACATCATTCCAAGGAAATGGTTATTTTTTCTGAAGGCCATGACAGTGAAGGAGAGGCAGGAAACTTAAAATAAAACACACACAGACTCAGAGAAGACCAGCATGTAACACTGATGGGCTCACACAGACTTCAGGATTAATTTGTAGACACTTCTTAAATTGAAGTGACTCGTTCAGGCAGCTGAGGACAGGACAGGCCCACAGGCTTCCCAGGCACCCAATCTGCTGAGCCTTTCTTTCCGTAGCTCCAGCTAATGCAGAGAAAGAAAAGCACTGACCACAGCCCCGCTGTGATTAAGCCCTAGGTGTGGGCACTCAAGACTCCTGGAATCAGAGTCCTGTGTTTCTGTTTTTTAACTTCCTTTGTTTTTCCTTTTAAAATTGGCTCAAAATTGACACACAGTGAAATGCACATACGTTATCTTCAGATAAACATGTATACCGTGTCAACCAAGGTATAGAACACTTCCATTGCCCCAGAAAGTTCTTTTGTGTCCCTTCCAATCATATCCACCCCAAAGGCAACCATTCTGATTTCTGTCACCAGGGCTGAGTTTTGCCTACCCTAGACCTTCACATAAATAGAAAGCATACTATATTTGTTCTTTTCTCTACTGTTACTTTCATGATATCTGTGAGATTCATTCATGTTGTTGTGTGTATTGGTGATTTATTCCAATCTCTGCGGGGTACTGTTCCAGTATATGGAGATACCACAAATTGTTTATCCAGTGGCTCTGTTTGTGGACATTTTGGTTGTTTTCAATTTTTGGCTATTGTGAATAAAGCTGTAATAATGATCATTCATATACAAGTTGTGTAGATACATTTATTTCTCCTGGATAAATACCTATTGATGGAATTGCTAGGTCACAAGTAAGCAAACGATTCAATTAATAAGAAATGTATAATTGAAGTGGTTTTACTATTTTACACTCACCGGCAGTGGATGAGGGTTCCAGTTGCTCCACATCCTCACTAACATTTCATGTTGTCTGTCTTTATCCTGATGTGTGCGTAATGGTAGCTCATTGTAGTCTTAATTTGCATTCCCTTGATGATTAATGATGTTGAACACTGCTTCATGTGTTTATTGGCTATTTTTATGCCCCCAGGTCACAAATAAGTTTTCGTCAAAAAAATTTATAGTTTTAGCTCTTATCATTAGGTCTATGATATGTCTAGAATTAATGTTTGTGTGTGGTGATACATAGGGCCCTAAGTTTATTTTTACCATAGATTAATCCAGTTGTTTGATATTTGTTGCAAAGACTTTCACTTCCCTGTTAAGTTGGTTTAGCACTTTAATTGAAAATCCATTCATGGTATATATGTGAGTCTATTTCTGGTCTTTCTATTCTGTTCCATTATATGTCTTTCCTTATACCAATACCACACTGTCTTGATTATGTAGCTTGACAGTAAGTCCTGAAGTCAGATGGTATAAGGCCTCTAAATTTGTCTTTCTTTTTCAATATTGTTTGACTATTCTTTAGCTTTGTTTTTCCATATAAATTTGTAATGACATGTTTCTTGTCATTTTCTACAAAAACATTTTGAGATTCTCTTTGGGATTGCTTTAATCCGCAGATATATTTGGGAAGACTTGACATCTTAACAATATTGAGGTTTTCAATTTATGAATATGAAATAGCTCCTCACTTATAAAGTCTATCTAAATGTCTTTTAGCAATATTTTGTCATTTTATGACAAATATTGTTCATATTTTATTACATTTATTCCTAAGTATTTTATGTTTTGAGATATTAATGTAAAATGACTTAAACTTTTAATTTTTCAGTTTTTTGCTGCTAGTACATAGAAAGACAGTAGACTTTTGTATGATCTTGTATCTTGTGACCTTTAAAAATTCAGTTATTAGTTGCTTTGTTGAGTTCTTAAGCTTTTGTGCATAAAAAATGATACTGTCTATAAAGACAGTTTTACCTCTTTTGTTCAAATTTTAATGCCTTTTATTCCTTTTTTGTTCTACTATTGCACTGTCTAGTATTTCCAGCACAGTGATGAATAAAAGTGGTAAGAATAGATATTCTTGCCTTATTTCCATCTTGGGGGGAAGCATTTAATATTTTATATTAAGTTATATTTATGTTAAGTGTGAGTTTTTGACATATCCTTTATTAAACTGAGGAAATTATCTTCTCTTCCTAGTTTGATAAGATTTTTATTATGATTGGATGTTGAATTTGCCAAATTATTTTTAGGGATCTATGGAGATGATCACATATTTTTTTTCCTTTCACATGTTTTTCTCCTTTATTTAATCAATATTGTGAATTACATTATTTGGCTTTTCAAATGTTAAATTAACTTTACATTCCCAGGACGAACCCCACTTGGCCATGATGTATTATCTTTTTATGTTACTAAATTCACTTGGTGAATTTTTTATTAAGACATTTTATATCTGTGTCTATCAAAGATATTAGTATGTACTTTTTTTTTGTCTTTGTCAATTCTGGTATCAGGATTATGCTGGCCTCATAAAGTGAGCTGGGAAGTGCTCTCTCATTTTTTTTTCTTCTGAAAGCATTTTTTATAAGATTAATATTATTCTTTCCTAAAGTATTTGATGAAATTAATGAGTGAGATCATCAGACACTGGAGTTTTCATGGTTAGAAGGTTTTTACATTAAAGTCGGGCCGGGCGCGGTGGCTCAAGCCTGTAATCCCAGCACTTTGGGAGGCCGAGATGGGCGGATCACGAGGTCGGGAGATCGAGACCATCCTGGCTAACACGGTGAAACCCCGTCTCTACTAAAAAAATACAAAAAACTAGCCGGGCGAGGTGGTGGGCGCCTGTAGTCCCAGCTACTCGGGAGGCTGAGGCAGGAGAATGGTGTGAACCCGGGAGGCGGAGCTTGCAGTGAGCTGAGATCCGGCCACTGCACTCCAGCCTGGGCGACAGAGCGAGACTCCGTCTCAAAAAAAATAAATAAATAAAAAAAAATAATAAAGTCAATCTTTTTAATAGACACAGAGCTGTTCAATTTTTTTGCCTCTTTTTATGTCAGTTTTGGTAAGTTGTGCTTCTCAGATAATTTGTCCATTCTACCTACGTTATAAAATTTGATAGTATTGTTGTTCATAACATCCTCTTGTTATCCTTCAAGTGTTTGTAAGATCTGTAGTGATGTCACTTTTCTCTTTCTCTCTTCCTCTCTCTGTCTCTTTCTCTCTCTCTACATCTACATGTGTATATGTATATATACACATACATATACATATATATATTTGCAATTTATATTTCTTTTTTCTCAATAAGTCTTACTAAAGCTTTATCAATTTTGTTCACCTTTTAAAAGAACCAGCATTTTCTTTGCTAGTTTATCAATTGTTCTTCAATTTTCTATTCATTATTATCATCTCTAATCTTTATTATTTCTTTCTAATTCTGGGTTTAATTTTTTTCCTTTTTGTAGCTTCTTAAAGTGGATGTTTAGATCTTTTTTCTATTATAAGTATTTAAATACATAGTTAAAGCACTACTTTAGCTATATGCCACAAGTCTTGATATACTGCATATTCACTTTTATTCTGTTCAAAATATTTTCTAATTTTTCATACAATTGCTTTTTTATGCAAAAATGTGTTGTTAATCTCCAAATATTTGGGGGTTTTCTAAATATATAAATATCTTATTGTGATTGATTTCTTATTTCATTCCATTCTAGTCAGAGGACATACTATATATGTCAGTCCTTTCAAATGTATTGATATGCATCTTTTGGGCCAGCATTTGGTCTGTTTTATTGATTACTTCTTTGTACCTGAAAAGAATATGTACTCTGCAGGTGTTGGGTGTAGGGATTCATAATTATCAGTGAGTTCAAGGTTGTTCATACTGTTGTTTAAATCTTTTTATGCTTACTGATTATTTTTTGTGGGGAGGTGCTGGTTGTTTTAACACATTATGAGAGAAGAATATTAATGTCTCCAACTATGGTTGTTCACTTTTCTAGCTCTG
Organism: Macaca mulatta; assembly: GCF_049350105.2. Taxonomy (NCBI): domain Eukaryota; kingdom Metazoa; phylum Chordata; class Mammalia; order Primates; family Cercopithecidae; genus Macaca; species Macaca mulatta. The sequence goes on from NC_133412.1 coordinate 47,944,876, forward strand.
CCTTTAGTTCTATATGTTTTTCTTCACCTATTTTTAAACTCTATTATTATATGTATACACATTACAATTACAATTTCTGTGTCTTTCTAATGAGTTACCCTCTATATCATTGTGAAATGATAATTCTTCTTGTCTTAATGCCAGTCAAGCGGTCTTCTGCTAATGTGTGTATCTTTTTTAATACTTCTACTTTTATTGATCTGTGTCTTTATATTTAAAGTTTGTCCACATATTTTCTACTTCTAATGATCTCCATTTCTTTTTGTAGATTTGCCTTTTCTTTTCTTTCATCCTGAAGAACTCCTGCTGGTAACAAATTCTCTCGGCCTTTACTTATTTGAAACTGTCTTAATTTTGTCCTCACTTTTGAATACTATTTTCACTTGATACAGAGTACTGAGTAGATCAGTATTTTCTTTCAGTATTTTAAAGATGCCATTTTATTTTTAGTGCTTCACATTGTCATTCTGTTGTATTTAAAGGGCATTACTATTATAGTGTCTCTTGAGTATGTGATATGTCTTCTTCCTTATGACTGTTTTCAATGTATCTCTTGATTTTTGGTTTTCAGCAGATTCACTGTGATGAGCCTAGGTATAGTTATTTCTTCATATTTATTTTACTTGGGATTCACTGAGCTTCTTGCATCTGTAGATTGATGTTTTTCACCAAGTCAAAAGATTTTCAGCCACTATTTTTTCATAATTTTTTCTATCCCCTTTCTCCCTGTGTTTTTCATATTGAATTTCTATCAATAAGTCATCAAGTCAATAAATCTTTCTTCTGTAATTTCCAATCTTCTAATAAATCTATCCAGTGAATTTTTTATTTCAATTATTCTTTTCAGTTTTAATAGATTCCTTTTGTTATTTTTTATTTCTCTTCTGAGATTCCCTATCCACTCACTGTGACCATATTTTCCCTAATTTTCTTGAACAAACTTAAAGCAGATGCTTTAAAATTATCATCTTTTAGTTCTAATATCTGAGACATCTTGGTATCTTTTTCTATGGACTGTTTTTCCTTTTTGTCTTAAACCACATTTTCTTTTTCTTCTAATGTCTAGTAATTTTTTTAAATGTATACTGGACATTGTGGGTAATACATTGTAAATACTTTATATTCTGTCATCTTCTTTTGAATTTTTGTTCTGGAAGGCAGTTAAGTTAAGTTGCTGGATGGTCACTTTGAACTCATGGAGGCTGAACTTTGCACTTGATTATACAGCATGTAATATTTGGTTTACCTTAGTTTTAGGGTGAATTCCTTGGTTCTGGAATATAAATTTTGTTCTGCTAACTTGGTAGAAATAAAACTGGATTTTTATCTCTCCATCTGCAGTTGAGTCACAGCTGAACTCTCTGCTCAGCTTTTATGGACTTCTAGCTGATGTTTCTCCTGGGCTTCTTGATGTCATTCCCATGCATGCACAGTTCAGGGGTTAGTCAATAATTTGTGGGTCATTTATATGCAGATTTTGAGGCTCCCTCCTCAGAGGTTCTTTTTCAGGATGTCTCCCTTTTATCCCCGGTTCTTCTGGCACCCTTGAGCTCCAGCCTCTGATACCCAAAGTCAGAAAGACTACGGTTTTCTACTTGAGTTCTAGTTACCCCCTGCCATGAAAATAGGGGCACTGTGCACTCAGGGGAAAAGCCAATTAAACATGAATTTCACCCAGTAAAGTTATTTTCTTAAGCTCACTCTAGTTTCTGCCTCATTTTGGGAGCTCTCCAATGCTTTTGAATACTTGTTTTTAATACTTTTTTCATACATTAAAACTGTATTTTATGGGATAGTCTAATAGAAGCTATTCTGACACTACCAGCATAGGAACTTAGCCACTTCACTCTCAAAGTTTGGGAAAAGTGATGCCCAGAGGGAAACAGTGACCTGCCCAATATCACACAGTAGTTATTGGCTGAACCAAGTCTTGAAACCAGGTTTCTTTGCTACCTTTGTTGTATCTTGCTGCTAGGTGACCTTTAATGCTTTACAAAGGGCTACTGAATAAGATTCACATAGCCTCATGGATTCTCATCATAAGTATGTGGTGGAAGCCAAAAAGGAACAAGAGAAATTTTGATGTCTAATAATTTTAGATCATTCGGAGCCATCAGGGAGCCAAGTAGTAGGTTGTAGAGACAGAGGCTCAGCCTGTAAAAGGGACCAGAAATTCCACAGTGCCATGGCTTTAAGTACCACCAAGAGGCTGGCATCTGCCCAGTTTTATATCTGTACTCCAGACCCACAGATACCTTAGACTCAGTCCGTTCAGAACTAAACCATCCCGGTTTTCCCCATCCGTGATGCATCTTCTCCTGTGCTCCCCAGCTCTGATCAAGATCTTACCACGAATCTACCTGGTTGTCCAAACTAGAACCTGAGAGCTAGTTTTTGACTCCTCCCTGGTTCGTTGTAGAGATCGACACAGATTCCACATCCTAAAAAGCTCCATCTCTTCCTTTTCATCTCTCCGGGCCCTGCTTTTGTTCAGGGTTTCTTTCCTACTCCCTGGTTTATCATGATATGTCCCACATCTGGTTAACTCCTACACACACCCCTGTCCAAAATTCCCCTATTGCCAGATGCAGATCTGTTGCTCCCTGACCTCTCACAGTCTACTGGGAAAACCAGGCAGATTAACATCTGGCTATAATACACAGTGATAAGCCCTAATAGAAACTATGAACTTAGAGGGCATCAAAGCCCCTGCATAGGGAACCCTCATCTCTGCCTACAGACGAATTCTGAGCAAACATCAAAGGGAGAGGAGTTTTCTCAATTACTCCTGGGCTCTACCCCACCTTGACCCAACGCTCCACCTATGCTAAGTTAGGGCACCCAAAATTAAACATTTTGGCTTCAAGGCGGTGTGGGGAGAGAAGATAAGCTTACATTTCAGAGAAATAAAAAAGAGAATAAAGAACAAAAGAAGCAATCAGGTATTTAAATATTTGTATTAATTACCACCTAAAATCAGTTTCCTAAAAATAAGGGTAAAAATTCTTCCTGACCATCCTCTCCAACTGTCTCATTCTAAAAGTGAGGTTAAGATTGACTTCCTGTTTTTAAAACTTCAGAAAGTGAAAAAGGCAGAAAGCAAGTTGTTGAACAAGACATAGAGCTGCTCAGCACCTTCATTTCCTCCTCCTTAAGGAAAAAGGTGATCGTAATCTTCCCAGGCAGCTCGCGAGGCTACTGCTTGCTTCAAGTAAGACAGCAAACGCAAAGGCCCTTTGAGAAATTCAAGATGCGATGACAAGAGGAATTATGATACCAGACACCTTTGTGTTCATTTTGCCTTCTCCTAAGAGAAATCTGTTGCATCGCCCCTCCCAGACTGATTAATATTCCAAAGACACAAAATAACTTGAACAATTCAGAGAGAGACAGGTCTGGAAGGCGGAAGTCTTCAATATTTCCAGGAGACAATGGGAGCCATCAATAATTCTAGGAGACAAGAAGACCATACAGAAATCCTCCTACTTGGTTTGAGTGTCCTTGATAACAAATGCCAAGACAGGCTATGAGATCTGGGAGAGTGGAGACCTGTGCTCTTGCCCGGTTTAAGGTCAGCATCCCTGGAAAGGACCACACACCCCGATGAGAGGGGAGCATCTTGTTCTACCACCTCCCTGCTGCACCATGTTGGGCACATCACGTCACTGCTCTGAGCCTCAGTTTCTGACCCTCCTCCCTCCTTCCCACTGTCCCATAGTTGTTGGGAGAGCAAGAAGAGATCAGGGATGTGGAAGCTCTTTGCAAACTATAAAAGGCTTCATACATTTACATTGTTGTCATCACTATCTGCGTGACTTGTGCTTTGGTGGAATAAGTCCATATGTGCACAGCAGGCCTTTGAAGGTATTCTAAGCCTTGCAGGCCTCCCGCTGCCCTCAACGTAAGCCAGTGGTGGAGTATGGTTTTTATCAGGAAGGCTGGCGGGAGACCAGACACCACATAGCCTGCGGAACCTCAGGATACAGGCTGGCCCTGCCAGAGCTACTTGACCCCAAACCATCCCGGGGTCCTGTTCTGGCCTTTGCAGTCCGCAGTTTCCACGTGGTACTAAGTCTTGGCATAGAGTGGAGAAGGAGGTGTTCTCTTTCTCTCTCTTGCAAAGCAATATTAGGAAATGCATCAGGATTTAGATTCCCAACTGAAGCTCCAGGCTGTCCCCTTAATTGATTCTTTTGTTTCCCTCAAGTCCTCAAAAATGTGTCGACATCCATTTGGAGCTGCCATCCACCAGGCGCACACTGGCCAACTTTCTTCAATTAACTAGCTGAGAATGAAATTGAGAGCCTCACTTTCCACATCCACGGCAGGAGATTGACCTTGCCTTGGTGATTAAACAAAATGTCAGTGCTGTGTCTGTGAAATATAAGTTATTAAAAACTGGCCACACCAGCTAGCTCAGGCAGTGCATTATCACTGATGACCATTGTCTTGGCCGTGGCTGGCCATCCCCTGACACTCACCTCCAAACTTGGCCTGTTTGCTGCTTGTGCCTTTGCTCAAGTCAGTCCCCCTGCCCAGCACACCCTCTCCATAGCTATGTGCTTGTCAAAGCACAACCAGCCTTCAGGACCCAATTATTTGGATTTTTTATGCATTCAATAAGCGTATTGAATGTTCACTGTGCACCAGACTCTTGTCATTTATTCATTCTATAAAAATTTATTAAATGAACAAGACAAACACCACTTTTATCCTCACAGAGCTCGGAGCCTTAGAGGGACACAATTTAAAAGGCGACTCTTGGCCAGGTGCAGTGGCTCACGCCTGTAATCCCAGCACTTTGGGAGGCTGAGGTGGGCAGATCACTTGAGGTCAGGAGTTCGAGACCAGTCTGGCCAACATGGTGAAAACCTGTCTCTACTAAAAATACAGAAATTAACCAGGCATGGTGATGGGCACCTGCAGTCTCAGCTACTCGGGAGGCTAAGACAGGAGAATCACTTGAACCCGGGAGGCGGAGGTTGCAGTGAGCCAAAATCGCACTACTGCACTCCAGCCTCGGCAACAGAGGGAGACTCCATCTAAAAAAAAAAAAAAATTAATTTAGTCTAAGGTGGCATACTGGATTTAGGGCAGTGACAGATGTGTATGAGTACTATGGGGTACTGGGAAGGGTCACGGGCTTCTGGAGAAAGTGCTATATATTTTTAAATATTTTTGCAATGAAAACTTTCAAATACTTATTTTGAACTGTTTGAAGAACCCCTCAATGCCCACCACCCAGCTTTAGGATCGATTATCTCACAGCCAGCCTTTTATCTCTAATCCTATCTGCTTCCCCACACTCTTGTGCTATTTTGAAGCAAATCTCAGACATCATGGTATTGTCTCCATGAGTCCACACCCCTTCTCATCTGTACTGCTCAATGGCTTTAGGCCAGCTTTATGTCAGTAAGGGAGCCACCAAAGTGTCCACGGAGCACTGACCAGCCTTGGCGTCAGACAAATCCGAGTTCAAATCCTGTTTCCCCCACCTGCAAAGCTGCTGACTGTGCAAACAACTTACTTACTCTGGGCCCTGCATTCCTCATCTGCAAAATAGGGATACTATTAGTTTCTAGAGTTGTTCTGATAATTAAATGATGTAAAGTATATAAAGTGCCCAGCACGGCACCTGGCCCTGAGTCAGTGCTCCATAAATATTCCCTCCCTTGTCTTGCTGTGCCTGGGTCACTGTGAGAATACCGTGAAGCAGCTGAGTATGTTTGACTACGATATTTCACTTCAGACATGCTAAGATGTGACTGGACATTCCCAGAGGGCAGACTCCTGACCACGGTATAGGCCCAGCCCAGACAGTTATTACAGTAAGACTTCTTTAATGTCAGCCTCTCTCACCTACTCTTTACATAGTGTGGACCAGTGGTCTGCGTAAGGAGTAGTCCACACCATAATAGGTGAGATAGGCTGACATTAAAGAAGTCTTACTGTAATAGCTGTCTGGTCTGGGCCTGAACCACCATCACGTGGGTTCACTGCAGAGAGATGCTGCTTAGGTTTTGCAAAGTTCAAGTCGTGACGTTGGCCATTCCTTTCACACTTCACAGTGCTTTGGGAAGAAGGGAGACTCTAGGCAAGGGAGAATGTGTGCACCTAAACTGAGCACTTGCAAGCTTGCTTTTCAAAGGCTCAACCTGCTTCTGGCTGCTGCGAGCACCAGCCTCCTCTCTACCCTGGGTGGCAGCTGGTGATAAAGCCCCAATAACTCAGACAAATGTGGTTGACGCCAGAGAGGAGTCAAGGGCCTGGCTGCGACGTCTGGGGCCAGCTTGGTCTTGGACCTCGCTGTATGTTTACAAGTTTCCCTTTGACAATTCAGTTTTGAAGATGGGCTTCATTAAAGGGCAATTATAGGTTAAGTAACTTGTTGGCTCATTGCCTAATGTGGAAAACTCGACTGTGACAATCAGATAATTCTGAGATTAAGCAAGACAGCAATTGCTACTGAAAGAAGAAGCTTAGCAAGAGGATAAAAGACTCTCCCCAGCCATGACCTCATCCCAGCTGCCCGTCTGGGCAGGAAGTCTGGATTCAAGGGGCCAGCAGGCTCTGGGAACCTCTGGCATCGGGGGTGACCTCTTCTGGGAAAGGAGACCACAAAAGGCAAAGTGCTCTCCCATTGAACCGCAAGATTTCCCTCTTCCTATAGGGCTCAATTCTCCCAGAGGCTTCTCCTGGGTGCCAGGGGTGAGCCAAGCCGGTCTGTGCTGTGGCCTCTGTTTGTACCTGGCTGTTTTCCATCAGCCCGCCCTTGCTAATACCTCCACTTTCCCTCTCCTTCCACATCTCTGACTATCCATGAAGCTTCCCTAATGCAGAAGGGGTGAATTACTTCAATCTTCCTGGAGAATTTGGTGTCAGATAGGAAATTTTCTATTATGCGTCAGAAAATCCCACCCCAAACTGACTTGTGCAGAAAGGGGGATTTATATCCTCATCTACTCACGTAACTAATAGGCTCAGAGGGTGTTGACCTCAGGAGTAGCTGGATCCAGGAGCATTAAACAATGCCCTCTCCTCTGCTTGTCCCTTATAAGCCCCATTTTCAGAGCTCTTTCCACACTGTGGCAAAATGGCCACAGGAGTTCTGGTTCAGCTGGAAAAAAAAGCCTTGTTTCCTGATGATTCCTGCCAAAGTTCTCTTATTTGATCTGATTGGACCAGTGTAAATCATGTGATGGGTAAACTCCACATCCTGATTGGATGTTCTTTGGTTACATATATGCTCTACTCTACAACAGGTAGAAGGCTTATTAGGAGGGTATGGCCTGAGGATAAAGGAGGGATAGACCCTCAGAAGGAAATCAGGGTGCTGTTCTCAAAAGAAGGGGAGAGAGATGCCAAGAACCAAAAATCTAACTAATATACTTCTGGCCTCTGTCATGCATTCATTTATTTATTTTTATTACTACTATTTATTTCATTTTTTTGTTTTTTTGAGACAGAGTCTAGCTCTGTCACCCAGGCTAGAGTGCAATGATACAATCTTGGCTCACTGCAACCTCTGCCTCCCCGGTTCAAGTGATTCTCCTGCCTCAGCCTCCCAAGTAGCTGAGATTAGACATGCACCACCACGCCCAGCTAATTTTTGTACTTTTAGTAGAGACAGGTTTTCACCATGTTGCCCAGGCTGGTCTCGAACTCTTGGCCCCAAGTGATCCACCCACCTCGGCCTCCCAGAGTGCTGGGATTACAGACGTAAGCCAACACACTCCGCCTGTCGTACATTTAAATATTAACTTTGTGATAATCCTGTCTCTCAGGGAGATTTTTAGTTCCTATGGGGCTGTGGTTCTGAAAAAGTGGTTCCCAACAGGCAGCAACAGCATTACCTGGGAATGTGTTAGGAAGTTTCCAGCCCAATCTGATTCTACCTGAGCCCCTGGAGTCCCTCAGGTTGGTGGCCATGTGTCCCAGGTCTCCATGCCCCTGCAACAGTGGTCAGTGCCATCCTGACTTAGCCCAGTTGATATTCACGAGGGCAGGATGGGGTGATAGCAAGAGCTGTGGATTAGCAAGGTCAGAACAAGGCTCCCAGACCTGGCCTGGGCCCTGCAGGACACATTAAACTCTCCTGCGCCTCACTTTCCTCATCTCCGAATGAGAGGCTCAGGAGTAAGGATTCTGGATCCACATCGTATGACACTTGGGTCTGCGGAGCTCTCTGCTGGACCCTGGGCAAGAGGCTGAGGTGGGTGCATGGAAAGAAGGAAGGGTGGCTCCTGCCTTTGCTGACTTTATAGTTCAGAACAGTAACACTCAGGTGACTAAAATCCAAGCCAGCTGGTCCAATTTCCAGGTTCAGGAGCAGGACACAAACACACGAGGCCCTGCAACAGCAGGATACCACTGTGGGCTTCCTGGAGGGGGTGAGCCTTGAAAAGGGAGTTCGATTAAAGAGTAAAAACACCCTTGAAGGAGGCGGAGAAACTGCTGAGCAAGGGCGTGGAGGCGGGTTTTTGTCGTGCGTTTGGAAGTGGGGACAAGACTCCCTGGCTCTCCCTTGCTTCATATGACACAGCTGTGTCTTCCTCTCCGCACCTTGTAAAATCTTGCCTCTTCTGCCCCAGACAGCTGTGGACCTGTTTTTTCAGAGTGTGTGTGCTCAGAATGACTTCTAGGTAGGCTCGGAGATTGGGTGGCGGCGGAGTGAATGCGATGCTGTGATTAGATTCACCTACAAGACTGAACCAGCCTCCCCATGGCCTGATCCAGGCAGCAGCCCCGTAACACAGGATATAAGAGGGGTTTGGAACGTGGATCTGGACTGTTGAGAGGAGGCGGAAGATGAGGAGTTCTGGGCCAGTGTAAGGAGGGAGACAGTGGAGGGCATCTCTCATCGATGTTCTCATTTGTTCAATCAACAGCCAAACATTGACTGACTGTCTGCTCTGAGTTAAGGCCTATTCTGGCACTGGGACTGCAGAGGCTCCAAAGTTCTGGATGTCAGTTAATGCTGAGCATTTGCAGAGTTTGTCTAAACTCCCCATTTTACAGGTGGGAAAACTGAGTCTCAAACCCAAGCCACACAAGAGGTCAGTGACCTGGCCAAGATAGGCCAGGCCCAGGCATGTTCCCGCCAGCAAAAAAGGAATGACTCCAAGAGGCTGGAGCCTGTATGGACCCAAGCCTCACCTGGCAGGAGAGGGAGAGTAAGCACAGATGCAGCCTCAGGGCCTGGGAGGGGTTGAAGTGTCCAGACACAGATTCCTAAGAGTGGAACAATTAGCAACAGACAAATTCAGACAGCTGGCCCCAGGGCAAGTTCAATAAGCAGCCACCATAGGGAAGAGGTTTCTGGGAGTCTGGCCCCAAGCAGGATGGGGGTAAAGAGACCAGGTACTGTGATCAAGTGCTGGAGGAATGGGGGTTGTAGCCCCGGAGAAACTGATGTGCTTGGTCCTATGTGACAAAGACAGGCCTGCAGGGTGAGGAGCCAGCCCCTCTGCAGCCCCTTTTGCCAGAGGCCACTGCGAATGCAGGGCTGAGCCTAGGAAAGGGCCCAGCACTAGAGCTGGGATGCAGCAAACCTGTGGCCGATCTGCTGGTGGCCCACAGCGGCAGAGCTGGAGGGCCTCAGCCAATAACAATATCAATAATAATAGCAAGGGCAAGACAAGGTTTACCATGCACCCAGCACTGTGCTAAAACCTGTGTGCACTGTCTTGGTAAATCCCAGCAACAAGTACATCACCATATCACAGATGAGGAAACTGAGGCACAGAAAGGTCAGATCCTTGGTCAAGACCACACAGTTAGCAAGGAATAGAGTTGAACTTGAACACAGGGAGCTGGATTCTAGGGCCCATGTCTTGATGGGATTCTCATCTCCTTGCTGTGGTCCAGCCTTTTTATTATGTACATTTTCAAACATACACGAAAGAGGAGAAAATGGTTATATGGACCCCCAGTGTATCTGTCATCCGGCTTCAGCATCGATCCACATTTTGCAATCTTATTTATCTACAGACCTCACTATTTTTAGGAGAGGGTTAGGGTATTTTAAAGCAAATCACAGATATCGTATCCTTTCAACCTGAAGCACTTCAGTCTGCATATGGAATAGATAAGCATATTTTTCTTTCACATAACCACGATGCTGTTATCACACCTAACAAAATCAGCAGTGACTTCTGGATGTCATCGACTACGCCACCCAGGGGTAAGTCTCTCTGATCATCTCCAAGCTGGCTTTTTACAATTACGTCCAATCAGGACGCAAATTAGATCTACCCATTGCATCGGTTGCTCTGACACTCAAGTCTCTCTGATTCTCAAGGTTCCCCTCCCCGCTTTCCCATGCCAACCAGTGGAACCTCCTTTTCTAGATGGGAAAGGAGGCAGTGTTCGTGGTCTCTTCCACGACTAGGCCCCAGCCAGCTCTAGTTCATTTCTGCTGCCGCCATCGTGGCAGACCCTTGTCTTATTTATTCTTTTCGATGTTTGAACTAGCTGAGAAGTTAGCAAGAACGGGCATCCTCAAGCTCTGTGCGTTCTCAGGATATAATTCACTTTAATCTTTTAAGCATTTGACAGTATTTGCTCGAAAGAAGGAGCAACAAGTACATAATTATTGCACTAATTAAGCTGCCAAAAACACAAGCGTGAGGCAAGAGCACCTTTGAAACAGGGAGCCCACGACGCATTAGCATCTGCTGTAAGCTTATTAATCACCTAACAGGCAATTAGCAAGCTGTTACTGTTTGAGGCTGCTATGTAAATAAATTCTTGGGTTAATTTCTTCCTCTGATAATAAAGAAAACATTATGAAAATTAGCTAAGCGACAATGTAAATGATCTTCACTGTTAATTATATGACAGCGTTACATATGCAAGGACCCCAGCGCTGATAAGGGACGGGCTCCCTCCTTCCCCATTGCCCATCCCCAGCCCCCACCTTGGCTCTGCCACTTTAAAAATAAAAGTGTTGACACAGGTAAGGAGGGGGAGCTTTGGGAACTAGAGTCACAGCTGTTTGCTTGCAGCTTGCCCAGAGCAACTGCCAACTCCTGCAAACTGGGATGTTTGTCACCTGAACCTCAAGTGACCTTGGGCTGGACCTGTGACCCCAGCTGGCAGGAAGGGAGCAAGGAAGGGGCAGAGGACCAGGCCTGGGGTTCTCCCCACCCATGGCGGCCTGCTCCCAGAGGCCTCGCAGCAGTGCTGAATAGACTCTTGGGTTTGTGTCATTGTCACATGGGGGAATTCCTGGGTACTACTGTGCATGTGGCATTGCTAGACAGGGGTCACCTAGCTCACCAATCTGGGTCATGTGTGTGACATGAGGCAGGTACAGGCCGTGTAACTCAAGTTCAAATCCTGCCTCCATCACTCAATGTCTGTGTGACCTTGGACTAGTGACCAAATTCCCCTCAGCCTGTTTCTTCATTTGTGAAATGCAGATGATGGTACCAGAACCTGCAGAGGGTCGCTGTGAACAGATATAAGGGATAATTCTCAGAAAGCCCTTAGCACAGAGCCTGCCTGTGGTGAGCACGGGATACATGCTCACTGGCATTATCATCATTGATCTGGTCATCTGGTCATTCCAAAAGACATTGATCATATGCCAAGATCTGTGCCAAGTGCCAGGAACCCAAAGAGGAAAAGGCACAGCCTTGCCATCATGAGATGGGAGAGCCAGGACCTGTGTGTCAAAATAGCCAGCCCTGCCAGGCAGCCAGGCCATGAGCCAGAGGAGAGGGACAGCCCAGGGCCTGAGGTGTTGTGGCAAGGTGGGGAAGGGATGAAGCCAGTATCTGGCTTCCTCAAGGGCTGGGTCTTGGGCACTGTTTTGGTTCTAAGCAAGTCCTGTAGTGTAATGGAGGGAGGATGGCTTTGGATCAGATGATGGTTTGTCTTCCCTTAAGGAAGCTCACTGCTCTGAGCCTTGTTTCTCACTTGGTTATGGAAGCAGAGGTAAGTGACAGGAAGCATTCTGCACAAAGCCTGACACACAGTGGATGCACCATGAGGATGGGTCCTAAATTGTAGGATGGAGGGCAGACCAGAAAGGCTTCCAGCCAGGGTCAGCCTCTGAGAGCTTTAAGGTCCTCTGAGCAGGGGAGAGGGGCCTGTGTACTACTGTTGAAGGCTGCCCAGATGCCAGCAACTTGCTTGACCAGGTCCTGATGCGTGTTCCCTTACAAAAGCAATCCCCCAAGTTAGTCCCATCAGACACTCAACGAGGAAAGGGGTTCAGGGTCAATTGAGTTAGGGAAACTCCCGGTTAGAAAGGTTTCTTTGCCAGGTGTGGGGGCTCACACCTGTAATCCCAGCACTTTGGGAGGCCAAGGCGGGTGGACCACAGGGTCAGGAGTTCAAGACCAGCCTGGCCAACATGGTGAAACCCTGTCTCTATTAAAAATAGAAAAATTAGCCAGGCATGGTGGCAGGTGCCTGTAATCCCAGCTACTTAGGAAGCTGAGGCAGGGAATTGCTTGAAACCAGGAGGCGGAAGTTGCGGCGAGTGGAGATCTCGCCATTGCACTCCAGCCCGGGCAACAGAGTGAGACTCCGTCTCAAAAAAAAAAAAAAAAAAAAAAGGTTTCTTTACTGTAGGCTTTTCTGAGCATCTAAACACTAATATGCCCATATCACAAAGTGCAAATGCTTCCGTACATGAAGAGACGCTATAATCAATAATAAGACCAGCAATCTTTTTTTTTTTTTTTTTTTTTTTTTTTGAGACTTAAGTCTTGCTCTGTCACCCAGACTGGAGTGCAGTGGCATTATCTTGGCTCACTGCACCCTCCACCTCCCAGGTTCAAGCGATTCTTGTGCTCAGCCTCCAGAGTAGCTGGGATTACAGGTGCCTGCCATCACACCCAGCTGATTTTTATATTTCGAGTAGAGATGGGGTTTCACCATGTTGGCCAGGCTGGTCTCAAACTCCTGACCTCAAGTGATCCGCCCACCTCGGCTTCCCAAAGTGCTGCAACTACAGGTGTGAGCCACTGTGCCCAGCCTATATTTTTTAAATGGGCAAAAGTGTATTATCTTGTTCCCTGAAGATGCATATATCCTATGGCCCAACAATTCCAGCCCTGGTTATATATACTCTGCGTCAGAAGTTTTGCCCATGTGCACTAGGAGATATGTACTAGAATGTTCCTAGCCACACTGTAATAACAAAAATGTGAGGGTGACCCACAAAGTCATCAACAGGAGAAAGGGTAAATTGTGGCAAATTCATACAATAAAATATGTCACAGCATTGAAAATTAACAAACTGTAGCTATTGTAACGTGGACAAATTTCAAAAACAATGTTGAGGACTTTGAAAAATGTTGAATAAAATAATATCAGTTATAGAAGTATATGTATAGTTCTATATCATTTATATAAAGCCTTAAACATGTACAATAAGGTATTGTTTAAGGAAATGTATAATCTCTTGATAGGAAGATAGAAGAAAGATAGATAGATAGATAGATAGATAGATAGATAGATAGATAGATAAAACTAAAATGTAAAACAAATGAACAAGCAAAAAGTAAGAATTTTGGTTATTCCTGGGACACAAGGAACTTCAAATTCAAATTCAAATTCAAATTCCTTCAAAGGAATTATAATGGTCTATTTATTTAGCTGGATAGTGGGTACACAGGTGTCTTTCTATTTTTATACCTTTTCTAAATATATATATATATACACACACATAGAAACATACATACTAAATATATATATGTATACACATATATCTTTTTGTATATTTGAAACATTTTATATTAAATATTTTTAAATAAAGAAAAATGAGCAAAAGTTACAGACAGTTCACAGAAAATAAAATGTAAATAGCATTTATATACAAATGTAAAAAAATGTAAATACTGGATGAAAAAAGGCTCATTCTCACTATGAAAATTAAAATCACAGTGAAATATAATTTTCTACCTTTTACATTAGCAAAGAACAAAAGTGTGATAATGCATTGTGCTGGTAAGGACAGAGGGAAACAGGCACGCGCCTAAATTGCTGGTGGGAGGGAATCTGGCACAACCACCCTGGAAGGCAATTTGGCAACATTGATCAAAACTGAGAATGCATATTCCTTTTGACCCAACATTCCATTTCTAGGTTTTCTGCCTTACAGATAAACTCCTAGGATTGCAAAATGACTTGTGTACAAGAGTATTTACTGCCATGATGATTGCAATAGCAAGAGATTGGAAGCATCCTAAATGTGCATTATAGGACATTTAAATAAATTATGGTACATCAGCAGGATGAAGTGCTATATGGCCATTCAAATGCAGGAGACTGCTCTATGTGTACTGATAAGGAAAGAGTGCCAAGATACATTGTTATGTAAAAAAAAATGCTTTGCACTATAGTATGCTCCCATTCCATGAAAATATGTGCATATATATATTACCTATGTCATATATTTATATGCATATAGGCTCATCCATGCATGACTGTCTCTTGAAGGCTTCCCAAGAAAACAATGTGTTCCTCTGATGCGGGGACCTGGGTGGTGGGACAGGAGAGGGAAGGAGACTTACATTTTGCTGTATGTAAATCACAACTCATAGCAGATCCAGCCCGTCCTTTCCGCCTTACCTGTCTCTTCTTCCAGCCTCAAGCAGTGACAGCACTGTGTGGGCATCAGCCCATTTCACGGAGGTGCCATCCTGCTCTTGCACTTCCTCTTGCTTCACCCTCAGGGCATCTCTGTGGACCTTACCACCTCAGGACCACCCCCAGTGCCCAAGCTTGCCCAACTCAGACGCAAGGGAAAATTATCTTCCATGGAGCCAATCAGAGACAGGACCTGATGGAAATTTCTTCCCGCTTGTCCCTTGCAATAGCAATCCTGAAACACAGTTTAACACGGCTTCTCAGGGAACAGTCCCTTGGGATCCAGCAATCAGTTGCACTTAGCGGCAGCCAGCTCAGTGTCAAATTCTCATGTCGGCTCTTCTTGCTCAGTGGCCCACTCCCTAACCCTCTCCCTAGGACTGCACTTCTAATCAAGTCATAGTATCTAAGCTCTGTTTTTTAGGGGGCTTGGGCAAAGACAAGCTCTTTCGTACCTTTAGATTTCATCCCTTGTAATGTACCTACTAATATGTATATACATAATATGCATATTGTACATTAACATATATGTACGCGCTAATATACACTTTGAATCTGCAAAAATGGATAGAGAATAACACATATACATTTCCTACTCTTCGTTGACTGCAGTCCCTCTTTTTTGGGTACCCGCTGTCTTGGCATTCCATGGGAAACAGCTGGTAATCCACCCCACACTGCTTTGCATCCCAATTCTGTCCTCTGGGGCCCCCTAGACAAGCCTCTGCCTTTATTCCATGACAACCACCTCATAAACTGAAGGCCCTTATCCTTCTCCTCTTTTCCAGTTAAGGTCTTCTGCTACCTTAATAAGGTCTCTGACAGGCTCCCCCAGACCCCTTGACAGTTCAGCCCTTCTCCTCTCTACAGTCTTCAAACCTTGATGTGCTTTTTAATCTATGACACCTAGAAATAAACAAAAATCTTGGAAAGTGGCCGATGAGCACAGACAAAAATGAGGCTGTCACTCTTCCGGTTCTGGACACATTGGCTCTGCCCAGTCTGTGGAAGAGGAGAGACCTCCCTGTTTAGCGGCTCCATCACACTCTGGCTTCTATTGATCTCGTGGCCAACAGACTCCCTCTGGTCTTTTGCACGAGACCGGCTGCGAGCCAGCCTCCCACATCCTGTACTTAGGCAATCGATTTTTCTGAACCTGAAATGCAAAGCGCACACTCACTCATCCCTGGTAGGCTGTATCCTGCTAGAATCAGCCGCTGGCCCAGGCCTGCCAGGATCATGTGAATCCTAAATTGGCCAGCACAGCACAGGGAGGTGGAGAAATTTGCCCTTAGGCTGCTTTGCCACAAACTGACTGTGTGACTTTGAACGAGTTCTGTGTCTTTGTAGAGTGGGAAGGGGTGATCTGTAAGGTCTTGCCCAGCCTGACACTCTGAAACACTTGAATGATCACTCTCTCTCCTAGCTTTGTGATCAACCTGCCCTCTGTGTCTGCATCTACCAGGCTGCTGATCCAAGTGTACTGATGAGATCAGGGCCAAGCACGGACCTTGAAGGCAGGCTACCAGTGACCCCCTCTAGGTGGAAATGGAACCATCCATCACCCTGTTTTGGTTAGGTTTGTTCAGTGAGCTATGAAACCACTAGCTGATTTATGAGCAGCCCACATTTGGGTCTGTCTTCTGTTTACTATCCTGCCTTTTCTCATCCATTGGCTTGTACGTGTGAAAACACCTGGCCGGGCGCAGTGGCTCAAGCCTGTAATCCAGCACTTCGGGAGGCCGAGGCAGGCGGATCATGAAGTCAGGAGATTGAGACCATCCTGGCTAACAGAGTGAAACCCGATCTCTACTACACATTAGCTAGGCGTGGTGGCGGGCGCCTGTAGTCCCGGCTACTGGGGAGACTGAGAGAGGAGCATGGCTTGAACCCAGGAGGTAGAGGTTGCAGTGAGCCGAGATTGCGCCACTGCACTCCAGCCTGGGCAACAGAGTGAGACTCTGTCTCAACAAACAAACAAACAAAAACAAACAAACAAAACAACACATAACACAGTGTCTGTCCAGAAGTCTAAGCAAGGTATGTGCACCTTCTTTTTGCTTCCTTCTCAGTTCTGCTCTAACGATGTTCCTGCTCTGTATCTCCTGCCTTCCTTTATACCCGACTCGTCATGTGACTCCATGGCTTTGCTAAATGGACATGGGCTTTGTGACAACCGTGTTTGTCCAGCCGACCACTAGAGTCTGGCTGAGTGGTCACCAGGAGGTCCCCAGAAGACTGAGCCCTGAAAAACTCCATATGCGTTCCTATTGATCTTGGACCAAGGAGAGAAGACTTTACACTTGTTTTGCCTTAGTCTCGGAGTTGGAACTAGGTTTCATTTCCATTCTCAGTGTTTCTAAATCCTAACCCCACTGGAAGGATTATGGTGAGCACCTCAGGAAACTTTGCTTCCAAAGGCACATGGAACACACAACCGGGAAAATTAAATTTTACACTTCAATTTAAAAATGTATCAAATAAAAATAAAATGGAAATTCTTCCACCAAGGTATTTATCTAGCAGGTGAAAAAATAATACAGACTAAAGAAAGGGAAAGATGGACACACTGGTCTTTATGAAATGGACAAGATTCCCTCATTGAGTTATTGGAAAGATTGAATGCAAGTCCATGCGGCCTCTCCCGGCACACTGGCACATTGCGGGTGCTTAACGTTTTGCTTTTGTTTTTGTGTACCGGGGTATTGGTTCTGATTATTCAGATGTTAGAGAGTTGGAGAGGTCTTTAAAGATCTGCTAATGAATCCTCTTTTTTTTAGACAGAGTCTCACTCTGTCGCCCAGGCTGGAGTGCGGTGGTGTGATTTCAGCTCACTGAAATCTCCACCTCCCAGGTTCAAGTGATTCTCCTGCCTCAGCCTCCTCAGTAGCTGGGACTACAGACATGGACCACCACGCCCAGCTACTTTCTTTTGTATTTTTAGTAGAGACGAGGTCTCACTATATTGGTAAGGCTGGTCTCAAACTCCTGATCTTAAATGATCCACCCACCTCAGCCTCCCAAAGTGCTAGGATTACAGGCCTGAGCCACTGTGTCCGGCCATGAATCCTTTTTTAGCAGATAAGGACACTGAGGCCCAGAGAGGAGCAGAAGGAGAGGCAGCCAGTTGCTAGCTCTTTGTCCTCCCACCGGGAGACCGTGGTAAGTTGCTAATGATAGTATAAGGTAGTGATAATGGCTAACACGCATCGAGCACTCACTATGTCGTACCACTGTTCTCCCACCCTATCCTCAAGGAAAGCCTTTCTGAGGTGGAAATGGAACCATCCTCACAACAACCTTTCGAGAGAGGTATTATTACTTTTTCAAGTTTCTAGATGGGGAAACAGAGGCACAGAGAGGTTAAGCAATTTGCTCAAGGTCACACAGCAAGTAAGTGGCAGGGCAGGGCTTCCATTCCAGCAGGCCAGCCTCAGAGGCTGCGAACCCAAAGGGCTGAAGCGATATCTGGGAAAGGACGCTGCCTCCCTGCTTCTCCTCTTGCCACTGAGAGGGACTCTCCACACAGCTGCAGGTCTTGTCCTCGTCAACCATTAGTGCGCCAAGACTGTTCCTCTGCTCAGCCCCCTCCAGGACCCCTCACTTGGCGGGAATCAAACCACACACCTGCTTGGTCCTCCTCGGTCCACACATGACTCTGGCCTGTCTCTCTGAGCTCCTGCTCACTGCCCTCCAGCCACACAGGCCTCCTGGCTTTTCCTTGAACCTACTGAGTTCATTGGCTACTCAGATACCACACATCTACTGTTTCTTCTGCCTGGAACGCTCTTCCCCTGGGTTTAATTCTGGTATCTGCACAAATGTCACCTCAGAAAGGCTTTCCTTGAACCATTGAAAGTTCTCCTCTCCCTCCCTTGACTGTCATTCTCTTTCCCTTCCCTTGCTTTATTTCTCTTCCCAGTGCTTATCCTGACCTGACAGGGGTTTGCATGATCTATTTGGGCCTCCATTATTTGCCTTCCCCACTGGAAGGTGGGAGGCCGTGAGTTCCCTGCTGCATCCCTAACACCTAGCACAGTGCCTGGCACATTGCAGTTACCCAATCCATCTTTGTTAAAAGAATGACTAGATGCGATTGTCTCGCTCTCCCGACATCCAGGCCAGGGCTCAGGCACCAGGATCACCTGCTGGGGAACGAGTCAGCATAGGCAGGAGGCAGTTGTCTTGAACATCCCCACCCTGGACCCCTCCTCCACATGTTGAATCCTGGAGAACAGACAGGGGAAAGCTGGTTTTCTAGTGTGCAGTGGGCTAGACCAGCCCGGGGACCCCATCATCAGGGCCTAGAGGGCAGATAGGGAACAGACTGGAGTCAGGGGCCAGGAACAGGGGAGGGAGCAGCCCTCAAGGGCTAACCAGGCCCAAGACAGCATCATTTCCAAAGGCCCATCCACCAGGATCCTAGTGTGTAGAGCCAAGGCGGAAAGCACAGACTCCAGAGCCAGCCCACCTATTCCTGGTCAGTAACCTTGGACCACCAGTGCTCAGCTGGCCTCCTCATCTGCAAGGCTGCAGCGAATGAGCTGCTGGACGTGAAATGCCCAGCCCAGGGCCTGCAGGGCAGAGATACTTGTCACACACACCTTCCTCCCCTCTTTGGTTCCCCTTTCCCCTTTTCTCCTTCCCCTTCTTCTCCAATACCTTTGTCCTTCACGCTTTCCTTCAGGGTCAGGCTGGCTGAGGCTTCCAAGTTGGTGCATTGTCCATGAGGGCAGGGAACACACTCCCCGAATACTTTTATGTACTCTACTGAGCCTTCCAGAGACCCTGCTCACTTTCTGCTAAGCTCAAGAGCTCCTGGAACATGGCATTGGAGGTGCCTTGATTACATGCAAGAGGGGAGGAAGGGAGCCCACAGTACTTCTTTGTGTTCATTTCTGTACTTGAAGTAAAATTCATGGGACATAAAACCAACCATTTTAAAGTGTACAGTCCAGTGGCATTGAGCACCTTCACAGGGTTATGCAACCATCACTTCTATCTAGTTCCGGAACATTTTCATTGCCCCCAAAGGAAGTTCCATACTCATTACACGGTCTTTCCCCATTCCCCCTCCCTGAGCCCCCTGCAACCACCAGTCTGCTTTCTGTCTCCACGGATTTGCCTATTGCGGACATCTCATTTAGATGGAATCGTACGATATGATCTTTGTGTCTGGCTTCTTTCATTCCAGGTAATATTTTCAAGGTTCATCCACATTGTAGTAGGTGTCACTGCTTCATTTCTTTTCAGGGCTGAATAATATTGCCCAGCAGCGCTTCTTAATTCATAAGAAAAGACATTGTCCATTCCACATTTGGGCAGGGCTTTTCCTGGAGCTGGGCAGGGGCTTGTGGAAGGAATTCAAAGAGGGAGTAAGGAATGAAGACAGGGAGTAGGAAAGACAGAGGGAAGAAGGAGGGAGGGAAAGAGAGAGGGAGGGACGCCACCCTATAACAAGGACGAATGCAAGCCATAGTGCTCAAGAGGATGCAGCTTCCAAGCCATGAGGCTGCATTTTGGTGACACTCAAAGATCAGTTAACGGTAAACACTTGAGCTAGGCAGCCCCAGGCTGGGCACGAAGCCTCGGAAGTCACAGCTTCTGCCCTGTGCATCTCGCCCACTCGCTGTTCTCACAACTTTCTCTTCTTGCACACTGGTCCTTTGGCAAGGCTGGCACCCCTGCCACCCTGCAAAGACAACGGACACCCCAGTCTTTGGAGAGGTCTTTCCTCTCTCCCACTGCTGGGGAACCTTGGTGAGGATCAGGGTCGCTGCAGGGGCCGACTGCACTGTCCTGGCGCCTTTGCCAGATCACAGAGGCCCGGACCCCCACTACTTAGCTGTGGGCCAGAGCTTTGGCTTTGTGCTCTGTGTCGAGGAGACATTCAGGGCACAGGCCAGGGCAGACGGGACTCCCATGTTCTTCGTTTGTTCCTTCACAAGGGCATGGGGGTGGAACTGCAGGACGGGGCTTCCCTGGGATGGTTTAATTCAGTACAGAGACCCTTGTTTTTCCTGGAGCTTGGAAAGCCTGTTCTGCACACCTGGGGCTTAGCTGTGTCATGCCAGGGAGCCCAGCCAATCGAAATATTGACTGAAGTCAGGTTTGAAGGCTTTTGATGACCCAGCTTTGTTTGTATTTAATGGGCTTGGAAATTTAGATGCCCTTCCAATTCAAACTGGTCTGCCAAGGGTCTTTTCCCCCTCCCTGTTTTGTTTTGAACATCGGTTTGGTAAGTGGTTCACAAGAGAAATTCAGGTTTGGGTTTGGTTCAAGGATCAACAAATGTGTGCAGTTAGTTCTGGTCTGGGGTGCGCGGTTCAGACAAGTCTGAGGCTTTAGTTCAGAGAGAGAGGACAAAGCCGGCCGTTCACCAGGCAGGAGGAAGCACCAGCTCCCCTGCCCCCAAGGCCCCACTGTGGGCCTGGGCCCGGCCTCTGCTGCATTTAGACTGGGAGCTTCAGCCCTCCAACCCCGGTGTGTCTCCGGAGGGCAGCACTGTTTGATTGATTTCGAAAGTACGACAGTAAAACAGTTAATAAAAACCCGATAGGTCTGTGCAGAAGCACTTCCCATACCATCTAAATGAGCGCTATTCATCAAGGCTGGGCACGGATGCCTGGAGCGCCTCGCACAGAGGAGGGGTTGAGTAACCACTGCCCAGCACCTCAGGGACCCCAGCTTCCCCTGTCTGCTCTCAGCCTCCAGTGAAGATGAAAACGTCTGCCTCTGGAATTCCAGCTTCCCCTTTTTATTAAGGCAGCGGTTCTCAAAGTGTGGTTCCAGAACCGCCAGCAGTATGGCTACTGGGAACAGGTTAGAAATGCGTATTCCTGGACCCCACTCCTTGCTGAGCCTGAACTCTGCGGGTGAGGCCCAGCTATCTGTGTCTTGTCAGGCCCTCCAGGAATTCTGATGCAGGCTCCAGTCCGAGAATCCTGCTCTACAAAGTCTCCTCCACACTCCAAGTCATCACACACCTTGAGTTCTCAAACCTTTTTGTTTCCTCCGTGTCAAAAAAAAAAAAACTTGACAAATCCAGTTAACACTAAGGCTGAAAGTTTTGGAACAGAGGATGGAATAGCAACCCTCCACTCAACACTAGAGATCTGGCGGCAGCCGACGAGAAGGAGGGTCTTTTGGGGGCTAGAGTGGGCTGAAGGAGCACTGTCTGCTCCAGCTCTTTCTGCTTTTTCAGGGTACTGGGACACGAGAAGTGGAAAGGGTTCAGGGTGTATATCTGGAGCTGGAAGGCCTGGGCTCAGGTCTCCACTCAGACCTGTGCCCGCTGTGTGACCTTAGGCAAGTCATGTCACCCCCTGTACTTTTTAGTTCCCTCTTCTGAAAACTGGGGACAGTAATAGGACCCATCTCATAGGATTGTTGTCCGTGAGTGGAAAGTTCTTGGGACAGGCATCTGCTCCTCTTCTGGGGACCGCCAGGTGTGCTCTCGAGCTCCCAGCAGCTCCCCTTGGGTCCAGGCACCTGCACCTCTGTCCATGGCCAGTAGATGTATGTGAGGATGTGTGCTATTGCTGGCCAGTGTGGGGGTGCTCCTGTCTGTGGGGAGACAGAAACTCCACTGCACAGGCTTGAGGATGGGGCTGTGGCTCCATCATCATCACTCTCACCCTGGTTGGGATAGCAGATCCCTGCATTGCTGGTCCTGTGGCTGTGGTCACCCAATAGTGGCCCCGACAAGCAGCCCTGCTGCCACATATAATTCCCCAGAGGAGATAAGAGAGGAGAGAACAAGGGTAGTGGAAAAGCAAGAAAGGACATAAAGAAGGAAGAGAGAAAAACAGATGGAGACAAAGAGAAAGATATAGGAAGAAAAAAGAGGGGAGGACTGGAGGAACAAAGGCATGCAGAGATGGGGAGGATGTGGAGATGGACGAGAGAGAGAGAGAGAAGGAAGGGACAAGAAGGTGGGGCTCTGCTCCTCTGCATCAGTCCATGCTCTGCAGCCCATGAATTAGCCAGGCTGTGTATGTGAGTAGAAGACCAGCCTCTCAGAGCACCTGACCTTTGAGAGAGGCCAGTGAATACCTTTACCCTGATCTGGGAACCTGAAGGTGACCACGCCAGCCTCACCCTGACCAGGAAGCTGGAGTGTGGCTCGTCAGCCACTGCCCACATGTTCAGAACTGGAGGCTGAGGGGTCTCCTATGAGGAGCTGTGCCAGGAGCAGGTCTCATGCAGGGTGAAGGAAGCTGGCAGCTGTCTCTCTTTCCGCATCAGCCACGGGCTCCGGTGCACCAAGTTTCCCCTCCTGCCCCACCTGGCCATCCGCCCTGCTGCACTCGGGGCCACACCTCTGGGTTCAGTAGAGGACCTGCCCTGTGGGTCCTGACATTGCTGCCAGTGGCTCTGAGACTCTCCTGCCTGTGACTGCCACATGTCAGCTCTCCTGTAGCTTTTGCCTCCTGCGGTTTGTGGAGTGAGAGATTGTGTCATTTGAACAACAGCAGGTCATGGGGAAAATGCCCAGGTATGGCAAGAATCAGGGGTGCCCATCAGAAGGGCACAAGGAGCACAGCCGCCCAGTTGTTTATATACAAGAGCCCCTGCCAAGGGGCTCAGGGGGCTGCTCACCAAACAGGCATCCTGGAGTAGGCTGCATCCACCCGGGAGAGGGACCTGTTTTCTAACTGTGCAAAGGTGCCTGATGATCTGACAGAACCCTGGATTCCCATGGGTGCTGTGCTTAATCTCCTGGAGAAAGCCCAGCCTGCACCTCCTGGACACCACCACGCAGCACTTTACAAAACACCTATGTATTCTAGTCCACTCCCTGGCTGAATCTAGCCTGCAGAGTGGTTTGTGTTTTTTTCCTGTTGTTGTTTGTTTGTTTGTTTTTCCTATTCAGGTTCCATTTCTTTCATTCAGCTGAAGTGCCTTGAGAACGGGATGCACCTTCCGGTAGGTCGCAGCCCCTCCTCTCCCTCCTGTCCCAGCCGCCCGACCCTGCAGACCCTGGCCTGTGACTCATCTCCTAGAGCAACCGGATGGCCTCGGATAGGCCCACTGGTCTTTGGAAAAGTCATGAGGGACACAAGCGGATGTCCAGCTCAGCTTTGTGCTCCTGGTTTGAGCACCCCCCTGCTCCCTCAGAAGAGGCCTCTGGGAAAGTGGGGTCTGCGGGGAACAGAGGAGGGGGTGGGAAAGTGGGGTGGATGCAGCAGAAGCCAGGGAGGCAGGACTGGCTCAAGAGGTGATGGCGCTGTCTGGAGGCCAAGACATTGAGATCTCTGGAATCTGTGACCCTCGGAGACCCTGCTCCCCAGTTTGTTCTCCCTGTTCCCCTCTGGCCATTTCCCTGTAGATATTAGCAATCCAAGGCCTCAAAACACAAAGGCTTGTGTGTTTGCCTTCCCAGATCTGGACTGCATTCTGTGTTGTAGGGGAGGGGATGGCTTTAGTTCAGTGCGAAAGCTCGTTACAACCCCAGAAAGAAAGCAGGGGTCAGTGTGGGGGCCATCAGGGACTGAGGAGAGGCACGGGGGGATGTGTGCAGTCCTCATGCCACCCAACCCTGGGCTGAGTGGGCCCCTGCAGACGTTGGGGACGCAGACTGTCCCACCCCAGGCCTGTGCTCACACCACCCTCAGACACCACTGGGCAGGCGAGCATTCGAAGGGCCCCCGCTCTGTTGATCCAGGCCAGGCTAATGTGCAGACAGGTGATGGTGGTGATACCATGCCTTGTCCTCTCCCAGCTCGCCTGCTTTGCCTGGTGGGGGACATAAAGCCTTACCCAGGCATAAAGATGCCTGGTGTTTGCAGATGCTTCTCACTGTTACCTGGATGCATTTGTTTTTATTTTAGTTATACTTTTATTTTTAGTGTGCATGAGAAAAATAAAATGAATACATCAAACAGTGGTTAAATGGATTTATGGCCTAGGATGGAGCTAAGTCAAACGTTAGTTGATTTAAGGAAATACATTAAGTAAATAATAGTACAGGTGGTAGATAGACAAAGTTCAAAAAATGTGCTGGAACGCAAAAGGCTGAAGTTTGGTGAGATCTTTGTTGTCCCAGACAAGGGTAAGTCTCCCCAACTGCACTGTGCCTTGTTCCATCTTCTCCTGCCCTGCCCAGCCCCTAACACAGGCTCAGCCTAGGAGACACTGAAGGAGACTGACTTTCACAAACACAGAGGACACCCCGAGCCCCAAACTTGCTCTGGGGCAGAGCAACTGCCAGGGGTGAGGGGCAGTTGATGTGGCTTTTGTCCACATCTTTTCTCCGGCAGCCTTCGATCTGCCCTTTCAAGGGGTGCATTTCAGAAAGCTGAATTCCTAGGGAGGCACCACAATCTTGCTCCCCCTCAAAACAGAACTGGAGACAACAGAGCTGCAAATAAAAAGAGGCTTGGGAAACACGCTCACTCTGGTCAGCTCACTCCTTAGAAGCCAGGAGGTCCAGTCAGCGGCTGGGAGGCCTCCATGCAGCCCCTTCACCTCCCCTCCTCCAGCCAGCACGATCGCATGGCTCATTTTGTGCTGAGTGGGGAATGAGATGATGCATGAAATGCTTTGGGAAGTCCAGGGTGCATGGCGAGGGTTCCGATTTCTCCACTCCCCGCTGCTGCCTGCGGGTCACCCTTGCCCACTCTACTCCGCAACCCGGGGCTCCTGGGATTCGGTGGAGGGAAAACCCCAGGAAGGGGACAAATGGATGAGGAAACAGCCCCTACAGCCCCTCTCAGCAAGACCAGCGCCGCAAAGGTAAGCTGCCCACAATGCCTTCGCTGGCTTTGTCAGGGAAATTGCTTTTGCCTAGCATCATTTTTTATGTGCCTGTTCAATAAAATAATTATTGATGGCCTCATCCATTTAAGTCACAATCAAAATAGCAGCCAGGATGGGGCAGCCCTATATTATATCACCAGAGCGAGAACTATTTTCTATAAATTCACAAATACATTCACATTTAGGTGAAAAATTATGCCGCCAAGGATCAAATATATCAGAGGCTGGGAGCCGGGAGGGAGAGGGCCGGGGTCTGAGGGCTTCTTCATTATTCATTAGTGAAGCACGCAGGAGCGGGAGGAGCAGCCCTGTGCCTGCCAGTGGGCATCATGGAAGGTAGGGAAGGGATGCTGGTCCCCACTGGAGGTGAGTGATGCTGGCCCTATCTGAAAGCCAGGCAGGCAGAGAGCACCAGCTTTTCCAAGGAGGAAGAAATGAATACGTGTGAGTTAGGAGAGAAGCCCACGATTCCCCAGGTGTTAAGAGCTGTGTGCCAATTATCCAGCAATTATCACCATCCAAGATGGTGGGGCAGATGCAGAGAGAAAAGGGCAGTAGGGGTGGGGGGTGGGAAGGTGGAACCTGAGCCAGAGTAGAGGGAGAGCACACAGTAGAGGAAAACAACAATGGCCAAGCGTTGCTGTGTACCAGGCCCTGGGCTGGGCCACCAATCTTCTCATCGACCCCCGCAGTGGCCCACTGGAGCATCCTCACTGCTGAGGTGAGGGCCTGAGGCTCAGGAGGGGAATTCACGGCTCCGAATGTGCACGGCTTGTAAGGGGCAGAGCTTGGCTTTCTCATCTAACCTGTCAGATGCCAAGCTGTGTTCTGGAAGGGCCTCATTCAATAATTTATTGGTAGATGTGGACTGGGGTTGGGGGTGTTCAGAGTAGGGGCAGAATGGGGATTGTTTGTTTATGAAGGTTTCTTGTCTGTTTGTTTGTGTATTTAGAGAAAAAATGTGCTTGGCCAAAGCACCAGCACTACTTTCCAAAAGGGAGAAGGTAAGG